>NC_060141.1:474491606-475116606 GCF_021461385.2 Schistocerca piceifrons | reverse complement strand
TCTGGACCAAAGTAACTTTGAACCTTTATGTATAAGGGCCGATCCAAAGGTTACCGTTTGAGGCGTTGCTGCAACGTATATGCATCGTAGCGCTACTCCGATGCGGGTATACTGTATATGCACCTACATATAGGCAAGGAATTAGTGTGCCATTCGTGTCTTTCCAACGTGTGTGCGATAAATGCGGAAACATGAACTATGACGACATTGTTACTAAATGCGTCCAAACAGGGCCAACGTGGTGTTATTCTTGTCTTGGCTGCCGAAGAACAAACACCGATAGACATTTATCGCTTAATGAGGAATGTGTATGGACTATCACATCTCACGAATACCACACTTGTGCAATGGTGCTCCAAGGGGTGGTGCTTCTTCGTGATAACGCACGTCCCCATATCGCAAATGTTGTAACGCGGAAATTACGCCAACTAACGTGGCAGACACTCGAGCACTATAGTACTGATCTCTCCACATGCCATTATCACATCTTCGGTCCCTGAAAACAGGCCTTGAAGGATCAGCAACTCCTGTCAGACGAGCATGTGCGGCAGATAGTTCAAATGGTTCAAATGGTTCTGAGCACTATGGGACTTAACTTCTGAGGTCGTCAGTCCCCTAGAACTTAGAACTACTTAAATCTAACTAACTTAAGGACATCACAAACATCCATGCCCGACGCAAGATTCGAACCTGCGACCGTAGCGGTCGCGCGGTTCCAGACTGTAGCGCCTAGAACCGCTCGGCAACATCGGCCGGTGGCAGACAGTTCAGACTTCTTCACGCTGCAGAACATGGTGTTTTACCAAACGGATATCCTCAATCTGGTGCGTCGGTAGGATGACTGCCTCAATGCTCACGGCGATCTTGCCTGTCTGGTACATCGATTCTGGATTGTACGCTCATCGAACGGTATGTTCAAATGTGTGAATTTCTAAGGGACCAAACTGCATAGGTCATCGGTCCCTAGACTTACACACTACTAACTTATGCTAAGAACAACACACACCCCCATGCCTGAGGGAGGACTCGAACCTCCGGCGGGAGGGGCCGCGCAGTCCGTTTCATGACGCCTTAAACCGCGCTGCCACTCCGCGCGACTTCGAACGGAAACTGTCTGATCGCCACTTATAGATTGTTCCTGACACCTTCTCTTGGAAAACTGACGTATTATTTATAAAAAAAACTTTTAAGCAATAAATATTTTTGGAGGTGGTAGTTCGTGCGCCCACTGCTACTATTATAACTTTCTGTCGACTGTCACGTAATTTTTACTAGTACGGATAACCATAGCACATAGAACAAATTATTCGAGTCACTTAACAACTTTCAGACTAACTAGGATCACCACTGAACTACCTGCCAGTTTAAAACTTTGTGTCGGACTACGACTCAAATCTGGAGTGTTGTATTTTACAGGGAATGCTTTTACCGGCAGTGCTATCCAAGCACGTCACGCCTTCACAGATTTGCATTCATCAGTTCTTTTTCCCTTGTTTCCAAACTTCACAGAATTTCTCTTGGTTACCTTACTGGGTTAGCACTCCTAGAAGAAACGATGTGGCGCAGAAATAAGTCAGCTTTATCTGAGGCAATTGTTTACGGAATGAATCTTTAAGAACACTACACACTCCATTTCAGAGTGAACGATTAATTCTCGAGAGAATCACCCTTGTTCCCTATTAATTAAAGGTGCTTGATTGTTTACAAGATCTATGTATAAAATGTTAAAAATGTCATCCACTATCGCCAAAGCATTACCTACAGTCGCACATACTATAGCAACTAGACGTTTAACCATATAAGTGACACAGTCTTATAAAGCATAACAATAAAATACGTATCGGTATGTACTATCTGAAAATATTAATCAATGAAACTGCTCAATTTCTTATATATTTCTAAGTTCACCATGAGTTATGGGGTGATTAATATTCATATTAATGAATAAGAGACACAAAATCTGTACTGATAAACTTTGAAAAAATATGCAGAAAATTGGCAATAGTAAGCATTTGCCCTCAGGAGGGAGATATTTCCCAGAGGACAGAAGTTTTTAACCAACTTTATATTGTACATTCAAATCCGGATTTACGGACACTACCCTATCAGAGTCAGTTTTACGACTGTCATGAAATGGTTCTTCAAGCACAGCCAAGCAGTCAACCCTATACACCGCGTCAGTACTAAAAGTTTCAGTCACTGGCCCACTTGGCGCTCTGTTACCCAAGACTACCACCATCTACTGTAGAAGAGTATGATACTGTACTGATCTGTGCCAGACTCCTTCCAATTACTGAATCTTCTGCGTGCTCTACTGTAACCTCTTCCCAGCAGTTCATTACATGATCAGCCAGAACCTCATCTGCCAAGGGACTATACCTCCTCAATGAAGACACCGTTAGAGATCTAAAAGAAATATTCACGAATTTGAGTATGATCCCTGTGACAATGAATAACACCAAAAAGTGAGTAAATATTACATCAATTGCATTCAAATTAGTGAATAATTTGTTTTCGCCATTTTACATATTTTCAGTAATCGTTCTACATGTCTGTCTGCGAAAATAATTTATATTACCTCAGCGGTTAATCTTTCCGAAATAATTTGTACACGCGCGGGATTAGCCGAGCGGTCAAGGCGCTGCAGTCATGGACTGTGCGGCTGGTCCCGGCAGAGGTTCGAGTCCTCCCTCGAGCATGGGTGTGTGTGTTTGTACCTAGGATAATTTAGGTTAAGCAGTGTGTAAGTTTAGGGACTGATGACTTTAGCAGTTAAGTCCCATAAGAATCCACACACATTTGAACTTTTTTTTGATAATTTGTAAAACAATATTATCTCCAAAGTCAGTTCTTCATAGAGCAAGAATTTTAAAGCATATAACAAGTAAAATTGGATGCAAGTAGTAACCGAATGCATGACGCTCCATTTGCTTACATTCAGGGAGCGGAAGAAAACTAACTGTAAATGTGCTTAGAGACGTGTCCTATATCGTTTTTGTACTTTATAATATAGGAAATATTACTATGAATTGAAATTGCCGTCGTTAACAGCAAAAGAGTAAATCCAAAGGGGAAAAATGCTAGTTAAACAAAAACAACTCTCAAGGTGAGTGCCTCAAATTCTATCGGTAAAAATTTACACAATTATTCACTTTTATCTCAAGCCTACCTACCAAGAAACGTAAAGATTGTGTTCACACTTATCAAACTATCATGAATGTATTAGTACCAAAGCAATCGGCTGTTTGTAGTAACTAAAGTAATAAACAACATTTACGACCTGTGATATTCCCTTTAAGGCAAAAAAGAATGGCGCACCGGGAAGGAATTACCCGAATTGGACCGAAATCCCCATATGTGATGTACATGTACAGACAGACAAATGATTACAATTTTTAAAAAATCGAATGCTTTATTCAGGAGAAAGAGCTTCACAAATTGAGCAAGTCATTAACGCGTTGGTCCACCTCAGGCCCTTATTGAAGCAGTTATTTGGCTTGGCATTGACTGATAGAATTGCTGGACATCCTCTTCCAGGCTATCGTGCCAAATTCTGTACAATTCGCGCATAGATCGTCAAAATCACGAGCTAGTAGGAGAGCCCTACTCATAATGCTCCAAAAGTTTTGAATTGCGGGGAGATCCGGCAATCTCGCTGGCCAAGGTGGGGATCGGCAAACACGAAGACGAGCAGTAGAAATTTTCGCCCTGTGCAGAATTCTTTTGACGATCTAACGCTCCGGTTAGACAGAATTTGGTACGATATTCCTCAGGAGGACATCCAAAAACTGTCTCAATCAATGCCATGCCGAATAACTTCTTGCGGGGGGGGGGGGGGGGGGAGGGACAGAAGTGGATCAACGCATTATTCACTTCCTCAGTTTGTGGAGCACTTTCTCTTGCATAAGGCGTCCATATTTTATGAAATTATAAACATATGTTTGTACTACCTATTTCTGTCCCATTCGGATAATTCCTTCGTGGTGCTCTTTTTTGTCTTAGTGTGTACATTTTCAAATGACCATAGCAGCTAGTCGTCGCAATCTTGACCGATCAAGGACCAGCACTATTTATTAAGATGGCGGGAAAGGCCATCGGAAATTTATAACTGGGCTGGTGACAGTTACTGTATAAGGGTAACAGATCAGGAAGAAATCTTGGCGTATTCAAAGAAGCAGATGTCAAAAACATATCAGATGACTCCTGTTTACTGTTAAACGAAACATTTCCTTCAACGCTGTAAACAGTGGTGAGGTTGTTTGTAAAAAGTTGTGTTCAGTCTGCCTGCCTAATATTTCTTGCGATTGTGAGATTCTCCCTGTAGCAAGAAGCGACCCAAGAACTACATTGTATCTATTAGGAACCAATTAGTTAATTTGTCTGTTAGGTAGGCTGTACATGGGCAGAACTTCCGTAGAGTCAGAAATTGCGCAATAGTCAAACTAGGCAATTCGCTTTACTCAGAGAACATAATGTTATCAAGCATCTGCAGTATTTGCAGTAATTGAGTACATGAGAAAAATGAGTCATTGGGCAAAATTTGATTTTTCGCGTAGTTGCTCACTCATTCAGAAGAGATACTATGTTTCATTAATCCTCTCTTTTCACAGTCGGCCTAATATACATGCTCTTGCGTTTTGATACTGGCAACTGCTCACTGATATTTGTCTAACACCGTAGATTTTACTGCTGAAAACGCTAACGAGGATATAAAAGGACTCTTACTACTCTTATCTGCATGTGAGTGAATTACATGTCCTTGATGAAAGTTCCTCTGTTTAACCCAGTTTGCTAAAGCGGATTTCAGTGATAACAAAAATCCTGCCAGCGCTAACCTCAAGGTTGTACATACTACGCTTGTTAAAGTGTAAAAGGGAATACCTGCCGTGGTCTGCAACAAGTAACGGCAGATTACTGATATTTGATATGAGAGAACGTAACAGTCCGCAATAACCGCTGCATATTGTTTGGTAAATTTAATGCACTAAAAATTTTTAGATGCCTTCGACTTAGAGGCTGCTTGATACAGCGTTCTGGAGTAAACATGCGAAATGAAATCGTCTGCAGCCTTCGGAACGGAAGGAATCTATCACTTGTATCATGTAAATTAAAGAGCCACGGAAACCCTAAGTCTTTGTGGTAAGGTGGGAACCCAAACCCCATATTTATCTGAAGGCGTGTCCAATGTGACAACCACAGCGGCGCCCGTTCTCTAGTTTTGTACTATATTTTGATTTCCTGTGAGTAGCACGAGAATAAAAAGTAAACCCCCAATTCCTTAAAGAATCGAGCTCCCACGTATAAAACAGCTTCAAACGTCTGGTTACTTTACAAATGAGTTAATGCGTTAAATATTTCCCGTTAAGGAAGTAAGAAGAAAAAGTTTAGGGGAAGTTTGTCTTTATGTTTAAGGTTTTGTTGGAACTCGCTAAGTGTTCTCTTTATGAAACGTTGGATAAATACTTCATCTCCAGCTTAAGTGAAAGTTAGTTTTCCGTGCAAATTTATATTTATGACGTCATACTTGGTCAAGTACGTTTTTGTACATTGATATAATTTTGCAAGTGCATTCAGTTTTTTATTATTTCGTTTGGCATCAAGGATACATTACTTGAATTGAACAGCAATGATGTTACTGGTAACACAATATGCATATACTACAAATAAAATAGATTACATTCATTTATGGTAATAAAAGTCTTAGATTAGATTGATAAATCAATAATATACATATGGATAAAAACACTAGGATGAGTTACATGTAAAAGAGAAAATGTGGTTTTTATAAACAGTAATATTGACAAACAGAGCTTCAAGTTGTAATAAAAACTATAGGTTAATGTCTAAAGTATCCATCCAGGAGATTGCTTCCCCAGAGCCTCATGTATGCTGGACAGAGTTCCAGCATATTTTCGTAGGGGACACTCTGTGACTATGTGGTGTATTGTTTGTCGTTGGTGTCCGCAGTCACACTTCGCACTTTCAGCGATTCCCCACTTATGCTTCAAGTCCTGGCATCTTCCGTGCTTCGTGCGTATGCGATTTAGGATGGTCCATGACCTCCTAGGTAAGTGGAATCCAGGAGGGACTCGTGTAGGATCAGCAATGAGACCTGAAGAATCGGGATTGGCTGCGAACCATTCTTCCCGCCATGCTGTTTCTGGTTGGAATCCTTCAGAAGTAAGCCTTTCTCCAAGTCTCCAGGAGGGTTTCCTGGACTTAAGACGTTGCCTTTGAGTGGCATCACAGTCCTGGTGTAGCGGTAACTCGGGATTCTTGGAGCATTTCTCCCATTCCCTTTTCAACTCTGCGTGACGTCGTAACTTCGGTGGGGCAATATTAGACAGAACAGGTAGCCATTCTGTGGGTGTGGATTTTATTGTCCCGGATACGCTTCTCATGGCTACATTCCGCTGCGTGTCTACCATGGCTGTATGAGCGCTGTTCAGCCATACTGGGCTGCAATATTCCCCAACAGAGTATATAAGTGAGATGGCAGTTGTTTTGAATACTGATGCCTTAGCTCCCCAGCTTGTTCCGGAGAGTTTGTGTAATATATTGTTTTTGGTTCTCATTTTTAAAGCTGTTTCAGTTAGGTGTTTTCTATATGTTAGCGAACGATCCAAGGTCACGCCCAGATATTTTGGGAATGGGTTATATAACAGCAACTGATTTCTAAAGGAAATTTGCGGTTTACAGCGAGCATCCCTATTACTCAGATGGAAGGTGGAGGACTCAGTTTTATTTCTGTTTACTTTGAGTCGCCATCTATTAAAAAATTCATCTAGAATTCGCAGATCCTGAGTGAGCGTCATTTCTGAAGTTGTAAAATCGTTAGCCTGCGTCACCAAGGCTATGTCATCAGCATAGATTGTGGTGTCACCGCCAGACACCACACTTGCTAGGTGGTAGCCTTTAAATCGGCCACGGTCCGTTAGTATTCGTCGGACCCGCGTGTCGCCACTATCAGTGATTGCAGACCGAGCGCCGCCACACGGCAGGTCTAGAGAGACTTCCTAGCACTCGCCCCAGTTGTACAACCGACTTTGCTAGCGATGGTTCACTGACAAAATACGCTCTCATTTCCCGAGACGATAGTTTAGCATAGCCTTCAGCTACGTCATTTGCTACGACCTAGCAAGGCGCCATTATCAGTTACTATTGATATTGAATCATGTACAGTCAAGACCGACGTTCACCATTAACGGATTAAAGTTAAGTATTCCACCAGCTACGTCCGTTTTTCTAAATTCTAATTTCCTTGTCCTGTTCCAGACCTCACGCCAGCCTGCGTGAGGTAAAACGCGTGTCTTTCGGCCTCCTTCTAGTAACACGGTGTTGGCTCTCTTGCCAACCAAAACATAGATAAATGTTCTTGCTTTAGTTTCTGGCAAGTCAGCGACATATAAATTGAAAAGTAGGGGGGCCAATACTGATCCTTGTGGTAGTCCGTCATTTAAATTGTATACCTTGCTTACTTGACCTTTTAGGTGAACTTGTAATTTCCTGTTGGATAGCTTCTTATTGAGTAGTTGTGCAATTCTTTTACATGGAATTATTCTTAAGAACTTAAGAAGCATGCCTTTCCGCCACACTGTATCATATGCTGATGTTAGGTCAATAAACACGGCCATTGTTTTCTTCAGGTCTTCGAAGCCCTTCTCTATGTGTGTTGCCAACGCTAGCACTTGATCGCTACAACTGCGGTCTCGTCTGAAGCCAGCTTGTTCTACAGGAATGTGTTTCAGGATAGTTGGTGCAATTCTATTATAGAGTACTCTCTCCAGCAGTTTATAGCAGACACTTAGAAGTGCAATGGGTGTATAGTCTTCAAGATTGTTACCAGATTTTGACGGTTTCAGGATGGAAATTATTTTAGTTTTCTTAAAAAGATTTGGCAGTCTTCCTGTTGCGAGAATTTCATTAAACAGTGCAGTTAGCCACTTCACTGCACCTTGGCCAGCATGTTTAAGGAACTCTGGGTATATACCATCACAACCAGCCGCTTTACCAGATTTCAGAGTACCTAGGGCTGAAACAACTTCGGCTGCAGAGTTTTTCTGTGCAAATTCGGCAGGCTGTGCTTGAGACATTTTAGACTTTAGCTCATGTTTTATTTCTTTGGCTTTGTTTGTTGTTGTTGCTTGGCGTTCTTGTTATATTAACAATCCTGGCTGCTATTTTGTTGGGATTTATTTTGTCTGATAAGATATTAACATTTGTGGCACTGCCAAGGTTTCTTAATAAATTCCAAGCATTCTTACTCGAGTATTGGAAAGACATGTTTTCAGTTAGTTCAATTCACTTCTTTTGCCTAGCTGAATCTAGGGCCGAAATCAATTCATCTGCTACCTTGGTGTCTCGAGTCGTTTTAAATTCGTCATACAATTCTTGACATCTAGGGCTCCATCCAGGAACGTAGTTCTCTCTGTAGCCTCTTGGAATATGTATTCTGGCAATGGAATGAATTAGTCTAACAAAGCGGTCGTAGTGCCTAACTTTAGGTGGAATAAACTGAATAATATGATCAACCTCTTCAGAGAATTTTTCCCATTTGGCTTTTTGGAAGTTCCATCGTGGCTTTGGTATAGATTCACAACTGGGATTTCGAGTCCAATTTTCACCAGTACAGGTCGGTGTTGGCTTCTAGGGAAATCACTGAGCACCTTCCTGCTGCTCTGCAAGGGTAATCCTTTGCTGTTAGTGGTAACGAAACAGAGATCGGGAGTGTAATCCTGAGCCCATCTAGCTGAGCGGAAAGTCCCTTTGTCCTTCCCGTCAAATAGTAAGAAAAGGCGTTCCATTTCAGCCCATTCTGATACTTTCTCACTATCTTCATTCGTGGTTCTGTAGCCCCATTGTGTGTTATGGCTGTTGAAGCCTCCAATTACTATTCCTGGATGTGGAATGTTTTGAGCAGCTTAATTTACCCATGGTTGTGCTGGGGGCTTATAGATGTTCACAATCTCTGTGTTGGCGATTTTCAGCCTGATGGTATGGATGTTATTTTCCGTTTTTGTTTGGACATCTGTTACCTCTTCAACATCATTCTTGATGTATGTTGCAGATCCGTAACTTGCATGGTATGTCGCAGCAGCTAACGTGTAGCCAAGGAGCTTTCACCTGGAATGAAGTTGAGTTTCGTCTGAGCAGTGGGTTCCTGTAGTAGAACAACGTCCACCTTGTTTTCAATCAATATTTGAGTGAGATACTCACTTTTTGCTCTACTTGTTGCCTCTATGTTTAGCTGTAAGAGCCGGAGGGTATTCCCTAAGTCCTTTGTCAGGTAGTTCTTGGCAGAACTGTGCATTCAGTGATATATCTGAATAGTGCCTGAAAACTGTTGTGAATATATTTAATAGGTATTAAAAAATAAATTAATGTCTGATGATGAAGTTTTATTGCATGAACAGTGAAAATGTAGTTCGTATAAACTTCTTTTCTTTCATTTTTTTTTGGGGGGGGGGGGTTGTTTTCCAGCGAGGAATTATGTGTAAAGTTTGTTGGAAGTTGTCAAGCTCTTTCATTCTGGAATTCTGGATGAATTAAGTCCAGGTATTTGCGCGCCGTGAGTTTGTGTGCCTTAGGACAAATAGACAGTGTATAACTGTAATATTTGTCTTATTTTGTAAGACTTTTAACATGAATTTACACCCCTTATCGGAAGATTACTTAAGCATTTTAATTTTTTAATTCGATCAATAACTTCGCACAAAATTGAAAATCAAGTTCATTTTCACTTTAAGCTCTTAGACAGGCACCCTGCAACTGGTTTTGGGTTCCGTGTTCCGGATTCTTGGGTAGTCGCTTAACAATATAGACGCTGTCACCAGTCTGTACTTAATTTGGGGGGCACTCGCTACATCTTACGCAGAAGCGTCCTTCATGATGCATCTTGTTGCTTTATCGCACAGTGCTGCCTGATAGCCATCCACCAAAGGTCACCGTTCGCATTGACTGGAGCCGGCAATTTGCATAGCGACGGAGGTCATTACGACACAGCCGCGTGCGACGTCAGGGGCCCCTGCCACGGTCACGGCAGCTCACAGGCCGACACCGCCGCGTTTTGGTCGATGATCGTCGGCGCAACAACTGCTGATCGCCGTTCCGAAACGGCTACGTTTGTAAACTGCTCGCATGCATCCATGGTTAAAGTATACGGTGCATAGCAAAACGGCACTGTGGTGCAACACTAGTCATAGATGAAACGGGCGAATGACGGCTGAGTCGCGACAGGTGGCCTATCCAGATGAATCACCCCATCGGACAGATGGACGATCTCGCCATTCTGCATGGCACACTATAGCAACACAGGTGTGCACCTATCCCTAGGGACCACGTCCACACGTACATCCAGTTTCTTTCTCTTCGGCACGATGGCATCTACCAGCAGGGCAGTGCAAAGTTTCGCACGGCTCGCGCTGTATGCACATGGTTCGAAGAGCACCACGACGAGTTTACAGTACTTCCTGGCCACCAGACTCTCCGAATTTAAACACAGTCGAGATTCTGTGGTACAACCTTGATCAGCTTGTTTGCGCCATGTATCCTCAACGGTGAAACCTAGAGCAGCTAGGCCGGCCATTGTGACCGAGCGGTTCTAGGCGCTTCAGTCCAGAACCGCGCTGTTGCTACTGTCGCAGGTTCGAATCCTGCCTCGGGCATGGATGTATGTGATGCACTTAGGTTAGTTAGGTTTAAGCAGTTCTAAGTTTAGGGGACTGATGACCTCAGATGTTGTTCCATAGTGCTTAAAGCCATTTGAACCATTTGAACCTAGCCCAGCAGGTCACGGCAGTGGAGCCGTCAGGGCTCCACATGCCTGTCGGTACATTCCAGAAACTCACTGACTCACTTCCTGCACATCTTGCAGCAGTCTGCGCAGAAAAAGGTGATTATTCAGGCTTTTGACAGGTGGTCACAGTAATGTGGCTGGACAGTGTGGTCTACTTGCACCACTTGACCTAGAAGTGTTCATCGTACGTAGTGTTTCCTCTTTTTCCGATGTGAAACCACAAGTTCATGGAATTTTCTCTATAGTATTCGCAGGTATTCTGTCGACAATATTCTTTCCAATGTTTATATACATATCAGTATTTTGGAAAAACAACATAAAAACATGTTGTTAAAATCAAACACTACAGTAACAAGGTTAACAGTATGGTGTGGATGTGGAAGCCGAGTCCACTCTAAGAAAGAAAAATGAAATGTATATATGTTGTTGTTGTGGTCTTCAGTCGTGAGACTGGTTTGATGCAGCTCTCCATGCTAATCTATCCTGTGCAAGCTCCTTCATCTCCCAGTACCTACTGCAACCTACATCGTTCTGAATCTGCTTAGTGTATTCATCTCTTGGTCTCCCTCTACGATTTTTACCCTCCACACCGCCCTCCAATACTAAATTTGTGATCCCTTGATGCCTCAGGACATGTCCTGCCAACCGATCCCTTCTTGTAGTCAAGTTGTGCCACAAACTTCTCTTCTCCCCAATTCTATTCAATACCTCCTCATTAGTTACGTGATCTACTCACCTAATCTTCAACATTCTTCTGTAGCACCATATTTCGAAAGCTTCAATTCTCTTCTTGTCCAAACTATTTACTGTCCATGTTTCACTTCCATACAGGGCTACACTCCATACAAATACTTTCAGAAACGACTTCCTGACACTTAAATCTATACTCGATGTTAACAAATTTCTCTTCTTCAGAAAGGCTTTCCTTACCATTGCCAGTCTACATTTGATATCCTCACTACTTCGACCATCATCAGTTATTTTGCTTCCCAAATAGCAAAACTCCTTTACTACTTTAAGTGTCTCATTTCCTAATCTAATTCCCTCAACCTCACCCGACTTAATTCGACTACATTCCATTATCCTCGTTTTGCTTTTGTTGATGTTCATCTTATATCCTCCTTTCAAGACACTGTCCATGTATAGATAGCTCATACTAAATTCGAGTAAAAATCGAAAGATTGCGCGCTATTACACAGAGAAATGAAAGTTCAATCCAAGAGTTGCTTAATCGTCTAAATGATAAAAGGCAACAACGCACAAAAATGGAAAAAACTATTTGGGACGATTGAATGACGGCAGAGTACCTAAACAAGTAACTGCAATGCCGTCTTGTAGGCAGAGGGTCCTGCAACAGTCACCGCTGAACCCTGAAGTGCAAAAGTGTTTAAAATACGTACGAAGAAGCTGAGGCTAAACACTTTGTGTTCAAATGTTTGTAAAATCTTATGGGACTTAACTGCTGAGGTCATCAGTCACTAAGCTTACACACTACTGAACCTAAATTATCCTAAGGACAAACACACACACCCATGCACGAGGGAGGACTCAAATTTCCGCCGGGACCAGCCGCACAGTCCATGACTGCAGCACCTGAGACCGCTTGGCTAATCCCGCGCGGCTAAACACTGAACTGAAATGAATAATTCCCTACTGAAATTAAAGATGACTGCTAGGAAGAACTTTCTATTTTTGTGAAGGAAAATTTCCAACAACGGTTAAGAAATCACACGTTGATGTGCTCCACGTAAGGTAAAGGCGTATTGTAAAACCCCTCCGAAGGGCGATTCTAAACAGGGAAATCTTGGATTGGAAACCTAAGGAGTTTGAACTGAAGGGAAGCGTAGAAGCGGTCTGTAGCGAAAACAGAAAGAGAACAGAGGCAAAGAACATCATACAGTTGAACCAAAGAACGCCCCTGAATTTCCATGGTACTTAAAAAAAAATCACATATGGCCTAAAATACGTATAAGCAGTTTATGAACAGCAGTTATAAACGTCACCCACCCCCTACCTTCATAGACGGTGCTCTGTATTTGTATTTCAAACGGTCTCTATCTGCACACACAACTTTAATATTCAGGTCACTCTCGAACAAGTGCCTAAAGTCACTGTGATGCGGGTCAGACCCGAATAATTAACTGAAAGGGGGCCGTAATCTCCGTTCTGCACTGCACGCTCAAATTAATCAGTCAATACAGGAACACGCAGGGCGTTAGCGTTGCGGTCTTAATCAAATTTCGTGCTGTATATATCACTATCACTTGTTCCCATTTACACTTTTTTGTTAGTTTGAGAGGCCTAGTGAAGTTTCTCTCGCCCACTCAGCTTATTTCATTAAATTATATGGTTGTAGTTTCCTTGTCTTCAAATAGTATACTGGTTTGAGGTTAATCTGTGACGAGTTGAAAAATTTCCTCCGATCTTTCTTCCGCGCCTTCGTTCATTCATTGAGAAAGTTCAGTATGGTATTTAGACTTCCATCTCTCGATGTGCCTTGTTAACCATTTCAGCTTCATAAACTAACAACCCCAATCCGCAGTGATTGTTAACTTTACGAATTAATGTCTTAGTGTTTAAGGCACAAGTAATCAAGAGCACATATACCATTTCCGGAATAATCGGAATAAATTCTGGAAAATTACTTACATAAAAAACCCATTGAATTTGTAGCCAGACGTCAAATAATGCTGGTTCAATTGGTTGCCCATCGAAGTAATGCCCTAAAAAAGCCCCCTACACACAACGGATATAAATCCATGTTGACATAAAAACTGTTTGGATAAGACAAGATACTGCAGCAACTGTCCATTTAGTCTACAGGTGAATACTGGTCCAGTCATTTACATCTACATCTATATGTACACTCCACAAGGCATCTCACCGTATTTATTGGAGGGTACTTATCGTTCCACTGTCGTTTACGTACCACTCTGTTCCATATGCGATTTATGCGTATGAAGAGCGATTGCACTAATGCCTCGTTTTGAGATATAATTCCTACGATTAATTTTACTTACACAATCATTTGGTAGGGAATAATATAATGCTTGGTGTGGAACGTACGTTCTCGGAATTTGAACAATAAATCTGTCCGTGATGAAGGTCCTACAAGACCGGTCTTGTAGCACCTACCTCTGCAGTTTGATGAGGGTCTTCGCGACCCTCTCGTTCTCACTAAACGAACTCCCGTGACGAAACGCAGCGCTGTTTGTTAAGATCCTCATTGTCCTCTGTTAACGCAACCTGATACCACTCAGACTGACGAGCACCACTTTGTGGATGATTTACATCTTTTAGAATTCTTTCCCTGAATCTCAATCTGACATATGTAGTCGTTCCAATCGATGTCGCTCGGGATGATTATTCCATTTTGTGGTTGGTACTATTTCTAAAAGCTTAATGACAATAGTATAATTTGTTTCGCATAGTTTTTTATGTGAGAAAAGTGAAAATCAGGGTAATAAGATATAAAATTTTACAGTAAAAGCAAAGATAGATAACAGTAGCTTCGTAGGTACTTCGGTATAAACTAGATCACTGATGAAGATGGATGATAATTACTCACGATACTTAAATACAAAGCTCGGAACAATAACAAACCATCAAACTAAACTTTGTTGCCGAGGATAATGAAAATCTAGAAAATATTTTCAGTTCAAGAATGAAACACAAGCACATCACTCTTTTACGGTGAATTTAAGTTATAAGGATAACTTTAAAAATAACAATCGTTATTTTATTATTGTCCTAAGGCAACACAGAATAGTAAGTCTAGAGCTGATGGGGAAAACTGTTGAGAAAAAATCTGCAAAAGCGAAATGGCTGCAGGAAAGTTTGACGAAATCGAGAAAGGAATGGTTGTCGCTAGGACTGATTCAGCATTCAGAAAAATCAAGACAACCTTCCATGTAACAAAAATCAAGGGCGGCAACATTAAAAGTGCGATGGGAATTCCTCTGTTAAGCGCAGAGGAGAGAGCAGATGAGTAGAAAGAGTACAATGGGGTCTTCTACAAGGGTGAGGACTCGTGCGAGGACATTATAGAAAAGGAAACTGATGTCGATATCGAGGCTATAAATGATCCAGTTGTTCACTCAGAGTTTAACAGAGCTTCGGAAGACTAGTGTCAAATAAGGAAAATGGAATATAGTATTTCTCCGGAATTGCAACAATCATTGGAAGAAATGGCAACTAAACGACTGTACTGGTTGGTGTGTTGAATCTTTGAGACTGAAGAAATACTATCAGACTTCCGAAAAAACTATATCATTCGCACAATCTCGAAGACAAAAAGGGCAGAAAATTGCAGTAAATACCGAACAATCTGAGTAACAGCTCATGCATCCAAGTTGTCGACAAGAATCATACACAGAAAAATGGAAAAGACAATTGAGAATCCATTAAATGGCAATCAGATTGAGTTTGAAAAATCTAAAGGCACCAGAGAGATAGTTCTGATTCTGTGCTTGACAACGGAAGCTGTACTGTACCTCCTGAGGTGGTCATGAACTTGAAGTGTGTAAATGCCGTGTATCGATAATTATTGTATGAATAGCTGGCGAAGCATGCCAGCGAGTAAACAAATGCATTATATAGCAATTCCATGGACATTCGATATTCTGTGTCTGAACTCTCTATTCTTTTGTCGTCTTCTCCTGATATTGGACTTGAAGAGAAAAGAACGATTGTTTGAAGTTCATCTTGCTATAATAGTCTATGTAAGTTGAAAACGAAAAAAAATGTAGTTGTTCATAACTTAAAATTTGTGTACGGTATTCAATAATGCATATTCTTCAACCTTACTTGTCATGATTAGACGTGGCCTTAACGTAATATTGACCATTCTTAAGTGCCATACTATAAAATAATTAGTAATTTTCTTTCAGCTCATTTTCGTGACGAGCCGCCGGTTAGGACACTAAACTTTCTTTCAGATTCTACGAGCTATGTGGCCGCTACGAATAATTTAATATATTTCACTTTCAGATTTTCTCAAGGGTGCGAGATAATATCCCAGGTAGAAAGGCCTGATCACAGGATTCTAGTTCTAATAGAAGATGTCATCTGCAAAAGATTATGCTTGTTATCTTATATTGATATTCGAGACGAAGCCACGATATGGAGTTACGAGTTTTATTACTTCAAATTGAACTGGCATACAAAATATTATCTGGTGCTACAAGCACATGCGTTTTAACAATATATGTATATATTGGAGAATATCTGTGAGGATTCAGGAGAAAGACAATTAATTGTTTATTGTCCCGCAACCACCCTGAATACTGAGCTAGTTTGCTGATTGCTGATCCGCGTCGGGTTAAACTAAATTACATTACACTGTTCATAGTATTATTAGAGTTATTTCTCTTTTGTTTTGACGCCACTTTATTAAAAGCTATCAAAGCAGATATAATAAATTTCAAATTTTATTAAATTACATTACAAAGCGACACTCAAGGAACATGAAGACACGTTCACAACATTTTGCCGACGTAGAAGTAGCGTTTGACACTGTGAAATTCTGAGAAAAGTATGCGTAAGCCACAGGAAAAGACTGGCAATATTCAACACGTACAAGACCAAGAAGGAACAGTAAGAACGGAACACCTACAACGAAGGGTTTCGATTGCAAATGGTGCAAGACCGGGATGCAGTTTTTCGCTTCTACTGTTCAATCCGTACATTGCAGAAGCAATGACGGGAATAAAAGAAAGGTACAAGACTGGAATTAATATTTTGGGTGAAAGGATATGACTGGTAAGATTCGCTGAAGACATTGGTACCCTCAGAGAATATGTAGAAAAACTAGGAAACCTATCAAGTGGAATGACTTAATGCGTACAGAATAGTTGATTGAGAGTAAACCGAAGAAAACGAAAGCGTTAAGGAGTAGCGGAAATGAGATTAGAAATAACCTTAATACCAAAATTATTGATCACGAAGTAAACGATGTCAACAATGCTGCTACCTTGGAGGTAAAATAACAATTGACGGATGAAGCAAGGAGGATATAATAAGCAGGCTAGCGCGTGCAAAGGGGAGTGGAAACGCAGATTTCAGCCGGAAAAACGAATAACTTTAGTAAATATTCATTAATGTACAAATTACAACATGAACCTTTTCTTAAATTGTAGGTATCGCATATGCAAACGGTCTTACCGCAGTGGTAATACCGGTTTCCGTCAGATTACCGAAGTTAAGCGCTATCTGGTTTCGATGGCACTTAGATGTGTGACCGACTGGATCTACCGAGAGCTGGTGGCAAGCGAGGTGCACTCAACCTTTGTGAGGCCAATTGAGGAGTTATATGATTGAGATCACGAAAACTGACAACGGCCAGGAGAGCGATGTGCTGACCACATGCCCCTCCATACCCATATGCAGTGACGCCTATCGTCTGAGGATGACGCGGCGGTCAATCGGTTCTGTTGGATATCCGAAGGCCTATACAAAACTGTATTTTCCAGATTAAATCCCTAATGACATAGACAATGCAATTAGCACTCACACACACACCATTGCCGATTATGTAAAAGAGTAGAGTCGTAATTCCCTGTGACAGACAGAACGACCACCAGAGTGCGCTGGTGTTGCTCGTATTTAGAACTGTTGCCAGACCACGTAGGATATGTAAGAGACATCGTATGTTCAAGGAGCACTGATAAGGGTACGGAAATCCACGTTCACCTGTCGCACAGCACCATCAGCACATGGCAGAGTTTGAAATGGGCTTTATTGTAGATATCCATGCGGATGGCTGGTCGAATCGTGTAAGTGCCATATTTGTGGCTATGACAGCGGCCCGATATTGGGATGCATAAGGAGTCGTTGTGAAGGCTCTGGTCGCCCACGTCTAACCACCACAAGGGACTATACCCGTTTTGCGCTCCAAGCAATTGTAACCCTTGACATCAGTGCCTGCCATCTGCAAACAAAAGAAGTGGTTTTCCTGCCACAGTCTGTGTCATCCTGCACCATAGATCGGAAACTAGCAGAGGATTGTCTAGGGAATCACTATCCCATGCGTAAGGTGCCGTTAACACCACAACAAAAATGCCTGCGTCTGGAATGGTGCCGTGACTGGGAAGCATGGGATGCTCATGAATGATGCCGCGTGGTGTTCAGCGATGTATGGTGGTTCTGTACTATCCAGGATACCCTCGTCGGCGAGTATGGTAGTCAATATTTTTGAGAGACACAACTTTGTCATTCCTGGCGTTTTCGTATGCGGAGCCTTCGGGTATGACGTCAGTTGGTGACTAGTAGTGATTGAAGGAACTGTGATGGAAAACGGTACGCCATGGACACCCGGCGTCCTCATACGTTACTTCTCATGCGACACTGTTGTAGTGCCATTTTTCAACAGGACAATGCCAGTCCGCACATGACACATGTCACTATGAACTATCCGCATGATGCTGTGCTACTGTGGGGGCCAACAAGATTCCCAGATCTGTCCCCAAAAGGACGTGTCAGAACAGTTCAGACGTCAGCTCCGTCCCAGTATCACTATCAACGATACCAATGACCATTTACAACAGCTGTAGACCAGCCTGCTTCAGGAGAGGATAAAACAGACTTCTGACACCGTTCCCAACAGAACCGGTGCATGTCAAATGGTTCAAATGGCTCTACGCGCTATAGGACTTAAAATATGTGGTCATCAGTCCCCTAGACTTAGAACTACTTAAACCTAACTAACCTAAGGACTTCACACACATCCATGCCCGAGGCGGGATTCGAACCTGCGACCGTAGCAGCAGCGTGGCTTCAGACTGAATCGCCTAGGACCGCTCGGCCACAGCGGCCGGTTGGTGCATACCAGAGTAGGTACAACGTCATACTGGTAAGCACGCTCACGCTCACGCTTTTCTTTGAAAATCTGACTCGATTTCGTATTCACTGAAGTGACGAGACGCACCCTCTCAACCCATGAAGTTTCGTTTTGTTTCCGCCTCCCCATATGAGTGCATCAATTTCCCCTCATGCGACAGTGGAAATGAAATGATCGTATGGCACTGTTGGTCGGCAGGCCCCATTCGGGGGAGTTCGGCCGCCGTATTGCAAGTCCTTTTTAGGTGACGCCACATCAGCGACTTGCGAGTCAATGATGGAACACAAACACCCAGTCCCTTGCCAGGAATCGGACCCGGGCCCCCTGCGTGGTAGGTGCTAATGCTACCGCTACGCTACGGAGGCGGACCATGCGACAGTATGCTTATGTCATTTTTCAATAGAACTTCGCTGGTCGATACAGGACACAGATCACTATGACGGGTGTTGTGTACATAGTTCCGCATAGTCAGCGCGTACACAACTTTCCCACTAGAGGGCGCCCCGCTGAGCACAACAGCGCAGGCGCAGCGCTCGTCCGTCTCCGCACTACGAGATGGCTCTGTCTTAGAGACGGACCAAATTCTGCTTCCGCCGATCCGCGTATTAATATGTCACGCAGCCAATGAGATTGCTGCTAACGTAGAACCTTTTCTCCTCGCGGATCACACTCGCGCAGTGATACCTGAACGCTCGAGGTATTATAACGAGTGTACAGTCCTCCGATTAGTCAGTCTGCATTAGTCTGCTTTAGTCTGCATTTGTCTGTAGTCAAGTTTCAGTCTGCGCCTAATAAGATTATCATATTCCTGTACACAAGCCATGAAGATAAATGAATAGACACTTTGTCAAGTCTCAGAGATATGTGACGACCACGAGCTGCGAACACACTATCAATGATACTAAGGACCAGTTTCTAGTATTAGATTACCCCAGAAGAGGAAACAACGGCTTTACGACATCCTCCTCAACAGGCTCGGTGTAAGCCACCTGAACCGTTCGTGCCGGCTTCTGACTTATTTACCGCGCGGTGTCGGTGCGGCGCGGAGGCGCACGGCGAGTCTCGTGCTACGTGAGGCCCCGATGCCATCGGGCACGGCCGGTGTCGCGTGCGTCGCGCAGGTCGCGTGCGCCGCCGGCGCGGCATTCTTTCGTCCCTCTTTTTGTCTTCCAGTTTCCTCGCCGTTTTTGTGTCGCGACACGCGGCCGCACCTTTGATTTACGCCGTCGGCCAGATTGCGGCGCCCTCGCGTGCCCTTAAAGGCTCGCTGGCGGTCCTTCGCCGATTAGCGCACCGTGACGAGACGGCCGGGCCGGACGTCCCACGTGTAGTTGGCCGGGGCTGCCCGCCGCGCCATTACCTGCTCGTGACCGTTTGTGATAGCGCGCTCGGGACTCGCTATCGCCCCGTCGGGCTTCACATTCATTAGCGGCGGACATGGCTCCGCGCTCATAAGATAGAATCGGAGAGGCCGTATCGCAGGCCTGGGTGAGCGGGCACCGGTTCTTACGCTGTTTAGGACTACTAGACTTCGTAGTCATACTGCTGGAAAATCTTAGTACTTGACAATCCAAGTATCCACTAGCTGCTTTTGCATTATAAACTGTTGGAAGAAGCCACTGGGGTCAAAGGTCTAGTCAGTCTGATTTGCCACTGACATGCACTGAGAATCCCCACTCGAGGTGCAAGCTTCTCACTACCGTGTACAAAGAAACGAAAGGAGAGGGTTGGCCTTAACACGTGGATCGTACCTGTGTGACCTGATAAATGTAAACACTTACTAAGCAGTGATGGGGACTATCTGCTACTTTAATGAATCAAGAGTTACATATTAAGTATCTTTATTCGTTGCAAATTCGAATGATTGGTCACAACAAATACGGATGAAATACTCCTCATGGAAAAATGTGTGTACATAAACAGATGAACACTCGATAATTGTGGATCTTCGGAAATGAAACAAAAAAAAAGTGGTTCAAATGGCTCTGAGCACTATGGGACTTAACTGCTGAGGTCATCAGTCCCCTAGAACTTAGAACTACTTAAACCTAATTAACCTAAGGACATCACACACATCCATGCCCGAGGCAGGATTCGAACCTGCGACCGTAGCGGTCGCGGGGTTCCAGACTGTAGCGCCTAGAACCGCTTGGCCACACCGGCCGGCGAAAAGACACAACCGGTAAAGTTCTCATAGAACAGACCAGATGGATAAGAAATCATGTTAACTGTTTACAAATCGCGAAATTAAATTGATGGTGATGATTGCATTGGAATGCTAATGGATAAAGAGAAGCAGAGTCCCAAAGAGTAAACTCATGGCCAAGAGGTCAAAATACAGTGACTGATTAATTAATCTATCATTCTGTACGAATTTCGTACGCTATTTCACTTCGAAAATTACATCAGTTGCTGGAGACGAGACTTAGCGAAGTCGCAGGCGGAGACGGTCGCTGGCCTGGCCCGGTGAATCTGCTCGCAAATCGACTGCTCCTCTCCAAAGCCAGACTTCGAATCCGCATCAGCCCCAGGCATCAACTATATCTTTCTTTCTTTCTTTTGCTACTGCCTTTATCCCGCATTGTGCGCAGGGTCGGCATGGTTAAGTACGGATTTGGCATGGTGAATTCTAAGGGGTGAGCGGATGCCCTTCCTGCCGCCACCCCTTACCCCCCGGGACGGAATTAGTGTATCCCATCTGTCTGCGTCTAGTGTAAATCGTGAAATAGTGTGAATGTGTTTCAAATGTCTGCGAGTCGTGTCACCGAGGCGGGACGTGGAGACCAGCCCGGTGTTCACCTAGTAGGATGTGGAAAACCGCCTAAAAACCTCATCCAGGCTGGCCGACACACCGGCCGTCGTCGTTAATCCGCCGGGCGGATTCGATCCGAGGCCGGCGCGCCTTCCCGAGTCCAGGAAGCAGCGCGTTAGCCCAGCAAAGCTGCCATTTTTGGCCAATGTGAGATTGCGTAGTTTATTACTTCAATCCGAAAACTCCTAACAAATTTATTCTGGAATATTTGGCGTCGTTTTCGGAAGACTGCGAGCGTCGACCTACCGCAAATCCTTGTTCCAAAAGTTGTGAGTACCACCCTGTGGCAAACAGTCACTCTCAAAGACTCTCAGCGGCGACCTATTCAAAACCGTCTCTCCAAAGCTTTCTGTAGCTTTGCCTTTTTAGTGTTTACGCTGAAGGTGCCAGTAGTCCAACGGCAAGGGGCACCCTGTGGTTGCTTCACAGCAATGCGATGCTATGTTACAAGACATTCCATTTTCGTGGGTGGCCCGGTTCCTTCAGAGAAACTCTGGCTTCATATTGGCCATTGCGGCGAGGGTTGGGGGAGATCACTGAACACAGCATGCAAACGTTTTCTTCCGCGAGCATTGCTAATCCTGTCAAAGACGCACGCCGCCCTCTGCCGCAGTAAATGGGACAGACGGAGCTGCTGACAGGGACGTGGGCGACCATTATTTACCCCACCCCCCATCCTTCTGACCCTTTGAGAGCAAGCCAAGCCTAGTGAACCTCCACAGCTAATACCGCTCCTTTGCATATACATAGAAAATTAACAATCAGTTAGACCTGTCATATTGAGGAATTAAACATTCCGAGTGAATAGGAACGAAACAAGAGGCTGGCCACAGCATGACTCATTTCACTGGGCATACCTGAAACAAGTAATTTTGATGTCTTTTTGGTATTCGCACTGTATCTGCAATCAGCACTTCATTTGTAGTAGTGACACCTCAACAACGCCTCACTTCACATCCAGAAAGTAGGAAGCAGAAGGTTATGTTTTGTAAGGTGTCAGGCAAATCCAACACCTTCCATGAAAACCCTGACATACGCAAATCCAGTAGTATGTCACATAGCTCCGAATAAATCGTGACATTAAATTAACCAAAGTAATATGAGTAACGAGTGAGCAAATGGAATACTACAGACTAACACAAGGATGCCTAAATGCATGTCATACCTTCCCACCGGGAGACAGACGCAGTTCCGAGGGGAGAAACGAGAACAGAAGCCGAGAGCAGTACCATGTTAAGCTGGAAGGCCCTACGATAAGGGACGGACACCCACGCCGCCAGCTAACCGCTAGGACCACACTCCAGCTGCAAGTTTTAGCGTGAGACTTTTTCGCGTCTCTGTTACGTCAGGACCACCCCCCAGCCCATGTTAAAAGATAGAGCCCTCCAGAAGAACAGTATAGATCTTACGATAACACTAAAAGGACCACACCAGCTGCAAGTTTTAGCGTGAGACTTTTTCGCGTCTCTGTTACGTTGCAAACTTTAAAAACATTGCCCCACCACAAAATGTATAACGCTTCTCATTCGATAGACAGAATTTTTGTAGGCGGAGCTTAAGGTTAACATTGAGACCCTGATTGGTCAGATGAAAACACAGCAGATAGTTTTTTTTAACCAACTTGGTAAACTGTAGTAAGGAGAAGTTAGGTGAGAGTTGCTTCCGAGACGGCGAGGTGAGCGGAGCTGTGCTGTCCACCGCCCCCTGACGAACACCGACAAGGTAATGAACGCAGGCGATGCCACATAACAGTGCATAAAGCTTCACTCAGGACTGCAGAAGTCTCATCTGTTACGCCCCCTTTTTGCGTAATACTAGTGTCGATCGTCAATTAAAGCTCATGGTGTTCACATTTGCCACTTGAAGTACAAATCTGAAACGCGATGATTTTTCTGTTATATAGTTATTGAGAAGCCACATCAGCCACTGTAATTTACGACAAGTTAGATAAGTAATTAAAGATAATTGAGGGTCACTGTAGACCATTTTGATAGTTTTCTCTCTTGTGTAACTTAATTTAAACCTAGATTATAGATGTGATATCGCATAGGTCATCCTTCGATCCATTGTAGAACTTGGAAACCCATTCAGGGAATATTCGTTCACATTATTGTTGAACGCAGTTGGTTTTTTTCATCCTGTATTAAAACATTTCCTTTTATCAATAGTGCAATTTATAAACAATGTTTTGTGAGTAGAATAAAATTTCCAATGGTAAACTTAACTGCTTTTTCGGCGTTATTTTACCAGCTAACTAAAAATAGGAAAGCCTTGAACCCCTTCCACTAAATTTAGTTAGTATTAAGATTCTTTTACAGGGAGTGCAGTGGAGATGACGCTGAAATCATTAAGTATTTGGTTATATCATCGCTAGTCTCACTGAACTCTTCTGAACTCTACATGTCATGTGTGGTCTGGCGTCTCCTTACCAGCAACAGGTCCCAGGTTCAAACTAGCCAATTCCCGAAAAAACACGCTCAGAGCGTCGTTGCGCGAAAGTGGTAGGGAGACACGATATAGAACAGACACACCACGCAGAATGTTAGAGTTTCATTGTCAATAAACAGGACATATGGATTTGACAGTGATGATGTAAAATAGTCGGAACCACGGGGTTCAGTGCTAGGTCCATGGGTTTTCTCTATACTTAGGGACATCGCTAAACATGACATCTCACTGCAGATGACTCATGTGCTATTGTGAATGATGTGGGATATAATGTGAAAGATACAGCTAATAAGATAGTAGAGAACATCAGCACATGGTTTTCAGAAAATCGCTTAACAGCTACAGTGAAGTCCATAATTTTAAGTTCTTGCGAATGAAGGTAGATGAAAAGAAATTCTTCCAGTCCATATGTGGCAACAGCAAACCAGTGATTAACAGTATTGGTTAAAAACAGTCTTGGTTGCAATTTTAGTTTTGTTTTATTTTTCAACGACGCGTTTCGCCTTATTTAGGCATATTCAGGTTAATGGGATGAGAGTTCCGCCTTATGCAAGACACCTTTTTCTTTTGTTTCACCCATACATGTTTCAGCACTTTTGTGCTACCGTCAGTGGGTTCTATTTTTATTTTTAACTGTAAATTTGTTGTTAACATATTAACCTTTGCGTCGTTTACAACTTTATGTAAAAGTTACATTTATAACTTAATTGGCGAAAAGTGGGTGTAATCGTTAGTAACATACCTTACATGATGTAATTGTCCACTTGTTTGGTAGCTGTTTTGCTACACAATATACAACTTGTCATCTGCAAACAGCAAACCGTAATTTATTTCCTGTTTGTTAAGCATTTACGAACGGAAGTAGGACTATATCACGTTTTCTTTCTGTAACTTACAGTTTTGAAGTTGTGGTACGTTTTCCTGTGTTGTTGGCGAAATAAATAGGCTTACTTCTTTGCCTGTGTTTGCGTGGCAATGCAGTTTTTCCGATTACTCAAAACATAGGCGGAGTTTTCGCTGCCATTACGTGTTGTTGTGGCTGTGTGGCGTTCATTTGTTCCGTAGCGTGTTCTGCTGGGTGAGGCGCGTGAGTTTGAATTGTATTTGGTGTTAGTGGTGTGTGGTTTGCGTGTGTGTGATGAGTACTGGGGCAGAGAGAGAGAGACTGAAAGAAAGAAAGAAAGAAAGAAAGGAAAGAGAGAGAGGATTTGTTTGTGTGTGTGTGTTACTTGTATAGTTCTTCTATTGTGGCGAAGAGGGTTTTGTTGCACAGTGATGTGTATTCATTGAGTACTTTCTTTCCTTGGGCTATTGATTTTTGGATGTGGTAGTTTTCTCCTACAGTTAATCTTTGGTATAGGCTGCTGCTAGTGTTTAGGATGTGAAGGTCAGTTTCAATGTTTGTTGGGTGGTGGTTGTGTGCTACCAGGTGGTCTGCAAATGTTGAGTGTGTGCTATTGCTTTTCAGTGCTCTGAGGTGTTCATTATATCTGGTTCTGAAGGTCCTACATGTTTGGCCCGCATGTACAGATTGGCAGCAGTTGCAAGTAAGTTGGTAGATGCCGGACTGGCTGTATTTGTCAGTGTTGGTGGTATTACCTCCGAGTCTGTTCTGTATTGTGTTGTTCGTTCTGTATGCTATGTTGAGTCCTTTAGTATATTACCCACCCTGTGTGTGACTTTGTTGTTGTAAGTCATTATGTGCCGTTTGTTGCTTACTGCCTGCTGGTTTGTTGTGTGATGAGTTGTGTTTGTGTGTGTGTGTGTGTTTTTCATGGTTATGTGCTGTTTGTTTTTGTATTTTGTGGTTTATTTTGTCTACTCTCTTTGCGTCATATCCATTCTCCTGTGCAATTTGTTTTATTGTGTTCAGTTCTTGTGTGTAGTTATGCTTGTTCATGGGTACTTTGTTCAGCCTGTGAAGTAAATATCTGAAGCTGGCTTCTTTGTGAGTTATGGGGTGATTGGATTGGTTATGGGTGAAACAAAAGAAAAAGGTGTCTTGCATAAGACGGGACTTCTCATCCCATTTTCTTAGCAAGCACGGAGACAACAAGAAGAACTGCACCACGAGATGATTATATTCAGGTTATCTTTTCTAGATGGACGCGAGAGGCACAAAGATCTACATAACGCTTTCCCGTTCACAGGAGCGAGTAACAGCAAGATGGGGGCTCAGGTAGTATGCATATGCTTAATGAAGATGCCTAAATAAGGCGAAACGCGTCGGTGAAAAATAAAATAAAACTAAAATTGCAACCAAGACTGTTTTTAACCAATACTGTAGATGAAAAGCTTCAAGATCTTGTGCTGAAACTGAGTGCTGCAGAATTATCTGCACATTCTCAGACATTTAAACAAAAAGGTTCATTTATTTTGCTTCCACTCTGTTGTTCCCTAAAGCAAGAGTCTCCAAAATATTAGACCATGAGAACTACACATCAAGTTTTCAATCTTAGAGGGGGCTGGATATCACATTTTCTCAGAAATTAAAGATAAAATCGTAACAAATAGCCTACGTATGGAAACCTAATATTCTGTAAAAACTTCAGATACACTTTATTATTCCTCAGTACACTCATTGAGAGATACGAAATATGTCTTTTGAAACAAAATTTTTCTTAAACTATGGTTGAAGCTTAGTCTGCTGTATATGTAAAATATCTAGTAATGGTCATCACTTAGGTTACTTCTTGCTTTAGATTTTGTAAATTTCGAGAAAGAAAACGTCAATTCACACCTATATGCACTACCAAATGCAGATAACAAACATCATGCAAAATCTTTCATCTTGAGGTAATTTTCTCCTGGAAGAAACTGGTAAAACTGAACATCTTTAACCATGTCTTTAAGGATGTCATTGACTTGCAGATCAGTATTTTCCATTAGCAGTGTTGCCTGGACATCTTCCACTACGCAGGAAAAGAGGTTATGTAAAATTTGGGAGCCTTGGAACGGATATCTACATCGGAGAACCTAAAAGAGAACTCTTTTTCAGATTGTCAAGAAATTCCATTGCAAATAAGAGTGGGAAGCTTGAGTAATGTTCGACCTTCAACGACTGTCAGTTGCCGACTTCTGACAAATTTTCTATCTGACGTCGTGTTCAAAAAGTGTGTTCTGTCTGAAAGCCTTAACATGTTGATAAGGGTAAAAAATAATATTCTCCTCCCGTCGAAGTTTTTTATTCAATTCATTTAAATGGGAAGTAAAATCAGCCAAGAGAGCTAGTTTCCATAGCCACTCTTCCAAAGGATTGTTTCTCTCATTCGTAAATATTTCAGTCTAGGTTAAGCAACTTACTGCCGTGTGGTATGAAATATCACTTGACAAAGGTTATATATCTTCTGCGAAAGACTTGAATCAACATTGTTTGAGTCAATGACATCGCGAATGAAACTGAGAACACAAATTAGCGACTTCATCACACAGGACACTTGCAATAAAACTAGATATGGTGAGATAAATGTACTAACCGATGTGGATCATATGAAATGACCAACTTCCAAGTTGAAGATTCAAAACCTAGAAATATACTACTATACAGCAATACGAAAATGTATAAACGTGAACGTACATAAACACTTTATGTAATTACTATGACTATTATGGACTTGTTAAAAAGACAAGCAATAATAAACAATTATTTGTGCTTTATTTCTGTAATGTATGTTTCAAAGATTTTTGCACGAATAGATCGGTACATTTTCTTTGTTTCATGTTGTTATAGGTAAATCTTTGTTCTTGTTCAGTACGAGTTTGGAGTACGAGTTTGGAGTACGAGTTGGGAGTGCGAGTACGGAGTACAAATTACGTGCCTGCGGTGCTAGCATGGTGGTTGATGTTGTTTGTTGTGGTCTTCAGTCCAGAGACTGGTTTGATACAGCTCTCCATGCTACTCTATCCTGTGCAAGGTTCTTCATCTCCCAGTACCTACTGCAACCTACATCCTTCTGAATCTGTTTAGTGTACTCATTTCTTGGTCTCCTTCTAAGATTTTCAGCCTCCACGCTGCCCTCCAATACTAAATTGGTGATCCCTTGAGGCCTGAGAATATGCCCTACCAATCGATCCCTTCTTCTGGTCAAGTTGTGCCTCAAATTCCTCTTCTCTCCAATTCTATTCAGTACCTCTTTATTAGTTACGTGATCTACACATCTAATCTTCAGCATTCTTCTGTAGCACCACATTTCGAAAGCTTCTATTCTCTTTTGTCTAGACTGTTTATCGTGCACGTTTCACTTCCATACATGGCTACATTCCATACAAATACTTTCAGAAAATACTTCCTGACACTTAAATCTATACTTGATGTTAACAAATTTCTCTTCTTCAGAAACGCTTTCCTTGCCATAGCCACTCTACATTTTATATCCTCTCTACTTCGACCATCCTCAGTTATTTTGCTCCCCAGATAGCAAAACTCATTTACTACTTTAAGCCTCTCATTTCCTAATCTAATTCCCGCACCATCACCCGATTTAATTCGACTACATTCCATTATCCTCGTTTTGCTTTTGTTGATGTTCATCTTGTATCCTCCTTTCAAGAGACTGTTCATTCCGTTCACCTGCACTTCCAGGTCCTTTGCTGTCTCTGACAGAATTACAATGTCATCGGCGAACCTCAAAGTTTTTATTTCTTCTCCATGGATTTTAATTCCTACTCCGAATTTTTCTTTTGTTTCCTTCACTGCTTGCTCAATATACAGATTGAATAACATGGTGGAGAGGCTACAACCCTGTCTCACTCCCTTCCCAACCAGTGCTTCCCTTTCATGCCCCTCGACTCTTATTACCGCCATCTGGTTTCTGTGCAAATAGTAAATATTCTTGCGCTCCCTGTATTTCACCCCTGCCACCTTCAGAATTTGAAAGAGAGTATTCCAGTCAACATTGTAAAAAGCTTTCTCCAAGTCTACGAATGCTAGAAACGTAGATTTGCCTTTCCATAATCTATTTTCTAAGATAAGTCGTAGGGTCAGTATTGCCTCACGTGTTCCAACATTTCTACGGAATTCAAACTGATCCTCCCCGAGATCGGCTTCTACCAGTTTTTCATTCGTCTGTAAAGAATTCGTGTTAGTATTTTATAGCCGTGACTTATTAAACTGATAGTTCGGTACTTTTCACAACTGTCAACACCTGCTTTCTTTTGGATTGGAATTCTTCTTGAAGTCTGAGGGTATTTCGCCTGTCTGATACATCTTGCTCACTAGATGGTAGAGTTTTGTTAGGCCTGGCTCTCCCAAGGCTGTCAGTAATTCTAATGGAATGTTGTCTACTCCCGGGGCCTTGGTGGTTGATATTAATTTGTACTGTGAAGTGAAATACTAAAAATACATTTATCCAACAACAGAAACCTCACCAGTGTTCATATTGTATAACAAAATGAAGCCGAGCATCCTCTAGACCAGTATAAGAAGTTGCGTTTCAGAATGTATTACGAGCCTACGACTTTCAACAACGGACAATAAAAGATGAGTATTCGGAAAACTTTTCATTCCGATTCTACCGTTGCTGTCTCTCTCTGTAGTGTGTCGCTATGTCAGAGTGCCAAGTGCTGCGAAAATATGACTTGTCGCCCAAATTTAAACTTACTTCAAAATTAATAAATCGATTTTGGGTTATGTTCGGTAACACCACTGGCTTCACATTCTGTACTTAGTCTCCCAACGAAACCTGCATATTTGCCACACATTTCTCCCTCTACCTGTTGGGTACATTACAGCAGACAAAGAAACAGCCTCACATTGTAAGGAAATAATGTCTCTCAGTTCTGGAGTAATTTCGAAGTCTGCGTTAATACCTCTAAGAAACAAAATGACATGAGCAGTATCAGACATGTCTGCAGATTCGTCCAGGTCTATTAAATACCAAGTAAACAAAGCTGCCTTTTCTTATAATTGATGTGATAAATTACGAACATATCTTCGATTCCAAGCATAACTGCTGAAAGAGTTACTGTTTTACGTTTTTCATCTGTATCTACATCTATAGTCCGCTAGTCACCTTAGAGTGTGTGGCGGAGGGTGCTTTGTGTACCGTTGTCACTTCCCCCTTTCTCTTTTCCAGTAGCGTAAGGTTCGCGAGAAAAACGAAAGAGCGATTGCTGGTAAGCTACTGTGTGGGCTCCAATCTCTCTCATTTTATCTTGATGGTCTTTTCGCGAAATATACGTAGAATGCTGCAATATACAAGGACGGAAAAAAATTACAACTACATGAAGCAGTTGCGCGACGTAAATGCGAGTTGGTAGACGTGTTTCTATATCTGAGAGATAATATCTATTCATATTTCGTACCCGTCGCATAAAATTAGCGCTATTGCCGTGAAGATACAAATCACGTTCGCTTTAAATACACGCTGTAACAGTCATGAGCGTTGGTTACCTTTGAGATTGGATGTGATTTGTTGACGTTAGTAAAGAATGCCTTTAAGGCTACAAAGATGGTTTTATCAGCACCTCACTGAATTAGACCGCTGTCGTGTAGAAGAACTGTGACAAGCTGGGACTTCCTCTTGCGATACAGTAGAAATACTTGGTAGAAATCTAGCCGCTGTACATTACTGTTGGGAGCGGTGGTTGCGAGAACGTACAGCCGCAAGAAGACTGGGCTCTGGAGAGCCACGTGGCAGTATTCAGAAAGAAGACCATCGAGTTGGGCGTACGGCCGTAGTGCATAGTATAGCATCTACAGCAGCAGTATGAACAGCAGTTGGCACCACAGTGACACAACGAACTGTTACAAATTGGTTACTTCAAGGACAGTTACGAGCCAGTGTATTTCACTGACCCCAAATCACCTCCATTGCGATTTCAGTGGTGTCAAATGAGAGCTCATTGCACGGCAGGGTATGCAGGTGACGCAAGCTGGTTCTGTGTCGGTGCCAGTGATGGCCGTATGTTGGTTAGGAGAAGGCCAGTTGAGGACCCGCAACCAACCTGTCTGCGATCTAGACACATTGGACCTACACCTGGTGTCATGGTCCGGGCTGCCATTTCGTATGACGGCAGGAGCATTCTCGTGGTTATCCCAGGCACACTGACCGTAAAATTGTACCTCACTGTGGTGAGTCGACCTGTCGTGCTGCCGTTCATGAACAGCATCTGTGTTGTAACCCACCATGCCCTACGGAGTGGATTGAAGAGTTCCTAGATAACAGAACGCAGCATGTCATTCTCAATGGAAAGAAGTCTTCCGAAGTGAGAGTGATTTCAGGTGTGGCGTAGGGGAGTGTCGTAGGACCGTTGCTACTCACAATATACATAAATGACCTTGTGGATGACATCGGAAGTTCACTGAGGCTTTTTGCGGATGATGCTGTGGTATATCGAGACGTTGTAACAACGGAAAATTGTACTGAAATGCAGGAGGATCTGCAGCGAATTGACGCATGGTGCAGGGAGTGGCAATTGAATCTCAATGTAGACAAGTGTAATGTGCTGCGAATACATAGAAAGAAAGATCCCTTATCATTTAGCTACAAAATAGCAGGTCAGCAACTGGAAGCAGTTAATTCCATAAATTATCTGGGAGTACGCATTAGGAGTGATTTAAAATGCAATGATCCTATAAAGTTGATCGTCGGTAAAGCAGATGCCAGACTGAGATTCATTGGAAGAATCCTAAGGAAATGCAATCCGAAAACAAAGGAAGTAGGTTACAGTACGCTTGTTCGCCCACTGTTTGAATACTGCTCGGCAGTGTGGGATCCGTACCAGATAGGATTGATGGAAGAGATAGAGAAGATCCAACGGAGAGCAGCGCGCTTCGTTACTGGATCATTTAGTAATCGCGAAAGCGTTACGGAGATGATAGATAAACTCCAGTGGAAGACTCTGCAGGAGAGACGCTCAGTAGCTCGGTACGGGCTTTTGTTGAAGTTTCGAGAACATACCTTCACCGAGGAGTCAAGCAATATATTGCTCCCTCCTACGTATATCTCGCAAAGAGACCACGAGGATAAAATCAGAGAGATTAGAGCCCACACAGAGGCATACCGACAATCCTTCTTTCCACTAACAATACGAGACCGGAATTGAAGGGAGAATCGATAGAGGTACTCAAGGTACCCTCCGCCACACACCGTCAGGTGGCTTGCGGAGTATGGATGTAGATGTAGATGTAGATGTCGACATGTTGTCTTGGCCTGGTCGATCACCAGATCTGTCTGCAGTCGATCATACATGGGATGTCATCAAACAACTCCAGCGTCATCCACAAACATCATTAACCATCCTCGTATTGGTCGACCAATTCAATAGGCAAGGAGTCCCATCCCACAAACTGACATTTGGCACCTGTACAACACAGTGCATGAACGTTTGCATGCTTCCATTCAACAGTCTGACTGGTACAGCGATTATTAACGTACCAGCATTTCACAATGGCTTAAAATTGGTTCCGTTTCATACTGGGCTCCTGGTACAGTAACCAGCTATGAATTTCTTAAAATAAGACAATCTCGGTTGCAAAATCTTTTTTATTTACAAGCAATGGCATTAGTGGACGAATGTTGGTTTTTCGCATCAATTTTTACGCCAATCTCATGAAGACCCCGAAGGGCGAAACGCGTCATTTCCCGTAAATAAAAAATATTTTGCAACCGAGACTGTCTTATTTCAAGAAAATCACAACGGCTTATCTCCCTCTTACGTTAACCTGTGACCTTGCAATATTAATCAGATAATATGTTACCTAGACGATTGTATACCCGAAATTCCTTTACTTTACATTAATTTTTTTTTGGTGCTGCGTTTATTTATTTATTTTTTTTTTGTTTTATTTTGTCAGTGTATTATTTGGCTTCTCTAGGATCGTATGCTTTCACAACTTTAACAGTAGATTCAGAACGCCTCTCCTGCATTGTCTGCCACTGGAGTTATCCGAGCATCTCCGTGACGCTTTTGCGCTTACTAAATGAACTTGTAACGAAATGTGCTGCCCTTATTTGGACCTTCTCTGTTTCCTCTATCTGTCCTATCTGGTACGGATCCCATACTGATGAGCAAAACTGAAGTGTTTTGTAAGCATGATCCACAAGTTTTAACTCTAAAAGATTTTTGTCTGCAACACATGTTAAATATAGTTTTCAACTTTTTAGGAAAGCTGATCCAGTTGCTGTAGAGACCTTTGTAAACCTTATCAAGGAACAAGAGTGGCAAGATGTTTATAGTGCTGGTACAGTAGACGATAAATATAATGCTTTCCTCAAGACTTTTCTCGCGCTCTTTGAAAGTTGCTTTCCGTTAGAACGTTCAAAACAGGGTACTAGCACAAATAGGCAGTCTGGGTGGCTGACTAGAGGGATAAGAATATCCTGTAGAACAAAGTGGCAATTATATCAAAACGTTAGAAACAGTCAAAATCTAAATGCAGCAGCCCATTACAAACAGTATTGTAAGGTGCTTAAAAAAGTTATTAGGAAGGTAAAAAGTATGTGGTATGCAGATAGAATAGTTTCAAGATAAAATTAAAACCATATGGTCAGTCGTAAAGGAAGTGGCTGCTCTGCAGAGACAGGTCGAGGATATAGAATCAGTGCGTAGTGGGAATGTCCGTGTTACTGATAAGTCGCATATATGTACAGTATTTAATAATCACTTTCTGAATATAGCAGGTGAACTAAATAGGAACCTAGTCCCAACAGGGAATCATATAGCGCTCGCAGAAAAAAGTGTTCGAAACTGTTACCTGAAATGCTCCTCCATGATACTGACAAGAGGAAGATTGAGTTAATAATTAAATCACTAAAGACCAAGAACTTTCATGGATATGACGGGGTATCTAGCAGAATACTGAAGTATTCTTCTATGTATGTTAGCGCAGTACTTAGCTATATCTGTAACTTTTCCATTAGGAGTGGTCGGTTTCCTGACTGATTAAAGTACTCGGTAGTGAAGCCACTTTATAAAAAGGGAGACAGAGATAATGTTGACAATTATAGACCTATTTCTATGATATCGGTGTTTGCTAAAGTTATCGAGAAGGTTGTATATACAAGGGTACTGGAGCATTTAAATTCACATAATTTGCTGTAAAATGTACAGCTTGATTTTAGAAATGGTTTAACAACTGAAAATGCTATATTCTATTTTCTCTGTAAGGTTTTGGACGGATTAAATAAAAGGTTGCAAAAGATAGGTGTTTTCTTTGATTTAACGAAGGTTTTTGACTGTTCACCACAAGATATTACTGCTAAAGGTGGACCATTATGGAGTAAGGGGAGTAACTTACAATTGGTTCGCCTTTTACTTTAAGAACAGAAAGCAGAAGGTAATTCTCCGCAATATTAAGAGTGGTAGTGATGTTCAGTCCCAATGGGGCACTTTTAAGTGGGGCGTTCCCCAAGGGTCAGTGCTGGGGCCACTGCTGTTTCTTACTTATATAAATGATATGCCTTCTAGTATTACAGGTGATTCAAAATTATTTCTGTTTGCTGATGACACCAGCTTGGTAGTGAAGGATCTTGTGTGTAATATTGAAACATTATCAAATAATGTAGTTCATGAAATAAGTTTGTAGCTTATGGAAAATAATTTGATGCTAAATCACAGTAAGTCTCAGTTTTTACGGTTTCTAACCCACAATTCAACAAGAACTGATATTTTGATCAGACAGAATGGGCATATTATAAGCGAGACGGAACAGTTCAAGTTCCTAGGCGTTCGGATAGATAGTAAGCTGTTGTGGAAAGCCCATGTTCAGGATCTTGTTCAGAAACTAAATGCTGATTTATTTACCATTAGAACAATATCTGAAATAAGTGACAGTTCAACACGAAATGTAGTCTACTTCGCATATTTTCATACGCTTATGTCATATGGTATTATTTTCTGGGGTAATTCTTCTGATTCAAAAAGGGTATTTTTGGCTCAAAAAGGGCTGTTCGAGCTATATGTGGTGTAAGTTTGAGAACCTCTTATCGACCCCTATTCAATAGCCTGGGAAGTCTGGCATTGCCCTCACAGTATATATTTTCTTTAATGACGTTTGTTGTTAACAATATTAGCTTATTCCCAAGAGTTAGCAGCTTTCACTCAGTTAATACTAGGCAGAAATCAAATCTGCATGTGGAATGCACTTCCTTGACTCTTGTGCAGAAAGGAGTGCACTATTCTGCTGCATCCATTTTCAGTAAGCTACCACAAGAACTCAAAAATCTTAGCAGTAGCCCAAACGCTTTTAAGTCTAAACTGAAGAGTTTCCTCATGGTTCACTCCTTCTATTCTGTCGAGGAACTCCTGGAAGAGCTGAAAAATTAAGCAAATTCCAGTGTTACATTGTTGATTTTCTTTATTTAAACTTACGAACTGTCGCCTGAATACGTTTCTTGTATTTCATTTTATCTGTTTCTACTATCGTGTTGTAATTTCATGTATTGACTCGTTCCATGACCATGGAGACTTCTCCTTAATTTGGTCCCACGAAACAATAAATAAATAAATAAAAGCTGCTTTCATTGTTGATGGAGTACATTTCCTGTGGTTTCTTCGAATGACTCTGTCTGGCATCTGCCTTACTCGAGTTCCTCTTCAAATCACTGTGTACGTATACTACTATATATTTTATGGACGTCACTGCTTCCAGTGATTGTTTAGCAGTTATGAAATCAAACAATAAACGTCTTTCTATCGGTTTTGCCAGAAAACAGTTCTTCATCTGCATTTAAAATGCAATCCATTACGTAATCACCGTCACGAAATGGCTTGCCTTGCCTTGTTCGGCGATTTTATTTAAATATATTTTCTTAAAGGCTTCACTTTTCTGAATACGGTTCCTAAAAATACTTTGTTGAAAACAAATTCCACGTTTCAATGATTAAAGCTTACGTTCACGCAACTCACGCTGCAATTTGTCAAACAATGCACTATGCGTTTTCTCGTACTGTCGTCAAATAGTGCATTTCTTAAGAAGAGCTATAATTTCTTTTAGCGTTGCAACATCGCTGTACGTAACAGCATCATCCTCGAAAAGCCTTACGGAACTTCCGATGTTCCACTACATTGCACACCGTGTCTCTGGAGGATTGGTCTATACCCAAGGATACGACAGGAACAATCACTGTAAGTAAAACAGACTAGTAGACATCGGCTCTGAAATGTTACACAGACTAGTAGACATCGGCTCTGAAATGCTAAGAGCTCCTTCAACTTCGCTCCTGTGAAACAAATCTCTTCTACTGCAAGCTCCTTTCTTTCCATATTGTTAGGGGTGGTAGTGTGATCCAAACCGAGAAAAAATGCCCATTAAACCTAGGCTCTAAAATGCATACCATAAAAGCTATTAACACTTCGTCACTTTTATAACCATGCAACACATCTCTTCTACTGAACAACTTCTCGTAGATTTTAAAGAATGCATTTTAGAGCCCATGTGTGCTAGGTCATTCCTCCTGGGGCACCCTGTATATTCGGAAATGTAACGTTCCTATAACGCTTCCTTGGGGTGTACCCGATGTCTCTCCATTAAAAATGACATGCTGCATTCTGTTTGCTAAGATCTCGTAAGTCTAATCACAAGCTCGCCTGGCATTTAGTGCGCTTGTATTTTGTTCATTAGGTGGCAATGGAATTGTATTGCACCCATTCTGTAAGTCAATGAAAACATTGTCAGCCTTTAGCACAGCACTACTTCTCAGCACAAATCACCGCAACATTATTATATTTCAACACATTGTGAATGCTACCTGTCTTTCATTTGAATTGGTGACTGATCATTCTTTAGTTTTGAAGTCAAACATACAAAAATTTCTCATGGTATAATTTTCTGGATAGATTATTAAATATAAAGAAGTACTGATTGCACAAAAGCGGGCACTGAAATCAACATTTGGCGTACAATCAGGATCATCTTACAGACATCTCCCCAAAGAACTTCTTCATAATCAACCCGTCATAATATTATAAGTACAGTTATGTCCACAAGAATAAAGGAAACGAATCCTTACTAAAGCTGTTAGTAGCTCAAAAAAGTACTTCAATATGAAGAAAGAAAACATTTCATCATTTGCCCAATAACGTGAAATATCTGATATATAGCAAAGAAAATTTTAAATATAGCCTAAAATATTTTTTCTGGAAAACTCCAGATATCCTGTAGACTAAATTTTCGTTAAAATGGTATCGTGTACGGCTAAAAGAAAATAGGCAATAATTTACGTGTACCGCGAGGTACGTGAATAAAAGAACAGTTTGAAACTAGTGTACTGGTTAGTTATATGTAAATGGCCATCAGTAGTCATTCAAACAAATCATGTATGGGTAGCCTGTAATCTGACTCGTTCCACATCATTTCGAGAAACATCTCGACAATGACCAATGGTACATGCAAAGAACTAACCTCTTTTATTGTCAGTGCAGCAGCTATCATTTGAACTCCAAAGCATGAACGGATTTATATTTATAATACAGTTATAATAATAATAATAATAGTAGTAATTATTATTATTGTTATTGTTATTATTATTGTGTCAGTCAGATACAGTGTTATCACAAGAGGTGAGTCGAGGGGTCTATAAGTGCCTTGAATCGAATGTAATACAGCACTTAAGAAATATTTATATGCTACTGATCAGAAATTGTATTTCGAGTGGCTTGAGGCCCAATATAGAGGGAGTGGTGATTTTTGGCACTCAGAATTCGTTCCAGACGCACCTTTCGTGATAGCCAGCGATACAAATACGGCCGAATAGATCGGAAACATATTTATGGCACTGTTGTGACATGTAACGAATGTCGTTGACACACTAGGTACAAGGGTGTCACAAAGTATTCACACATGTATGCCATGTCTTCCTCCAAACCGTTGAGTGTATTGCACACTACTTGACAGACGGATTAGAATGGACTCAGAGATCATAAGAAGAGCAAAGCCGTTCACGAAAATGATGAATAACATGGTACATAAATATTTAAAATTTCTTAAAAATACTACCGATTCATAGGCATGTAATAAGTATTTTCAGGCAATGTGATGTATTTCTGTAGTATTAACTCCCTGGATGCTTAGAACCAAGTCAGTGGTTCAATGGTCCTTATTTGTACTGTTGACATATAATGATCAGTTATCGAATGCAGATAAGTCGTAAGTGTCCATACAACAGGGGAAAAATACTCCCTCGTTTACTGAAGTGAAGGTCTGAGGCTCCAGACTTATAAACCCAGGTGTTCGCTTCCTCAATTACTTGGTCTGGGTAATGAAGGACATGGTGTTAGAAACAGTAGAGAATAGTTCTGGTACAAACAGCAGAAACAGTAGGAGAAGAAGGAGGAGGAGGGGGGGGATACTACTACTACTACTACTACTACTACTACTGCTGTCGAGAGCACTACAAGTTCAAATAGTTTTGATCCTAGCGGCAACCTATGGTGTCCTCTTGCATCCTGTTCGTTGCTCATTCAGTGTAACACTGCTAAATGCGGGCTGCAACGTTACGCTGGACAGAACGTATGAATCCACATGTAGAATTAATACACACATTAATGCATCGTCATCAACAGCCGCAAATTTGGAAGTAAATTCGTTGATGAGGTTTTATCAGTCTAATAACATCGAAAAAGTTTATCACTGACTACATTTTCGTTGTTATTGCAGTAAAACGTCAGCAATAGGCATGACGTTTTTTTATGTTAATTCTTTCTACTAATTCTAGTAGTTACATATTTTCCAGAAAGTATCCACATATATCACGGAATGAGCTTGCAAAAATTATATCATTGTGCGACTCATAGTTCAGATTATAAATCCTACATACTGCGATTAGCAAAAATCTAGGTTGTCTTAAAATGGAGCGCAATTTACTTAGACATCACTCATCCAGTGTTAATGACAGCACTTATCGACTTCAAATAAACTTTAAACGTAAATTAAAACCTTTCGTAACCTTTTTCATTAGTCTCTGGCTCAATAATTCTAAACTAACAAAACCAACATATTTAGGGGTTTGCACCTTCAATAATAAATGTTTTACATTACTGATGTAAACGTTTAGTAGGTAATCTATTGAACTGATATAATTAAATTTTTCTTGAGATATTTGAGTCTCATTTTATCTACAGTAATGACAGGAGTTGAAGAAATAAATTAAAATTTGTGCCACAGCTGGGACATGAACCCGGATCTCTTTGCTTACTAGACATGTGTGATAGACATTATACCACGGCAGCAGTATAGCTAACACAGTTGCATGAACTACCCTAATCCAACGCCTTCCGAAATACAAACCTCGATTCATGTCTTCAGCTTATTTTCTCCTTCTTAGATCATCACTATTGCCAAAGCTTTCCAGTATTGGAATAGTACCCCAGTGTCTTGGATGAAATGGGGAAATCCTGCCTTTACCCCAGGTGTAGGTGATTATAGATTTGATATAATCAAATATTCCTTGAGGCGTCATTATCGTAGATAAAGATGAGACTCAAATGTTTACATCTGAGGTAAGGGCAGGATTACCCCATTATGTCCAAAGCTGATGTGCTATTCAATACCAGAGAGCCTCAGCAATAGTGACGATCTCTGAAGGGACAAATAAGCTGAAGACGTAAATTTGTGTTTGGGAGGGCGTTGAATTAGCATAGTCCTTGCAGCTGAGTAAGCTGTACTGCTGTGTTGGTTTAATGGTAGCCGGCACGGTAGCTCAGCGTATTCGGTCAGAGAGTTAGCTGCACTCTGTAATAAAAAACTGAGTCAACGACTGAACACTAAACTTGAACGGTTGTCCTGGGAAATCCGCACCGAACACATATAACAAACAACATCGAACAAAAAAAAAAAAAAAGGCTAGCTTACCTGCCTAGTAAGCAATAAGACCCAGGTTCAAGTCGCAACCATAACACAAACTTTAATTCATTTCTTCAACTTCCATTATTATAATTCTGTAAGTAACTTTAACAATTTGCCCGCAGCTCGTGGTCGTGCGGTAGCGTTCTCGCTTCCCACGCCCGGGTTCCCGGGTTCGATTCCCGGCGGGGTCAGGGATTTTCTCTGCTTCGTGATGGCTGGGTGTTGTGTGATGTCTTTAGGTTAGTTAGGTTTAAGTAGTTCTAAGTTCTAGGGGACTGATGACCATAGATGTTAAGTCCCATGGTGCTCAGAGCCACTTGAACCATTTTAACAATTTCTTCACTCTCTGACCATACGTCATCCATCAGTAACGCTCTTATTTGTTACTCCATTTTTTTTCTTTTGAGTTATTGTTGTGTGGCCCTACATGACTTGCTCTCGTTCAACAATCTCTTCATTGTTGGTGTGTTTCACACATTACTTTCCTCCCGAGGAGCATCTTCATTTCTTATTGGTCCACTTAATTTCCAGCATCAAACCGTTTCAATTGTCCTCATTTCCAGTGTGAATGTAATGTATTCATTTTCTGTTCTTTATGAATTTTTATAAATGTTTCCTGACAAAAGTATTTTAAACAGTCGCTGGATAAAACACAGACAGTACGAAAGGCGACTGGAGTGCTTACCGTCTTCTACGGATGATATCACGAATTTTATGCTTTCGTACCTTTTTTTGCATGTAGTACCAACGGCAGGCAATTACGCGTTGTATTACCTGCCATTGGGAGTGTACTTAGGAATAGCGAAGAGATGCTAAGATCCTTATAGCAGCGGTTTATGAAAGAAATGCGTTTTAGTGCTTTTGAGTTGTTTCTGTCATCTGCAGCTAATCAGTAATTGTGGCACTCGGAAAGCCATATATGGTAATGACTAAAACATGATATACTTGTATGTTTTATGAAAAACTATTTGACGAAAGACACACATAAAATGTATTAACTGATTTATTTTCGGTAGAAAAAACGTGATTTAGTTATGGATCTTTGCAGATTTGTAAAAAAATGTTGCAAAGTGGAAACCAGATTCCATGTCGCTAATATCATTTCTTAATTACTTGCCAAACTACATTTAAAAGGTGTATCTGGCCAGTTATTGTTAAGAGACCATGAACAGTTTTATCTGAGATTGTTGATATCTAATTTTATAGGAAAAGGAGCTATCTCACCATAAACCTCTCGTTACTATGGGTAGAATTACAGTGTTGAACTCACCATGTTGAACAAAATGGATGTCATAAGTTGAAAAATCCAGACTTAAAGGGATAATCTTAAAGTTACTTAAGAAATACTGTTTTTTTTTTTCTTTACTTTATCCTCCTCCTCGCATTGGCGATTTATATTTGGTTCAATCTTGACAGTTGAACGTATGATATTGTACTACTGGTCTGGACCCTAAACTAACATCGGAAAAATGCTAGTGGCTTCAGAAGCAAAATGTGTGGACTGGTTCGCATTGAAACTAATATTTCGCCCTCTATGTTCCTATTGGGTTCGGGTGTCAGTACAAATCAACAACAGTCTATTCTGTGCCACTAAATACAACTATAAGTTAACAATATTTTATTGTACCTAAAGAATATATGAAATTTGCTGGGTAACAGGTCTTATCTAGTCCTGCAACTTTGAAGGCTGAAGCAAGGATACGTAGTTTCTTCTGTCACCATGGATGCTATTACAATCTTAAATTAAGTTTTGTATCCTATTAGGAAACAGCTACAAAATAATGATCAAAATTCTTCTGGGAATTAAGCCGCGTCATTGCCCTGAGGAAGGCCGTTGCAATTCGGACGAAACGTCGGTTTTAGTTTATTATTGTTTTTAATTCTTAGCAATGACGCGGCTTAATACCCAGAAGAATTTTAATTACTATGACACCGGCCGCGGAAGCCTACGTTCTTATATCAGCTACAAAATAAGGTTATACTTTCTGGATAAAGTAAATTGCCTGTTCTTATGACAACCTACAAGGAAGATATGACATGTATTCACAGTTGCGAATACCCAATTACCTGTATAAGGGAAGAACTATGATGAAAATTTGTGGCTGACCGGAAATCGAACGCCGCTTTTCCCACTTTACGCGAGCGGTAGGGTTAACCACTTTGACTATCCATGCTTGACTCTCGACCAAACCCAAACTTCCCTATGTCGTCTTTTCTGTGTCACTACCTGCATGCGTGACCGAAGGTACATTACATCGTTCTTCTTGACAACACAGGCACTGCAATATCCTACAAGCAATATTTTCGTTTGCAGAAATGGTGCGTTCTTTTTTAAACAGCAGTGCCTTTGATTGCTCACCCAGTACGACTGATGTATTTAGTTTCGTCCCATGCTCCTAGTTTTATTAAATATTTGTTTATGCTACAGTCCACGATATATGATGAAGAAGAGTTAAGCTTCAAACAAAAGTTTATTCCTTGTCATGTCTTACAATTAGCTTTAACACAAGATTGGATATGTAGAGCATCTACAACTAAGCGTCATGATAATTAATTTAGAGAGATCTGCTTCAGTTGTACTGGTTATTTATTCAGACGCAGTTGTACTATTTATTTATTCAAACAACGACCTTTTTGGGGATTTTAAAATCTCATCTTCATGTGTATGAAAATGGATCTCACAAAATTAATTAACTAGTTCTGAATTGAGCGAATTATAATTTACTATATTTAGAGCGGTTTCCCCTTTAAAAGTCGCCTCAATGAGGATCAACGTAGTGTGTTTCCCATTTTTAATGACTTTAGGCTTACTGGTGTACCGAACCACTGTGTTCGACAGGTGACATCTGTGTATAGCCACAAACTCACATGTGTGGGAGCTGTAGCTTGGAAACATTGTCATGTGCGCTGGACGCAAGAGTACAACAACGGAGAGGCACTCTGGCAGTGGATGTAAATTACAAAGGACAACATAGGCACTAAACATCGCGTTACCACTGAAGTCACGCTTGCGTCATACAGTACCGTGTAGGCAACGCCGTTCGTGATTTGCAGCATCGTAGAGGTCCGCCAGCCATTCAAAAGATGGAGAGCTAATGACATCGAAAGAACTATCTTTATGTTAGTTGAATGGTGCTACTAACTTCTAATTTCCTTGTTATTTAATGATACAATGTATCTGAACTATGCTTAGTGAACTGATTTGGTAATGGTCTTTTCGAACTGTAATGTTTTTATTTCTGTTAGGTAAAAATGAATGTGGCGTTTTCCTGGCTCAGTGAGTAAATATTTTACTAAAATTCTAAAGACCTGAGGTTAGATTTTCCTAGGTTTTCCCTGGCACCTATGTAAGTGGATTATGAACGTAAAAATATCGATTTGCGCTGTGGTCCATCTATAACTGAACGATCACCGTACCACATATGATATTATCAATATGACTCTGTCTGACAGTGTACAACACAAAACTTTCTGTATCTTTACCACTGAGCAAATAATAGCACCAGTAATGTTCGTAATGAGGTTAATCACAATTTTGCCAATAAGTTTCACGAAATATAAATAGATTGTTTTCCTGTAATAGACTATCCTCACTGGTAACATTACTGAAGTTACCTTTCCAAAAATGTTTTGGTCGGTTCGGCACTGAGAGTAAACAAGTATCTACTTTTACTCTAAGTGACAGCTAGTATCGCAATCACCAAGCCTGCTGTAGTTGTCTCAATCCTATGATTGAATTACCCTGTATGATTTCAGAAGCAAAAATGAAATCTTGTAAGAAACTGAATATGGATCAATGTCATCGAAATTAATCATGCGCAATCAATTAAGATGAAACTATTTCTCCCTCCTCCTTCAACCAGCCGGGACTACGAAATTAATGTGACTTTATCTGAATCCAGATGAATTTCAATTCATCACTTAATTAGCACATAATGGACTAAATCTAGAACACTGTCACACCAGCGGAAAGATCTAAGTACACAAAAATAAAGGCAGTTTGATACACTGAGTACGATTGGCTGCGTGACGGAGCCCAGTGAATCTTGGTGATACAACAGCCCTCGAATTGAGATCATTAAGACTCCCAATGGTGGAAACAATTTAATTATCTGTATTTTTCCTGTACAGTGTTTCGAGACTGGGGGAAGGCTGCATAGGGAGTTATGCAGTAGTTTCCGGTTCTTAGAAGTAAAGAAAAGTGCTGCCGGAACTTCCGATTACGTCACGAAGCTATTTACAGTGAGAGCTTAGGTCAACAGTTCATTGTGATTCTTCTTCATCGAAATTTGCATGGAGCATTCCAGTGGGAATAAAAGGCACCACATATTTATCTCTTTTACTTCTGTTCTTGCCCAGAATGACGCAAGCATAATTATACCAGAGATCTGGAAAGGATGTACGAGCTTATTAGCCGAAGTGTTCGCCAAACGTTCCTCTTTTCGGTTATCCAGCAGCGTATTGTGCCATATCTAAACTTCTAAAGGATTCTATTTCTGTTCCGTGGACACATGATTTCTTTCTTATTCTCTCTAACTTTTTTTCTTTCTCTTTTCGAGCCAAACGGTAGAGGGGCCCACCCAGTGTAGAGCAAATAATAGAACAAATGGAAGAAAGAAATTCAATACGTAGAAACTAGAGCATGTTGGAACAGCTTCTACAATGTATTTTCGCATTATTAAGCCTCTGAGTTACTCTCGTTCTGGATCAAAAGGCTCCTTCTTTCACTTTAGAGCATTTTGTTCTCTTTTAATGATGATATATCAAACATGGTCGTTTTTGTTTGAAGGAGGCAACTCCATAGTCAATCGCCCTTTTTATACGTTTGACGACTCGATACTACCTGCCATTATTAAATGTGATAAAAAAAGTACTCTCTCTAGGAATTAGCAACAGCTAAACTGCAGTTTTGGTCTCATATGCTACGTCATAAAGCGTACGGACAGCAATGGATGGCAGCGGTGGCCGAGCGGTTCTAGGCGCTTCAGTCCAGAACAGCGCGACTGCTACGGTCGCAGGTTCGAATCCTGCCTCGAACATGAATGTGCGTGATGTCCTTAGGTTTAAGTAGTTCTCAGTTCTAGGGGACTGATGACCTCCTATGTAAGTCCCATAGTGCTCAGAGCCATTTGAGCCATTTTTGACAGGAATGTCAAAGCTTCTAAACTCTCAAATAACTACGAGAATTAGTATCGTCTGTGTTCGAAATTCGACTAGCTGTGTTTATAAAGTAACGAAAGTAAAAAAAAAAAAAAATACAATCAATGGAATTTTCTAATATGCAGATTCTTAGCTCTTACGAGAACACTCTGCAAAATGTTTTGAATTACAAAACCTGCACTGTAAATTCATCAAACTGCAATTACAATTCTTAAAATGATTTATAACAACCTTCAGTGAAATGTAAAAGTGTTTTTCAAAACAACTATAGAATTGTAGTTATGAGCGTCCACATTATACCTACAGCTTAAATTGCGCCTCTCTAGCTGTTCGGCCGCGCGGGATTAGCCGAGCGGTCTGAGGCGCTGTAGTCATGGACTGTGCAGCTGGTCCCGGCGGAGGTTCGAGTCCTCCCTCGGGTATGGGTGTGTGTGTGTTTGTACTTAGGATAATTTAGGTTAAGTAGTGTGTAAACTTAGGGACTGATGACCTTAGCAGTTAAGTCCCATAAGATTTCACACACATTTTAACATTTTGATCTAGCTCTTCGTCTTTCACCCTGACCCGTTAGTGTTCTTCTTCGAGGCAGAGTCTAAAAGAAATAGTTTACGTATAATAACGGAGGTCGTAGTTGTTCAAAATGTCGTTGTTGTCGTCTTGTCAGAAGACTGGTTTGATGCAGCAGGTCTCTTCATCGCAAAATATCTACTACAACCTATAACCTTTTGAACTTTCTTACTGTATACATCTCCTGCACTATATCTATACTTTTTACCCCCCACACTTCCCTCCAATACTAGATTGGTGACCCCTTGATGCCTCAGAGTGTATTCTGTACCCGATCTCATCTTTGAGTCAAGCTATGCCGCAAACTTCTATTCAGTACCTCCTTATTCAAATTTTGTGATAACGGCTGCAAATGAACGGCAAGTTAGCTCCGTTTAATCTCAGACGAAAGTAAACGAAAAAACGAAACCAGTAAGTGACATATTTCTACTCAGTGATGTACAACGTCTTGCACAGTCTGTGTTATCCCCGAGGGCTTCGTTACTAAGACGTTTGTTTCCCCACTGGTGACTTCAGCGACGTAGCAGTTGTGGCATCGTAGATGCTCGCTATGCTTGTGTTACTGCAAATGAACCGTCCGCAAATTTAAACAAGAACGTCACTAGAATGTGATTTCACGAAACATTTTTACTTTCGCTTGCCATTTCTACATTTCTACCATAGCATCTAATCACCACGTGGGGTAGAAACTGGTAGAAGTGTGAGAGACAGAGGAAAACTTTTCTCTTGTGTTTATGTCTACTTCCTTTTACTTATGTTAACAGCTACGTACACACATGACTTCAGCGAGTGAGAGGTGGGTTGCATATTAAAAAGAGCGCCAATATGTTTGCATACTAAAATTTTTAAAGGTGCTGATGAACTTAGCAGGAGGAGGCTTGTACCCCACTTTCCAGTCAGAGTCTTTTATGGAGCATATTCCAACTATTTTGTGCTCCGAGAGGATCGTTTTTCCACTGATTCCCTTCGTTTCCCAGGTACAGCAGGGCGTGTCACTAATATGAAAAGAACTTTATGGACCAGAAAAATTTTGATAATTTACTTATGTCAAGTTGAAATACTGCAAAACTAATTTTACACCTCAGACCGGATAAAGTGGAAACATTTTTGCATGTGCTTCAATACCGCAACATGGATTTCCCTGAACCTTCCGATAGTAACAGAGTCACTTTACAGCACATATCTCCGTGCTACGTCACTTTTAAAAACCCAGTTTTTGCCTCACGCCGAATTTTAGATTCATATTTTACGCTTTACAAGTAAGGAAACTTTGACCGCTGCATTCGGAAACGTATAAAAATATCAATAATATTTTCAAGCTAGTTCGAGATCCAGATCTTTGGAATCTTGTAAGAACTTCAGCCATTTGCTTTTCATAGTCGTCTTGGAATTTGCGGCTCGGTTCTGGCATCCAAAAACGGGGTTTTGGGATATTTCAGATAACTAACATAGGTTCTTGAAAATGAGAAGATGCCCCTTCTAAATAAATGCCAGAAGAACATACCTTTGAAATTTGAGTAATGTGCTGCGTTTAGATATTCTGGATTTTTGAAAACGGATATATGCCACTTCTAGATAAATTCCTGAAAAACATAGCTTTAAAATTTGAGCAATGTGTTGCGTTTAGATATTTTGATATCCGCTCCTGACGCCGAGAAATGGTGAAAAAGGCATTATTCGGTTTTTCTCAGGAACCGGCCATGAACTAAATGGTGCCTCCATAACCTCTTAAGGCAAAACTCGTGAAGTACGGGATTTTCGGATCAATTTAAGAAACTGTTCCTTGCTCTTCACACCTATTGTCCACGGGACACCGGAAGATATGTGTGGCGGGAAATCAATTTAATTTCACGCCCTTCCTGTTTTATTCGCTGACTGTACGCTAGATGACTGACAATTCTTCTTGAGATGTGCCCAAATTTCTATAATATTTCCTGCGTACCCATTACACAATCTCTCTTTTTATGACCACTGCCAACGACGACACTAAGTGTCGCCTGTAGGTGCTGTCTGCACATGACATGGCAAGGAAAGTACATAAATGGCGCAGAGAAAAAAGGGGAATCCTTCTAGCTACGATATGGATCGCAAATGCAGAAATCCACTGATATAGGTCGCTTTGACATCGGGTGGAATGTTACGGACCGGCGCCTGGGAACCAGCGTTTCGCAGAAGGCGTGGCTGGTCTATTGTTCCCATGCCTCGGCCGTGAGCATCTACGGGAAGCGCTAGAATGGCGGTGATACCGCGAATAGGTGACAAGTTGTAGGTCGTCTGAACCTCATCTCATAATTTGGAGGCTGCTCGATCTGGAAAGCAGGACAGACAGCGATCTACGGCACATCTGACAATAGAGCGTAATGCTGGTGCACGCATAAATGTTTGGAGTACGCTGTTCAGTGCGCACGGTTGAACATTGAGGCTCGGCAGTAGACGAACCATACTTTTCCCATCTTGACCCAACGTCATCTGCCGTGGCGCCTAGACATCGGGTGACAATGGCACCACGCAAAACCTAATCATCTTGTGGGTTGTAGCGAGCTCAGCCCCTACAGTGCAGACGATATGGAACTTTGCAACCCCAGAACTCCGCGGCCAGGCCAGCGGAGGCTGTTTACAGCACGCCAGACAGGTCATTAGCTGGCTGCATGGCGGTGGTGGATATCGCTGGCAAACAGCAGCTCTTCATGCATCCAATATGTCACAAGCCAATCGCAGACCCGTACGTATCCATCCACGAGGCAGATATCTGGGCCAGTACATGAGCTCCAGACAGATGGTCCATTGCAGCCAGCAACCTGAAGATCTCCACTATGTTGAGCCAAGGCCCGGGCCAGCGACTTCTAGACAGCACATCACCTTCTCAGGTGGGATTCTTAACTGATCAGCGATGTGCTTGTTGAAGCTTGTTATAATTGTACTGTCGTTCTTCTAGCCAACAAGATAGCGCCAGACTGAAGGTCCCAATCCTTATCGGGCCGGCCGAAGTGGCCGTGCGGTTAAAGGCGCTGCAGTCTGGAACCGCAAGACCGCTACGGTCTCAGGCTCGAATCCTGCCTCGGGCATGAATGTGTGTGATGTCCTTAGGTTAGTTAGGTTTAACTAGATCTAAGTTCTAGGGGACTAATGACCTCAGCAGTTGAGTCCCATAGTGCTCAGAGCCATTTGAACCATTTTTGAATCCTTATCGGACTTAGATACTTCACTATTGTTGGCTCTCAAGATTCTTCAGCAAAGAAAACCATAAGATTTATTAAGTGTTTATTCTACTTGAAGCTTGGTTTTGATCTTTCCTTTTTAAAAACCTGAAGTGAAAAATCTATCTTTCATTTTCAGCCTAGAGTTAACACGACTTATGGATTGACGTGCTCAAATTTAGGACCTTCCAATTGCTGTAAAAGCTAAATGAAAAACCATCAAATCAAAATAGAGTCACTCAATTATTTAAATAATATTTTGTGGGAAAGAACTGGCTTGAGACTTTTCGAACAGTATGATGTTGTCGGCTATTTTTGAAAGAGAATGATTTGGATGCAGGCAGTTTTCTTATTCTTTTTTCCGGTACATGTATGTTTCATTGCTAAAAGTTTAAATAATGTATGCCCAATATAATTGCATAAAAATGAACAAGTACATGGAGTTAATGGCTTTTCTAAACTACATCATGTTATTAGAAATCATTGTGAGAGTTGAAAAAGTATAGGATTAAATCAGATTTTGGTGAGTTTTGGGGCATAATGGGGTGAGTAGTTGGAGGGTTTCGTTTCTCTATATAAAAATTACGCCACGTGTACCACATTTGTTAATGAGATGGTAATAAAATCGTTATTTTCGATGTCTTGTAGTTCCAGCCTCTCTTTTCCCTTTCTGTAGGTGGGGCTTAGTCACCATGCAGATTCCGAAGAAATCTAATAACAGCAATGTTTTCCTTCCCAACACGGCTGTGATGACAAAACATTAAAAGATGTATGACTGATGTTATCAAGTATCACTCCAACATATATACACAGAATCCTACTTCTGTGAAATCTGATGTGACAGCTATGAATTAATGATGATGCTGGGGTTTTTATATACCTGTACACGTTTATTAATGGCCCATCACCTTGGTAACTTATACGTACCACATATTTCTAGATAACACTTTTTTGAAAGAAATATTCCAGGCGGACAGCCATTATGGCAGTGTGTGTTGATTAGCGCTTGTTTCTTGTAAGATTTCTATAGAAATAAAATAATAACAGCAGCAGAAACAACAACAACAACAATAATAATAATTATAATTATAATAATAAAGAAGTAATAATAGTACATGAAAAGTGAGGCAGGAAGATATGAGAGAAAAAAGAAATATATCACCATTACCAAAATGTATCAAAGAGGCAGTATGTACTACGACAGTTTCTGAGCTGTCTTAGGTATTCTCAGTGGCGGATTCCCTTTCGCTCTATCTTGAATGACACTATAGATCTGAAAGCAAGTTGACGGTGTGCTCAAGAGTTCCCATTTCACCATGGGTGCGATTTGCTAGGTACTGTAGATCCAGTATCCGTTTCAAACCCGGCTTATGATCCGAAGACAATTGGTTATCTCTTTTCATTCGGTTTTTCTTATCCTGGTATGGAGCCTTCTCCTTCTTGCACCACACATTGTATCTTTTTGCTCCGTCCATGCGTTAATTAATCATCTCACTTTCTTTCAACTGCTGTGAGAAAATTGGAGCTGTAGCATTCACAAAGCCAATATCTCTCTTCATCACGCAGTGCTTTGTAGATAGAAGTGCCCTGAAATTTGCATCCTTCCATGTGGCAGCAAACGCGTATTCTGTTGACATATTTTGTACCATTTCATGATGTTTAGTATTTTAGTATGTTCGAGTTTGTATACCATGATGAAACTGTCTATAGATTAATTATTACATTTGAAGATAATTTTCCAAACCCGGCAATGTGAAAATTTGTAGTAATTATATGATACATTATTTATTGTTGTATCCTTTATAATACCAATTGTATCCTTTAATCCAAATTGAATGTTTTACCTGCACATGTTGCTCACAACTGGTTGCTCATTTCTTTCATTCTGTATAAAAATTCCGGGTATGGACCATTTCCTTCAGATGGTGGACAAGACCAGCGGTTGCTTCAGTGTGAACCTTTTGGAGATCTTCCCTGACATTTGGTGGTCTGGGTTACTAGATGATATATGTATGTTCGTACAGCACTGGGAAATGAAATGCTGAAGAAAGGTTTTATACCGGATGTCTGCAGGTGTGAGTGACTATATATCCATAGGTAGCAGGGAATGAAAGATAAAGCCTTTCGTGTATTGTTTACAGTGTGATCTTCCGTGTACTCTTGCGCAATTTGCTCGCTTTGTCGCTGTACGGGGTGATTTTGCTAAATGAGAACGAACTTCTGAAAACGACCCCTGAGAAGATGAGGAGCAAAAGGGTCATATGAAAATATGGCCGAAAACGCAATCCAACGGAGGTAGTTCTACGTGAAGAGGGAGATAAAACTTTTTTGAGGGTGAGAACATAGCATGCGAGTGGGAATATTCTGCCCTGACTATCATTTTAGCTTCACACTCAACAGGGCAGTGAGCTAGAGCACCGTCATGAAGTAGCCACATTACCCTTCGTATCACCAAGGCACGTCTTCCAGCAGAAGAGATAGGGTCACTCGCAAGAGGTGCGGACATGCCTCGCGTGTGAGGCACTCTAGAAGGATGACCGGTCCCAGGAGCGGTCGCCAGTAACCTGCCCCCACAATTGAGGCTGAAATAATGCTGATGACTCGTTGCCAACATACCACTGGGAATCTCTATAGCCTACCAGTGGATGTCGTGCAAACTGACGATGTCGCCTCCCGTAGCAACGTTATGAACAGAAAGGATGACATATGTCAGCATCGCAGTAGCCTGAAAGTTGTGTTGGAGGATGATGCACTCAGTCTTCTGGCTTCACCCATGCTGGTGGGCCTTCTGCCTCGTGCTGATACCGGAGTCATTGTCACTGTTTTATTTTTAAGTGGATGTAGCTTTCTTACAATGCATTTCCGGCCATATATCCACATTACATTTTTTGCTCCATATTCTCTCAGGGATCGCTCCCTTCTGTTCGTCTCCAGTTAGCAAAATTGATTTGAATAAGATGGGTCATAATGAAGATGATGATGTTTGGTTTGTGGGGTTGCTCAACTGCGAGGTCATCAGCGCCCATACAAAGTCTCAATTTCTACGCAGCCCATTTTCTTTTCACAATCCAATCTAGTCACTCTCGCAAATGATGATGATGATGAAATGATGAGGATAACACAAACACCCAGTTCCCAGGCAGAGAAAATCCCCAATCCGGGCGGGAATCGAACCCGGGACGCCGTGATCCAAAGGCAGCAACGCTAGCCTCTATACCACGAGCTGCGGACATGGGCGGGAATGCTTTACCGTCAGTTCTTATGGTTCGGTCCGAAGACGCCTGAATAGTTTATAGCCGAAATATTAGCAGCAGAAGAATTATGGTTACTGTGAAATGAAAACAAAACAATAACCTAAATAAAGGTATACTGTTCGAAAGTGGACATTTGTGAAGCTAAAACCAGCTGCTAGTAACGTTCAGCGCTCCTTGGAATGCTGTTCAGAAAGCGGTCCTGACCTTACTGCTCAGGCTCTTCCACTCTTCATAAAAGGCTCTCCTGAGGTCACCCCATCCTACGAGGAGGGCTACCGCGACGACGAATCTCAAGGTTTCGACAGTCCGTATCCCGACCAAATGGTATATATATATATATATATATATATATATATATATATATATATATATATATATATATATATATATATCAACAATCTCAGATAAAACTGTTCATGGTCTCTTAACAATAACTGGCCAGATACACCTTTTAAATGTAGTTTGGCAAGTAATTAAGAAATGATATATGATTACTAGCCCAACAGATGACAGGCGCACCTCTCTGCTTAATTGGAGGGACATGAAAGTTGCCTGTATGACAGCCACTTTCAGTTTTCAGTTCTTTTATTACTTTATTTCGGAATCAGTTAATTCTGAAGCTATACTTCCCCGTCAGACTGTAGACACAGCGACCGACTGCTTTTAACAACACACGTCTCACAAGCTTCATGACCAGCATAGCACAGATCTTTCAGATGTTTAACCCAGAGTTCCTTGCCTAGCGGGGAACGCTGTGATTGGCCCAATGTACCGCAACCAGATCCTTTGACTTCCCATAAGCTTCAAAGAGGATACTATACCGACATCTGTTCTGCTCTGTCAGTTTTCGTTCATCTTGTTACAGTCTTACTGGGTTCATTAATTTGTTATATGGGTCAAAGGCTTATCTATAATGAGGCATAGTTATGTCAAGTCAAGGCATGTTGGGTTTACCTTAGACTTGGAAACCAAATTTCAAAAACGGCAACCGCTTACACACCATGTGTCAGATATGGATTTCAACCTCCGTGTTCCTCTATGACCGCTGTCAGAGACCAAACAAATCTTGCGAGTTATACCATCACGGATTAATATTATTTGAAATAAATTAAATTTAACCTTACAAAATAAGTTCAAAACCATATCCGGATCAAAATCATGGAACAACATTCATCTTCATTTCAATTTTTATTATAATACCATTTCCATATATATTCACCAGAACAAGACGTCGGCAGAGAGACCTCAGCACCAATGATGAAGGCTCCATTCCTTCATTTCCTTTGCCCACCTTGTTTGTAGTAGAGGGTGCTGGACGAATCTGTAGAGCTGCTCGTAATGAGCGCACAGAGGACAACTTAATCGTCTAGGTTTTCACAGCTCCCATGTTGCCTTAAAAAAATACAACGCGTAGTTCTTTCACATTCTCATTGAGGTAACTACCATCGTACGAGCCATAATTCGTAGGAAGACGTCATTAGCTGGCGTTCATCGCTGGAGACTACTACGAGGTACAACTAAAGTGTTTCGTGCCTCACGACAGTGGGTGAATATTCGATTGACACTGATGTTGATTACGCCAACACGACAGGCATCTTCCCGAATTGACAACGCCTCGTAGAGGACCGGAGCCATGGCATGGATGGTGGAGTGCAGTGTGCGGCAGTGAGGATCTATCGAATGTCCGCTGGCGCATACAAGACATTGTTGACAAAATACAGATTTATTTTTCATGGATACTCAGCTGTCTTCTTTAGTGACTGGCAGTAGCAAGACGAGCAGGCGAAACTTACGCATTGACCCCTGCGTGTCTCGCAGTCTCAGCTACCACAGTGACAAGGCTCCACGCGCAGTGGGCAGTTACCACACAAGGGGTTACTGACTTGACGCCCGCTTTGTCCCGGTGGCCAGCAGGTCAGCTAGCAAGTTACTAGGGTTCTCTTGGTGACGTCATAGACGGCGCCCCGGAGAAGCACCCGTCAGCGCTGCAAGAGGTGACTGTAATTATGAAGAACTATATCATCGCCTCTCTGTGAGAGAACGCTGTAAGATGCCTGTGTCTGCTCATAGGTGCAGGTCGGGGGGCAGATCTACTGCATTCTCCCGGGATGACGATAATTCGGTAGTTCACCAATTACATCAGCTAGGTCTCCAGGAGACCTGGTGGTATGAGGAACCCATCTTCTCAACAGCGAAAGCGAAGACAAGGTGGTGGCAGCAGACTTGGAACACGAGCACCAGCCTAACTATGACGCGAGAAACCAAGATGGCTCACCTGGAACATAAGAAGGCGATCAGCCTTGCGAACATGGCATACTGGCACAGCTCTATTAGGCTATTACAGTGTGGAATTCTGTCATGCTGGCCCAGACTTAAGATACTAGCGTGACTCTACTAGGACGTTAGAATCCGAGATGGTTGACCTGGAATTGAAGATGGCGATTGAGCATGACGTCCAGTGCTTACTGGGACAGAGTTCTGGAATACTGACACAATGACATCAGAGACAAAAGATTTTTATGCAGGTCCAGGCTTATCTGTTGACTTATATGACATGTTTCCAGGCAGCAAGTCACTCCTAAGTTTGGATGCGTCTTTATTTCAACAAACACCGGAAGGGGTAGCCTTCCAGACATTCCCCCCTCCCCTCCTCGACTTCTTCCCCGTAGTTAAGGTCCAGCTTCAAACCGTACACTGCTAAGTAGGAGCTCCTGAGATTTAAACGAACAGCTTTTCAAGAAGATGTCCCTTTCCCCGGTAGATAGGTCCGTGATGGCGCACCAGTGCAACCTGCCGGAAGGTTGGGCACAGCTGTCACCTGCTAGAGTCACTGTCGCCTAAGACATACGGATCCAGCAGACAGCTCACAGTCAGTGACATCTCAGGACAGAGAGGGACACTACACGCTTACTACCGTTTCGATAACCCAAAGGTACACTTGTGCAGTGGCTCTGAAGCTAAAGAAAAAGAGCCGTTCCATAATATATACTGGAGCCATCATGGCATCAGCTGCCATAGGTTGGGGAGGCTAAACAATTGAGGTTAATCCAGACAGCCATCCAGCCTAACCTTATCTAACTTGCTCTTCAACGCGATTCTCATCTTCCCTGGCCTGCACAACCGCCAGTTAAGTTCCTTATTGGGCCGGTGTGGGAAATGAAGGGAAGGAAGTACTCTGATATGTTGTTCTGTGTAGACAAGATGGGATGCTGATGCACTTACGTTGATCTAAAGATGATACAAATCAGAGCTCCAATTCACGGTGGCACATATGACAGCCACCAGAATGCGTTACTGTTCGTGTTTACTGTGGTTGTTGTTTGGACTAGCAGGGTATATAAGACGCGGGAACAGTCAGATGTTGAATGATTACTGAAGAACATGGAGGGACCACGTACTCTTGTGAGACAATCGGCATCTGGCAGAGTTTGAAGGGATCCTCATTGCGGGTCTCCATTTAGCCGGCTGGTCGAATTGTACAATACCCAGATTTGTGGGGCCTTCATATGTAACAGTCTCTCACGCTGGAATGCATAAGAACGTCAAGTCAGACATACTTGTCGTCAAGATTCCGGTCGACCACGTCTGACCACCATAAAGGAGGAAGTCTGTATTGTACACCAATTACGTCGTGATCCCCTCACATCCGCGTCTGCTAGCCGGCAACAAGTAATGGACCCCTGCAAAGTTCTTTGGCATCCCACAGCATTGGTCACAGACTATCAGCTGCCGGCCTAGGGAATCATCGTCCCATGTGGAGGCTGTCGTTCGCACCTCAACAAAAAGGGGTGCATTTGGAGTGGTACCGTGACCTGGAAGCATGGACTGCTGATGAGTGGCATCGCATTGTCTACGATAATGATCGAAGCAGACGAAATGAATTAAAATGTGTGCTACGGCCGGGACTTTTTTTTAAATCTCATTTTGTTCACTTTTGTTCGTTGCATCTGCTCGGGGCGGACGTCGTAAGACATCCGTATAAGTTCTTTGTTGATCGATTAGCTCATATTTTTTAATACAGAGGGCTGCCAACCCTCTGACCGAACTCGCTGAGCTACCGTGCCGGCAAGGAATCGAGCTCGGGTCTTCTTGCTTGCTAGACAGAAATGCTAAGCATTACACTACCACACCACAATAGTCAACATTGCTGCACGAACTACCTAAGGTGATTTCTCTCCTGCCCTGAGGTAGTTCGTGCAGCAACGTTTTCTATTGTGCTATGGTAGTGCAGTGGTTAGCATTTCTGCCTCGCAAGTCAAAAGCCCCGGGTTCGAGTCCCGGCCGCAACACAAATTTTAATTCATTTCGTCTGCCACGATCATTATCGTAGATAATAAAAAGGGACTTAAATGTCTCAGGGAAACATTTAATAATAAGATCTATAGCATCGCATTGTGTTCAGCGACGAATCACGGTTTGCACTGCCCCGTATGACCATCGCAGGCGAGTATGGCGGCGACCTAGGGAGAAGCAAAGCAGTGTTATTCCTGGAGTCATAGAGTGGGAAGCCATTGGAAATGATTTCAGGCCGCGGATGGCAGTAACTGAGAGATCTCTGATGGTACAACGGTACGTCACGGACACTCGAGTCCTCATCTGTTACAGTACCACGCTGCAATTTTGCAGCATGATATTGCTCGTTCACACAGGGGACGTGTCTCTACAAACTGCTTACGTGATTTTGAGGTACAACACTAGCAAGAAAGATCACTATTAGATATGTCCCTGTTAGGACATATCTGGGATAAGCTCGGACGTCAAGCTCGTCTCAGTGTGAATATCCAAGATATGAAGGATGATTACGGGAGTTGTGTGCCAGGTTGTCTCAGGAAAGAAAACAACAGCTTTGTGGTACCCCTCCCAACCGAAGCAAAGCATTCATCCAGGACAGAGCGGTTCGAAATCTTACTGATAACCGGCTTAATAGCCGCGGTGGTCTAGCGGTTCTAGGCGCTCAGTCCGAAACCGCGCGACTGCTACGGTCGCAGGTTCGAATCCTGCCTCGGGCATGGATGTGTCTGATGTCCTTAGGTTAGTTAGGTTTAAGTAGTTCTAAGTTCTAGGGGACATGATCACAGATGTTAAGTCCCATAGTGCTCAGAGCCATTTGAACCATTTTTTTGGACCGGCTTCATAGCGTCAAGGTCTTCGAAAATTTGACTCGATTTTGTAATCACAAGAAGAAAAACACATACGCTATTAAGCCGTGAAATTTTATTTCGGTTCATCCTCCTCTTCTGGTTGCTTCAGTTTTTTTTTTTAAATTTCATATAAATCAGAAGGGCCAGAAGCCGATATTAATCCGGCTACTCCCCGTTATATAGAGGGAGCTGTCCATAATACGGACAATAAGCGGCAATCGCGTTCTTCGATGACGCCAAGAAACGTGTCCCTTGTTATTTCGAAGTAAGGCTATGAAACAAGCAGCGGGAATGACCTTAAATTGTGCCTTTGGGTTCAATGGGTTCGAGAAATACAATGACGTGCTGTTCACGGTTTTAGATAAGGCGCTCTCGCTCTCGCTTTCTGTCTGTCTGTGTCTCTCTCTTTCTTATCATTATGGCCGTGTCATAGATACTGTAAGTACTTAAGTGTTCATATAAAATTTTTGTGTACCCTTTTTATGAGAGAATTGTAATTTCCAGCATAGTTTTATTTTCAGAGTAAGTGATCGCGAGCAGTTGTTCCCAGCACTTCACTGAGAGCAAAGTAGCTTGTCCCCACCGGCTCCCCTTGTCTCGTATCAGAAGAAGCTGATGCTTCAGCTGCTGTTCTGTAATGTGAGTACTTTGCGGTCCAAGGCTCGCTGTTCCGGCAAATAAAACAAAAACAGTTGAATTCGCTTTACATAACCCTTAAATGACGCCGTTTGTGCGCTCTAGTGGTCTGCAGCAGGCCTTAATAGTTTCCTCTTGAGTTGTTTGACTACCCAAAATTTCTTTCTACGCTGCTCCATTCCGTTTATCTCTGTAAGCTGCCTTCAATAAAAAGTCTAGATAATCTTTGCTGCCCCCTGTTATTTTCGACTATTAGTGTTTGCTCCATCACCACAGGTTTTACGCGTGTTGCACCAAACAATTATCCACAAATTTCGTTGCTTCCATATTTGGCTGACACACACTTCCTTTTACTTCTTACGTTAATTTGACTTTAAAAAATCCAACAGTAACGCCTTTTTACAAAAGTTGCTCTCCGTTCTACTCCTGTAGTCCATTTTTTTACTTTCACTCAAAGCTGCGCTCTTTCGCTCCATCCTTCAAAAATATGCCAGTATGTTGTTCTTACCGTACTTCCTTCTCCTAGCTCAAATGTTTCTAGGTATCAGTATCCCTTCACTTACTGTCTCGCAACTTCTGCAGTTCCGACGTTTCACGTATATCTTTTCTTGTTTCTACTATCCTTCTGTACTTGTGTATCCTCTAAGCTGCCGGTCATACTGCTGAGCAGTAATACGTGTTCCTTTCATTCAACGGGGAGGAGCATGTAATCCGCCACCTTCGGTGTTGATAGCTCCGCCCTTGCACTCTATTATTTTGGGGTTTTCTTGGATTTAGTGCTCTGCTTCTTTGACATACAAGATAAACGGCAGTGGCAATAAATTGATATCCTGTCAACCATTCAGGTAATAAGTAGGATTTTACTCAATTATCGTTTCTCTTTATTCGATTTTTTCTAGTTTACGAACTATAAATTATCTCCTTCTCATTCTAATTTGCTTTAATGAAGGCATTCTGCAGCTCTTCAGTAGACTAAAGCTATCTAGTGTCTCTTACTTCTTACTTCCATTACTAAACGTCTATCGAAAGTAGCGTCACTGGTTCGAATCTCGTAAGAAGCAATCATTTGTTTACTTTTCATTTAACTCCACTTCTATTAAGATATGGAAATTTTAATTTTAATTGCTAATCACATGAAAATGAATTAAAATTTGGTGGAGATGCGAAATGTCTCACTGTCAAACTGAAAAGTTATATGCATGGTGCACCAGAAACAGCTAACGGTTTTGAAAACAATAACTCCCGGTGAAACACGTATGTAACATAGCAGCGATGGCGAGGCATTGTAGCATCTGTGACCAGAGAGTTTGCGCTTGACCGCGCGAGTGTTGCGAGCGGTTCTCAGTCTGTCAGTCAGTCGTTGCGAGTCTGTAGCTCTGTCTAGTTGAGAGCAGTACTCTGTCAGTAGTCGTCGCGTGCTGTTCGCTAGTTGTCGCTATGCAGAGCAGTACTCTGTCTGTAGTCGTGGCAGTCTGTAGCTCGATTTAGTTGCGGGCAGTCGGTCAGTAGTAGTCATGTAGTGCAGTACGCTAATAGTCGTCATGCAGAGCAGTCGGTCAGTAGTAGCAGCCCAGTGCGGTTGTGTGATGTAGGCGGTCGGCAACACTGGTCAAGATGCTGAATGAGGTATACTGTTAATTAATATAATCATTAGATAATGTAAAAATTTATTTATTGTAATTATTCTCCAACAAGTGCCCCAATAACAATTTTTATTTCAAAAGCATTTTTTCAAAATTTAATTTTTATTGAACTAAAGATTTCGTTGCACTTCCCACTTCACTCCACTTTTTTTTAAAGAAAAATTTCAGTAAAATCACAAAAAAAGGAATATTATTATTTGCAACGCAGTTCCTCCAAGCCGTGCGCACGAAAAAGAGCAGAAATTTGACATCCAGTTATTCTGAGGTAAGACTTTAATTCTGATTGTTTTACACAGGGCCAAAGACCGATATTTCGGTTTAATTGAATTTTCTTATTACTGAATGGACTTTAATTTTTGTGAGGAATATATATTTGAGTCAGATTGCTAATTTTTGTTTAATTGTCATTGTCAGTAGATTTCATTGTGGGCAGGTTACGCTTAGCGCAATGTCCATTAGCATTCATAATTAAATACTGTCATATTTCTTTCTTTCAAATTTTTGTGGGGAGGTTACACTCGGCTCCCATTTGTATTAAATAATATTGTCTTTCCTTTTAAATTATGGTGGGGAGGTTACACTTGGCGACACCCAGTCCAGGATCGTATTTCGTTGAGAGTCTTTTGAAAAACAGTCAGATATCTGCTCTTATTTGCTTAGATATAATTAGGATTTGGCGCTACGCTTTTACTAATCTTGTGACTTTATTTCTACAGGTCAACGGCAATTCGTTGCTCTGTTGTATTTGTGTGTTGCTTTTGCATTGTGCTTATTTATTTTGGAAAAATTTTGACTATTGTAAAAATGCCGCGAAAGACTGTGAATAGTGTATCGCGAGGTATTATGAACGAAATTACCGACTTAACCAGCGTGACCGATGGTAATTGTGACACGCAGTGTAATGATGACAATCCTGCGTTCACTGACAATCAATGCATTCGAACCACTAATGATGATATTTATCTTAATTATGAACAAACGAACTCGATTGTGTCTTGTGTTGATTTGACAACAATTGATGACGTGGAGCGGTCTATAGTAATGAGCGCTGCCGAGCTTAACACACCCGATTTGGAAAATTCAAGTAACGTACAGACAAATTTGTCTAGTGAAAATGAACAGTGTACTGAAAGTAAGACGGATTTATTTAATTCCGAAATAATGTCTGACAGTGTACATCCGACTGACAAACTTTTTTCTAAATCTCAGAATAACCAAATGGTTACAGTAAGCGAGAAAGTTCCAGATCCACTATTGAACAGCACAGAGAATAGAAATGCTAATCTTGAATCGGATCTAATTATGGCATTTTTGCGGCAAAATTTCAAACAGTTTAATGAAAAATTTAATAAAAATGACGAAAATCTCAAACAACAATTTAGTGAACAGAATAAAAAATTAGACAAACAAAGTGAAGATTTTAAACAACTCAGTGAACAGGTCAAACAACAGAACGAAAAACTTGACAATAATGCCGAAAATCTCAAACAACTTAATGAAAAATTAGACGACAGTTCCAGACAGCTTAGTGAACAAATTAGAGCCGTTGCCGCGCAGTGCCATGACACTAAGGAACAGTTGCGCGTGGAAATTGAGGCTTGTTCACAAAAAATAGCGAAGAAATTAAGTCTGTTGCGCAGGAATTAAGGGAAATGCAAACAGCCGCAACAGACACATTCAGAGACGAAATTAGCGGAGTCGCTAAACAATGCTCTGAAAAAGCTACACAACTACGGGACGAATTTAAAGCAATGACAGCAGAACTTTCGCGCACAATGGATGAAAAGATCGACGCGAAATTCGAACAGCAGAACATTCAGATTAACGAGCGCTTTAATCAACACATACAAAACAGTGATACGCGTTTCCGCAAATTTATTCAGGATCAAAATAAAGTGAAACGTCAGGTTATGGAAACAATCACTGCACAAAGACAAGAGGACAAACGTAAAATGTTCGCGAAATTGAAGACGTATGTAGACAATAATATTACTACAGTGTCCGACAAAATTAATACCATAGAACAGTTGAACGCGGAATTACGGGATGAAATTTCTGATCTTAAATCAGAAACAGATACACACACAGTAAATATTCAAACAGTGACAGACAGATTCGAACAATTAGAATTAACACAGGATTGCGATGTGATCAAAGCTGATGTTAAAAAACTGAGCGAAACTACGCGTAAGTTGCAAAAACAGATTAATGCGTCTGTTTCTAAAACCGAGGATCAGGTTAAAATACTGACTGAAAAATGTGATGAATTGGCCAGTCGTATTGATGTTATCGAAAATACTAATGACAATAAATCAGACGATACTGCACCGGTTTCATTTAACCAAACACTTGAATTTCAAAATTTACAGCAGACAATTAATGAGATCGATTCGTCTAATGACACGTTGCGTAGAAAGTTATCGAGTTTACAACAAGAAGTAACAGAGATGAAAAGCTTTTCAGTTAATAATAACATACCACAACAGACGCCACTTTATGAACATTTGTCAGACTCACGCAGCGCGTATAATTTGGGTAATCTACAGAGAGTACGGGACTTAGATTCCGAACAACCACAGTTCAATAGATACTCTTACGATCCTGAACCTGTTCCATTACACAGAGATGATAATTTCGACTACAAACATTTTCTGTCAGTGAGAAAGTTTAAGGTTTTCAAAAACGATAGAACGCAGATTCACCCGCTGGATTGGATTCAACAATTTAGCTTTGCTCTTCCACCGACTTGGCCTGTAACACACAAACTTGAATTTATTTGCAGTTTTTTGGAAGGCGAACCGGCAACTCGTATGAGACCGATCGCGAGGCAATGCTATTCAGTAGAGGAATTTCAGAATGCTTTTCTGTCAGCGTATTGGTCGAAGACGACACAGCGCGGAATTAAAGATCAGTTAATTAGCCTACCAAATTATGAGAACTCCAATTTTCCCAGTGTGACGCAATTTTTTGAGCACATGGTGCAACAGAACCAGTACCTAAGTGAGCCGTACAGTGAATCCGCACTTATACAATTATGCATTTCCAAATTACCACGGTCATTACGAGTGTCACTTCTAACGGGACAGCAAAAAGAAAATATTTCAGCGTTCAGAGATCTTTTACAGCTCTTGGAAGTACAGCAATCTGATTATTCCTTTGTAAACAAAAACTTTTCTTATAATAACCAAGGTCAACAAAAGTACAGCAATTATGATCAGACACGTAATTTCAATAGGAAGGATAACAGACGCTTTAGGAACGGCAACTACCAAAATTCTAATAACAGCCAAAATTTTAATTATCAATATCGTCAAAATTTTCAGCAACAGGGACCACACTTTAGTAACAATAGAGGTGTTTCACAACAACAACATCAAAACCAGCCGGTTAGCATACCTAACCAACAATGTAATGCACAAGGTCAACCAGGCTTTAATGTTTCGCCGCGTGCACGTATGATCCCTGATACAAGAAATAGTAACGTACGGCAGCAAGGAAACAACTACGTACAAAGAAGACAGTATTTCAATTCCCATCGCAATACACCGTATAGGAATGACTATTACGACAGACGTAAAAACAATGAGCATAATTACCAACATACGTTTAATAACAGTCGGTCTTACCAGCAACACAATAATCAACAAGAACATATTCTCATGAATGAACCCGACAGTAGGTATCACCCAGAGCGTAACACGTCTGGAAGAAGTAATAGGACAGTTCAAATAGTCGAAATGCCACTGAATCCTCCTAATAATAATAACACGTCAGATAGAATCTGACTAGATAATGTACAGGACGCATCTTGCAATAATACAAGCACTACCTTAGACACGCAAAATGTTGTTTACGAAAATGTAATTACTTTTGACGACATCAGAGACACTCTTTTACAGGAAAGACCAGTTATTCAGAAAACCATTTCACATCCTGTTATCGCAATTAAAATGGGTTCATCGAAATTCTCAGCAGTAATTGATTCCGGATCACCTATATCAGTAATAAATGAGGAGACTTTTAATGAGTGCAACAAAGAGAATACCTATCCGACATTACCTTTAGGCAAAACAAAAGTGAAAGGAGCAGTATCGAGTAAAGGAGTAGACGTTAAATTACAGACGCATTTATCATTTTGTATTGGAGGTCATACTTTTCACTCTAATTTTTGGATTGTTCCTTTATTGACGACAGACATTATTTTAGGTACGAATTTTCTGGTACAACACGACGCAGTTATCGATTTTCAAAATTCTTATTTAATGTTAAAGGATGAAAATGTACAATTGGCTTTAGAATTTCAGCACTCTTTATCTGCGGAAGAACAAACAATTAACCGCACAGAGGTCATTTCCGCAACACGTAACTTAGACTGTAATCCCACATTGTTCACGGATACGTACGTACACAACTATAATACTCCAGACGAAGCTGACTACGACGTAATGCAATTGATTTCTGATAAGGTTAAAGAGAGCAGTGCAACTACAGACGACGAACGAACGCAATTACACAAAATACTTTTACAGCAAGCACCAGTTTTTGACAACATTCCTGGTACTATGTCCGGCTTTATGTATGAATTTCAAGTCAAACCGCACGACACATTTAAAGCAAAACATTATCCCATTCCGTATATTCACAGAGAACAAGTTAAAAAAGAATTGCAAGATATGCTCGATCAAGGAATTATTGAACCAGCAGTTAGTCCGTACATAAACCCGCTACATATTGTTAAGAAAAAAGATGGCTCACTTCGTCTTGTACTTGATTCACGTCACATTAATGACATTATTATTAATGAAACAGATCGACCACAGACACTAGAGGAACTTCTACAAAAATTTCATGGTACAGCTATTTATTCCACATTAGATTTGAAATCGGGATTTTGGCAAATTCAACTTCATCCGAATTGTAGAAAATATACAGCTTTTCTCTGTTTCGGCGACTGTTATCAATTTTGCAAATTACCGTTCGGCTTAACTATTTCTTCTGCAGCTTTTATTCGCGGTTTGAACACTATACTTCCGACAGAACTTAAGGACAGAATTACGACGTACGTAGACGATATTCTTATCGCAGAAGCTAACTGGTCTGAACACAATCTGATTCTTGAACAACTGTTGCAAACTTTTCATGCACAAGGACTTACAGTTAATCTTAGTAAATCGCACTTTGGCAAAACTTCTATAAAATTTCTTGGACACGTAATTTCAGCAGAAGGCATTGCACCTGATCCAGAGAAACTTCAAGCTCTACGTGACATTACTGTTCCTACGACGAAGAAGCAATTACGCAGTTTTTTGGGCTTAATTAACTTTTTTCGTAAATTTATTCATCATTCTGCTTTAGACACACCCAGATTATGCCAATTAACAGGTAAAAATACTATTTGGTCTTGGGATAAGCAAGCACACTCTGAATTCATGAACCTGAAACATGCTCTGTTGAATGCTCCACTTTTATCGCACCCAGATCTTAGTAGAAATTTTTCCATAGCCACCGACAGTTCTAATACCGCTTTAGGCGTACACATTTTCCAGGAAATTGAAGCAGATGGCTCTACAGTAATTAAAAACATCGCATTTGCAAGTCGCATTTTGTCACCCGCTGAACGAAATTATTCTGTTACAGAACTTGAAACATTATGTGTTGTATGGGCTTTTACGAGATTTAGGCATTTTCTTTATGGCAGACATACCACCGTTTACACAGACCACAGAGCGATACAATTTTTGCTTTCAGCTAAATTTACTCACGACAGATTAAGTAGATGGAAACTTTATTTACAGGAATTTAATTTTACGATTGTTCACATTCCCGGCACACAAAATGTTATAGCAGACGCACTATCGCGTTCCCTCAGCAACAATCAGCAAGACGTTGCAACCACCTTCTGCAAAACAAATTTCAGTGTCATGTACATTCAGCAAGTTGCATTTGAAAACTTTATCTCATCGTCATTACAGGACATAGCACAAGAGCAAAATAAAGACAATGTGTGGAAAGAAATTAAACACCTTTGGCAAGATAGGAATAATGTTACGATTCGAAACCATTACACCGTACGCAATGACATTCTGTTTCGCCGCTCTCATCCTGACAGCAACATTTGGTTATTATGCATTCCTGACGAACTGGTTAACAAATTAATTTGGTACACTCATTTAAGCTACGCACATTACGGAGCACGAAAATGTTTTCTTATACTGAGACAGAACTGTTATTTTACCAACATGGAGAAACGTATACGACGAGTTTTAGCGTCTTGTAAAATTTGCCAGAAAGCTAAATCAGATACCACTTCACATATTCCTCCATTATATCCCATTATACCTGTTAAATTAAGACATATGGCCGCAGTAGATATTTTTGGTCCGATTCCCAGAACTAACAGAAGTTTTTGCTACATCTTTGTCGCTGTTGAGCTCACTTCAAAATTTGTTACTTTCACTCCGTTACGCAAAGCGACTGCTAAAACTGTTTCGAAAGCATTTGTAAAACATTTTCTAGCTCATGTAGGGCATGTAATGAAAGTAATTTCTGACAATGGATCACAATTTCGTAGTAGCGTATGGACACGCATGTTACGAGCCAGAAACATTTCTCCGATCTATATATCCAAGTACCACGCTTCTTCGAACCCCTGTGAAAGATTAATGAAAGAAATTGGTAAGCTGTGCCGAATATACTGCCACAAAAGACATATTGATTGGGATACACACATACTCTCATTCCAAGATGTAATTAATTCCATTCCAAATGAATCCACTATGCTATCTCCGACTGTTATACTGAAAAACGTTGAACCACCGAACAAAATTAAAGAATTAGTAAAATTACCCAAATGTAGGCGACTAAGACACCACGAAATAATTGACATTGCGCTGAACAACATCAAACGTGCCGCAGAGCGCCGGAGAAGACAGCAAAAACAGGTTTGTACACGCCGCGACTTTCACGTTGGACAGAAGATACTAGTACGTACACACTATTTATCCAGCAAATTAAAAGGTAAGTGCAGTAAATTTGAACTTCTATACGCAGGTCCATATCGGATTCGCAGCATCCCTCACCCCAATGTTGTACACGTCGAAACTTTGAGAACCAGAAAATCGAAAGGCAATCACCATATCTCAAACATTAAACCGTTTATTGAGTGAAACCACTGTATGATTCAACACACTATGATGTCATTTACTAATGCAATTATTTCACCTGACTAATTACTGATGATTATCGTATTTTTTCTTGGCAAGTGCCCGGCAAGGTAAGGTTAGCAGGTCGCTTTTCTTGTCGTTACACATCAGACCGTGCATATTTTTTCACACTTACGTATTTTATGACTAATTATGCAATGTTAGCTAATGACATGTTAATTTCATTACATTTTTTTTCATTAAAGTCTTTAAGTCTCGCCTTGATTAGCTACACTACATACAAGCTGAACACAACGAACGTCACATTTGTCTTTTTATGTACGATTGTATTCCAGTTTTGTTTGTATGCACTGTGAAATGGTTAAGATATACCACACACCAGTCGACTTTGACATTTTTTTTTTTTTTGCCTTATGACATCTCAACATCGTGACTGTTTTACATTTTTTGCTGCTGCATTGTGTTATTCTGTGTACATTTTTGCATCTGAACACTGTCAATGTCTTTGACATATTACGTTTTCTGTCATGTTATGCTGCATGGTTAATTATGTCACCATAAACTAGTCATTATTTAGTGGGTATATGATTTAAATGCAGGACATTAATCTTTGTTCATCAATTTCAGAAAGAAATGATGCGTGTAAGAAATAAATTTAATATAAATGGGAATTTCACCTACGGAATAAACGAAAGAAGGTGCAATAACTTTATGAGGAAGAGTAAATGGATCAGGATTGGCAGGCATTAACAAGAATATACAATACTCATCATAGAATAGCAGTCTTAACTAATTTTTTCTTTCAGAATACAAGGTGATTGATGCAGGCTGTCAGACTGAACTACACATCTTAGTTTTAGTGATGAAATATGCTAGAGATAAGGAATAGTTGTGTAATGAGTAATGAAGTGATTTTTTGCAGATGATAATGAATACTGATGAATAATGATGAAGGAAATGGTATTATGAATAATGAAGTTTTTCTTTACAGGTGATGATAATAGTGAAGTTATGATGATATGGATAATGAAGTTTTCTTTACAGATGAGGATAATGTTGAAGTTATGTATTTATGCTACGTAGTTATTTAAGTATTTGTTGCAGTTTGCTTTGACAGCAGGTGTTATATTGCATAGTAGGATGACAGAAAGTTTTGGAAAGGACAGCTATGGAACACATTTTTATACACACTTCACTGCCTGTTAATTCGAAGTTCACTACTTTTCAGCATAGTGTGCGTTTCTTCTTTCAGGTCAATAATCCATTTTGTATTTTTTCCAGGAGAAGCTTTTCATGATACTTACTAAACCTGTTACTTATTATACCTGTTCTTGTACTTGCATTTTTATTTTTTACCCATTTGTGTTTATCATTTATAAATGTGATCACATATACTGCCTTGTTACATAACCTTGCTACAGCTGACTCATGACGAATGACGTTGCCTATTGTCATTTGCAGCAATAGGTCAAAAGCAAGTAGTGTTATGCCTCAGCAATTAATTAACGATCCCAACGCAATGCATTGCTAAAAAAAAAAAAAAATGTATTACCAGTCCCAAGTAGTGATACCAGTTTGAGAAAATTCTGAATAATACTGATTAGCTCTGAATAGTATGTCACTTGAGTAATGACCTCTTAATGAGACAAAAAAAAACGTATATATTTAAAATAATGCTTTGTCACTAGCTCATAACTGCCACTGTTTATTGTAATGAGACTACTTATAATGCCTGTGATTATTAATGATTTGACTGTAATTAACTGATTTTAATAATGACTTTGTAATGATCTGAGTACTACTGAAGGAGAAACACTGTTTATTGTAATGAGACTACTTATAATGCCCATGATTATTAATGCTATGACTGTAATTAACTGATTTTAATAATGACTTTGTAATGAGCTGAATACTACTGAAGGAGAAACACTGTTTATTGTAATGAGACTACTTATAATGCCCACGATTATTAATGCTATGACTGTAATTAACTGATTTTCAATAATGACTTCGTAATGATCTGAATAATACTGAATGATGAACTATGTTTTATTCTATTCAATACTTGCTGGCCACTGAGTGTTTTCAATGTTCATACTTTGTAACCAGAAAAGAATGTGACTGTTTAATAATGCTTTGTAATTAGGAGAAGACTAATGATTCTTACTATTGGAATGACAAATGATTAATTAACGACAAATGATTAATTAACTGTAATTAGACAAATGATTAATTAACGACAAATGATTAATTAACTGTAATTAGGAAAAGGCTAATTATTATTATTGGAATGACAAATGATTAATTAACTAATTAGGAAAATGCTAATGATTATTATTGGAATGACAAATGATTAATTAACTGTAATTAGGAGAAGGTTAATGATTCTTAATTATACTCTGTAACTAAAAAGAATGCGATTATTTCATAATGCTTTGTAACCAGGAAAAGAAGGCTTCTGATTCCATGTAAAACAATTAATGAACATTTTTCTGTAATACTACATACTTGGTACAGAAATGTTCAATAACTGGGCTATGAATGCCACAAACTAATTAAGTCTGTAATTGTCAATATTATGTGACTTGATGTCCTTCACCTCATAAGCTGACTACCGTGAATTACTGCAATGTCCATTTGTCCTGTTTATCCTAGTGATCATGGAGCACTATCTTTGGTTTTGCACTAATTCTACGTGGGTGTGCCTTGTAAGAGCGTGGTGTTGACACGACATGCTGTCCACCACCGTGAGCGATGAAGACATTATTATGGTCCCACTGTTTGGTGTACGTAATGTACTGCCAAAATGAAAACATGCAACATTACTACGACAGTTCAGTGTCTTGGCTACACTGATAAATTCTGATGGGAAAAGAACTTCAAGTTGTGTCACTTGGTGTTGTACTTCTGTGGAAAGATATGGACTTTCAGAACAGCTGTGTGCAATCTAAAGTGCTACAACCATGATGCAATCCTTCCCTTTCCTATCCTAATTCTTGTCACATAGTGAAAATCATCTTTTGGTAACATCATTTATGTTCATAGCTATACAATTTTTTTTCGATTCGCTGAACTCCAGTGCGAGTACACTTATGGCACTGGTCGACATGATGTTTTGCCATTATGTTTATTTGTTCTGAAAATGCTAAAGACATTTTTTCAGTGCGTGTGCACTTTGGACATGATTTTTTTTTGCCATTATGTTTATTTATTGCGAAAATGCTAAAGACATTTTTTCGATTTGTTCCGAAGTACAGTATATGTACACTCTTGTCTTTTATATTGTGTATACATTTTTTATTTTTAAAGATATGTTCTGAACTACAGTGCATGTGCACTTATGTTAGGTGTTAATATGTTTTCTACTGAACTTCAGTGCCTGTGCATTTTTCTCATTTTTCAATATGATTGTGCTCATTCTGTATATTCAATACTTCAATGCGTATGCACTTATGTCATTTGTTACTCATTGTATATACATTTCATCATTTACTGATATGTTCTCAACTGCAGTGCATGTGCACTCATGTCACTTGTCAACATAATATTTTTTGCCTGTCTGTTTATTTGTTCTGAATATGCTAAAGAATTTTTTCAGTGCCTGTGCTCTTTGTTATCTGTCAAATAATTTGTATATACATTTTTCTGATTTGTTACTATGTTTTGTACTCACATTTTGTCTTTGTCTTATATATTTTGTACTTAGTGCGTGTGCACAACATTTAATTCATGTACTACATCTAAATATTCTGTAAATTGTAGAAGTTTATTAATTAGAAAAAAATTTGCCGCGATTGGCAAGTCCAAATGACTCACCATCGCTGCCAAATTTTTGCCCCCCCAGTGGAGGGTTATGAAACACGTATGTAACATAGCAGCGATGGCGAGGCATTGTAGCATCTGTGACCAGAGAGTTTGCGCTTGACCGCGCGAGTGTTGTGAGCGGTTCTCAGTCTGTCAGTCAGTCGTTGCGAGTCTGTAGCTCTGTCTAGTTGAGAGCAGTACTCTGTCAGTAGTCGTCGCGTGCTGTTCGCTAGTTGTCGCTATGCAGAGCAGTACTCTGTCTGTAGTCGTGGCAGTCTGTAGCTCGATTTAGTTGCGGGCAGTCGGTCAGTAGTAGTCATGTAGTGCAGTACGCTAATAGTCGTCATGCAGAGCAGTCGGTCAGTAGTAGCAGCCCAGTGCGGTTGTGTGATGTAGGCGGTCGGCAACACTGGTCAAGATGCTGAATGAGGTATACTGTTAATTAATATAATCATTAGATAATGTAAAAATTTATTTATTGTAATTATTCTCCAACAAGTGCCCCAATAACAATTTTTATTTCAAAAGCATTTTTTCAAAATTTAATTTTTATTGAACTAAAGATTTCGTTGCACTTCCCACTTCACTCCACTTTTTTTTAAAGAAAAATTTCAGTAAAATCACAAAAAAAAGGAATATTATTATTTGCAACGCAGTTCCTCCAAGCCGTGCGCACGAAAAAGAGCAGAAATTTGACATCCAGTTATTCTGAGGTAAGACTTTAATTCTGATTGTTTTACACAGGGCCAAAGACCGATATTTCGGTTTAATTGAATTTTCTTATTACTGAATGGACTTTAATTTTTGTGAGGAATATATATTTGAGTCAGATTGCTAATTTTTGTTTAATTGTCATTGTCAGTAGATTTCATTGTGGGCAGGTTACGCTTAGCGCAATGTCCATTAGCATTCATAATTAAATACTGTCATATTTCTTTCTTTCAAATTTTTGTGGGGAGGTTACACTCGGCTCCCATTTGTATTAAATAATATTGTCTTTCCTTTTAAATTACGGTGGGGAGGTTACACCGGTCAAGTGTAAATAACTATTTTATGATTCAGATCCATTCTGTTTTTTTATGGAGAAGTGATGCATATCGCTATTCGTCGAAAATAAAATTTGAGATGTGCCCACCGTGCAGGAAAACACATTCATGTGTTCTATCTGGAAGAGATAACATAACTCGTCCCAACATGTCGTTTGGTTTCTTCCGAATGTACACATGAATTAGATCTCTTATCTGGTTGGGCGTTGCTCATAAGCTTTTTATTTCAGATAGTCTCACAAAAGTAAAAAAGTGCTATCGGAGAAGGCGAATGAATAGACCATTTGTTGTCCGCAAAGCGAGACATGAGTCTGCGTGGAAACATTTGATTCAGGACTGCCATGGAAAGTAAGGTCTATTGCTACATCTTGCTGGAACAATGAATAACGATGAGAATCGACTTTATGACGCAGATATGTTTGCAACATGGCTGTGTAGCGCTCGGAATATACTGTTACAGTAGGCCCTCATTTTCCTCAGTGATCCGTTCACAAAGGCCTCTTTAACTTGCAAAAGCTCCTACAGTTCGTTGTCAAATTAAAGTCTCGTCGTCCTGCGTCTTTCAGTACTCTTATGGAAAACTGGGATATAGTACGTATCGTACTGAAGACGGTTGTGCAAAATACGGGGAAAGCTGATATCCGCCGAGTGCGATAGCTTGCCTCCGAGCTGACCGTTGAAGGATATGCAAGATCGCGTACCGTGCACGACTCGCCTTTTCCGGTATACGAAGACGCCCTGTGGGGTTATTATACTTCACAGTTCCATCTTGACACCATTTCGATACCAACAGCAGCAGAGCATTGAGAATAGCGGCATCACATCGACCAATCCTGCATTGAAAGTAGCGTCTTGGAGCTGTGATGGAGTCTGTACTTATAAACTCCCACCACCAACGCTATAAGACGCTCCACGTACCAGCGTTCCATCTCAACTACACGCCAGAGAACAGTGCCTAACATGGCACGTAGTATTACAGGACCCGTGGTGGGTGTTCTGTGAAAGAAAGTTTAAAACAGCAGCGAAATGCACAAATGCTGTCTCAGATGTGCTGGCTATTTTTTAACGCAATCAGAAAATGATATTACGTTTGAACTGTATTTATTAATTTTTTCTACCTTCCGCGTTTCGGCGTTAGGCCATTCTCAAAATCTCTGCAAGGAAATACACGAAAAGTAATCAGTAAAAATACATCGGTCAGTTCCATAAAAATTACTTCGAACAAGTGGAAGAAGCAAGCAGTCAGGGAAAAATCTTGAAATGAACATCGTAAAAAAGAAAGGTAGAACTCACCAAAAATCTGTAGCACATTCTTCGGTAAAACGAAACTAAATCTGTCAAACACGGATACAAAGTATCTGGTCTATATTGTCAGATGATATCTGAGTGCCAACTGACTCACTGTACACATCGAAGTATTTGGTCCAGAAGCCGCCAGATGGCAGTACTGTACGACGTTAATGAAAATTTTACGTTCTGTCAGTTGCATCAGGACTTCTGTGTTTCAGAACACAGAATTTTCATTAAGGCAGTGTAGTACTGGCGGCTTCTTCACCTAATACTTCGATGTGTACAATGAGTCAGTTTGCACTCAGATGACATCAAATAATGTATGCTAGATATTTTCTATCCATGTTTGACAAATTTAATTTTGTTTTACGTAACAATCAGTTACATATGTTTACTGAATTCTACTTCTCTTTTTTACGATGTCCATTTCATGTATTTTAGTACTGTTATTCACTGAGTGCTTGCTTCTTCCGTTTGTACGAAGTACGTTTTATGTAGTTGTAAGAATGTATTTTTACTGATACTCTGTGACGTATTTCTCTTGTGGACTCTTTGAGAATGGCGTAACGCCGAAGCGCGTAAGACAGTATAAAATTAATAAATACAGTGGTCAAGACTGGTACCAGTTTTTGAGTGCACTGAAAGTTTAAATACCGTCAGGTGTGTCTACTGTATCCTGTACATTAAACATATTGCTCAGTCTCTAGAAATAAGAAAACACTTTTTGTGATAAATATTCCGAAACTATCTACTAAATTTTACTAATTGGAAATACCCTCATTTTCATGCAGTAAGTAATTGGAAAATGAAATAAATTTTTTTGTTTAAAAAAATATTACTCAACATTTGTCAATCAACGTTTCCATTTGTTAAAAATTTAAAATTCAAACAAAAGTAAAAAAAGTTGATACCTGTGAGATTGGAAGCAGCAACATTACGATTACTAGACTTTTACAGTATATACTCAGTTCAAAAAATGGCTCTGAGCACTATGGGACTCAACTGCTGAGGTCATTAGTCCCCTAGAACTTAGAACTAGTTAAACCTAACTAACCTAAGGACATCACAAACATCCATGCCCGAGGCAGGATTCGAACCTGCGACCGTAGCGGTCTTGCGGTTCCAGACTGCAGCGCCTTTAACCGCACGGCCACTTCGGCCGGCTTATACTCAGTTACTGTCAACTATGTTGACAGCCTGGAAGTGGCTTTTTGTTAACAGTGGTCTAATGTTTTTCAGAATTGCTTGCTACTATTTAAGGAAATTGATGTGTCCTATAAGAATGAAGACTTTTTAAGTGGGAAAAGCAGTTCATGAGGTCCCTCTGAGAAATCAGAAATAGTTTCTGGATACCTTTAGCACCTTTTTAAGTGCAAAGACTCTTCTTTATGACTAGCCTTCATAACAATGCAGAACTACTTTTCGAAAGATGTTGTGATTTGCAACATACAGTAGTTATTTCTATGTTTTGGTAACTCTTTGCTTGATAGGTACTATTTTATATGACAGCGGTAGGTACTTCTTCTATTTCTTATACTACCAGTTTTTTCTCTGTTTTGTAGCACAGTACAACCTAATAAAAGTTTCACGTGGCGTTAACTTCTTTAGTTCCTGCTACAGCCGTTGACTCACGTTCAGTTAATGGTACGGTTATTTGTGTGTAACGAGACGCTGAGTGCTGGCGGGAGTGTTTTTTCCACTGTTGCTCTTAGCTGGCAGAGCGTGTGCATAATGAATACTTACGTAACGTTTATTAGTTCAACTGTCAAAGTATGGCTTTGTAGATGTCTGCGAAATGGTAATCGATCAGTGGAAAAAGGTATAAAGTGGAGGTACATGCTACCTGCAGCATATTTATTTATGATATACTCTGAAGCTTGGAAGCCGTTTTTTGAGTGCCACAACTGGTTCTGTGGTATACTAAGTTAAATAAAATACCTCCTCCAGTAGCTAGTTTCTTTATTCGATGCACGACTTCACTTATAGCCAGCAACTGCAAAATTATTGGTCATCACAAGTTACCTCACATTTCCAAATTCAAAATTACAACAGCGCTCTCTCTCGCTCTCTCTCTCTCTTTTTCTCTCTTTCTCTTTCACACACACACACACACACACACACACACACACACACACACACACATACACACGATGTTGGACGAAACAAAGGAAACAATGACAATATTTTGATAGTCTCCACGAATCCCCTTTCATGTAGAGTTTGTACATCACTAGCATTAACAAGAACGCCGATCATTACATGTTCATCACTGCCGATATATCAAATTTAGAATATAAATAATTGTCAGACTCAGTAATCTGACTAACTGTAGTTTTCAAACAAATCGAAGGTTGGTCTGCAGGCTGGAGACTGGGTTCTACCTAGGGACTTGGTATGGAATGGTACCTTGAGGAATCGATACTTATCTCTGATAATAATATTAGTCTCTACTGGCTCCAATCTCTCCACCTTCTTTTTTAAAATTTGTCTGTAATAGAGCGAAAGATTTTCACAAGTTTTAATTAGAGTAATACAAGCGTCGAACCAGCCTATGTTTTTATTTACATGTAGATTATAATTTTTAAAAATTTGCAACTTGGAATGTAGAATTTTAGAACAGATTACTAGAAAAACGTTGTGTTGTTCCGAAATTTAAATAAATTGAATCTTACGTAAACTTCCCATTTTTCCTTCACGCAGTCGCTTGCATACAGTATTTTATCCAGTCGCTTCCGTGTTGATCAACTGTGTAACTTTGACAACGTGCTCCCTGGTTCTGAAAATAAACGCTCAGGTGATACGGAAGTCTCTGGAATTGTTAGATACTCGTTGCATAGTTTATACAACTGGAGGAATAAAATACATGTTATCTTCTTTGTTTTTTCATGTTTTCCCATTGTTATAAAGATTAAAGCAAAGCAGTAGACACATGTTGCCAAATGCAGGCTCATTTCATGTTTTTTATTGGTCAGAGCAGTTTTTTTTGCTTTTTTACATGGGATCTGATGTCTTATATTGACACCAAATGGTCGTGTACCGCTTCAAAAGAACACTCACTACCCAGTTAATTGCTGCTAGTAGGAAAGTAGCAGCATTTGCTGATAAATGCGTTATTGTACACGTAGGTATGCTATAGCACAAGCTCTGGGATATTTCCGAATCTTCGATCAAGAAAGCAGGTTATTGCAGCCTAATGATTATATTCGATTTGACCAAAGCTGTGTTCAGTTTGCTTGTACGGCTTATATTTTGCTGCCTCTTCTACACTGCTGTCAAGGGTATAGTCAGGTCTACTTAAAACATTTATGTGCTCTTTTGTAGCCACGTACCCTTCACCTGATAGCTGTTTTGTGACATGTTCTACTGGCTTCAAAATATTAAGCAACAATTTCATATTCTACATTTTACCACCTTTCTAATATGTCGCTTTCTTGTCTGTCTGTTTGTCCCGTACAAATTTTGCAGTTGATTTTAAACTAAGTTCCTAGTGAGTTATAGACGTGAAATTTTTAACCTATCTCAAAACTGGATGGCAATGCAATAGTAACTCACTTTCTTGTCTATTATTTGGTAGAATGTACATTGTTTATCTTTATGGTCTTTTCACGAGATATACATAGGAGGAAGCAACATATTGGTTGAGTCAGTTGTAATCTCACCAAAACTTTCATCAAAATGTTTGAAATCGATTGAAATATTTCATACACATACAACTAAAAAGCAGAATATACAGTACTTATTTAAATAAACATGAATTTTTTGTGCACTATGTTTTTAAATTGGTCTGAAAAGTATAAAATAATTTCTCCTAGTCCCGTACAGACCACTAACTCCTTAAAGATAGTCCTGAAAATTTGTGATCGTAAATTTTTAATAGCCATCAAAAATTGTAAGATTAAAAAGGAAGAACATGAGGCACAAGCAGTACATAATTGATAAGCAGTTTATCTCGTTTCATTTTAAATCTTGCAAGTATCTCTGTAGTTGTAAAAAATTCATAATCGTGCATATTCAGAACTATTTGTATGGAGCTAGGGGTTTAAACTTTTTAGTCCAATTTAAAACGTGGTACATTAAAAATTCATTTCTATTTGAATAATTGCCCAAAGCTGAAACAGTAGGTGGTGCCCTTGTATTTAGCATTAAAAGCTGGTGTACAATAGGTGCCAGTTCAGTGCACTCAGATAGATTCACCTCCGCGATTCAGTTCATTTCCGTAAGAACGTGTAGCATTGTATCTGGTTCCCTTGATGTGCTTTTAACAGCTTGACGCCTTTTACGTTGCACCCAAACCAAGTACTGTACATCAGAGGCAGCAAGCTAGTTCATCAGGACAAGGATACTATACTATGCGACATTTAGATAAAAAAGTAGCATCTAAAAGATAACCTGTATACCATGTTTGAACCGATATGCTCCTGAACACTAACACAAATGTGAACTACGTCTCCCTCAAACACGTTCCAGTTCCAGAATGAGATATTCACTCTGCAGTGGAGTGTGCGCTGATATGAAACTTCCTGGCAGACTAAAACTGTGTGCCGGACCGAGACTCGAACTCGGAACCTTTGCCTTTCACGGGCAAGTGCTCTACCATCTCACCTACCCAAGCACGACTCACGCCCCGTCCTCACAGCTTTACTCCTGCCACTACCTCGTCTCCTACCTTCCAAACTTTACAGAAGCTCTCCTGTGAACCTTGCAGAACTAGCACTCCTGAAAGAAAGGATATTGCGGAGACATGGCTTAGCCACAGCCTGGGTGATGTTTCCAGAATGATATTTTCATTCTGCAGTGCAGTGTGCGCTGATATGAAACTTCCTGTCAGATTAAAACTGGGAGCCGGACAGAGACTCGAACTCGGTACCTTTGCCAAAGTGCACTTGCCCGCGAAAGGCAAAGGTCCTGAGTTCGAGTCTCGGTCCGGCACACAGTTTTAATCTGCCAGGAAGTTTCAAGTTCCAGTGTGTTATACTTGGTTCTTGAAAAAAATATTTGTTACAGTTCTGGACCATTTGAGCCAAGCACCATTAGCTGCATCGGAGCTTGCTCTACCGAAGGACTAATCGCCATCAATTTCACCTTCCTCGGAGTAGCTGCTAGTGCTGCAGTGACTCGCCGTTGACCATAAGTCCTTTAATGTTTGCTGTCCTGGCAACGTCACGAAAGGTCTTGCTGGCCTTGAGTCCTTACAAAAGCAGTGGCTGCGGTGACGGGTGTGACGGAACAGCACAATGCTGAGTGACGGATGGATGAGCGAATAGACCACGTGGCGAGGTTCCGGGAGCGTGGGAAGTTACCAGCGCCTTCTGACTTGCATGCCTATTAGTTTTATTTATTATTGTAACACAGGATTAGAATTTATTCTTAGAGATAAACTGCTACCACAAAAGAACCTCAGAATTTCCATATACAAAACTGGAAAAATGTATGTTAATGTGGATGAGTAGGAAGAACAAACCTGTAATGTTCGGATACAGTATTACTAGTGACATGTTTGGCACAGTCAAGTCGTGTAAATATCTGGTCGTAATGTTGCAAAGTGATCTGGGCGTAACGTTGCAAACTGATATGAAATGGAACGAGCATGTGAGAACTGTGGTAGGGAAGATTAATGGTCGACTGGCTTATTGAGAGAATTTTTAGGAGAGTGGTTCACCTTAAAGGATGCTGGTACGACCTATTCTTGAGTACTGATGGAGTGTTTGGGATCCATACCAGGTCGGATTGAGGGATGATAGAGGCGCGCTGCTAGATTTTTCACCGGTAGGCTAGAACAGCACGTAATTGTTACGGAGATACTTCGGGAACTCTAGTGGGAATCCCTAGAGAGAAGGCGATGTTCTCTTCGAGAAACGCTACTGAGAAAGTTTAAAGAACCTGTATTTACAGTTGACTGCCAAACAATTCTACTGCCGCCAACATACGCTGCGCGTAGTAAGGACCACGAAGATAAAATACAAGAAATTAAGGCTCATATGGAGGCATATGGACAGTCGTTTTTCCCTCGCTATGTTTGCGAGTGGAACAAGAAAGGAGCGGTACAGTGTACCCTCCGCCACGCATCGTACTGTGGCTTGCGAAGTATCTTCGTAGGTGTAGATGCAAATGGACCATCCACTAATAAGCCAAAACAGACTCACTGTCTACTTAACGGCTTGCCGTTCCACTTTCGGAACGCAGTAAAGCAGTATTTCTGCTTCCTTAGAAGGTTTCCGGAGGTATGTATCAGCAGATATCGACGCACACATCACACAAATTACGGGCAGGTGGTACGTCGGAGCAGTGCTGGCGCCTAGCGTCACAGATGTATTCCATCGGGTCCATAGCGGACGAATTTGGTGGACAGGACATCAAAGTGAATTTTATTTATGGATTCTTCCGTCGCTTCTTGATAGAACATTACCGTACTGAGGGTTGAATAACACTTAGGCCGTTTTTTTGTTCTACTGATTTTTATTTGTATGAACTAGTTTTCGGCTTATTAGGCCATCGTCAGATAACTACTGGCTATTGTTTACAAGGAGCTTGTGTTCTTACGAACCGAACATTCTGCAATAAGATCAACGCACTTACGGTACTTGCGATCTTTAGTTGTGGTATTGTCCTTGGAATTGTCAAACGGGTCTTTTGACTTTTTGTTCTGTAAAACTGTTCTTTAACATAACAAATCACATTTCATGGTTTGTCAGTACCATTTATGACAACAATTAGGATTATTTAGAATACACATTATTACAAAATTACAATTTTTTGGTATTTGTTGTGGACAGTTGCACTGGACACTAATTGTTGGTTAGCCTTAAATCCACAGCTGGTTCTAAACGACCAGTTGCAACTGAGCACTTCACCACTCTTAAACTTTACACAATACAGTAAACCTGCTACTAGCCACAAAGTGTAATAATAGTAAACAAATTCACACCCCAATATAATGTAACATCTCTTATGTCTTTACATTACTAAATGAAACTCAACTGTAACAATGTAATATTTCATATTAATTAATACACAATTTTTCTAATAACAAAATGTAACTGTGGTGTCACAGCCAGACACCACACTTGCTAGGTGGTAGCCTTTAAATCGGCCGCGGTTCGTTAGTATACGTCGGACCCGCGTGTCGCCACTATCAGTGATTGCAGACCGAGCGCCGCCACACGGCAGGTCTAGAGAGACTTCCTAGCACTCGCCCCAGTTGTACAACCGACTTTGCTAGCGATGGTTCAGTGACAAAATATGCTCTCATTTGCCGAGACGATAGTTAGCATAGCCTTCAGCTACGTCATTTGCTACGACCTAGCAAGGCGCCATTATCAGTTGCTATTGATCTTGTGATGCATCTACCGTCAGACCGACGTTCACCATTAATGGATTAAAGTTAAGTATTCCACCAGCTACGTCCGTTTTACTAAAGTCTAATTTCCCTGTCCTGTTCCAGACCTCACGCCAGCCTGCGTGAGCTAAAACGCGTGCCTTTCGGCTTCCTCTAGTATTCCTGGGTTGGCTCTCCTGCCAATCCACAACAGTAACCCCCAAAGAAAACGTCGTTGTTGTACAACCAACAATTAGTGTCCAGTGCAACTGTTCACAACAAATACCAAAAAATTTTAATTTTGTAATAACGTGTATTCTAAATAATTCTGTATCTATTGTTTTGCAGATCGGGCAACGCTGCGAACTCCACGTTCTGTAATGAGGCGTGGTCGTCCAATATATAGTTGCCTTCTCGTGGTTTCACCGTTCTTCAACCAATTTTCATAGACACTCATGACAGTAGCACGATAACAACCAAACACCTTAACCTATCCGAAATGTTCATTCCCACACGCCGTACCATGACATCTAGCCCTTTGTCAAAGTCACTTATGGCAATGATTTTACCCATTCGTCGCTACAGTGATTTCCCGTTCATCTCTTCTCCGCTTATTTGTATTTACTTTACGACGTAGCGTACCTGCAACGCTCCCATAACGCATTATGTCTTCCTGTAGACTTCGGTCGTAATGTCGTGGCTCATCAGTGTATAGCAGAGGGAGCTCATATTTCGGTGTGAAAGGATGTAAATAGTAATTCCATGGACTGTTAACTGCTGTGGACTGATAATATAACTAATTTCACAGTTTTTTATTTTCGAAATACACTTAATTGCTTGCTACTTGCAAGGATTTTCGTAACTGCCAAATTCATCCTGATAACCTAATGCCATAAACAGCTAACAGAGTAATATCTTGCCAGCTATCACCACTGTGTCGAGTTTTTACAAAAGTAAGTGCCTGAAATCTGACTATTGATAAAAGATGATAAAAGGAAACACAACTATACAGCAGGGTTACAAGCGGCTGTAATGGCTTTTGCATATTTTCTTACAATGACAACGTAATGGGCTCATGGAACTATGGAGGCAAATGGATTTAAATTAAAAGCAACAGTTCAAGGCCAAGACCAAATTATTTCCACAGTTTGTAAGCCTAACACGTAACTACCGGGAGCCAAGTCGTTTGGAAGGCGGGCATTGACGTTGAGTTCTACGATTTGAGCGTGCACGCGTTGGGTAATCAAGGGTAAGTCGAAGATGGAAGGAAAACTGTGAGCGGAATTTGAAAAAACTGTTTATGAAACAGTCACGGTCAGTTAACAGTAAATATAGCTTTAAAAAGAAAGGTTAAGGTTTAACGTCCCGTCGACATCTCGGTCGTAAGAGACGGAGCACATTTTCGGAACGTTTCAAGGACGGGGAAGGAAATCGGCGTGCCCTTTTCAAAGAAACCATCCGTATTGGCTGCAGTGATATAGAGAAACCAGGGAAGACCTAAATGTGGATAGCCGGATGCGAATTTGAACAGTCGTGCTGCCGCGTACTAACCGCTGCGCCACGTCGCTCGGTATCGCAATTGGAATTAGCCAGTAGATCGCGTCGTGAGGAGATAGATAGAATATGGAGTGAAAGACATTTGTATAGTACTGTATATTAGCGCAGATTTAATTGAAATAAATGGAATCCATATCTAAGAATGGAACAAGTGGTTAGAGTTACAGTATTAATTAGAGAATTCATAGGAAAAGATGTGAATAATACACAATGAAGGAAGTCGCATTCAAATTTAAGTGGCTAAGGTGCTGAAGGTTAACAAACGTGCTTACTTGATATGAAAAGTAACTGTGCTGGAGGGGAACAGACCAGAATGGAATTACCAAAGTAAAAACAGTACTATAAAGCAGCAGTTTGTCTAAGTGCGAAATGAAACCTTTAAGATTAACTCTAATATATAAAGTTGACTTTTCGCAACCATTATTACAAGTGCTCTATCTTAATTATTAAATATAAACCAGACAATCCTACTACCTATTAAAACGAAGAATTCACCAAAACGTGTTAAAGAATCAAAACAGGACCGTGTAATTGTCATTTGGTACAAAGATACAGCTGTTAGCCTTCTCTTGTTTACCTGCTTGTGAGTCCTTCACCCCTGACTAAATAATTTCCGATTACCTTTAATTTAATTTATGATCTCTTATAACAATCTAAATATAGAGAGAGGAGGTGGAAGCTCACAAGTGGCTATTCATAGGGATGTGTAATGACGAATTTAGACCTGCGCAAAGCAGGTGCTAGGCGTAAAAAGGGCACTGCAGAAGCCAATTAAAACAAGAAATTTCTTCGTATACTATTTGGGATATTTGTGACTGTAGTATTTACTGCAGAAACGAGTATGTGCGATCAGCAATTTACGGATACGAGGGGAAACATAACTTAAGATGTCCGGACCCTGGAATGCAAGTGCAATGTCTTATGTACCGTGTCACGTCGCTCACTGTTGTTGAGCACCTCTCTGTACGACAATACCAGCACGCACCTAATGATGGATATTTTCTGCAATAACTGTGGAAAAAACACTCACATGTCATCTGCAATAAAATTCTGACATGTCCTTACTCAGTTTTTTATTCACATTATTTTGCTGAGTTAACACTCAAATACACTCCTGGAAATGGAAAAAAGAACACATTGACACCGGTGTGTCAGACCCACCATACTTGTTCCGGACACTGCGAGAGGGCTGTACAAGCAATGATCACACGCACGGCACAGCGGACACACCAGGAACCGCGGTGTTGGCCGCCGAATGGCGCTAGCTGCGCAGCATTTGTGCACCGCCGCCGTCAGTGTCAGCCAGTTTGCCGTGGCATACGGAGCTCCATCGCAGTCTTTACACTGGTAGCATGCCGCGACAGCGTGGACGTGAACCGTATGTGCAGTTGACGGACTTTGAGCGAGGGCGTATAGTGGGCATGCGGGAGGTCGGGTGGACGTACCGCCGAATTGCTCAACACGTGGGGCGTGAGGTCTCCACAGTACATCGATGTTGTCGCCAGTGGTCGGCGGAAGCTGCACGTGCCCGTCGACCTGGGACCGGACCGCAGCGACGCACGGATGCACGCCAAGACCGTAGGATCCTACGCAGTGCCGTAGGGGACCGCACCGCCACTTCCCAGCAAATTAGGGACACTGTTGCTCCTGGGGTATCGGCGAGGACCATTCGCAACCGTCTCCATGAAGCTGGGCTACGGTCCCGCACACCGTTAGGCCGTCTTCCGCTCACGCCCCAACATCGTGCAGCCCGCCTCCAGTGGTGTCGCGACAGGCGTGAATGGAGGGACGAATGGAGACGTGTCGTCTTCAGCGATGAGAGTCGCTTCTGCCTTGGTGCCAATGATGGTCGTATGCGTGTTTGGCGCCGTGCAGGTGAGCGCCACAATCAGGACTGCATACGACCGAGGCACACAGGGCCAACAGCCGGCATCATGGTGTGGGGAGCGATGTCCTACACTGGCCGTACACCACTGGTGATCGTCGAGGGGACACTGAATAGTGCACGGTACATCCAAACCGTCATCGAACCCATCGTTCTACCATTCCTAGACCGGCAACGGAACTTGCTGTTCCAACAGGACAATGCAAGTCCGCATGTATCCCGTGCCACCCAACGTGCTCTAGAAGGTGTAAGTCAACTACCCTGGCCAGCAAGATCTCCGGATCTGTCCCCCATTGAGCATGTTTGGGACTGGATGAAGCGTCGTCTCACGCGGTCTGCACGTCCAGCACGAACGCTGGTCCAACTGAGGCGCCAGGTGGAAATGGCATGGCAAGCCGTTCCACAGGACTACATCCAGCATCTCTACGATCGTCTCCATGGGAGAATAGCAGCCTGCATTGCTGCGAAATGTGGATATACACTGTACTAGTGCCGACATTGTGCATGCTCTGTTGCCTGTGTCTATGTGCCTGTGGTTCTGTCAGTGTGATCATGTGATGTATCTGACCCCAGGAATGTGTCAATAAAGCTTCCCCTTCCTGGGACAATGAATTCACGGTGTTCTTATTTCAATTTCCAGGAGTGTATTACTGTTTACTATGTTATCAGTGTTCTCCCACGATTAAAGTACAACGATGCTTGTAAACATTTCTACAGGGATGTAAGTGTCAACTCGCGCAGTTTTGAGGGTCTTTGATCGAATATAACGCTGCTATTCCAAATAATTATGCTTCACTGACCATAAAACAGTATAAACAAAGAAAAATTTATAAAATCTAGTATTACTTCACTGAATAAATAATTTAAGTTCCAAAGGCGAATAAAAGCACATAAAACTAATACTATCACGTCTTAACTATGTAGTTCGTGTAATTATCATTTTACTCAATTATTTTAACGTACCTAGAGCACATACTGTTCTTCAATGTGATATCTGTTATTCTCAGAATTATCAGCTAGCGAACAGGCACACTAGACTCACATTCGGAAGGACGATGGTTCAAACACCCGTGCGGTCACACAGATTTAGGTTTTCCGTGATTTCCATAAATCGATCCAGGCAAATGCCGGCCGATTTCCTTCCCCATACATAAAACTTTCCGAGCATGTTCTCCGTCTCTAATGAACTCGATGTCGACGGGATATTAAACCCTAATCTTCCTTCCTTCAAAATGGTTCAAATGGCTCTGAGCACTATGGGACTTAACATCTGAGGTCTTCAGCCCCCTAGAATTTAGAACTACTTAAACCTAACTAACCAAATGACATCACACACATCCATGCCCGAGGCAGGATTCGAACCTGCGACCGTAGCGGTCGCGCGGCTTCCTTCCTTCAAAATTATTTGTTTTACGAAGTTCTCTCAATGCGCATTTTTCAGTCAACATTAACATTAACATTTTTTTGAAACCATTACTACATATCTCGCGGAAGCAGTGGTGTTTATCGAAACTCTAGAACCTTCCTCGTTGTAATTAGGGCTGTGACGCCAGTGAAATTATAAGCAGCAGTACTCGCTTCCGTGCTCATTGTATGTCTAATTTGTTAGTCAAATGAATTCTGTCCAGTGTTACCACTCAGGTACGATAACCAGCTGTTCATTTGACACGGAAAGTGATGTTTTGATGCCTTCCGACTGCTTCCATGAGAAACTTTGCATGAGATCGAGAAATTAAATTATAATTAACAATATCGACAACTGTCGCAAGTCTGACAGTAAAAAAAGTTACGAATAAAGAAAAAAGATTTGCATACAATAAATGTAATTACTATTTTCCAAGTATTATCTCAATAAAAGTAGACATGATATACCCCAGATACTTGCGTTCTCTTCCAATGTTTTTACAAAAATACAAATAATTTACTGTCTTGAGAACTTTTTAAAAGCCGTTACATTTCTTGAACTATGCGATTTCGTCGAGTCTACAATGCGGTTTTGCTAGAGTGATTTTCTATGAAACTCTCTCACTTGCACACTTTAAAGTCTGCGGGATCAGCATATGACTTTGTGGTAATTTTCAGTCATGCATGCTACCATCATTTTACAGCTTTATACCTCTCTTACTCATGTTAGTACTGCACGTTATATGAACGTTGTTTTGAATTGACAAACAGATGATTTTTCATATTTCTATGCAGCCTTTGTTCAACACTGATCTAGTTCTCTCACAGATAACTGTCTTCCTACCAGTCACTCCATGTTAGTAACCAAAGGAAATTTGCAAACAATAAAGAAAATAACAAGAAAGAAATTTCACAGACCTGTCAATGCGCAGAGAGGGAGTAAACACACATTGTGAAATTTTCTGAAGCATTGTTGGGCGAAATGTCGATGATCGTTGATAACATGCCTGTGTGCGTGTAATATCCAATGTTTTCGTACAACGATCAAGCAACTAAATTCAACTACTCCATCGCAGAGCTAATGCAAATATAGGATGCTTTGAGAAGAAACAGTTAGGTCGCGTTATTTTCAAATGGCATATTGTCCCGTTAGCCATCATTAGGAATTGCACAAGTAAAGTACGTTGATGGAAGTATAGCAGAGTACAGAAAATAACATGAAACCGTACTTCAAATAATCAATACTACGAACTAACTTCTGAGTTAGTGCACCTGATTCGTAATGTAGGACCTGGAAGTTACCTGCAGATTTGCAGCTTTCACTGCTGAATTGTTTCACGTGTTATTAACTCATAAATTCACTGAAGAGACACATTCTGTGCTAATTTATCGATTTCTGCAAGCATAGTTGTCTCTGGCACGGTCTGCAGGGTGGTCGGAAGGTCTCTCTAAGTACCGGTTCCATGAGCCAATCAGGTTCCAGCGCGCCTCCTGACCAATTGGTGGACACGGCGTTTGAAAGACACAATAGCGTGTCGAATCTAGTCTCATACTTGCGTCGGTCGGTGAATGAGATGTCGTATAGTTGAGACATACCGACTTTTGGTTCTTACTGAGATGTTTCATGACTTTAAAGCCTGTCTTCCGTGGGGAGAAGCTACTTTTGTGTCTTTTTTAAGAGAGTAGTCTTCACTCACGGTACGGAATATGTTTGCTGTTAATATATCCGAATAGTAGAGCACTTTAATTGGTGACGCGCCCAGTCAATGCGCTTTATTCAATCTTTTTCGAAATATGTGGATTGTCTTTTCGAATGAAGTCTTCATGAGATGAAACATCTTGTACCACGTGCTCTGAGCACTAATGTTGTATCTACAGTTGTGGCTTAAATAAATTTTGGAAGGAATGATATGATGTTGCTCTCGAATATTTCTAAGTCATTTATAAATGATAGAGCGCAGCAATCAGTAGTCCTTTTTTTGGCAGTTTTTATTATGCAAATGCAGATTTCGGCTAGCGCCTAGCATTTATCAATCCACTATTTTTTAAACTCGATGCAGATGCATGTTAGTTCCCTGTTGTTCGCCTCAGTCACAGTTTGAAGAACTAGGCGCTAGCCGAAATCTGGGTTTGCGTAATTACACCTACCAAAAAAAAAAAAGGACGACTGATTGTTCAGCTCTACCATTTATAAATCACGTAACAGTCGCTGAGGGCATCCACTTCCCTAATGGAAGGTAACCTGATTTCTTAGTCAGTTGAATTACCTTGCCTTTATTTTCCTATTCAGACGAATTTACGCGGAATTCCACTTTGCAGATAGTACAAGAACACTGGACACAGAGTGGACTTTGCCACTGACAAAGATCGGTATGCTCTTAAATTCATACTAATATTATAAATGCGAGAGTAACTATGTCGGTTACACTTTCACGACAAAACCGATTAACCGATTTCGATAAAATTTCGTATGCAAATATCTTGAACGCTGAGAAAGAACCTAGGCTACTTTACACAGTGTGTAGTACAACATATTTATTGATTTAAAGAATATAGCACGAAACATGGAACAATAGTTACTCTTTGAGAAGTTATTTATTCTTTAACTTTTGAAATTTATCATATTTTGAAAACGCTTTTATTGTTTGACATGTTCTACGTAGTGCGGTTGAACGTATTAAAAACAATGTTTATACAGTCCTCCACGTGTTTAATCCGTACTTCCATATTAATATCAGTCACAAACTTGTCACATTTTAGCCACTCATCGTCTTGTGTCTTTTATAACTCCTTTGCTGCGTTCACGTTCGTCATGTGGTCATGCGATTAGCGTTACTGCTTCAGGATGATGGGCTTTCGGGATCAATATCCGTCCAGGTCGCTTTTATCTGCTCGAGTTTGAATGTGTGTGTTGTCCTCATCATTATTTTATCGTCCTGGACATGCAGCCGGCGTCAAATAAAAGGACTTGCACAAGCTTCCGAACATCCCAATGGGGTTCTCGTGGCGAATAAAGTCATACGCACGTTTCATTTCACTTCGCTGATACACGAACGCAGCCGTGGTTAACAGCTAGAATACAATGCTCTATACATTCCTCAACGGTTTTATCCGTGCTAATGCATACTTACATACGGATATTATAAATGTGGAAGTAAATCTGTCGCTTACGTTTTCATGACCAAACTGCTGAACCGATATCCATGAAATTTGGAGTAAGGTAGCTATTTTATAAAGAGTGTAGAACAAGATATTTATTGATTTGAAGAATATTACGCAAATTAAGGAAAAAATATTTACTCTTTGGAAAAGCTATTTGCTCTTTGACAGCCTGCTGCGGTGGTCGAGCGGTTCTAGGCGCTTCAGTACGGAACCGCGCGACCGCTACAGTCGCAGGTTCGACTCCTGCCTCGGGCATGGATGTGTGTGATGTCCTTAGGTTAGTTAGGTTTAAGTAGTTGTAAGTTCTAGGGGACTGAAGACCTTAGATGTTAAGTCCCATAGTGCTCAGAGCCATTTGAACCATTTTTTTGAATTTGGATTCAGATCTTCAGGCAGCCTTAAGAGCTACGGAGACATTAGAACGGTCACAGGCCAGTCGCATTTTATACGCAGAGCATCACGCGTCTCTTACAGCTTCCAAGATGCTTGAAGATTCACAATGACGGCGCCATTGAAAGGCTGTACGACAAACAGAGAATCGAACCTTTACGTGTGGGACGTGGGAGGCTTTTGGTCAGGCTGCATTTGGTTATGATCTATTATCTGATTGTGTTAATCATAAATTAGTCGTCATATGGGCATGGATCAAAGATGTAGCAACATATCGCTTTAAAATGGAAGAGAAAAACGGTTGGTTTATGTTGCTCTGGTGGCAAAATCTCACATCAAGTACGAGGTGAGCCAGAGAAACAACTCTACTTCTGCACGAATGTAATGAATCGAGGAATTTTTTAAGTATTGTTAAAAAAATATGATGCATGCTTTCGGATTCGACGTACAGCAAAATAATAAAAACACATTCAATATGTACCTACATACCGCCACTGCATACATTTTTGTATGTACTCTTCTCTACACTACTACATGTACAGACATCTCGTAAAGTTCCTAGCGTGCTTACACACCGTCGCTCATCGTAACAAAACAACTCATATGCCAGGGAAGCAGCGGGTAACAGCTAGTTGTTTATGCGATCAGTATCGAACATTACGCATCGTTATTCTTCGTTTGCTTTCCAGAAGAGAAGGTAAATGAGTGAGCTGGCAGAGCTGCAGTTCATGAGTTTATATGTAGTGTAAGTATTTTATGTCTTGTATCTCTGAGCTATGTTTACATTCTAGGTATACCATGCCTCTTGCACCCAAATGCGCTATAAGCACAGTTGTTTACACGCTTTTCATGAAATTTAAATTGTAGAACAATTGCAAGTCGCATCTAAATTTCTTTGACATTTTTCGCTCAACAAACACGAGCATCTACTGAAATTAAAGTAGCCAAGGGCTACCACATTAAATACGTCTGGTTGTGGACAGCGCCGCCGTCATACGTAAAATCTGAGACTGTTTCAACTTTCAGTGTGGCAAGGACTTTGAGGAAGAGATTGGAGGGAGGCAGTGGGTTGGGGTGGAGGTTGGGGGGAGGGGACAAAATTCGTGAGTTCTAGCCACATAAGGAATTGTGGCAATGCAATGACGAAAGCTGAAAATTTATGCCAGACCGGGACTAGAACCTGGATTTACCGCTTCTCATGGGCGATTCAAACTTTGGCCCCTAACACCCATATTATCCCCAAAACCTTTCTAATCTACAAACAAAAACTATATCTAATGCTAGGGGCACTTTCACCCTAAACTAAGCTAACTAGGATGGAATTTTGTAAACTTTTTGACACTACTTCAGGCTCCGTCCGGGTAAAAAATAGAAACACGCCTCCGCTCGTTTTCTTCAAAATGGTTCAAATGGCTCTGAGCACTATGGGACTTAACATCTGAGGTCATCAGTCCCCTAGAACTTAGAACTACTTAATCCTAACTAACCTAAGGACATCACACACATCCATGCCCGAGGCAGGATTCGAACCTGCGACGGTAGCCGTCGGGCAGTTCCAAACTGAAGCGCCTGGAACCGCTTGGCCACTCCGGCCGGCTCGTTTTCTTCTTGTTCTTCTTTTTCTTCCATCGGTGTCCACAGCTGCCAGACGGTGGGATATCCAGGTCGTCTTTTCGTACATTGAGGGTTAAATACCCTGTAATTACCGTTGATGTCTCTCGTCAATCCATCCCGTGCTATACTCTTAACCTCTCCCACACGATGTACACCCCACGCTCTCGAGGGCGTGCAAACAACGAGCCTATGTAAGTCTCAAAGGGCGAATCGTACGACGCCTTGCGGCCTAAAATCGTGTACTGGCTCTTTAAATAGTGTCAAAAATCTAACAACTCTACAATTGAAACTTCCTGGCAGATTAAAACTGTGTGCCGGACCGAGACTCTAACTCGGGACCTTTGCCTTTCGAGGGCAAGTGCTCTACCAACTGAGCTACCAAAGCGCGACTCACGCCCCCTCCACACAGCTTTACTTCTGCCAGTACCTCGTCTCCTACCTTCCAAACTTTACAGAAGCTCTCCTGCGCAGGACGATTTAGGAGACAATCTGAGCAGCCGGCTTAGGTTGTCTGCAGATGACGATGTCGTTTATAGTCTAGTAAAATCATCAGACGATCAAAACAAATTGCAAAACAATTTAGAAAAGATATCTCTATGGTGCGAAAATTGGTAAATGACCCTAAATAAAGAAAAGTGTGAAGTCATCTACATTAGTGCGAAAAGGAATCCATTAAACTTCGATTACACGATAAAACAGTCAAATCTGAAGGCTGCAAAGGCAACTAAAGATCTAGGAATTACAATTACGATCCACTTAAACTGGAAGGAACACATAGACACATAGAAAATGTTGTGGGGAAGGCTAACCAAAGACTGCGTTTTATTGGCTGGACACTTAGAAAATGTAACAGATCCATTAAAGAGACTGCTACATTACGCTTGTCCGTCCTCTTTTAGAATACTGGTGCATAGTCTGGGACCCTTACCAGATATGATTGACGGAGTACCTCGAAAAAGTTCAAAGAAGGGCAGCTCATTTTACTATCGCTAAATAGGGTAGAAAGTGTCACTGAAATGATACCGGTTTTGGGGCGTTTTTTGTTGCGGCGGAATCTTCTCACGAAATTTCAATCACCAATTTTCTCCTCCGAATGCGAAATTATTTTTTTGACGTCGACCTACATAGGGAGAAACGATCACCATAATAAAATAAGCAAAATCAGAGCTCATACAGGCAGATATAGGTGTTCGTTTTTTCCGCGCGCTATAATGAGAATAATAGAGTATGCATGTAGATGTAGATTATTGATTTCGGTAGGAGTTCGGACGGTATTAGTGCATCCGCACTGAAAAAAATACAAAGGAGCCGTCACGCTCTTACAGAAATGAATATGTATTTTAGAGGCGTATCTTCTGTCGGACATGTCCGACGGAATAGACACTACTCAAATATATGCACCTTGCCAAAGCACTACTGAATAATAAAAGGGGGGCAAAGCAGAATTAACCAAGACGAAACTATAACTAAAATCTTTACTGTATGATGGCGGCGGATGAGACAGCAGACTGACTTGTTGAACGGTCGCTGTTCCCTCAACTCGCTTTTCGTGTAAATTCGGAGGTCTGCTAAGTTTAATCTGATTCATGCAACTATTTGCTATGTCCATTACACAAATGCTTTGAGCAAAGCAAGTGTCTCCTGTTCGATTGTCACATTTCCTAAACATTGCAGTCTAAATCGCGTTACTATAAAAATTAATGGGTCTAAGCTATGTACATGAGAGTTCATTTCAATTCAGGGTATTCTTAAAACTTAATTTTGTATGTTATTCGACTTAAAAACCAGGAAGGGAATTTATAACATTTATTCTGAATCTAGAAGGCAAAATACTGATACCAGAACAGAAGACAGGCGGTCAAGCTTCAATTTCTGTAGATGTGTTTTTGACGATTTTATTCGAATCAGACTGATTGTACGTAAGCTTATAAACTGCCGCAAAAAAGTTTTGCGTCACCCTCATGGCTTGGAAACTTTTTTCCAGAAACTTCTAAACTTCTTTCTCAATATGTATATAACAATAGGAAATCGGTGCGCACAGCCACCTGTAATAATATCAGTGAAAGTACACGTTCTTTCTCAGTGTAGTTCAGAACAGTGTGATGTGGCTCCAATCGTGAACCAGACAGTGAAGTCTGTGAGCGATACTCAGTCTTTCAACTAGCCTCGAAGGATCAAGTTTCCACTACCTGTCAAAAAAGGTTGTCAAAACGAGAAGCAACCCAGCGAATCCTAGTCCACCACGGCGTCTTCATTCCAGCCGCGGACCATTCACACGAGACATAAAACATTTAAGATTTGCCTCTTGTTGCTCGAGCAGTCAACGACATGAGCTGATGTCCACGACCTACAGCTTACAGGCTTTAGGTAGACCGAGGAGAGTGCGACAACACGCCCACATTGCCCTCTTGGAAGCAACTTGGAGGGATACGTCGACTCAGGCAGCGAAAAACGTCCTCCACTAAATGAATTTGGCCTCCAGACGCCCATTAAGAAGACGGGCAAGAATTCCTCAACATCGTGCCGCACGGACACGTTAGCCAAGGGAACATCTGGACCAGCTTTTGTCACCTCAGTGCACAGTAAACGTTTCGAAGCTGAGTTCGTCTCTTAAGGCGACAGAGCGCGAACACACCGCGCCCCCAGCGCGAAGGTGTCCCTCCGGTAGGCGGGACTAACCCAGATGGAATAACGTGGGATATTTCCTAACATGCGTTCGCATACAAGGGAATGCGTCGCCGCAGGAACGCTACTCACACTCTGAATGAGATAAGGAGAAGAGTAGGACCGGCTAGAGAACCACCGTGCCCATCAGCCTGTGGACGACAGGCCAAAGAAGATCCAAGAATGTTGCCGAGCATTGGGTGGATCAACACGCTACTTAATGCAATCAAGCAGTTCTGTATAAGGCTACTTTTATTTTACCTTTGTTTCTATGTAGGGTAAAATGGGGACAGAGATGGCCAACGGCTGTGGTTATCCAACTACCAGATTTACAGCGTTGCCGGTCAGATGGTAGTGACTCTTGGTCGCGAGTGACACGTTGACGCTTCGCCTGATTCTTATTTCATCAAAAAGCAAGTATTTTCCATTTTTCTAGATTTTAACACAGATTAATTTTATACAGCATGCCAATACTTTTTTAATTTTTCCATAAGTTAGGCTGCGAGTAGTTACGAAAACTTACATTTCTGGACTGTATAGGTCCATCTGCATGCAGGCAGGTTTTCTTCTCTTTGCAGTCTCTTCCACCACGTATGACGACGTGCTATTGCCATATCTCAAATGGTTCAAATGGCTCTGAGCACTATGGGACTTAACATCTGTGGTCATCAGTCCCCTAGAACTTAGAACAACTTAAACCTAACTAATCTAAGGACATCACATACATCCATTCCCGAGGCAGGATTCGAACCTGCGACCGTAGCAGTCCCGCGGTTCCGGACTGAACGCCTAGAACCGCTAGACCACCGCGGCCGGCTGCCATATCTCTCCCTGCCGAATAAGAGATATGACAATCATCTTTGGGATAGTTAGACACCGCCCAAAAATTTGTCTATTTTTTAGTTTTATTGGGAATTCATTTTTTCTATAGACGCCACCTACGTACATTCCCAATATTGATCCTACTAATGACAGGTGGAGAGAAGAAGACTTGACATTCCAATTAATAAAATAAAAAAAATACAGTAATGGTTCTATAGATTTCAATGTTCCTAGGAAAACCCTAGAGCGGAATATAAAAACTGATTATGATTCAAAAATGCAATGCGTCCAGATTCCTGTTTGGGTTCACCCAACCAGGAACGGTGTGATTTCGCATAATTTTCTCCTCAAAATTTACCTGTAACAACTAGTTCAACTAAAACATGTTAAGATTATTGGATACTGTTTTAATAAGATTTTATCTTTGTTTTTAAAGTGTTTTCCCGGCTGGATATCTATCCCTTTTGTGCCTGGTCATATAACCCTGATACACGGTTGAGGTGACAAAGTATCACACAATTTTTAAAAAAAGTAATTACTTTGAAATGTGGACTAACTTCGGGAACGAAGTCATATTTTCTTATAAATATATAAAACAATACATGTACATTTCCAGTGTTTTTTATGTATTATGGTTTGAAATTGGCATTTGAAAAAATCATGGCCATCTACCCTGTTTTATCCTATTGTGCATAATGGCTCCGAAGGAAAGTTATTGCGCGCTATACAGTGAACATTCTTAACTTTTTCGTATGTCTGATGTGGAAGATCTGAAGTACGCTGCCTGACAGTTTCGTACTTCTGATGTCAAAGATGTCAAGTACAGGGTGGTTAGAATTTAACTTCCGCCATTTGAGAAAAACAAGTGATCGTAGGCAATGAAACGTTGTGGAAACATTTGCGAGGACACGGGGAAGAGCAATAACCAATAAACCATTGAAAGAAACACATTTCATTTTCCACGTGAGAGGGTTGAAACCTGTTGATCTTGGTCTTTACGCAGTTTGGAACGATCGGTCAATAATTCGGTTTTCTCCTGGGAGAGGAGGTCAATGGCGCAACAAATTGTTGAAGATGTTATTGTTTCCATGGCTGAGAATGATGGACGCAGTGTACGATCTTCAAGCAGTGTATGAGTTGTGTTCCAACAAGTGAACATTCCATGGTCCAAATGGTTCAAATGGCTCTGAGCACTATGGGACTTAACATCTATGGTCATCGTCCCCTAGAACTTAGAACTACTTAAACCTAACTAACCTAAGGACATCACACAACACCCAGTCATCACGAGGCAGAGAAATTCCATGGTCCACCTTTCGAAAGTGCAGCCAACAATTCTGAAATGATATTCGTACAAACTTCACATTGCTTACCAACTTTTGCCACGAGGAAACGAAATGAAACTTCAGGGAATGAGAGAGCAAATTTTGTTACTTCAGTGATTACAGAATCGAGTTATTTATACAAAGAACTTTGCATTCTTGACTCCAGTTACCGATATGATGTTGACTCCACTCTGTCCTAGGTGCATGCTTTGATTTGGTTGTGAAGAGTATCATAAGGCTGCTGTATCCTCTCTACGTCTAGAACATACTCCGCAAGCCATCTAGTGCTGGTGTGGCGGTAGGAATTTCTGGCACTACTAACTGGTCGCCCCTTACCCTGTCCAACATGTGAATGGCCCGTGAGAAGAATAATTGTCTGTAAGTCTCTCTATGCATTCTAATTTCTCGACTTTTCTCGTCGTCATTACGGGAGCTGTATGGAGGAGGAAGTAATATGTTGTCTGACTCTTCCAGCAAAGTACTCTCACGAAACTTTAGTAGTAAACCTCTCTGTGATACAACTCGCATCTTTTGTAACCTATGCCAATGGAGTTTGTTGGTCATCTCGGTACCGCTCTCACGCCGACCAAACGATCACATGACGAAACGCTCCACTCTTCACTGGACCTTCTCTATTTCTTATATCAGTCTTATCTGGTAATGATCCCGTGCTGATGAACAAAACTCAAGAATCTGTCGACCAAGAACCTTAGAAGCCACTTCCTTCGTGGACGAGTTACATTTCCTTAAGATTCTTCCTATGAACCTGTCTGGCATTTGCTTTCCCTACTATTTGTTTTATTTCGTAATTCCATTTAAGGTCGCTCCATACTTACTCCTAGATATTTTACGGCTGATACAGTTTCCAGCAGTTTCTCACCAATAGTGTTGGTGTACAGTAGTGGCTTTCTCTGCCTATGTAAAGGCGCACCCAAGATGGGCCAACAACTCTTCTAACTTTTCCCTAATCTTCTGGATAATGGCGCTAGAACAAAGCTGACATCCGAGCTGGTCCCACAAGTTCTGTCGGGGAGAGAACTCTGAAACTTACTGGCCACGGTAGAACCTCAACATCACACAAACAGTTCATAGAGACGAGTGATATAAGTAGACGAACATCGCGTATTGAAAAATGGCACCATGATAGTGTCACATGAAAGGTAACACATGAGGATTCAGGATAACCGTGAGGTTCTGTTGCGTCTCCAGAGCTCTCTCAACCTCTGTCAGCAGTAACCTGAAGTTATACCCAATGGCTCTGTATACCGGCCGCCAGGAGCAACACCATTGTGCCACTTGAAAGTACTGGAAGAATGGGCCCTTTCAAACTCGCTACAGTGCTCGCCGATGACGGTCATCCATGGTAGTGCAGAACGGTGATTCACCGCTGAACATAATCCGACGGTATTCATCAGCAGTCCATGCTTCCTGATGACATCAACTCTTTAAACACAGCTGTTTGTGCTATTAATGAGAGCCTGCGCATGGGATGGTAATTCCATAGACCGGCTGCAGTCAGTTTCCAGCCAGTGGTGGGGGATGACACAGAATATAACAGTGAGTCTATTACCTGTTCTCAGACGACAGGTGCAGGTCTGAAGGTGTTACTATGTGCGTGGTGCACCCTTGTCGTGGTCAGTAGTAGTTGACTGAAATCTTGTCGACAGATCGCTTTCCCTCTCATTCCCATGCACGTATACTGAATGATTCGACCAGTCGGCGAAATGGAGACCCACAGTGAGGTCCATTTCAAACACTGTCAGGTGCTGATAACGCTACCTCACACGGGTACGCGACAATCATTGTTCTCCACAGTAATCACTCAACACCTGACACTGTTCATGTCTCTTAAATACCCTACCACGACTTGTAACAATGCTAAACACGAGCAAAGCTAATGGACTCACGTGGCCATTCTAGCGACCACAGGGTTCAAATGGCTCTGAGCACTATGGGACTTATCATCTGAGTTCATCAGTCCCCTAGAACTTAGAACTACTTAAACCTAACTAACCTAAGGACATCACACACATACATGCCCGAGGCAGGATTCGGACCTGCGACCGTAGCGGTCACGGGGTTCCAGACTGAAGCGCCTAGAACCGCTCGGTCACGACGGCCGGCAACTGCCACAGGGAATTGCAGCTCTAATCGTTAACGTACCATGTCTTCTGAGTGCTTCACTTTCTTTGTAAGGTAGTGTAGTTGTAAAATCAAGATACTCATAGTGGATTCATGCAAATGGCTGATGTCACAGATCTGCCATTGCATCCTATACCCTGGTAATATATCGACCATATGATGAATTGTGATCTAAACTAGTTGAAAATAAAAATAATATTGACACAGCAGTTCTCTGCGATTTGAAAGTATTATGCCTGAATCATCTGGAAGCTGTGGAGCATCGCCTACAGGAAAGTAAATGCATGTGCCTGACCGTGCGATAGATGCTGATACCTGCTTTTATCACTCATCCTTCTTCCAGCTGAGTGATCTGAGCACATCTCTCCTAGATCAGTTCAGGGTTGAACTTAATAGAGGGTGACTTGTTTCACTTCGAAAATCTCAGACTGTGGTTCGAACAGCTCTTCAGCTCCAGTGTATTTATTCTCTGGGAGATGCCACGAGCCTGTCCACATGCCTATTTGAGTTTGGAACGAAGAAAAATACATGCGCTCGAGTGAATTAGTTGAGTGAGAAATACCTAACAAGGACACGTTTCAAATTGACAAAGAAAATGAAAGTGACTTGGATTATCCCAAGACTAACAACAAATAAATATCTTTTCGTGGTGTAAGAGCAAGCTTGCACGGTCGTTAGTCCTGTCAGGTGCGCGACCGCATTATCAACATGTAAAATTCTCCTACGTTTCGGCCGCGCTTACAAATTGCCTTCCTCACGGTGTTTTGCTGATTGAAGAGTCAATTGAAAGAGTGATCGAAACATCGATGAATTTCACGTGCTGACAGTACGGTCACACACCCTGAAAAATTTTATTGACGTTCTTTCGTGGTATTTGCAAGGGAGGTGGAGTCGGATAGACAAGTTGTAGGATTATTGATGAATTTAAATGGCATTAAATAAAGGCAAATTAAGGATGTCATAGTTAGTGATCAGTTTGGCCTTAGGAAAGGTAAAGACACCAGAGAGACAGTTCTGAGGCTGTGCTTGATAGCAGAAACAAGAAGTAAGATAAATCAGGACACATTCATACAATTTGTCGACCTATCAAAAGCTTTCGACAGTCTAAAATGATAAAACATGTCCGAAATTCTCAGAAAAATAAGTATATGCTACAGGAAAGGATGGGTACAATATGTGTAAACCAAGAAAGAATAATAAGAATGGAAGACTAAAAACGAAGTGCTCGGATTAGAAAAGGTGTAAGAGAGGAATGCAGTCTTTCTCTCAAAGTCTTCAAGCTTACATCGAAGAAGCAATGACAAAAACAGAAGATAAGTTCAGGGATGGCAACAAAATTTTTGAGTGAAAGAATATGAATGACATTGCTGTCCTATGTGACAGCGAGGAAGAATTACAGTGTGTGCTGAATGGAATGAAGTCAAATGAGCACAGAATATGGATTCAAAATAAACTGAAGGAAGACAAAAGGAACGAGGATTAGCAGAAATGAGATTAACGATAAACTTAACATCAAACTTAGGCACCAGGAAACACACAAAGTGTAGGAATTATGCTACGGACGAAGCAACGAAGAAGTAAAAATCAGTCAATCACAGACAAAGGGTCTTTCTAGAAAAAAGTAGTCTACTAACATCAAAGGTAGGCCTTAATTTGAGGAAGAAATTTCTGAGAACGTTCGCCTGGAGCATAGAATTGCTTGAAGTGAATCACGGGCGAGGAAAAAAAAATCCTAAATCGAAGCATATGAAACGTGTTGCTATAAAAAATGTTGAAAATTAGCTCGACTGATAAGGTAAAAAGTGAGAAAGTTCTCTGCAGATTAAGTGAGGGAGGAAATATGTGTAAAAAACTAAAAAGAGGAAAAGGCAGTATGATAAGACGTGCCGGCACGAAGATGAAGAACACATGAGCAGAGCAGGGTATGAGGCGATGTCAGCCAGTAGTTCACTTACTAGGACCGCACCGCGACAGGAGCGGCCTCTACAAGAAGAGAATGTAAGCGCCGCTACTGCCAGCCTCGGCCGGCCACTACTAGCCGGCACTAGGAAAGCACTACAATAGCATACCCATTTCTTGAGTGGACATAGTATATAGAGGAAGACAATGTTTGCCTGTCGCCCATCACTTGCGACAGGCTCTTCTAATACAAAGTTAAATACTGTCTATCGTCTTTATTGTAATAAAAACTATTAATGTCATTTGCTTGAATTGTTATATAGCATTCTGAGAACGCGGCATCCTTTAGGCACCCTATACGAGACGAGTGAGCAGGACCCCACAGAAACTATGCAGGAAGAGAGAGCTCTGAATACATTCAGCAAATAATTGGGGACGTAGGGTGCAAGTAGGACTCTAAGAGGTTAGCACTTGAGGGCAATGTTTGAAGACGCCGCCCCTTCCCACCCCCTCTCCCCCCCCCCCCCAAAAAATTCTTCTCTTCACCGTCAGTGTGTTACATATGTAGTAACGGATATCCAAGAATCTGAATAATTCACTGTGAGAAAAAAAAATTCGCAACACCAGAGAGAAGTTGTGTGACGTAAACGAAAATTGGGAGGCGAGTTGTTTCTACGTCTGAAAGATGATGTTTACGCAAATAAATAATGCGACAAAGACGCCATTATGAAATCCTCATGAGTTTGAACGAGGTAGTGTAATAGGACTATGACATGTGGGACGTTTTCCTCAGACAATGCAGAAACAGTTTACTGGGATGTAATCACTGTACATCATTGCTGGCAGCAGTTGTCACGAGAATGTACGGTTGCAAGAAGACCGGACTCCGGACGGCCGAGTGGTGCTACCGAGAGGGAGTACCTTCATGTCAGGCGCTTCGTAACTGCATCTGCAGCAGCAGTTTTAGCAGCAGCTGGCATCACCAGTGATACAGCTAACTGTTAAGAATCGGTTACTTCAAGGACAGCTCCGAGCTAGACGCCCTGTAGCGTGCGTTCTATTGACCCCTAACCACTGGCATTTGCGACTTTAGTGGTACCGAGCGAGGTGGCGCAGTGGTTAGCACACTGGACTCGCATTCGGGAGGACGACGGTTCAATCCCGTCTCCGGCCATCCTGATTTAGTAGGTTTTCCGTGATTTCCCTAAATCGTTTCAGGCAAATGCCGGAATGGTTCCTTTGAAAGGGCACGGCCGATTTCCTTCCCAATCCTTCCCTAACCCGAGCTTGCGCTCCGTCTCTAATGACCTCGTTGTCGACGGGACGTTAAACACTAACCACCACCACCACCACTTCAGTGGTATCAAGTGAGAGTTCATTGGTGGGCGGGGTGTATGTTGTGTTCCCTGATAAAAGCTGGTCCTGCCTCGGCGCAGCTAATCTATTTGCTTGCTAGACACACTCGACCTACACCTGGAGTTATGGCCTGGGGTGCGATTTTGTATGACAACAGCAGTACTATCGTGGTTATCCCACGCACCGTGACTGCAAAATTGAACGTTAGTCTGATAACACGACCTGTTATGCTGCCTTTCATGAACAGCATTCCAGGGAGTGTTTTGCAACAGGATAAGGCTCGCCCTCACACCGCTGTTGTAACAAAACACACTCTACAGTGTGTCCACTTGTTGCGTTGGATCGCTCGATCAACAGATCTACCTTCAATCGAGCACATATGGGACATCACCTGACGGCAACTCCAGGGTCTACCGTATTGACAGACCCTGTGCAACATGAATGGAACTCCATGCCACAAGCTAACATCCTGCACCTCCACAACGCAATGTATAAATGTTTGCATGCCTGCGTTCAGCATTGTGACGGTTACGTCTCTTATTAATGTACCAGCATTTCACATTTGCAATATCTTACCTCGCGTTTACGTTAACCCGCGAACTTGCAATGTTAATATATACTACTGGCCATTAAAATTGCTACACCAAAAAGAAATGCAGATGATAAACGGGTATTCATTGGACAAATATATTATACTAGAACTGACATGTGATTACATTTTCACGCAATTTGGGTGCATAGACCCTGAAAAATCAGTACCCAGAACAACCACCTCTGGCCGTAATAACGGCCTTGATAAGCCTGGGCATTGAGTCAAACAGAGCTTGGATGGCGGGTACAGGTACAGCTGCCCATGCAGCTTCAACACGATACCACAGTTCATCAAGGGTAGTGACTGGCGTATTGTGACGAGCCTGTTGCTCGGCCACCATTGACCAGACGTTTTCAGTTGGTGAGAATCTGGAGAATGTGCTGGCCAGGACAGCAGTGGAACATTTTCTGTATCCAGAAAGGCCCGCATAGGACCTGCAATGTGCGGTCGTGCATTATCCAGCTGAAATGTAGGGTTTCGCGGGGATCGAATGAAGGGTAGAGCCACGGGTCGTAACACATCTGAAATGTAACGTCCACTGTTCAAAGTGCCGTCAGTGCGAACAACAGGTGACCGAGACGTGTAACCAATGGCACCCCATACCATCACGCCAGGTGATGCGCCAGTATGGCGATCGATGACGAATACACGCTTCCAATGTGCGTTCATCGCGAAGTCACCAAATACGGATGCGACCATCATGATGCTGTAAACAGAACCTGGATTCATCTGAAAAAATGACGTTTTGCCATTCGAGCACCTAGGTTCGTCTTTGAGTACACCATCGCAGGCGCTTCTGTCTGTGATGCAGCGTCAAGGGTAACCGCACCCACGGTCTCCGAGATGATAGTCCATGCTGCTGCAAACGTCGTCGAACTGATCGTGCAGATAGTTGTTGTCTTGCAGACGTCCCCATCTGTCGGCTCAGGGATCGAGACGTGTCTGCACGATCCTTTCCAGCCATGCGGATAAGATGCCTGTCATCTCCACTGCTAGTGATACGAAGCCTTTGGGATCCAGCACGGCGTTCCGTATTACCCTCCTGGACCCACCGATTCCATATTCTGCTAACAGTCATTGGATCTCGACCAACGCGAGTAGGAATGCCACCATACGATAAGCCGCAATCGCGATAGGCTACAATCCGACATTTATCAAAGTCGGAAACGTGATGGTACGCATTTCTCCTCCTTACACGAGGCATGACAACAACGTTTTCCCAGGCAACGCCGGTCAACTGCTGACTGTGTATGAGAAATCGGTTGGAAATTTTCCTCACGTCAGCGCGCTGTAGGTGTCGCTACCGGCGCCAACCTTGTGCGAATGCTCTGAAAAGCTAATCATTTGCATATCACAGCATCTTCTTCCTGTTAGTTAAATTTGTGTCTGTAGCACGTCATCTTAGCGGTGTAGCAATTTTAATGGCCAGTACTGTACAAACGTTTGCATGCTCGCATTCAGTATTCTGACGGTTACATAGCTTATTAATGTACCATCATTTGACATTTGCAATATCTTACCTCACGTTTACATTAACCTGCGATCTTGCAATGTTAATTAGTTATATGTGCTACCTAGGCAAATGTATTCTCGAAATTTCATTATGTATATTAATTAATTTTTGGTGTTGCGATTTTTTTTTCCGTCAGTGTATATAGTAATCCTCTCAGTTCGTACAGTTTATCCAGTTTTTTTTTTTTTTTTATTATTCCACCGAAACTCAGTGGACTTTCATGGGAGTAATTTGGTTGCTGCTGGGAAAGTTGCTGGGGAAGTTGTGTGGACGGCGCGTGAGTCGTGCTGGTAAGAGCGTTTGCTCGCGGCTCGCGGCGCCTGCGCTTCTACGAAGTGTTGTCAGGTGCGAGAGGGCCGAGACCTTGACACGCTGGCGCGCCTCCCCGTGGCGCACACACGACCACCAAGACCTCAGTGAGCGCCGCGGCTCTGCTGACCCAGCCTTCGGACGCCGTCCCCGGCTACTCGAACACGTGGCTGCTGCGTATAACATTGCAACATCACCCTTGCATACACAAAAGAAGTAGGGAAATACAGCCATCCAAACAAGGTTTTCACGCGTTGTTTTGTAGCGTTGCAGATTATCGCCAAACGCGGTCAAGGTGAAAAGTTCTCTGCCTCGTCCGCATATAGCATTGTTATCAAGATAAATTTTTTTTATTGATTATGCTTGTATATATTTCTCAACGGCGTCAGTGTCAAGTTGATCTCAGGAAGACTTGTTCACACGGCTTTTTAATTTAATGGTGTTCTGTGTTTTTTTATGACAAAGGAGGAACTGGAATACTACCTCATCATAAAACTCTTTGGACGATAACAGTTTCAATCCACATCTTCGCTTTGGATGCTACCTTACGGCGTTGGACAAAGTATATTTAAGATGGAGCTGTAATTTACCGCCCTCTCAAATTCCTTTCGCGAACGGTGCGCGGAAGAACGACTGCCGTTTAGCCTCCGCATATCCTGTAGTAATTTCTCTGAATTTTGCGTCATCATTATTTTCCGAGAAACATGTATGAGGAAGTACTGGCTTGCCTGGCTCTCCTCGGAATGTGCGTCCCGGTAATTTTGGCAATAAATAACTCTGTGACGCACAGAGCTTCTCTCGTAGCGACTGACATTGGAGATATGTTAATATCTCCGTACCGCTCGCTCATTTGCTGCGTGAACTCATAAGGAGACGTGTTGCTCCTCTTGAATCTTCTTTGTTGCCTGTATTAATCTCACCTATTTGGTGTCCCCGACTGGCGAGTAACACGCAGCAATCAGAAGAGAGGGACTTTAGTAAATTGATTTCTTTCAGAGGTAAATTACATTTTCTTAGCACTGGTGCAATGAATGTCGGTGGATAACTAAGTGGACTATTGACACACACACACACACACACACACACACACACACACACACACACACACACACACACAAAACAATTTTACGCTGTCGGATTGCAAACATTTCACATTGCTTTGGCATTCAACATACTGATTACTGACGGATTGAAACGGAGTCCCTCTGCTTACTAGCTCGAGGTGTTCATCGCAGTCACGTATGTGGTCCGGAAATCACTTCAGCAAATAAAATACGAATCTGAGAGGAATTATCATTTTCTTCAAGTTCTTTATCGGCTTCCCAAGGCTATCATACATATTTTAAATACACTACTTGGTAATTGCTACGAACAGAGGCATTGTTGGACAGAAATAATCACAGGCAATGATGGACGACATAAGACACAGTACATACACAACAGAGGTGGAGTGGTACTTTTTTTCATCACACAGGAGAGCAGGATAACAGTCATAAGTAACGTTCAAGTTTGACACAGATCAGAAAAAAAAGTGTGTGAAATCGTATTGGACTTAACTGCTAAGGTCATCAGTCCCTCAGCTTACACACTACTTAACCTAAATTATCCTAAGGACAAACACAAGCACCCATGCCCGAGGGAGGACTCGAACCTCCGGCGGACCAGCCGCACAGTCCATGACTGCAGCGCCTTAGACCGCTCGGCTAATCCCGTGCGGCCACAGATCAGGGCTCCAACATAAAGTTCGATATCAGACACTAATGCACCCTCCATACCTGTTATTCATGCTAGTTACCAAACTATTGAAGAGTCCTTGGGGAATATTGTCCCACTCCACTCTCAACACAGTTTTCAGTTGTTGCGCGGTTCAGGGAGGGGGAGTTGGCGGAGAAACGTCTGCCAGGAGCATTCGAAGCAAGCTGTATACTCTATAGCAGTGTCTTTCAACCTGACGATCGCGATTCCCTGGGGGGTCGCAAAGCCTTGCTCAGGGGCTCACGGTCGCAAGATAAAACAGTTGCAGCATTCTGGTAACGCATATTTCATGATCATCTGCTATGGTACCAACGGCACCCGCAATTGAGAAGGTTTTGTGAAAGCACATTGCAAATTCACTCAAGTTCAGCTCTGGTACTTATTTATAATGATGAATTCGAATTTAATTTAAACCTCTTGGACGGCCGGAGTGACCGAGTGGTTCTAGGCGCTGCAGTCTGGAGCCGCGCGACCGCTACGGTCGCAGGTTCGAATCCTGACTCGGGCATGGATGTGTGTGATGTCCTTAGTTTAGTTAGGTTTAAGTAGTTCTAAGTTCTAGGGGACTGATGACCTCAGAAGTTAAGTCCCATAGTGCTCAGAGCCATTTTTAAACCTCTTGAAGTGTTCAAATACGTAGACACTTGCAGCAGTGAGAAGCAACACGATGTCTATCGATCTCTTCACACTTCTTCGGAATGGAACTAAGTCTTGTACAGATAGTATGTACCTCTGAGAGGTTTGCAGGGAGAGGGAAAAGACTACATCAACTTCCGGGCTGGAACGGCGGTGCAGTGGCAGCGTCTTGTGTAGTCCTGACAACTTAGTTTACATGCCATTCATCTGCTGTGATAAAAATATCAAACGAAACGAGAAGAATTTATGAAAGATGCTGGCGTTCAAATGTAATACAAATCGGCTGCAGCAACACCCACACAGCTCACGTGCAAAATTTGGCACCACGGTCACCAGAATGCATGTCAGTAACAAGCTTCGAACCAAACAATAGATCGCTAGGATTGGTAGCAGTGAAACAAGGCAAGAAGTACAGCAATTTCTGCCTAACGGATCTAGGATGCCTGAGCTCAACTCAGACCTTAATTCACACACTGAATGATGACGTTGTTTCTATTTTCCTAGTTCTGGGGCTTCATCGGGATTCCAACAAAATCGTCATTGCTGGTCACCTGGTTAATTTCTCATTTCTTTCGTGTAGTTAATTGTGGTGATGGCCGTGAAGTGAATCGTTGTTGTTTTGAGAGTAATTTATAAAAGAGCTGAAAAATATTTTACAAAAAAACTAGTGTCATCAATTGTAAAAATATATGTACTACATATTCTCGCATTTAATTAAAAGGAAATGCTGTCTTCTTTTGAAACCGAATGAAAGTAAATGAAATAACCGCCCTGCTACATGTCTCAAAACTTGGGGTTCTTTAATACAAAAACATAGGCCTATGGAAAATGGTATTTATTTTTTATTAAAATTACGTAATCCTTGTTTAACATTAATTCCGGATTGAGCATAATGTAGATTGTTTTATAATAAATACACCGTGTTAACGATAAATAAACGCAAAACTGGAAAACTGTTTTCAGGAACCTATCGATAACTAATTGGAGAAGATCCAAGAAAGATCTGAAAAAAACTTAGAAAAACTTGCCCATTTGATGCTCGATCAGAGCGAAGGGCGAAGACAGTAATCACGTCCATACTTGCTGGCGTAGTCGGACAACTGACTGTAGTGACCGTAAACTCGCGACTTGCCCCGCTGACCCCTTCTCAAGCCCAAGCCTCTACTGCGGCAAAGAATATAATTAAATCTCTGATGGCAGAGTACTGCTACCTCTTTTCACACTGCACTTGATTTCTCGATCAATGTAGTATCGATACAAAGAAAATCATATACGTTGCCTTTGAAAACGCTGACTTACTTGTATCATGGTTCTGGGGGTCGCCAGATTACTTTTACTTGGAAAGGGGTCGCGTATTCAAAATGGTTGAAAAAAACTGCTCTACAGCATTTAGGCAAGAAGAGTACGCGGGCCATTCAATACACTCATTATCTTTACTTTCCAGTGTGTCCCACACCTCAACGGTCATGTGTGGGTGGGCACTGTCGCCCATATACAGAAAGTTAGGATATACCGCAGCCCTACAGAGACGGACATGATCCAGAATATTCTCCCTGCAATACCACTGCGCTGTAATGGCACTCGCGCAAATGTATGTAGCAGTGTTCGGCCATTGTGCTTAACGCCTGCCCACACGTTAACGCATAGGTCATACCGATTATGTTCATGAACATTGTGTGGTGTGTAACATGTACTCCTCTGTCTTCACACTAATTGGTGGCCAGACCCACTAGTCACAGTGAAGCAGTGTCATTTTTCAAAGAGATAACGCGATATGTCACAAGGCCAGGAGTGTGATGGAGTGGTTTGAGAAACTCAGTGGCGAGTTCCAATTGATGTGACTTCGGTGACTTGTAAGCATCTCCTTCCAGCGACCTACCAAGGCCTCATTGGTTCCATGCATGCCACGACGCTTCGCCGTTGTCATCTGTGCCAAAGGAGGACATACCGGCTATTAGGTAGATGGTCAATGTTCTGGCTGATCAGTGTGCATACAAAGTTGTCAAGCAGCGGATACAGAATTGCATAATGCATCGTTTCTCTCCACGCTATGTAGATGGTCCGCCAAATTATTAAGACACAGTTCAAGTTCGACAAGGTGGTACACTGCCTTGGTGAACCCGAGGGGCTGTCTGCACACAAATGGATGTACATGGTCGAACAGTGGATTCCCATATTGTTCAACTGTAACAGACGATAGGAGACGTATCAGGGGCTCGATGTAGGGCAGTACCACCAGATCATCTTCAACACCTGCTTGAACACTGCCTTTTTCACAGTTGGGATGTATCACTTCAAATGGTTTTCGAGGTTCTCGTGTCTCACTGTCGGCGTTTACCAACATGTAACATATACCACTACGTGCTCACGTACGGATGATGATGATTTTGTGTGCGTGAGAGTGTTTTCTTTTAGGGCACGTTTTAATATGCAGTTAAAATCACATTGTTAATACTTTGGAACAACGTCATTTATATCGGATCACAAGACAAGAATGGGACAGAAAACCCACGGAAAAAATAAAGTTCGCTGAACACGCTACATCATCCACTGTGCTTGGAGATCCCGATCTTTCATTAATATTTTTTATCCATAATCTCCTTTAAGCCCTTTTCAGTCTTTGACACTGGAATGCTTCTCTGCAGCACCGTCCCTACTGCTAAGCTAAATGAAGATACTTTTAAAATGTGAAAGTAAAACCAAATAGATATTTCCTTTGAAGAACGAAATCATATTTGCATGAAGACGAGACGTGAGCTCATTTCAAATGGTTTTCGAGGTTCTCGTGTCTCACTGTCGGCGTTTACCAACGTGTAACATATACCACTACGTGCTCACGTACGGATGATGATGATTTTGTGTGCGTGAGAGTGTTTTCTTTTAGGGCACGTTTTAATATGCAGTTAAAATCACATTGTTAATACTTTGGAACAACGTCATTTATATCGGATCACAAGACAAGAATGGGACAGAAAACCCACGGAAAAAATAAAGTTCGCTGAACACGCTACATCATCCACTGTGCTTGGAGATCCCGATCTTTCATTAATATTTTTTATCCATAATCTCCTTTAAGCCCTTTTCAGTCTTTGACACCGGAATGCTTCTCTGCAGCACCGTCCCTACTGCTAAACTAACAACAGCGTTACAATAAATACGAAAGAGTTCGTAAGGAATAACAAAAATGTATACATTTTTCTCCTGCATGGCCGAAGTAATTAACGTTACGCAGCGTTCGCCGAATCTGGCGTTACCTAAGCGGCCTCAATAAACCGCTCGGGTGTTTCAGATCACGTACGTCAATGCAGCGAAACTAGCTGCGTCATACTGCATTCACTCACGTAGTACACACACGTCATACGTTGCAAATGCATTGTAGATTGCACCTTCTGGTGGATAATTACCACAGAAAAAGCGAGTAAATATAGTGTTACGTATTAATGACTTGTTAAGTACTCTTCTCTGAGTATCTTCCAGTCGACTTGTTTCGTGACTACAGAGATTTAAAAGAAAGAACTTTCGTTTGTTTTCAGTGTATTTTAAATACCTAAACAATTGTCCGTGATTCCCTCCTGTATGGTTTTACATTCTTCTTCATATTTACGCTGAGAGTTAGAAAAAAATCGTCCCATATTCCGGCAGGTGAGGATACTGGTCAGAACTAGAAAAAATATTTTTAGATTACGCCATCGTCACCTTCCACTGTTTACATTATTTGTTTATGAATTTCCGTGGCTGCAAGTTCGGCATTCAACCATTTTAAAGTGTAAAACAGAAGATTTCGTGTTGTTCGCTGAGTTCGATTTGAAAATGGTCATAGACCAAAATTGCCATGGTGAACTTCATAAAGAAATAAATTTAGCTATCGAGCGCGACACTGATGTCTTTTAAAAGAGTTATATGTTTTAATCTCATACAAGGAAGGATAATTAGAAGAAAATCTTATTAGCATAAGTCCTCAAACAAAAACTTTTCGAGCTATGGGCCATTTTACAGGCATGATGAAAGCTCAGTACTCTGTGGCGTTGGCTATTTTCCTGAAGGTTGTTCTAGTTTACCCTTATCCTGCTATTGTGGTGGTGTTGTAGGTGCGACAGCGGCGTCCGCAGCTCGTGGTCGTGCGGTAGCGTTCTCGCTTCCCACGCCCGGGTTCCCGGGTTCGATTCCCGGCGGGGTCAGGGATTTTCTCTGCCTCGTGATGGCTGGGTGTTATGTGATGTCCTTAGGTTAGTTAGGTTTAAGTAGTTCTAAGTTCTAGGGGACTGATGACCATAGATGTTAAGTCCCATAGTGCTCAGAGCCATTTGAACCATTTTTTTGCGACAGCGGCCTCCTACATCACCCTAAGCCAAATGTATCGTACTGAGGGTGTGCTGATTTCAGAACAATATTAGCGATTTCGTGTACACTGAGCGTCACAAACAGTGAAATTGAGTCCTCTTATTCCAATCGGGAAACGCCAAATGTGCTATTCTCCCATGTTTTAACAATGGCTCTAATCAACAGGTGATTGTGATTTGTGTCGAACGAACTCTATAACGCCGAATTCCATTTTAAAATATTGTTCAGAAAGTTACTCCAGGTATAAACTACTTCCAGACAAAAACGAAGGATCACGCTAGAATCACACAGTTCGCAAGCCTCGTTTGAAAGAGAACTACAAGTGTGTTCAGTTGTGAGCAGCTACTTTATCCAAATCTCGTACTGTCGATACAAGCGCTGGGAATGTGCGTTTAACGGATTGAGAGGCATAGGCACAACCTCGGTGTTGTTGCACGAATCATCCTTCTTTACTCTTAGCCGAGAATTCGCTGTCCTGCGTAATTCCGACAGGTTACAGTTTTGTGCCTTAGAGAGAGAATTTTCTGTCCTGTGCTCGACTGACTGGCCTCCTCGGCAACACTGGGTAGCGTCGTCATTTCAGGGTGCGCTCCGCTGCGAAGTGAAAGTTTCACTTTGTAACCGGCACTTAGGCAGCAGTTGTCATTCTCGGCTGAGTCCTTTCTCTCAGCTATGTTCGTCCCTCAGGGAGTTTCCAAAGGCTGGAGAAAGGTACGTGGACTCTTTTTGTGTTGCTTGCTGTAGACGCCACGAAGGGCTGCTTCTCTTGAAAGACAGAGTCCGATTCGGCACGTCTTCTTCTAATTTTATGAGGTTATACCCTTATAAAGGTTCTCCTAGATGAGCTTGTGAGCATATGCTGCCGGAACTGTCAAAGGGGTCGTAGTGCAGTAAGCAGAATAATAATTTGTTAATTCATAAAAAAGTTTATTTCAACTGAATAGCTAATCAGTAATCAAACCGGAAGCCTTGTATGCAGTCGAAACCTTGTCCATCACTAACCATGGCCCAGTTGAAAGGCTGCAGATCAAAGAATGGAATATTTTATGGAAAATCCTTAGCCCCGGACTCCGCAACAACAAACTAACCCACATCACAAACGTAACCCTTTATCAAACTACCGAAAACCTCTGCGATAGAATGAGGGAAAAAAACCAGATTTTCATGGACTTGTTCTCACAAAGAACGCAAACAGATGAACAAAAAAAATTGATATCTATGAACTTAAATTCACCATAGCAAATCTCCTTCCACGCCAAAAGTTCACGATGAAATTATCTCCTGCCTCCAAGAAAGTAACCCGCTACCGCAGTATGGAATGCCAATAAACGGCCGTTCTTACAAACCTTGACTAGAGAGGCACAATATGGATCAACAGAACATGCACTGAAGGGGACATTCATGTGTGACAGGCTTGAATAATAAGCCAACCTGCCTTAACTTTTTCTGAGAGTCTTCAAAATTAGCTCTTTCTTTGTTATTATGGAGGACACAGGAGAAGAAAGTGCTTTAGGACTTCACCTCACCTCAGTGAAGATATAATTAGACACACATGGTCGAATTAGATAACGGCAGATAAAGGAAATCAAACCCGACTTTCTTAGAGCAATTATCCCAGCGTGCGCCTTAAGCGACTTTTTCTTCTTCTGTCTAGTTTTATAGGAACCGTTACGAATCCCGTCCTTATGCCACCCTTTTCATCTCGGAGTAGCACTTGCATCTTACGCTTTTTTGTGTATTCCAGTCCCTGTCTTCTTTCGCCGTTTGTACTCTCTACACCTCCCTCCAGTACCATGAAAGTTATTCCTTTATGTCATATCACATGTCCTACGATCCTGATTCTTAAAAGTGTTTTCATTTGTTCCATCTTTTCTCCGATTCTGCGAAGATCCAACTCATTCCTTGTCTTATCAGTCTAACTAATTTCCAATCCTTCTACAGCATCACATCTCAAACGCTTCGATTCTCTTCTTTTCCGGTTTTTCCACAGTCCGTGATTCACTTCCATACAACGGTGTTCTCCAAAATTACATTTCTCAGAAATTTCTTCATCAAATTAAAACCAATGTTTGGTAATATCAGACGTTTTTGGCAAGGAATATCTAGTCTACTTTTTATAGTCTCAGTGTTTTGTTCTTCATGCCTTATTTTGTTTCCAAAGTAGAAGAATTCCATCGTCTTCATATCGGACACTAATTTTGATATTAAGTTTAACGCTTATGTCATTGCTGCTGCTCCTCAATACTTTCGTATTTCTTCATTTTTGGTTTGTTCTTACGTAGTCTTGTTTACTGACGGGCGGGCCGAAAACAGACGAAGATGCCGGAGCTGGGGAACGCCGGCCGCAGCCTCGACTGAAGGGTGCGTTCTCTCTACGAACGCTGGCTACGCCTTTACAGGCGGAGACATTCGCTGTCATAGTATGCGAGGAGGATAATTCATGTATGTGTGGCAAGGACTGTAGCATCTACAATCATTACACAGCCAAAGTTCTGAAATCTCTATCAGCCCCCTCCCCCCCCCCTCCCCAAACGAGATCGAACATAGTTGCAGAATGCCGTAAAACCCTTATGAGGCTAGGGGAAAAAAAATAGGGTAAACCTGCTGTAAGTCCCTGTGCACTCACCAATTACTGACAATGAACAAGCTGATTGGCTGGTCAGTCAGTCCGGAACTACGCGGCTGCTACGGTCGCAGGTTCGAATCCTGCCTCGGGCCTGGAAGTGTGTGATGTCCTTAGGTTACTTAGGTTTACGTAGTTCTAAGTCTAGGGGACTGATGACCTCAGATATTCAGTCCCATAGTGCTTAGAACCATTTGAACCATTTTCGCTGGCCAGAGCAGGGGCGGCGATTCTTTTTGTTGTATTGGTACGTGTTTTAACCACCACTAAGACGACGGTAAATTCTAAACTGGATCAAGAGGCAACACGTAGAGTAGTGGGCTAAAATAAAATAGGTAAATACAAATTAAAAAAGAAAACAAAAACCTGGCAAGCTAATGATACTGAAACCATGTTTTAAGAGAAGATCTGCAATCCTTGGCTTGAACAGGAGGCACGCTAAATTCGTGGTAGGTCTAATAACTAACAATGGGAGCTTCAGGAAACAGCTGCATGCGATGGGCTTAGATAAAGAAGCTCCTAAGTGCAGGCTATGCATTGGGGAAGATGAAAATACACCACATTTAATCTTTCACAGGAGGCTAAAATATTTATGTTATTAACTCCTGAAGAAATTGTGGCTAACAGAGATTTGATAAAGGGACTCCTACTACTCTTGAAGGATACAGGCTGGCTTTTCTAGAATGGTAGGGAGAGATACTGCGCTACAAATTCAGTTTCGGTGGGGGCAACAGGAAGCTAGGACCACTGTTTTGTTTCCCTGACTACATCAAATCAAATTCTTTACTCTCAGTCCATAGCCTGTGCTCTTTAGACGGTTCATTCCATTCAGTATGACCCGTAATTCTTCCTCGCTTTCACTGAGAAAAGCAACGTCATCAGCGAATGTTATCATTGACATCCTTTCAGCCTGAAATTCAGTTCCACTTTTGAACTTTTCTTTTATTTCCGTCATTGCTTCTGCGATATATAGACTGAACGGTAGGTGGGCGAAAGATTGAGTCCCTGTCTTACACTTTTTTTAGTCCTAGTACATCACTCAGGGCCTTCCATTAATACTGTTCCTTCTTGGTTCATGTATATATTGTATATCTCTTTTTTTTCAGAATTCCAAACATCTTGCATCGTTTTATGCTGTCGAACGCTTGTTCTGGGTTAACAAATCCTATGAACGTGCCCTGATTTTCTTCAGTAACGCTTCTGTTACTAAGCGCAACGGTGGTACTATCTATCTGGTACCATTGTCTTTCATAAAGGCAAACTTATCGTCACCTAGCAAATCGTCAGTCATCTATTCCATAATTCTGTATATTATTCTTGGTAGGTTCGTTGGTTCATTCGGGGGAAGGGGAAAAACAACGAGGCCATAGGTCCCATCAGATTAGGGAAGGATGGGGAGGAAGTCGGCCGTGTCCTTTCATAGGAACCATCCGAGCTTTTAGCTGAAGCGATTTAGAGAAATCACGGGAAACCTTAAACAGGATGGCCAGACGCCTGTTCGAGCCATCGTTCTCCCGAATACAAACCCAGTGTGTATATTATTCTTGTCAGGGATTTGGTTGCATGAACTTTTAAGCTGATTGTGCGATAGTTCTCAGACATACTTTTCCTCGCTATCTTCGCGATTGTGTGGGTGACATTTTTCCGAAGGTCTGACGGTATGCCTTCAGTCTCATAGGCTCTACGCACCAACTTGAGTAGTCCTTTGGTTGCCACATCCCCCAATGATGCTAGAAATTCCGATGGAATGTTGTCCAACCCCTATGCCTTATTTGGACGCAAGTCTTCCAACGCTCTGTCAAACTCTAACTCCAATACTGATCCTCTGTCTCTTCCATACCGACTTCCATTTTCTCTTCTACCGCGTCATCAGTCACGTCCTCCATCTCGCAGAGGTTTTCAGTGTACTCTTTCCACATATTCGATCTCTCCTCGACACTTCAGTGTGGAACTCCTCTCGCATTCTTAATGCTGACGCCCTCGCAGAGGCTTTCAGTGTACTCTTTCCACATATTCGATCTCTCCTCTTCAGTGTGGAACTCCTCTCGCATTCTTAATGCTGACGCCCTTGCTTCTAATTTCAGTGAAGGTTGTTTCTCTTTTCTTTATTCTAAATCAGTGCTTACGACGAACATTTCTTTCTTTATTTCTTCACATTTTCCCTGCAGCTATTTCGCCTTGCCGGTCGGTGTGACCGTGCGGTTCTAGGCGCTTCAGTCTGGAACCGCTTGACCGCTACGGTCGCAGGTTCGAATCCTGCCTCGGGCATGGATGTGTGTGATGTTCTTAGGTTAGTTAGGTTCTAAGTTCTAGGGGACTGATGACCACAGATGTTAAGTCCCATAGAGGTCAGAGCCATTTGAACCATTTTTTTTTTTTATTTCGCCTTGACCTCCCTTCGCTACCTATTTATTCTTCTTTGATTTCTTCACATTTTCCCTGCGGGTATTTCGCCTTGACTTCCCTTCACTTCCTGTTTATTCCATTCGCCATACCACTCGGCTACACGTCGTACAGGTCGGTCATAGAAGCCGCCGACATAACGGCCAGCAGTTAGGCTTGCACAACACTAAGAGACCTGTCAGAAATATAGTAAACACCTGAGTTCCGCACTCATACAGTTGTTGGAGATAAGGAACTGATTTGCTACACTTTGGGCTTCTCCGTCATCTACACTCTGTTTGACCAGTTCAGTTCGCCGTAGTGAAGGCAACTTAAGCCAAATAATGGCTGTAATATAGTGGGCTGTGAACAGGTCGGTACCTGGACATGCCTAGCGCCGGTGAACGTCATGCGTCAGCCACCTTTGAACAGCAACTATCCAACGCGCTTACATGTCGTGTTTTGTGCACTTGGAGCGCAATTACCACTGCTAAGCACATTTTCGGAGCGCTATGTGCTACTACATTCCGTAGCACCTCTTCAGCATGACAAATTAAATTTTTTATGAGTTAAATTTCGATAGCAAATCATGTCATTTAGTAAGGCTTGAAGTTGTAGAACCAACCAAATGCAAAATACTTGCAATTAACCACTCTCATAAGTTTCATTCTACATAAAATGATGAACTGAATGCAATTTTATTATCATATGTTTTGCAGATACCGCAGCAATTGATTGTAGGATACCGAATCTAAGAAACAGCACACATTTACTTGTCTTAAAACGGCCTGATCGAATCTTTCGCTTGAATTGCGATACTTCTCGCCTCCCGATAGCTGTAATATAAGATTCTTTTACACGTCGTCGTATGGATCTTATATCAGATACGTAAGTTGTAGCAAGAATGTTGCCCCTGAACGTACCCTTATTGCTACTAAGTCTTGGCAGATTATGGTAATTCAAGCATGAGACGGAAAAATCTCTAGTTTTCTACGTGTCTTCTTAATTTTCTTTCCGAACTCATATCTGAAATTTTTGTTTCATTATAATTTGCCGCATTAAAAGTAAAAAATTTAAACCTAAAAGGGTCAACTTAAAGCTTTGACCTAAAGAAGCGCAGTGGTTAGCACACTGGACTCGCATTCGGGAGGACGACGGTTCAATCCCGTCTCCGGCCATCCTGATTTAGGTTTTCCGTGATTTCCCTAAATCGCTTCAGGCAAATGCCGGGATGGTTCCTCTGAAAAAGCACGGCCGATTTCCTTCCCCATCCTTCCCTCACCCGAGCTTGTGCTCCGTCTCTAATGACCTCGTTGTCGATGGGACGTTAAACACTAATCTCCTCCTCCTCCACCTAAAGAAGTATCCTTACTAAAAAATTACTGATGTAAAAATATTACGTACACAAGATATTAGAGCGTTAAGGGCAGCTAAAAAGAATCTTTTTTTGTGTCACAAGAAACTATTTTTTTACTTTACAAAAATGTCACAGATGCACCGTTTCCTCGCTAGTAGTCCATGAGGGTTTTGACGCTGCAGATGTTCAGAGACGGTGTTCAAACTGCCGTGCGATGAATGTTGTTTTGGACATGTTGCCGAAAATGTCGTACATTTACATTATTTACAACAATGGCTGCAGATTCAGGCAAAGGACACCCAGTTCCTCTCGTACACCAAACGCTTCATCCCCCTCCCCCCCCCCCCATGCCGGCCGTTGTGACTGAGCGGTTCTAGGCGCTTCAATCTGAAACCGCGCGACCGCTACGGTCGCAGGGTCGAATCCTGTCTCAGGCATGGAAGTGTGTGATGTCCTTAGGTTAGTTACATTTAAGTAGTTCTAAGCTCTAAGGGACTGATGACCTCAGATGTTAAGTCCCATAGTGCTCAGAGCCAATCCTCTCCCCCCGCCCCTTTTCCCAACAACAAAAAGAAATCCATAGGGGTAAGGTCGTGAGAGCGTGGTGGCCACATTAATGGCCCACCCTTCCCAATCCAAGAATTGGAGGACACATGGTCTAAATGTGGTCTGACATCAACGGCGAAGTGCGATGGGACCCCAACATGCTGAAACTGACTGCTAGTGGGACATTCTCCAACATTTTCTGCAGTACTTCACGGAAAAAGATATGGTAATTTCCTCTAAAGATCGTGTTAGGCAGAAGATGCGGTACAATCAGATATTCGAGACCAATACCCGCCCACAAATTTATGGTTAATCTCTGTTGATGTGATACACACGTGTTGCCATAGGACTTTCCATCTCCTTGATATAGCCATTGCGGCTGCAGCATATTCCTTCCCTTTTCGAGACAGCGCCAACAGCAAACAAAATACACGTCTGCTCAAGTGTTGCATCTCGCCTCCCCTTAAATGAAGTACATGTCATCTAACTTGGATAGCGTGTAATCAGCCACTTTTTTATGAACATCCCAAATCACATACTGTGCAATACGCATGCTACGGGGACCCAGATTATTCTGACGATAGATCAAATTTAGCTCGAATATCCAATATAGCATTGGACAAGTGATCAGGCAGTGGAGAGCAATAAACGAGGAAATGGGAATACCGAAGACCCATGTGGGGACAAAAAGGACAACAGGGCTCAAGTGGACTGCCTAGCCTTTGCAGACGACATAGCAATAGTAAGTGAGACGGAAGAAGACGCAAGGACACAACTCGACAACTTCAGTAAGGTAGCCAGAAAGGTGGGACTGAGGATCGCATATAAAAAGACAAAGACATTAAATACCACTGCAGACTGGGAAACACCGGAAGGCACTGTGCAAATGGTGGACTAATTCAAATACCTGGGAGAATTTGTAACAGGAAGGAACAGGAGCAAGGAGGGAATAACAGAGAGGATGATGAGGTCAGCCTTGTGCATGACGGGAGAGATATACAATAAAAAGAATACATCCACAGACGCAAAGATAAGCCACTACAAGGCAACGGTGAGGAATGCAGTATAATATGCTGCTGAAACGATAACTCTAGGGAGAAATGGGGCAGAACAATTAGAGAAAGAGGAGAGAAAAATACTGAGAAAAATACTACGTCCCAAAAAAGATGGAGAGAGGTGGATGCGAAGACCTAGGGAAGAATTGTACCGGAACATGAGAACAATATCCGGGGAAATCAGACTCAAAAGGGCAAGGTTTGCTGGACATGTAGTTAGGATGAGTGTGGACAGAATGACGAAGAGAGTGTGGGAAACAACAGGGAGGACAAGGGGAAAGACAGGAACCGAGTGGGTTGTTGAACTGGTTGGAATTGGGAATCAAGGTCGAAGGAAAGCAAAATTGGAGGAACAAATATACACCGACCAATATACCGGAGATCAATAACAAAAAAGAATATAGGAAAAGATTAGAGTGTCACCAGTGGATCCGACAGGAGAAACGGACACTGAAGATCTTGGAAGAAGAGCGGGAGAGAAGAAAATAAAGAATGAAGAGGTTCTGGGAGAAGAAGAGGAAAATGCAGTCTACGAAGGGGCTACCCGTGGTCCTACAGAGGCCGTAACGCAAGAAGAAGAAGAAGAAGAAGAAGAAGAATGCGTTCTGAAATCAGTCCTAAGTATGAATATAAAGTATTCCTTCGATTACCTCACGACAAGTGGTTGTGTGTAACCCCTTTCCTCGCGGGTATAATCAGGCGGTCGTTCGGCTTTACGGCTGCTTGCAATACAACTGCAACTCGTTATAAGCCGCTACTCCTAGCGCTGACTTGCGAGCCCTATAACTGCAGGGCGTTTCGTACGTGCTTACCGTGTTTGGCGGTTATGAGTCAATATATGCAACAAGTGGTAGCTCTTCGATCAGGATTGATTTCTGTAATTCTCACCTAACTTCGTAGCTCAAGATACGCGCCGTACTCACTGTGTTTTAGAGTTTGCGTGTGGTTTTAAGAACATGAGAGGAGAAAAATCGAGTTCACAAACTTGTCATTGCAGCAGTGCATTCTGAGTTAACAACGTCTAACTTCTACAGTAAATTGCAAAACATACACGATGAAGACCGCTACGGTCGCAGGTTCGAATCCTGTCCCGGGTATAGATGTGTGTGATGTCCTTAAGTTAGTTAGGTTTAAGTAGTTTTAAGTTCTAGGGGACTGATGACCTCAGAAGTTAAGTCCCATAGTGGTCAGAGCCATTTGAGCCATACACGATGAACTGAAAGTTGTGCCTACATAGAGATCCACTAAGATCCAAAAAATACAATAATTTTCTTGCACACGCTGCATCAATTTCTAGTGCTCAGAGTCAGAATTGTACATCGCGCCGTAAAGGCTTTCATCGCGTAGACGTAGGCAATGAATCACGGACATCTAAAATTGCAAAAAATACATTAAAAGCTATTACCCTCCTCGTATAAATTATCTGTTTTGATTTATGAATTCCAGATGTTACAAGAAAGGCATACAATAATGCCATTCTAAAAAGTTCACATGCAATTATCGCACTTTGATGGAATGATCAGAGTTCATTACATTTCCCAGTTCGCGAGTACAATGACGTGGATCATTGTGGATTAATACGTTTAAACGAACGTCCTTTGTTGAAATGGAGCACTGTAGCAGACCACCCCTACGTGTTCACATGATGACTGAACGAATCGTCAGTTATGATTGCATGCGCACAGGGCCATTAGGAGCACCGTCGATCAGTGGAAATACATTAGGTCGATGGTCGTCTCCACAAACGCCGTCATTGAGATCAACGGTTGCTCGAAACGTGCAGCGCGCCGCAGACGCCGGCTGGTGGGAGCCACATTATGCTAACGGAGACATTCTCCTGTGCTAGCAGGGGACCTGTGGTAGTAATCGAAGACACGCTGACATCTGCGAGCCACCTACATTCCTTCATGTTTGATCTCTTAATCGACGGTGATATCATTTTTGAGTGGTGTAACTGTTCCTGTCTCGGAGACAAAATCGTGCTCCTGTGGTTTGAGGAGCATTATAGTGAACTTACGTTGATATGTAGTCGACCAAATGTGCCTGATGTAAATCCTATGACACTCATATGGGTCGCTATCTGGCGCCATCACCGCGTACGCAAATCAAATGGTTCAAATGGGTACAAGACCTATGGGACTTAATATCTGAGGTTATCAGCACCGCCGGCCGGTGTAGCCGTGCGGTTCTAGTCCCTTCAGTCTGGAACCGCGTGACCGCTACGGTCGCAGGTTCAAATCCTGCTGATGACCACAGATGATAAGTCCCATAGTGCTCAGAGCCATTTGAACCATTTATCAGTCCCTTGACTTAGAACTACCTAAACCTGACTAACCAAAGGACATCACACACATCCATGCCCGAGGCAGGATTCGAACATGCGATGGTAGCAGCAGCGCGGTTCCGGACTGAAGCGCCTAGAACCACCCGACCACAGCGGCCGGCTACGCAAATCACCGGCCCGGTATTTACGCGAATTACGTGAACTGTGCATAAACATCTAATGCCACGTAACTGCACAAGCCTACCACCAACTGTCGGATTCGTGATACGCAGAATCAGTGACGTATTTCATTCCAAAAACGGACAAACCTTATATTAAGCAGGTGGTTGTTGTTGTTTGTTGGGGGAAGAGACCAGACAGCAAGGTTATCGGTCTCATCGGATTAGGGAAGGACGGGGAAGCAAGTCGGCCGTGCCCTTCGAAACGAACCATCCTGGCGTTTGCCTGGAGCGATTTAGGGAAATCACGGAAAACCTAAATCAGGATGGCCGGACGCGGGATTGAACCGTCGTCCTCCCGAATGCGAGTCCACTGTGCTAAGCAGGTGGTCAGAATGTTTTGGCTCATTACTGTGAACCCATTCTAGATTTCTCCAAGCATTTGACTCAGAACATATTTCTTAGTTTACAGAAGTCTCCGCACGGATCCGCACCCTGATTCCTGTAACGATGGAAGGGACACAGTATTCACTGCACGCAGATTTGGCTCGTCATCTGCTCACGGAGCTCTTTTGCTGTGAAGTCCTTCAAATCGGCCAAGTCTTCATCAGCAACATTATCCGTATGGTGTATCACTGTCAAAGCACATCTAAAAGCACTCCGTCTTCAGGCCACAAGTTGCCCATCGGGACCACCCGAGCGCCGTGTCATACTCAGCTGAGGACGTCGATAGGAGGGGCATGTGATCAGCACACCGCTCTCCCGCCCCTACTATTCGGTCGAGTAGCTCCTCAATTGGTATCACGAGGCTGAGTGCACCCCGAAAAATGACAACAGTGCATGGCGGCCTGGATGGTCATCGATCCAAGTGCCGGCCACGACCGACAGTAATCCAACGGGAACCGGTGTATCCACTGCGGCAAGGCCGTTGCAAAGCACATCTAACACCGCCGCAAATACAAACCGGAGCAATGCCAAATGCGAGCTTGAGAGTGTAAAGTAATATGTACATTTGTTAACAGCGAGTACCATGAGTGTCCGCAGCTCGTGGTCGTGCGGTAGCGTTCTCACTTCCCACGCCCGGGTTCCCGGGTTCGATTCCCGGCGGGGTCAGGGATTTTCTATGCCTCTTGATGACTGGGTGTTGTGTGATGTCTTTAGGTTAGTTGGGTTTAAGTAGTTCCAAGTTCTAGGGGACTGATGACCATAGATGTTAAGTCCCATAGTGCTCAGAGCCATTTGAACCTTTTTTTTTTTTTTTTTTTTTGAGTACCATGAGTGAGTGGAACAAGTTTGAAAACAAAAAAGACAACGGATACTGACGTCATTTGTACTAGTGTGCAGATATTTTCAGTGCGATACAGAAACAAAGATGAACGGTAGTATGAATTCAAACCAAATGTAAGTACTCTGTAACTAGTCACCGTAGACCAAAGCGGAAAATATCCGCGAAGAGACTCCGAAATTTTGTCCGTGGAGCTTGCGGCGTTCATCTTTTATTATTTCAAACGAATGGCTTGTTTATGGTTGTCTCTCAGTGGTTTCGTCATTTGGAATAACCCGTGTTGTAAAGAAGTTCGTTTTTTGGTTTTCAAAAGTATTTGCAAATGAATTAAATTTATTTCCGGTCATAATAACAGTAACTCCCAAAGTTCAATGTATGAAAGTATTAAATAATAGTACACAGTGAGTTTTAAGACAGTAATCTGTCCGGAGTACGTCAAAGCTTCCTGCCACGAGCATTTTGAGTGGCAGTGTTGTCAATACCAGGAGCGGTAACCGTTCAAACCACGCTCACTAATGTGACATTTAGGAGATGAACATTATTACGGCATCAATGTTAAATGTGGCAGTAGACGATGCAGAGCGTTCATGTATCAGGTTCAGCTCTTGATGGATGAGAGAAGAATTAAACAGGGAATGCACACTGTTTTACTGAACGTTTTTGAGATACGGTGTGTTGTGTCTTTGGAGCAGGCAACAGTAGAGATGAGTATAATCAAGTTACGCTGCGGAGGATTCTCGCCAACAGAAGGGAAAATTTTTATAGCTACTAGCAGTGCCTTACGACATCACCATTATCTCGTCTTGGCACTTACCGCAAGCTAAGTCCTCCTGTTTAATACATTTGTCCTTGATATCCTAACACTTTAGCTAGCTCACCGAGGTAGTAAAGACTACACAATGCTATAAAACTTTGTTACTGTAAAGCAATAACACTGCGCACAGAATATTTCACTGACTACTTAAATTTGTTAGAGTTACAATGAAGTAGCTATAAGCTAAACTAAATTTACTGAATGGCAGACATTCACGGCGAAGATTAATTTTAAATTCGCAGTTTATTTCTTATCTCTGTCTCGGTTACGGACAGGCGTAAGCTTTGGTTAGTATTTTAAAGCTTATTAATTAGACTTTAATTTTAACAAGACAACCGGTTGTAAAGTTATGAACGTGACAAATTCTCAACGAGAACATTTTCCAATACGTAACTATTTTAAAGCGACTTTGACTTGTTATTTATCACAACATAGATTGTTTGAGATAAAGCCTGATGCTACATATTGAGGACACAGGTGTAATTCATGTAAGGTAAATATAATTCGTTCTTAAGACGGACAGTTTTGACAGCAGCGATATAGCTGCTTTCCTAAAATAAGGATAATGAACAGAGAGTAGTAAACTCGAAAAATCTTATGGAATCTATACTGTTTCCTTGTGACAACAGCAATGAGTGTGAAACTTAATGCATTCCCATTTTTTAAGATCCATAATTAATGCCATAGCATTACTTATGCCTCATGAAACTTAGTTTTATATTGCAAGATGATGAATATTTTAATTGAAACTACTGGAAAATTAATTATTCTTTCAATGGCTTCTGGTGATTCACCAGGACATACTTCAAATATATGAAAAAATGGAACAAAATATAACAAATATGATTGTAAAACACAACTGTGAAACTAAAGGATGAAAAGACACCTGCAACAGGCAAGTTTTACTCGACATATCTATCTGTACAGGCATACTCGTTTCACTTAAGCTGTCTTCAGAAACAGTGGTTTCATTACATTACAGATTGACAATTTTGGCAGATATCCTTCTTCGCTTCGAAAAATAAAAAAATAGCGTCGGTGTAACTAATTATTAACGACGTAATTTATATTTGCCTAAACGAAAATCATCATCATCACGCATTTGACATCACCTGCTGGAGAAAGATCTGCTTTAGATGTAGCAGTGGCCGCAGTAGCAGCTGCGGCGTCAAGGCAAAAAAGCAGTCTCTTATAGGTAGCCAACAACCCTAAGCCTTCTCCACTGCCGGTGCGCTGAGGAGCCGAGTTGGCACCTCACTAACGGTCAACGCGGGCCGTAGGGGGTGAGAGCGGACACCAATCAGCCGGAAGGGCGCTTGGAGTTCTAGCCGAGTAGACAGGACAGGGGCTTCCAGATTGCAAATAGGGGTGGAAAAACCGACCTGTTAAAACAGTAGTCGGTATCTTTCCGTATTTGTTTGCTCTCGGTTGTAAAAGTCTGAATATTTTACTGACAACCAAGTAAAAAAATCGAAGTATCGTCTACCCCCAGCAGCATTGCTAAAATTTTTCGCTATTAAATATACCCTTTTTAAGAAAAGGAGTAATTTTTTGTAAACAACTTTCTGTAGCCAAGATCACACTCACACGCACACACAAAAACGGTTCAAATGGCTCTGAGCACTAAGGGACTTAACTTGTGAGGTCATCAGTCCCCTAGAACTTAGAACTACTTAAACCTAACTAACCTAAGGACATCACACACATCCATGCCCGAGGCAGGATTCGAACCTGCGACCGTAGCGGTCGCGCGGTTCCAGGCTGTAGCGCCTAGAACCGCTCGGCCACCACGGCCGGCACACTCTCTCTCTCTCTCTCTCTCTCTCTCTCTCTCTCTCTCTCTCTCACACACACACACACACACACACACACACACACACACACAAACACACACACACACACACACACACACACACACACACACACACATATATATATATATATATATATATATATATATATATATATATATATATATATATATATATCATTAAGACTTCTCGCCGCCATTGTTTCGTTGACGTCGTCTTTCCAGCATCTCGCAGGTCTACAGCACTTTCTTCTTTGACGTGGAGTCCATTGTCATACACGTTTTGGCCATCTTGTGTCTTGCATAAGCTGTAACTGACCCCACCAGAGTAGGCGTTTCCTTCCTGTGTAGTCTAGGATTGTGCTTTCGACATTCATAACTTTTCTGATAATATCATTTCTAACACGATCAAGCCTGGAATATCCACAACTCCGTCTCCAGAAATCCATCTCGACAGCCAGCAGGCGATCTTTCTGCCTCTGAGTTAGTTCCCCCAACTCTGCACCATATGTTGTGATACTTTCAATAATTGTGTGGTAGATGGTGTTTTATTTCGCGCGTTATGTTTTTGTTCCAGAGAATACCATTTAGTTGTTTTATGGTGCGCTTGCCCTGACCAATTTTATTGTTTATGTCATCCATACTTCTACCCTTGGACGACAGTGTCACTCCCAGGTACTTAAAACTGTAACACCCTTTAACAGTATCAGCACCGAGTTGTAAGTCGTTAACAGCATTTTCTCCCACTTTCAGATATTTTGTTTTAGATACGTTTATGACAAGACCCCATTTTTCATATTCTTCTTTTAATTTGCGGAACATGTAATTTGCACCTTCCTCATCTCCAGCTACTAACATTTGGTCGTCAACAAAAAATAAAGTGAACAAGATCTCATCGTGTATGGGGATACGTATTCCTCCGCATTTCCTTTTCCAGGATTTTAGTGCCTTCGCTAGGTAGATCTTAAAGAGTGTAGGGGTGCGTGTGCATCCCTGGCGTAGTCCCTTTGTCACCTCAAACTCTTGGGATAGTTGATTTCTCACTTTTACTATTGCCGTGCAACCTTGATAGAGGAGTCTGACAGCTTTCACATAGCTCGGTGATGCGCCATTATCAATTAGACTTGTCCATAGCTTGTTCTGTGGAACTGTGTCATAAGCTTTCTGAAGGTCCACAAAGACAAGGTGGGTCGTAAGGCCCTTGCTGTCCTTTTCTCCCCTAGGTTTTTGAGGGTAAATACTACATCAGAACAGGAGCGACCAGATCTCGATCCATTTTGTTCTTCAGATTCAGTTATTTCTTCTTCTATTCTCTTTTTTAGGATACGACCATAGACTCTCGCCATGGATGGCATCACACTAATACCACGATAGTTTGCACAATCTCCTGTTTCGCTTCTTAAATATTGATGAAATTGTTGCGTTTTTTCCACTGCTATGGGGTTTAGTCACCTCTAAGGCATTTGTCAAAAATCACTGCCACTATCTCAACGAGTTTTGACGCAACTGCTTTAACTAGTTCTATATAAATTAATCCTGGACCTGGTGACTTTCTGTTTTCAGGGCATTGCATTTTATACTTCCTTCGGAGTTATCGGTGGTATATTATCACTACTGATTTCAATGTCCGGTGGGTTCTCAGTGAATGCCACTCTGTTCTCAGTTAGTAATCCTTGGCAGTGTTGTACTCATTCCTGTATACTAATGAGGTTTATATCTGCTTTATCTTTATTCTGTGTTCTCATTGTTTTAATACCTTCCAGGCTTTATTTGTTCGTGTATTTCCCAAGCATTTTTCTATCTCTTCGCCGGTTTTCTGCCAGGCTTCGTTTTTTTCCTTAATTATTGTTTTCTGTCCATCTTTTCTCCTCTCTCTATATTCACGCCATTCATTGTCTGATCTTGAGCTCAACCGTTTATTATAAGCTTTCTTCTTACTTTCTACCTTCTCTTGTACCGATAGGTTCCACCACTCATCACATATTCTATTACTCTTTCGGATTTCTTTTTTTTTCCAGTGCTTCATTAGCTGCGTTATGAATGGCTTCTTTAACCATCTCATACATCTTATCTGCAGAGGTTCCTTCAACGGCAGCAAGTTTTCCTGCTATCCTCTGCTGGTACAAGAAGCAGGTGGAACCATGGTCAAGGCTTTGTAAACTATACTGGATGTTATTGGCTTTCTCTGGCTAGGATTCAACTTGAATTTCCGTATCTTTGATAAACTTGAGTAATATCTCAGATATTAGCAGAAATGGTCTGATCCACATTCTGCACCTCATAGCCCTCACATCTTGTACTACTAGCTTTGTTGTTTGCTTTATTACGACATAGTATGCAATGGACTTGAGGTTAACTCTTGGTTTCATCCATGTGTATTTGTGGATGGATGAAACCAAGCGTTGAAAAGGGACAAATTATCACTAAAAACAGAGTTCTTCAACTCAGTTTTCACCTTTAGCACAGACTACTCGTAATGCCCAAATAGTGATGTGATCCATAATTACATTACGATTTATGTGCAGAGTCTCAAAAAAATTAGAATCAATAGGAAACTACTAATGAATTTTTGTAGTATACAACCACTTATCACTTTTCGAAAAAAAACAGCGAGCTGCGGACGGACTAAGTCTTCTCTTATTTACCTATTTAATTTGATATTTTGGTTCTATGTATCTTGAAACTGTGAGAGTCAAAATTTTCAATCTTAGATTTCTACCTTTTTTAAAGGAAATAATAGGAGACTGAAAATCGTTTATCTCAGGAATCGGTTGTTTTGAGCTGTTTCAACAGTCAGGTTAAACTGGTGTGGAAAAAGTCCGATATAATCCAAAACCGGTTGCGTCAGGGATGAACACCATCCTTAATTACAAGAGTAACACTAAAAGACTGTTTTAAATACCTTGCAGAGGTGTTTTCGTTGGTTGAGTGACGAAAGCTGGTGTACAGGAAAGGGCACAAGGTGCGCATTGAGTGCAGTTAATTATCAGTTATAATTCACACGGGAGGATCGTGTGCCTTCGCTGGCACGCGAGACGTGCAGTCGTTTGTCAGAGTGAGAACCATATTGATCTTGTGAGTGTAATCGAAATTGTATACGCCACTGTAAACAGAGCTAAAGCGCTAAGATTGTGTAGTTAGTATTTTAGTGGGTAACAGCGGTGTTACTTTACTGAGTAGCTGGTGATGTTAGTGGTTAATAGATCTAGATTTAATGTCAACTGAGCCAGAGGACTGTCTTTCCGATTTATTAATTGCACTAGTGGCTGTGTGTGTTAGTTACTTTTATTTGTTTTTATAGTACTTTTTAGCCAAGAGTTGCTGTGCTGTAGTTGTTGGCCCACACTTAACAATCGGACGGCGTTTAATTTAAATTGTTTATCATGGTGCTGAAGGAATTTTATTCTTCTATCGTTCTGTTTTTATGACTTGGCTACAGGAATTATAAATGGGATACATGTTAAATTCAGTTATATCAATATTTGTCAGTTGTCAAGAAATATATATTTGTGTTTAATAAAATTGTTTCTCAAAGTAAGCCCAAATCCATCCAAATCTGACGCTGCTCAACCATAAACGTCTCACGAAATGAGAACGGAAGGAACATGTGAGAAGTTAAACATAGTACGGATGCCTGCCGACTGCCTTTCTTCTCAATAATCATTCGTGAATAGAACAGGGAACGAAGAAATTTATAGTGGTACCAGAAGTACCCTAAGTCACAAATCGTAAGGAGGCTTGTGGAGTGTGTAAACAGAGTCAGGATTTAATCACTAACAAGGCAACCTCCCCATCGCACCCCCCTCAGATTTAGTTATAAGTTGGCGCGGTGGATAGGCCTCAAAAAACTGAACATAGATCAATCGAGAAAACAGGAAGAAGTTGTGTGAAATTATGGAAAAAAAGCAAAATATACAAACTGAGTAGTCCATGTGCAAAATCAGCAACATTAAGGAGAATGTGAGCGCAGGAGCGCCGTGGTCCCGTGGTTAGCGTGAGCAGCTGCGGAACGAGAGGTCCTTGGTTCAAGTCATCCTTCGAGTGAAAAGTTTATTTTCACGAAGTTATGATCTGTCCGTTCGTTCATTGACGTCTCTATTCACTGTAATAAGTTTAGTGTCTGTGTTTTCGACCGCACCGCAAAACCGTGCGATTAGTAGACAAATGACGTGCCTCTCCAATGGGAACCGAAAACATTTGATCGCGAGGTCATAGGTCAACCGATTCCTTTGCAGGAAAACACGTCTGATATATTCTATACGACACTGGTGACGGCATTTGCGTCACATGACACGAATATGTTGTCGACCCACCTAACTTGTACATTTGGCGAAAGGGTAAAAAGATTCTTCTACCTTTCCCGATTTAGGTTTTCTTGTGGATGTGATAATCACTCCCAAAAAAGTGATGAAAACATAAGAGTTTGTCACATAAATTGCAACAAATGAATGCAACAGTTTCACAGTCGCACAGTTTTCCCTGTGCTCTGTCAAAACATATGTTTTTAACGTTTTCAAATTTTTCCGTGTGTAGAGCGTCAAATCCTGCATATTTCCAAGCAAATCTGAACATGTCCTGGAATTTTGGAGAGTGAAGTTGGTTATATGAAAAGTTAAACTTTCCTCTCGAAGGAAGACTTGAAACAAGGACCTCTCGTTCCGCAGCTGCTCACGCTAACCACGTGACCAAGGCGCTCTTGAGCTCACACTATCCTTGATGTTGCTTATCTTGCCCATGGGCTACTCAGTTTGTATACACTCCTGGAAATTGAAATAAGAACACCGTGAATTCATTGTCCCAGGAAGGGGAAACTTTATTGACACATTCCTGGGGTCAGATACATCACATGATCACACTGACAGAACCACAGGCACATAGACACAGGCAACAGAGCATGCACAATGTCGGCACTAGTACAGTGTATATTCACCTTTCGCAGCAATGCAGGCTGCTATTCTTCCATGGAGACGATCGTAGAGATGCTGGATGTAGTCCTGTGGAACGGCTTGCCATGCCATTTCCACCTGGCGCCTCAGTTGGACCAGCGTTCGTGCTGGACGTGCAGACCGCGTGAGACGACGCTTCATCCAGTCCCAAACATGCTCAATGGGGGACAGATCCGGAGATCTTGCTGGCCAGGGTAGTTGACTTACACCTTCTAGAGCACGTTGGATGGCACGGGATACATGCGGACGTGCATTGTCCTGCTGGAACAGCAAGTTCCCTTGCCCGTCTAGGAATGGTAGAACGATGGGTTCGATGACGGTTTGGATGTACCGTGCACTATTCAGTGTCCCCTCGACGATCACCAGTGGTGTACGGCCAGTGTAGGAGATCGCTCCCCACACCATGATGCCGGGTGTTGGCCCTGTGTGCCTCGGTCGTATGCAGTCCTGATTGTGGCGCTCACTTGCACGGCGCCAAACACGCATACGACCATCATTGGCACCAAGGCAGAAGCGACTCTCATCGCCGAAGACGACATGTCTCCATTCGTCCCTCCATTCACGCCTGTCGCGACACCACTGGAGGCGGGCTGCACGATGTTGGGGCGTGAGAGGAAGACGGCCTCACGGTGTGCGGGACCGTAGCCCAGCTTCATGGAGACGGTTGCGAATGGTCCTCGCCGATACCCCAGGAGCAACAGTGTCCCTAATTTGCTGGGAAGTGGCGGTGCGGTCCCCTACGGCACTGCGTAGGATCCTACGGTCTTGGCGTGCATCCGTGCGTCGCTGCGGTCCGGTCCCAGGTCGACGGGCACGTGCACCTTCCGCCGACCACTGGCGACAACATCGATGTACTGTGGAGACCTGACGCCCCACGTGTTGAGCAATTCGGCGGTACGTCCACCCGGCCTCCCGCATGCCCACTATACGCCCTCGCTCAAAGTCCGTCAACTGCACATACGGTTCACGTCCACGCTGTCGCGGCATGCTACCAGTGTTAAAGACTGCGATGGAGCTCCGTATGCCACGACAAACTGGCTGACACTGACGGTGGCGGTGCACAAATGCTGCGCAGCTAGCGCCATTCGACGGCCAACACCGCGGTTCCTGGTGTGTCCGCTGTGCCGTGCGTGTGATCATTGCTTGTACAGCCCTCTCGCAGTGTCCGGAGCAAGTATGGTGGGTCTGACACACCGGTGTCAATGTGTTATTTTTTCCATTTCCAGGAGTGTATTTTGTTTATTTTTTTCATAGTTCCACACAACTTCTTCCTGTTTTCTCGAATGATCTGTGTTCAGTTTTTCAAGGCCTATCCACTGTGCCAACTTATAACTAAATCTGAGGGGGGGTGCGAGGAGGAGGTTCCCTTGTAAGATATATTGGGCGTGGTAATGTTTCCCAGAATAACGGCCCGTTTTCACGAGTGAGTCAGATAGCACTGCGATCACAACAGCAGACTTATTTGGGATGAAAAGAATTCAAATTGCCATCTAATGAGCTTGATTTGTTTTTCATCGTTTCCCTGAAACACTCCTGACAGATGCCAGTTCCTACAGCAGAATCGCCTGAGTCTCGTTTTTCATACAACACTCTTACCGACTGATATATTCACTGACAACACACGATCCTCCCACGCAGTCTCCCTTTTGATTCTCTATATCTTTATAGACGAGCAGTGAATTTTGGAAAATAAGAACGAGGTACTGCTGATATTGGAGCTGTGACGATGGAACGTGAATCATATCTGAATAGTGAAATCGGTGAGAGCATTGGTGTGAAAGGTAAGGCCTCACTGGAGTCCCGAGGCGACACAGAGTTTTAATCTGTCAGAAAATTTCATAATTATGCAAAGCTTGCTGCAGAATGAGAGATTCTTTCGAATACCACCTAGTATCTTTACGGAAGACTTTGCTAAAAGCAATATGTAAGTGGCTATAACTTCATTACTAACTGATGTAGACTACATCACAGACCAGTGAAGACAGTTTTGAATTCGTCTCTTTTAGAATTACGATAATGGCAACAGAAATGAGAAGGGGCGATCAGCAAGTAAAGCAATACATTTTTTCTTCGGCTGGTTTCGGTTGAAAAGACGCGGAATTTGTTGTGGCACGGCCGCTGTGCCCTAACGCTTCTAGGAGCTTCAGTCCGGAACAGCGCTGCTGCTACGGTCGCAGGTTCCAATCCTGCCTCGGGCGTGGATGTGTGTGATGTCCTTATGTTAGTTAGGGTTACTTAGTTCTAAGTCTAGGGGACTGATGACCTCAGATGTTAAGTCCCATTGTGCTTAGAACCATTTGAACCATTTTTGTTGTGGCACATCGTGGAATATCCCCGCTTCAACTCCTATAGTTTCATGAAGATCCGATAGGTGGTGGCGCTATACGCAACTTTCAAAATGCCTTCTGTAATGGAGGAGTGCTCCAAGCAGAGAGCCGTTATTGAGTTTGTTCTGTCGGAAAACCAGAGCATCGCAGATATTCTCAGCATCTTGCATAATGTCTACGGAGACCTGGCAATGGACAAAAGAACAGTGAGTCGTTGGGCAGGGCATCTGTCATCATCGCAACATGGTCGCGCAAACCTAACCGACCTCTCACGTGCCAGTCGGCAGCACACATCTACATCTACATCTACATTTATACTCCGCAAGCCACCCAACGGTGGTGGCAGAGGGTACCTTACGTGCCGCTGTCATTACCTCCCTTTTCTGTTCCAGTCTAGTATGGTTCGCGGGAAGAACGACTACCGGAAAGCCTCCGTGTGCGCTCTAATCTCTCTAATTTTACATTCGTGATCTCCTCTGGAGGTATAAGTAGGGGGAAGCAATATATTCGATACCTCATCAAGAAACGCACCCTCTCGAAACCTGGACAGCAAGTTACACCGCGATGCAGAGCGCCTCTCTTGCAGAGTCTGCCACTTGAGTTTGCTAAACATCTCCGTAACGCTGTCACGCTTACCAAATTACCCTGTGACGAAACGCGCCGCTCTTCTTTGGATCTTCTCTATCTCCACCGTCAACCCGACCTGGTACGGATCCCACACTGATGAGCACTACTGAAGTATAGGTCGAACGAGTGTCTTGTAAGCCACCTCCTTTGTTGATGGACTACATTTTCTAAGGACTCTCCCAATGAATCTCAACCTGGTACCCGCCTTACCAACAATTAATCTCATCTGTCACTCATGCAATGTTGGAACGTGCGGACACCCTCATTCGATGAGATCGACGGATCACAAACCTCGCTGCACAACTGGAGGTCTATGCGGCATCTCGCTTGCTCTCACTATTCATCACATTTACTTGTGACGGTAATATATTGTTACCACATGATTTATATTCTATACCAATGTATAGTATGACAATTGCCAAGACTACATAAAGAGAACACACACGTCAATGAGTGGACGGACAGTACATAACTTTGTGAAAAAAAAGTAAGGTGCACAAGGGAGATTCGAACACACATCTACTGCTTTGCAGTCCAGCAACGTGACCACATAACCACGACGCTGTGATCTTTCAGTCAGCTCGATGTTGCACATCTAGAGTTTGGACTGTTCATTTTTGTGCTTCTTTTTTCACATGTCAGTGCACCTTCTTCCTGTTTTATGCTTGATTTATGTTCGGATTTTGACGGGCTAGCCACTGAGCCTTCCTACAAGTAAATGTGAGAGAAGGGGGCTGTGCTGGGAAGTTTTCATTGTTAGTAGAGTGTAATTCTCATACTAAATGATAATGCCAAATGGCTTGCCGTTTTCCAATATTATGGTCGTAAGTGACAAGCTGTCGCAAGCATAGACTACCGAAATGTTCTGTGGGGGTTATGGGAGGTTATCAAGATGATGTCCCAACATAGTCTTCGCAGTACAGTCAAGCATGCTGGTTCCTTCCGCTACCATATTTCAAATTTTGTTTCACAACCTCCCCATATTCTCCTGACATGACATTAAGTGTCTCCCCTGTCTTTCCTCTGATTAATAAACCATTGCATATTAGGCATTCCCAGGACACGACGAGATAATTTTCGCCCTGGAAAGTCCCTGAATAGTAGATTTCTACAACCAAGGTTTCTCCCAAATCATCCATTATCGGAAACATATGTTGAATTCGGGGGGGGGGGGGGGGGGGGAGGGCGAGTGAATATGTAGAGGAGGAGTAACACCAAATTTCATCGTCGAAATTTGATTGCCGGCCGATGTGCCCGAGCGGTTCTAGGCGCTTCAGTTTGGAACCGCGCGACCGGTACGGTCACAGGTTCGAATCCTGCCTCCGGCATGGATGTGTGTGATGTCCTTAGGTTGGTTAGGGTTAAATTGTTCTAAGTTCTAGAGGACTGACGACCTCAGATATTAAGTCCATAGTGCTCAGAGCCATTTGAACCATTTGAAGTTTGATTTTTCGAGGTGATAATTAAAACTGTATGTCTTCCTCCAGTTTGTTAGTCCCGCCCGCAACCAGTCTGGCAGCCAGCCATTAGAAATAGTTGGCTTTCTTTAAGTGATAGGCCGACCGGAGTGGCCGGGCGGTTCTAGGCGCTACAGTCGGGTGCTGTGCGACCGCTACGGTCGCAGGTTCGAATCTTGCTTCGGGCATGGATGTGTGTGATGTCCTTAGGTTAGTTAGGTTTAATTATTTCTAAGTTCTCGGCGACTAATGACGTCAGAAGTTAAGTCGCATAGTGCTCAGAGCAATTTGAACCATTTTTTTTAAATGATATGTTTAGCGAAAAGGTATCACTGGTCTCCAGAAATCTTCTACTGTTGTACACTGTTTGCGACAGCGATGCGATGCCTGTAGTTTCATACAATAATTTAGACATCATTGTTTCTCAGTTACACAGACTGTACGAATGCCCAAGTTGGCAAGGTATACTTAATCCATACAGATCAGTTTCACTGCAAGTTACAGCGTGCGGTGGCGATGTGGAGACCTTGCACTGTGCTCCTGGCTAAATTCTTAAGGCAGCAGTTTGCCTTGTCTCAGCTGCGACCTTCTGTATGTTATCTCATATGTGATGACGTATGTGCTGAGCGTAATTCAAGTGCTGTGCCGCGTCTGAGTTTCTTGTGAGTGATTAAGGTAATGAAAGAAAAAGGAAGCTGAAGCCAGGAGCCAGCACGCGGCCTGAGGTGAACTGAGATGTAATCCCAGCTTGTATAACCACCACCTGCCGCTCTTTACTCCCCAGCGCAGCGTGGAGAGGTATGATAATTATGCAGACAGTTCTAATGGTTCAAATGGCTCTGAGCACTATGCGACTTAACTTCTGAGGTCATCAGTCGCCTAGAACTTAGAACTAATTAAACCTAACTAACCTAAGGACATCACACACATCCATGCACGAGGCAGGATTCGAACCTCGGTTCCAGACTTATGCAGACAGTGACAAAGTTCAGAAAGTAGTAATAAAATGTAAACTTTGCCTCAGTCTTTAATCGCAAGTCTTTTTATATTTTATTTGCTTATTAATTCCGATAAACTATGATCATGTAGCGGAGAGCATTGTACCATGGAACACTTTCCAGAGTCAAGCCAGCCCTGTTATAGAAGCTTAATATATTTTCCTATTCCATTTTTAAATGATGGCATTCAATTTTTATGTGCTACAGTCTTTTCCCAAAATTATATAAATTACTTTGGAAAATTAAGGTACTTACTGATTATTGGTTGCAGTAGAGAAATAACGTAACAAAGAGACGCCTGAACACAGCACTGACATGATTTCTGTTGTGGCTTGGCAAGACAGCCAAGCCACTATGAGGAAGCCGAAAGGCACGCGTTTAAGCTCACGCAGGCTGGCGTGAGGTCTGGAACAGGACAAGGTAATTAATATAGCCAATAACGTACGTTGCTGCTGGAATACTTAACTTTAATCCACAATTGGTGAACATCGCTCGTGACGGTACATGTTTTACAGCATCAATAGTAACTGGTAATGGCGCCTTGCTAGGTCGTAGCAAATGACGTAGCTGAAGACTATGCTAACTATCGTCTCGGCAAATGAGAGCGTAATTTGTCAGTGAACCATCGCTAGCAAAGTCGGCTGTACAACTGGGGCGAGTGCTAGGAAGTGTCTCTAGACCTGCCGTGTGGCGGCGCTCGGTCTGCAATCACTGATAGTGGCGACACGCGGGTCTGATGTATACTAACGGACCGCGGCCGATTTAAAGGCTACCACCTAGCAAGTGTGGTGTCTGGCGGTGACACCACAATTTCCTCTATTATAACGCTTTTAAATTTCGGTACAATATTTTTTTCCCAGGTACATGATCATCTGGTGCCTTGGAACAAGGTACGGCACTTAGATAAATCTCTTAAATATGTAGAACTCTAAATATTTACAAATGCAGTACAAAACACGACCTGAAGTACAACAATAAAAACTGAAGAAAATTATGGAAACTGCTTATGGCGGTCTCTAGTGCGCATTGCTTCACTTGATTCTAAAATCAGTCGCTAGAGTGAAGTACCTGCCAAAAAAACATCGTGTGGTTCTAGGTACACTGTCCTTTAGGTATGTACATAATTATAAGTCGAACCAGTGCAGGACGATAAGTTTCATATAGCTGTTATTGCTAATATTGTCTTACGATGTTTCATATAATTATAAATGGAAGCACTTGTGTACATACGGTGTATCTCTTACAGACCGACCTGAACATGCTCATAGTTGACCGAAACTAGTGATCGGATAAGTTATAAAACACACTTGGAATCAAAAACTGATACAAATTCTGTACAGGATCACTGTACCCATCGTTTTGATCACGTCACACTTCATCCTGCTGATAAAATGGTTGAGAGACTAGGAGAATATTATAAAAACTCTTTCGCACATGTGATGTTAACACCTGAGAGGGGCCTGAGGCCATCAGCCTATGAGAGGTAGTCAAATGAAAACGAGACAGATGCGAAGCCGTAAGTAAACTCCTTATTTCAAAAGTAATCACCGTAACTGTTAATACATTTGTCCTACTGTGAGACAAGACGCTCACTGCCTTCTTTGAAACACGTCTGCGATTCCTTACGGAATGATGATTGTACCCAGGCCTACATTTCCTCGTCTGAAGCAAATCGACATCCACGAATGTCTTTCTTCAGGGCTCCAAAAATATGGAAATCCCATGGGGCAGATAGGGACTGTATGGAGGATGTGTAAGATCAAATAGTTCAAATGGCTCTGACCACTATGGGACTTAACATCTGAGGTCATCAGTCCCCTAGAACTTAGAACTACTTAAACCTAACTAACCTAAGGACATCACACACATCCATGCCCGAGTCAGGATTCGAACCTGCGGTAGCGCGGTTCCAGACTGAAGCGCCCAGAACCGCTCGGCCCCTGCGGCCGGCAAGGATGTGTAAGAGCTTCCCGGCGAAAGTCCTACAGCGTAGTCGAAACAACATATACACGAGCCCACGTGTTGCTGAGGCTGTTCAGAGTACAGCCCTGAGGAGAGAATTTCGTGGCCGTCGATGTGCTTCGGACGAGGATTTGCACCCCTGGGTACACTCATGGTTCCGAAGGTAACCGCAAACATTTTTCTATGTAGGCATTGACCGTCTTGCCTCACAGTAAGATTATGCATGAATTTTATGGTCGTCGGACTAGATACTATAACGGGCCCTACAAATACATTCCATTAATTGCACAACTAAAATCACAATTATAGTGAACTGATATACAATTGTCGAATTCATCCACAGTTTGTGTATACAGTATTGTCTGGTAGCACAACAAAATAGTTGAAGAAATGACAGTTCTATTAGTGATTTGTGGAGACAATTACCGCTTTATATAAAAGATACAAACAATGCAGCAAAACTGAAAGCATCAACGAAAAGATAGCGAGAGGAATGAAAGGATAGAAATTAGGAAGAGGTATGTTTAAGTCTCCTTAGTAGCAGCAGGTGTTACTGGCCTTGGAATATACGTTAAGTCAACACCTCATGGCCAGTTGCCTGCATTCTATTACTGTTTCCATTTCTATGCGATCATGTAGATGTGGCTCACGCTCTGGGAATCTAGAGCTTTTTTTACTGTTACAGGGCTGTTATTAGTATTGTCTATGAAACATTGTGTATACTGTGAAGTTACAACTGAATTTCGAAAAACAGTAAAGCTACTGCTATTAAAGAATAGTGTAAATCTATAGTTACCTACACCCAAGTGTTTCATGGACCTCAGATGTAGTAATTGCACTCCTATTTCTGTCGTTTAGGAGTTTGAGTGTGTGCGGTTTCAACTATGTGGACACCTGAGCATGCAGGTATGACAGCCATGAACAATATCTTCACTGATCACTCCACTTTCACTATCATACACTTCCAAGTTTCTCGTATTTGCTGTGGGTTCACCCTGGGAAGTCTACGGCGACACATTCCCTTTATATATACTGAAAGTCTCTTTGAGATTTTATTTGCGAGATCGTTCATTAGGTGCCATTTTCGGGGTATCTTATAGCCGTGTAAAGATCTGATTTTAATGGTGTGTTCTGCCTAAATGTGTCAAATAATTCAGGGAGATTATGCGCTGGGCAGCACCAAACACTGCTGTAAAGTTTTAATCTTTAGCACAAAAACTACATTTCAGCTCACCGTATCAACTCGCCGATAATGTTTCAGTTCAGCCTTTGGTGCACTCACAGGCTGTAGTTACTATAAAATTGAGTCTAGTATGCTTTTGGAACAATTTGCTGCCTAGATCGTCAGTTTTGTGACATAGATAACCAGTTTCTGCCAGTTCAATGGCCACCTTCATATCCAGAATCCCAGAACTTGCAATATATCAGGTACTGTATAGAGTACTGAACACATAGAGCAAAACACGGTGCAGAACCTCATGTGTTTGATGAACTTACAATTTCTGAAATAACTGTATTTTGCCTGTTTCCGTCAGCGGAATAGCTTCATCTGGTTCCCATATCATGCAGGATGGCGTGTGGTATTGCTTATAGTGATTATCTCTAAAAGTGTAAACTCTTCATACACATGAGATTCTGCACCGCTTTTTGCACTATGTAAGAGTGCTCGAATATGTTGCAAGTTCTGGGATTATGGATCAGAAGATCTAGCCAATACAGTGTTGTGAAAGGATGCTAGACTCAAATATAGATGATCGCCTCATACTTCCACTCACAGTGTCTCACGCTATAAAGTTATTTACCTGAATTACGTGACCGTGTGCCACCCAAAACGGTGGGTGTCCAAAATATACTGCATTGAATTTAACAGTGAAGGAGTCATTATTGCCTAAGGAGTGTGAAAAACTTTACCTACTGAAGGACGTCATCAATATCAAAAGCTACGCCAGCGATTAAAAGTCTGTGAACTCCCCTTAACGGTAGCCTTGCAGAGACTGATGTCATGTGCTTCATGCAGCATACACTCAACGTACGTAGACGCAGCTACACGCGAAAATTGTGAAACAGCCGTATACGACATTCTCAGACTTCAGCCGTGCTCAGATGTCTGAATAATCACTGTTTAAATATACTCAAGATTCCTAAGACTACACACACACACACACACACACACACACACACACACATACAATCAAGATTCCTAAGACTACACACACACACACACACACACACACACACAGCAGGCTGATGGGTGTGCTGCGACCATTGAAATTTGTCTGCTGCTACAAGTTACGATAAAAGAAAAGCATAAGGCAATGAGATCATAAGGCGCAATTACCTTAGAAACGCCCTTGACCAGTCAGCAGACAACAGAAAACGAATCTTTTCACTGTAAAAGTATCAGCCAGTTACTTTTGACACGAACATCCTAGCTTCATTTGCATTAGCTATCTTCCAGAATCTGATTTCTTCATTTTTTATTGACTACTGAGACCGGTCTTTTATAGCCAGCTGCTCATCTCATTGACACATACTAACACAGAACAAGGACACAAGCATCTTACGCTGCGAGTCACATTCCGCTCTATGGTGGCTCCTGTGCTGCCCCGTTCACGGATGCAGTTCCTCTGACTCTGAGCAGATGGCGCACACTTGCTCACCGCATCTAACACTTTACGTAAACATACGCTCAGGGTAACGGCCGGCGGAACCTGGTTCCATATCGTCGGAGACACAATCACGCACACGCACGCTCTTCAACTCCGCGCCTTCCGTGGCTCAAGCAAGAGATTTGGAGCCATTGTTCTGGGTAGGCACGGACCACCAGGCATCACGTGTACGGGCCGTGTAAAGCTAAATGTGGCCGCGTGAATGTGTGCAACGACCGATTATCATATCTGGAGAAAACGGAGTTGGAGGTGGGTGAGGCAATGAACTTTCATTCCGCCCAGAGTAGTTTTTCCCTCTAAATCACTCAAGGCAATTTCCTCCCATATCCTAGTCGTCCTCTAAGTTTGTGGACGGTATCTATGGACCTCGCCGCAGACGGACGTCAAATCCTATGCATCCTTCCTTCATACTTGTATAGAATAATTGAAACAGTTTTCTCCCCTTTGAACTGAACTTATTCAGATCGTATTATAGGGAACTTCTCTTAGGTATCCTCCTTTTTCTATAATATCTCGTGTACAACAGGTATATTTTTCATTAACCGTGTTTTCATTTCTGTTATCATATTGCTATTTTTGCAAGCACCCACATTTACAACATAAAATAATTTTAGCTGGCGTCATTTCTTCGAAAGGTGACATCATTTAAGTAATCAACAAAACACACAGCTTGTGTAAAAACAAGTGTCCAATTACTGCCGGCCGGTGTGGCCGAGCGGCTCTAGGCGCTACAGTCTGGAACCGTGCGACCGCTGCGGTCGCAGGTTCGAATCCTGCCTCGGGCATGGATGTGTGTGATGTCCTGAGGTAAGTTAGGTTTAAGTAGTTCCAGGTTTTAGGGGACTTATCATCTCAGAAGTTAATTCCCATAGTGCTCAGAGCCATTTGAACCATTTTATAATTACTTGTTGAGATACTAGGTCGCGTGTCTGCTCGTGGACGCTCACTGCTGATTTATTGACGGTCGTGTAAGCCCAGTTCTTCATCCTCTGACTGATTCTGTTGTCATACATGTCCCTCAGATTAACATCCACATACATACTCTGCAAGCCACCGCATGGTGCGTGGTGGAGGGTACCTTGTACTATTAGCCATTCGTTCTTCCGTTACACTCGCAAATAAAACGAGGGAAAAACGACTGTCTGTATACCTCTGTGCGATCATTAACTTCGTTTATCTTGTCCCCTTTTCCTCGTGATCCTTAGGGAGAACGTACGGTGGTGGCTATGGAATCGTTCTGCAGTCAACCGTAAATCCGGTTCTCTAAATTTTCCACAATAGCGTTTCGCGAAAAGAACGTTGTCCTTCCCCCAGGGATTCCCACTTCAGTTCACGAAGTATCTCCGTTATACACGCGTGCTCATAGAACCCACCGGAAACAAATCTGGCAGCGCGCCTCTGATTTCTGCTGGAGATCGCAATCACTTCCTTTATGGAAGAGCTATATTTTCCTGGAATTCACCCAATAAACGGAAGTCGACCATTTGCCTTACCCGCTACCGACCTTGCGTGTTCGTTACATTTCATATCGCTCTGCAACGTTACGCCTACATGAATAATCTACGTGGCTGTGTGAAGTAGCACATCACTAATACTGTATTCAAACATCACCGTATCGTTTTTCCCTTCCACCTGCATTAACTTATATTTTTTCCTACATTTAGAGCAAGTTGCCATTCGTCACATCGAATCCAAATTCTCCCTAAACCATTCAGTATCCTCATTCAGTCACTCATCGGCGTCATCAGCAAGCAGTCGCAGACTGTTGCACAACCTGTCCTTCAGATCATTTAGGTATATACAGAACAGCAGTGGTCCTATCACACTCCCACTGGACGCTCCCGATGACACCCTTGTCTTGATGAAGATACGCCGTTCAGGAAAACATATTAGGTATTATTTCTTAAGAAGTACTTGAGCGGCTCACGTACACTATGTGATCAAAAGTACCCGGACACCCCCAAAAACATACGTTTTTCAGATTACGTGCATTGTGCTGCCACCTACTACCAGGTACTCCATATCAGCGACCTCAGTAGTCATTAGACATCGTCAGAGAGCAGCATGGGGCGCTCCGCGGAACTCACGGCCTCCGAAGGTGGTCCACTGTTTCCGATGTGATAGTGAAGTGGAAACGTGAAGGGATACGTACAGCCCAAAAGCGTACAGCCCGACCTCTTCTGTTGACTGACAGAAACCGCCGACAGTTGAAGAGGGTCGTAATGTGTAATAGGCAGTTATCTGTCCAGACCATCACACAGGAATTCCAAACTACATCAGCATCCACTGTTAGTACTATGACAGTTAGGCGGGAGGTGAGAAAACTTGGATTTAATGGTCGAACGGCTCACGCCGGTAAATGCCAAACGACGCCTCGCTTGGTGTAAGGAGGTAAACATTGGACGATTGAACAATGGAAACACGATTTGTGGAGTGACGAATCACGGTACATAATCTTTCGATCCGATGGCAGGGTCTGGGTATGGCGAATGCCCGATGTACGTCATCTGCCAGTGTGTGTAGTGCCAACAGTAAGCTTTGGAGGAGGCAGTGTTATGGTGTGGTAGTGTTTTTCATGGAGGGGCTTGAACCCCTTGTTGTTTCGCGTGGCACTATAACAGCACAGGCCTACATTATGTTTTAAGCACCTTCTTGCTTCCCAGTGTTGAAGAGCAATTCGGGGATGGCGATTGCATCTTTCAACACGATTGACCATCTCTTCAAATTTCACGGTCTGTTGCGGAGTGGTTACACGACAATAACATCCCTGTAATGGACTGGCCCACACAGAGTCCTGACCTGAATCCTACAGGACACCTTTAGGATGTTTTGGAACGCCTACTTCGTGCCAGACCTCAGCGACCGACATCGACACCTCTCAGTGCAGCACTCCGTGAAGAATGGGCTGCAATTCCCCAAGAAAATTTCCAGCACCTGATTGAAGGTATGCCTGCGAGAGTGGAAGCTGTCATCAAGAAGTGTGGGTAAACAGCATATTGAATTCCAGCATTACCGATGGAGTGCGCCACGAACTTGTAAGTCATTTTCAGCGAGGTGTGCGGATACATCTGATCATATAGTGTATCTGGGAACCTTCCATATGCTCCGCCCTTCGTTAACAATCTGCAGTAGGGCTCCGTGTGACCTGTGGAATCTACCTGCTGCCCTTTATCCATGTTTCTCAGGACATCATATGAGAAAAGAACAAGATTAGTTTCGTACGAACGATGCTTCGTATATTTGTGCTGATTTGTGGATATAAACCTTTCAGTCTCCAGGAAATAAATTACAATCGTGCTTAGTATATGCTCAAGGATTCTGTCTATTCTTGTCTATACTTTTGCGGATCCATTCTTTTGCGAGAGATTAGCGATAAATGCGAGCTAAGTAAGGGGGCAATGCCGTAGAACTTGTAAAATCTAATTGGGATTCCATCTGGCCCTGGCGACTCATTTGTTTTCAGCTCTTTCACTTGCTTCTCAAAGACAGGGATGCCTATTTCCATATCTCCCACACAGGAATCTGTGCGAGGGCCAACCGTTGGTATTGTCTGTACGATCATCCTGCTTCAATGATTTTTTGAACGCGAAATTTTAAACTTCACATTTCCTTTTGCCATTTGCTATTTCAACACCAGACTTGTCAACTTGTGCTGATTTTGGTGATTTTTACGTAAGACCAGAATTTTCTCGGCTGTCCGGCAAGATATTTCGATAAAGCACGACGGTGTAAGTGACGTACTTCGAGCATCGATTTATAGACGCACTAATTTCCACATACTTTCGCATCTCGTCATTCCCCCTTTCTTTTCTGAACCGAGAATACAACTATAATTTCTCCAGAGCGTAACTTACCTTCAGTTTAAACTCTCACTCTCCCCCTCCCCCCCCCCCTCCCCATAGTTCCTCTCAGCCCATCACAACGGAATTAAATTCATTGTCTAAAAAGAGTGCTATCAACCGTTTACATCTTCTTTCCAGCACAATAACTCTCCTAGCCTTCTTGGTAGTTTTATTACCTTTATTAACAGTTCGTCTTCTACACCGGCCATTCCGTAAATATGTTCTAAAGTTACCCTAACATCGTATAAGAGTTGGATAAAAATATGGAAACACTGTGATAAATGCATGTTTGAATATAAATGGATATGCTGGCCAACTCAGAGGGTTGCGCTGTTGAATTTGACCAGGAACGGTACTTGAGGGATGCTCTCAATACGTTGCAAGTGTCAGTCGTGGCCAGAACAGTATTCTATGTAGTTGTGAGAGCATTGTGTCGACGCTAAGTGAATTCGAACGCGAACAAATTGTTGTTCTTCTTATGGTGGAAGCTTCCGAAACCAAGGTAGCCGAAGTGTTTCGTGTTTCAAGAGGCACCGTATCGAAGATTTATTCCGCATGCAGAGAAAACGGAAGAACATCATCCGCTTGTCTCATCGCGGACGGAATTGTGTGTTTAGCGATCGTGACAGACGGAAATTCAATAGGATTGTGATGAAAACTAAGGAGACAACAGCTGGAAAAGTCGAACTCGCTAAGCCTGTCAGCACCAAAACAACACGAAGAGAGCTCCAAAAGCAGGGAACTGCAGGGCGAGCTGAGATTCATTTACTCGGATGAATCTGTTTCCAACTTCTGGGCGAGTCCACGTCCCACGACTGAAACGTGGCGGTGATTTGGGCAGCCATATCGTGGTTTCCCACGGGCCCCATGGTTAGTTCGCAAGGTGGCATTACTAGAAACAATTATGTGACCATTCCGGCTGATTAGATCCATCGCATGGTACAGTGTTTGTTCCCCAGTGGTGATGCCGTGTTCCAAGATGACAAGGCCCTTGTCCACACATCTCGCATGGTCCCGGACTCGTTTTGTGAACACGAGAATCAATTGTTACATCTCTCATGGCTACCACAGTCACGATACTTCAATGTTATTGAGCCTCTGTGATCTACCTGAACTTTCCACTGGTCCTCAGGATGAATGGTGTGAGATTCTCTTGAAAACCATACAGGACCCGTATTTATCCACTGCAGGACGGCTGCAAGCTGTTTTGAATGCCAACCGTTTTTCTATACCGTATTATTCACGGTAATTTGTTGTGTTTGGTGCTTCCACATTTTTGTCAACCTCCTTTAACAAAACTGACGATTCTGTGCCGTGTAAATAACGTTGACGGTGGAGCGAAATCCTATCACGCACCAACAGAAATGGTAGGTATGGAGCTTAGCCGATAGGGTTAGTCAACAGAGACGCGCCACGTGCATCGAATCGGCACTCTTTACGCCGATTTCTATCAGAAACAAAGTCTGTGTGTCGTTCCAGTGACTTTCAGAGAGAAGTATTCTCAGTCCACCCATGCGCCAGTGGGTATATTATGCAGATTTCACTTTAATGCAACATTACCTAACACTTTTTTTTACTGCAAACAACTCGGTTTAACCTTACGAATTAAATTTGATAATTCATTATATTCTAAAACGAATCAGTTTTAACATTTCCTCCGAGTTAAAAAATACGCAAAGGTAACAATACTTCATTTTAATGTTTCCTGTGTCTCGTATCCTTTCTTATCTCAAGGGAAAATAAAAATTTCAAACAAATGATGTTTACCTACCAGGAGGACATTGGCCAACATAGATGACTTTATTCTACCTTTCTTCGTTACGAAGATACGAGCGCAGAACGTCTTTTGATTGTGACGCGCCTCTGTCTCTAAAAAAGGAATCGTTATAGGATAACTTTGTTGCCCTCTGTCCGAATGTTAAGAATCCTGTTTCTCGATAACAGGTGGACCTATCGTGTCCAAATTAATGTCACCTACTACGGTCTATGGTCCTTTGACTGTGTAAACACTTTAAGCTTCTAAGTCAATTCAGTCAAAAGATACGGCCATTTATGTCACTTATTTAGATACTCGAAAACTCACACATTAAAACCTATAGGGTGCTTCTCATTGCCGTAGAATCATGAAATTTAGCAACAAGCGAATTTTCACAGTACAAGTAAAGGAAAGAAATCCGAAAGTGGTTAAACTGTAATTATATCATATAAAAATATCTTTTCGCCATTAGAACATACAATGCATTCATCATCCGTTGAAAGTGTAGTAGACGAACACTACTGCGTGTAAACGTAAAACATAAGTTGTAGTAACCTTTCAGTAATTAAATAAAAATATTTTATTAAATTTTCTATATGTACATATGTAAACTGAAGTCCCCTGCTCTCTTCTTTTTGTATGTCCGAGCTGGTCTGAGGAACTACTTTACAGATTTTGATACGGTCTTCGATTTTTCGGAACCGATGTCCTAACAGTATCTATATGGAAAATAGACAACAGACAACAGAGAACACTCTTTTTTTTCAACGACTCATCTTTCCGGACGAACCGACGTTTCATCCATCGGGTGAAGTAAAACGCTATAATGTAAGAATTTGGGGCTCACAATAGGTTGTCGTCGTTGTCGAACATGAAAGAGACTTATTAAAACTGAATGTGTTTTATACCGTCCAGTTTCTTTTTTTGCGGAGGAAACTGTGGCAGGAATATCGCATTCCGACATGCTGCAAAATTCTCTCTTCATCCATCATGGATACGGGTCAGCGGCGGCACAGCCAAAGAAAAATCACCACAGCCGTATGTTTTCAGATATTGTTATTTTATTTACACGATCAGCTTCGCCATCTCATCAATTCCGTCTTCAGGTCTCTACGCAATCCATGTATCGGCAATCAAATACATCGATGCAAGCATAACTGGAGCCATCAATACCTGGATGCCGTATCTTTTTTGAGGAGTGTGTACTTCGAAGATTTGACAAGAATCCACGTTGTCAATTCCTTGAAAACGCTCCACAAAAATTTCAAACAATCCAGGTATTGATGGCTCTGGTTACGTATGTATCGATGTATTTGATTCTGTATACCCAGGAGTGCAGGACTGAAGATCGGATAAATGAGATGCCGAAACTGCTCGTGTAAATAAAGTAACAATTTCTGAAAACTGCCGGTTTTTTGTTTGGTAAAATTCTCCAAAAGGGGTTGTTTCCTCAACTTTACGAAGATGCCAATGACTTAAGTTTTATCGATGATGCCGCACTGCCTTGCTTTCACCTTCAGGTGCTGCTGGCGCCACCTTACTAACATTATCCCACAACGATGGATTGTAAGAAATGGACAAGATGTTGTTCATTGTTTTTGACCTCCCAGGTCACCACACCTCATATTGTGCGATTTCTTTTTTCTGTGGGGATATACAATAAAGACAAACTTTTCGTCCCATCTATGTCAGAGACTCTTCGAGAACTAAGAAATCGAAATCTTGAAGCTGTCGGTTCAATAAACAGGGACTTGTTGATTCGTGTGTGAAATGAAATAGACTACCGTTTCGATGTATCTCGAGCAACGCATGGTGCTCCTGTTGAGTGTATGATATCGACAACTACATTTACATTCCGCAATTCACCCTGCGGCTTGTGGAGGAGGGTCCATCGTACCACTACTACAGATTTCCTCTCTAGTTCAACTCGCAAAAAGAACGAGAAAAAACAACTATCTACATGCCTCCGTATAAGCGCCAATTTCTCTTATCTCCTTGATTCTTACGCACAAAATACGTTGGAGGCAACAGAATCGTTCTGCAGTCAACTTCAAATGCCAGTTCTCTAAATTTTCTCAGTGGTGTTCTTCGAAAAGAACGTCACATTCCCTAGAGGGATTTCCATTTGAGTTCCCGATGCATCTCTGTAACACTTGCGTGTTGTTCGAACCTACCTACAACAAATCTAGCAGCCCGTCTCTGAATTGCTTCGATGTCTTCCTTTAATCCGACCTGGTGCGGATCCCAAACACTAGACCAAGCGTCCCATATGCGGTCTCCTTTACAGATGAAACACACTTTCTAAAAATTCTACCAATAAACCATTCGCCTTCCCTTCCACAGTCCTCACATGTTCGTTCCATTTTGTATCGCTTTGCAACGTTATGACCAGATATTTAAACGACACTACTAATGCTGTATCCGAACGCAATGGGTTTGTTTTTCCTATTCATCCGCATTAACTTACATTTTTCTACGTTTAGAGCTCACTGTCATTCAACACACCAACTATAAATGTTGTCGAAGTCATCTTGTATCCTCCTACAATGACTCAACTCCGACACTTTACCGTACACCACAGCATCATCAGCAAACAGCAGCAGATTGATGCCCACCCTGTCCGTAAGTCATTTATTTGTATAGAGAATAACAGTGAACCTACAAGACTTCCCTGGGGCACTCCTGAAGATACCCTTGTCTCTGATGACCGCTCTCCATCTAGGACAATATATTGCGTTCTATGACTTAAGCGGTCTTCGAGCCAGTGACATATGTGTGAAATTATTCCATGTGCTCGTACTTTCTGCAATGGGACACCATGCTAAACTCTTTCCGCAAAAAATGGACTCCACCCGTTGCTCTTTATCCGTAGGTCGCAGTATATGATGTGAGAATAGGGCAAGCTGTGTTTCGCATGAGCGATGCTTTCTAAAACCACGCCGATTCGTGGATATAAGCTTCTTGGTCTCAAGAAAGTTTATTGTATTGGAACTAAGAATATGTTCAAGGATTCTGCAGCAAACAAGGGACAGGGATATTGGTCTGTAATTTTGTGGTTCCGTTCTCTTATCCTTCTTGTATGTTGGAATCACCTACGCTTTTTTCCAGTCGCATGGGATTTTGTACTGGGCGACAGTTTCACGATAAATACAAGGTAGGTAAGGGGCTAATGCTGTAGAGTACACTTTGTGAAATCGAACTGGGATTCTATCCGGACCTGGTGGTTTATTTGCTTTCAAAACTTTCAGCTGTTTCTCTATACGAAGGATCTAGTTACTATGTCGTCCATACGGGACGATGATCAAATGATGTATGTTCGTACGATTCCCCTGTGTGAACGATTTCTTGAACGGGAAATTTAAAGCTTCTGCTTTCGTTTTGCTAACTTCAACTGCCAGACGAGACTGGTTAACAAGTGAGTGGATGAAAGCCTTAGACCCACGCAGCGCTTTTACGTAGGACACGCATTTTCTCGGATTCTCTGCCAAGTGTTTTGCTAAGGTATGAGGGTGGCAGATCTTTTCACAGAGGCACGAATCTCTACTAACCTTTGCTTGTCGTCATTTGGGCGTTCTCTTTTGAACAGAGGTGCAACAGTCTCTGCGTCCTCAGTATTTTCCGAATCTCCATGGTGGGTCTTTACCGTCCTTAAACCACTTACTAGGCACGTAATTCTCCAGACCACGATTTAAAATCTGCTTAACTTTGCCTATAACCCTCTACGCCCATCTTACTCAAACTAAGTGATGTCAGTTCACTAAATAAGATGCTAGCAACTGCTTATCTTCTCTCTTTAGGAGAAGCACTCTTCTAGCCTTCTTTATTTACTTATTATCTTTCGCAGCCATAGTTGCCATAATGACATTATCATCGCTAATCCCCGTTTCTCTACTGACGTTGTCGATAAGATCCGGCGTAGCTACACGGTCTAAAATATTTCCACTGCCTGTGAGCCACCGAAATAGCTGGTCAAGACAGTTTTCGGGAAACGTGTTCAAAAGAACTTCGCTTGACTGCCTGACTGTACCACCTGCAGTGAATTCATAGAGAACCAAGTCTACATCTACATGGATACTCTGCGAATCACAGTTAAGTGGCTGGCAGAGAGTTCATCGCCTCCAACTACGAGGGTAATCCCAAAAGTAAGGTCTCCTATTTTTTTATAAGTACAGAACTCTGTGTGGCAGTTGGTCACACTGTTATGAAGAGTGCTTCACGAGCTATATTTAAACATGCGAACGCCGCGCTGAGGCGTTCATTCTTGGCTTGACAGCCGTTGAGAATGGAGTCCCCGTTGGATGTTACCGCCAAGTGCGAATTGGGTGCAGTTATTCGGTTATTGAACGCAAAGGGCACTGCGTCGATTGAAATCCATCGGCAATTGACGGAAGTGTATGGTGAGTCGTGCATAAATCTCAAAAATGTTCGTAAGTTATGTAGAGAGTTTGCAGCTGGTAGGACTGGAATTCATGGTGAAAAAAGGAGCGGGAGACCGTCAATTTCTGAGGAGACAGTGTTGAAGGTTGAGCAAAGCATGCGTGAAGATAGGCGGATCACCCTGGATGATCTCTGCACGTTCGTTCCTGAGGTTTCCCGAAGCACCGCTCACAGAATTTTAACGGAAACATTGAATTACCGGAAGGTGTGCGCAGGATGGGTGCCACGCATGCTGACTGAGAGAGAACCACATGTGGCAACGAGTTGATGCTTCCCGCGCATTTCTACACCGCCTTGAGCCGAACGGGACAACTTTCTTGACTCAATTGTCACGGGTGGCGAAACCTGTGCGTACCAGTTTAGGCCTGAGACCAAGCAACAATCATGCCAGTGGCGGCATCCTTCTTCGCCAAAGCAACGGAAATTCAAACAAACACAGTGTGCCGGTAAAGTCATGACAACTGTTTTTTGGCATCGGAAAGGGGTAATGTTGGTCGACGTTATGCCCTCTGGGACCACAATTAACGCTGACAGGTACTGTGAGACTCTGAAAAAACTCAAACGGGCAATTCAGAAACTGAGAAGAGGAATCTTGAGCAAGGGCATACACATTCTCCATGACAATGCTAGCCCACACATCGCTCGGCAAACCGTTGCTCTCCTGCAACAGTTTCAGTGGAACATAATCACCCACACATCCTATAGTCCTGACTTGACAACCAGTGACTATCACCTGTTCCCTAGGTTAAAAGAACATTTGGCCGGAAAGCGATTCAGCTCCGACGACGTGGTGAAAGAAGAGGTTCATAACTTTCTGAACAGCATGGCGGCGAGCTGGTATGACATGGGCATACAAAAACTGTCACAGCGTCTACAAAAATGCATCGACAGGAATGGTGATTATGTCGAAAAATAGCTAAATGTTCAAGCTGTAAACTGATGTGAACCGTTGTAGAAATAAAAAGGTCTACGTACTTATAAAAAACTAGGAGGCCTTACTTTTGGGATTACCCTCGTATAAATGCATGCCATGGGTATTTACGCGCTATTGACTATAGACATTCTTTGAAGAATCGGGTGGCTGGTGTATGGTGGGAACATAAAACTTCGAACCTTCCTCTAGCTAGTGACATGCGGAAGTGTTTCTATGTTTAAAAATTTGTCTGTAATAAGTAACTGAAATCTGATTTTTCTTATTGAATCGCCCTGTATGGCATTTCTGTAGGTCTCATTGGCTGCTTATAACAACACAACTGCGTTCACAAGAGAGACAAAGGTCCAAAGCGAACAAATGTCAGCAAATTTTAGCTTCGCGGCGATGGCTGTACCCGCCGTAGCTCACCTGTCTGATACAATCAGCAGTTCTCGTCTTCACTGACGTTCTGAGACTGCTGGCCTCCTCCGTGCGCCGTTCCGACCCTGCAGGCTGCTCGGTGTCCAGAAGACACGAGAACACGGCAAACAAACGAAGCACTCTGCAGTCGACGACTACAGTACCGACGCGCGGAAAACTCGGCGCTGACTGCGGCGCAAGACGCAACGACAGGAGACGGCGGGTTTCCTTGGTGCGCGCGGCGAGGCGCCAGGCCGGAGTTGCGTCGCGTGGAGCGCCGGCCAGAGCACTGTGCGGGCTGCGCGGCGGGCGGCCGGCATCCGGCGGCTCGCTTTCACTCCGACACTCTCACTGGCCGCGCAAGACGACACCGGGACGCGGCCCGGCCCAGCCCAGCCGCTACAATTCAACGCCGTGCCGTGGAAACTGCCACCGCGGCAACGCGCGCCCGTCCCCTCCTCCTCTTACAACTGCCTGCCACCACGCTGTTAAACGCTGCGTCCTGACACAGCCGCAGTATACTACTTAAAAACACACAGGAGTACAAATAAGGACGAAAGCAACTACCTCAAGATCTGTCAGCACCAAGTAAGAACTGCTCGATGAAACTAGCACCGTTTTATTGTCAAAAGACAATAATTACATTGAAGTCACTGTGATCTATGACAGGAACTGGGCGTTACAAAAGACGGGGTATGGTTCATAGTAGGATGTGATCGCCACGGAAGCCAATGCATACTCTGCAACGTGATGCAATGCTGGCTACAAGGCTGATAAACAGTTCGGCAATTTCCAAGCTTATCCGACCGACTATATACAGGGTGGTCCATTGATAGTGACCGGGCCAAATATCTCACGAAATAAGCACCAAACGAAAAAACTACAAAGGTCGGTCATCGTCCCGTAATTTCTCTTGTGCCCAGTGGCAGAACTGTACATGACGTTCAAAGTTGTCGCCATGCAATTCCTGGTGCACAGAAATATGGTACGGGTGCAATCGATGTTGAAGCATTCTCAACACCGACTTTTTTGAGATTCCCGATTCTGGCGCAATTTGTCTGTTACTGATGTGTGGATTAGCCGCGACAGCAGCTAAAACACCTACCTGGGCATCATCATTTGTTGCAGGTCGTGGTTGACGTTTCACATGTGGCTGTACACTTCCTGTTTCCTTAAATAACAGAACTATCCGGCGAACGGTCCGGACACTTGGAATGTGTCGTCCAGGATACCGAGCAGCATACATAACACAGGCCCGTTGGGTATTATGATCACAATAGCCATACATCAACACGATATCGACCTTTTCCGCAATTGGTAAGCGGTCCATTATAACACGGGCAATGTATCATGAAGCAAAAACCGTCGGCACTGGCGGAATGTTACGCGATACCACGTAGTTATACGTTTGTGACTATTACAGCACCATTTATCACAAAGCGAAAAAAGTGGTCCAACTAAAACATTCGTATTTCTTTACGTACTATAAGAATATGTAATAAAAATGCGGGTTCCTATTTAAAAAAAAAAACGCAGTTGATTCCGTTTGACCTAATGGCAGCGCCATCTAGCGGGCCAACCATGGCGCCATCTGGTTTCCCCCTTCAAGCTAGACAAGTTTCGTTCTTTGTAGGTTTTTCGTTTGACACTTATTTCGTGAGATATTTGGCCGGTCACGATCAATGGACCACCCTGTATATTGAACACACGACTCTCGTGGCGGCTGATACAGATCCAGTTTATTGTGGTGCCTAGAGCGACGACAAAAGACGAACGTTTACTAAGTTAACACAATTACGAAGGAAACTAATAATTTTACTAACTGTACTTCTCAGCCATGTCTTCTTCAGTGACTATTCCGTGGCTTATATCGCCGCCGGGAGCAATCCTTGTTTCCCGTAACTAGGGTACACCCTAGATATGTCTCTGCAGAGGACTGGGAGAGCCTCAGAAGGTTCAGTTTTCCCACGCAAGAGCAAACTCTGGAAGCGTAGGTACTGGAAGAGGTACTGTCCGACCCTGTCCCCCGGTTTGCCCTCTCTTATAATCGCTGATTTGACAGATTTGCCCAAGAACTCTACATTGATCAGCCAGACGATTATGACAGTCTACCTCATAATCGGTATGTCCAACTTTGGCACGAATAACAGTGGCGACGCGTCCTAGCGTGGAAGCAATGAGGTCTTGGTACGTTTCTTGAAGGAGATGACACCATATATGCACATATAAATCGCATAATTCCCGTAAATTCAGCGAAAGGGGGGGGGGGGCGATGAGCTCTGACGACACGTTCAGTCACAGATGTATTCGATCGGGTTCAGATCTAGCTGGTTAGTGGGCCTGCACATCAATTACAACTCACCAATTTGTTCCTCGAACCACTCCACCACACTCCTGGCCTTGTGTGACGTGGCGCATTATCTTGTTGAAAAATGCCAGCGCCGTCGGGAAACACGATCGTCATGAAGGGGCATACGTTGCCTGCAAACAGTGTGCAACACTCCTTGGTTGCAATGGTGCCTTGCACGAACTCCACCACATCCATGAATGCGCATATGAATGTTCCCGAGAGCATAACAGAGTCGCCGCCAGCTTGTTTCCGTCTGGCAGTACAGGTGTCAAGGAGCTGTTGCCCCGAAACGCGACAGATTCGCGCCCTCCCATCGGCATGATGAAGAAGATATCGGTATTCATCGGACCACGCAACGCGCTGCCTTTGCGCCAACGTCCACTGCTGATGGTTACGTACCCATATTTCTGTCGTAGATGCCGACGTCGTGCTTTTAATACTGTCACATGCATAGGTCGTCAGCTGCGGAGGCCCATCTTTAGGAGTGTTCGGTGCACTGTCCAGCGTTAAAGTCTGATGTTAATTCAACCACAGTTCGCCGCCTGTCGTGTTTTACCAGTCTGCCCAGCCAATGACGTCCAACACTTGTAATTAGGGGTGGCCGCCCAACCCCACAACGTCTTCACCTTGGTTTCGGCGCGTGTTGAAGACACTGAGCACAGCACTCCACGAACATCCGGTAGCTTGCGCAGTTTCCGAACTGCTCTGGCCGAGCCTTTGCGCCATGACGATCTGGCCTCGGTCTGACTCAGATAGATCGCGCGCCTTCCCCATTCTACGCACGGTCAGCACGCTGCTTGATACTTCTTGACTAGCAGTCATTCCTCGTCAGGTGACGCTTCTATCACCTGGATGCGTCTATATCGATAATGTTCTGGCTGACCAGCGTACATTCTGTGTGTGGATACATGCATCGTCCAAAGAGACACATTCCTCGGAATGATTTACAAATTTATGTTGGAATCCCTCTTCCTTCAGGCGTTGTACCACTTTCAGCCGCCTGTTTTAACTTTGATCCTTGGCAAGATGAAGTGCTTTATAAGAAGTACTAAAGTTTTCTTCTCCCTAAAATATATTCGAACTAAGAAGCACTTCCAGGATTCCCGTTCAATGTCCCCAAAGATCCGCTTTTTTAGTAATCGCCATTTCTTGTATTTCCGAGTGGCTATATGCTATTCGTTTATTTCAACTTCCTCGTTTTGTCCACCGATAAGAACATTGTCATTCGTTGCTATCACACAGCAGACTTTTCGACAGAACCCGTGGTAGTCACCAATGGCGTTTGTTGGTAAATCATTTTCAGAAGGGTTGCTAGTGGGTCATGGCTTCTTACCCAGGACGACATTGAAATAATACTCTTTTCGATGTTCAACGCAAAATTTTCGAAGCATGCGTTTTTCGTGATCGATGTCCTTTCCTGACACCGCGCGCAGTATAGCTGATATGGAAAATAGGCCTCGGCGCCTTTCTTACGAAGTCTCACACAGCTGTCTCCATGACAATTCACACAAATCCTGAAATCGTCATTTGGCAGCAATCTATATTCCCAACAGAAATCGAAACGAAATTGCACACAACGCAATCGAGGAATGACGTTTTGCCAGGTAAGAGTATCGGAACTCCACACTATAATGGCTTCATCCACTCCAATTGACAAATCTAAACGTTAAACGATGTTCCCTTGGCTACGCACTAACTACGTCCCATACCTCCATCCCCTTCAACCATTCGTTTGGAGTATTCCGCCGTTCGATATATACAGTCATGCTCAAAAGTATCCGAACGACCTGAATTACATTTCGCATGATTCGCATGCAACCCACATAACGCAGAGGTCTAGCAGGTCTTCTAATCGCTCCTTGGTACAGTCGTTTGACTATTGAAAATGGTTCCAACAAGTCACCACCAGAAAACACTACTGTGTATCACAATAACTCTAGATGTAAGGTAATACTACGATATTACAAATATCACTTATCACAGGTAAGACTGTCCATAAGGCTTGTAAGCTCACATTTATTACAATAAATGACATACCTGAAACGTTACCACTCTCATTATTACGTCAGATAGGTAATGCACGTAGTAAGTTCGTCGTATTCATGATTTCCCCTTCAAAGTAACATACAGTACTTATTATTGAACACAAAATGGCATTAAAAATTTAAGTTATTCACGAGCAGCTAGTTGAGAATATGTATGAACTTCAAATGACACGACGAACCGTCTCGTTCTGCATATGGATTCAAACCCCGGTATGGAGATTAAGCAAAGATTTCGTGATTGACGGAAAGTAACAGTCATTGCTGATCAGGCATACACAGAGTGATATACCTCGATTTTAAACCATATCAATTAGCAAATACCAACTTTAAATTACATAACGCAAACATTTTTAACGGACCCGAATTCCTACCCAGCTCATACTGTCCCTATTAACGAACTACGAGAAATGTTAAATATTGCTTCTTAACAAGTAACTTATTTGAAATGCCATGAGGTAAAGCTTTGTGTTGGACAGGGATTCGAACCCAGAACCTAATCGGATAGATATCGAAGCACAATCAACTGTAACATATCGCGTTTTCTCGGCAGTAGCTAGATGTTTTAACTGAAAAGACGAGACGAAACATTAATTTTTTCCCTCCCAGGACTCCAAACCGGCACCTATCGCTGTTGTATTCTAGAGAAAACGAACGTTAAATATGGGTTTGTTGAACCAGCAGCGACATGTGAGCATATTTGAAGTATAAATAATATGACGAAGAGTTCACTGCTGACTGGGAATAGAGCCCCACACATAACGCTGTTGACTACACGCAAAGAGACGTCAGCTACCGAAATTTTCTCCACCAGCAGCTTGGAATAACATCTTGTTGAACTTACAGTGATCTCGCAAATATTTTTGTGTCTCACTGGGAGTCATAAGGTCAAATATCGTTAGTGTTGACAACGAATGAAAATACATTAAAAATAGAAATTATTATCCACCAGCAGATAGGTGTTCTCATGCTAGATCTTCATAATACATAATGAAATTTTAGTGCCAATCCAGGATTCGAACCCATTCACGCGCAATATGTGGAGATGTTGAGGAATCTGCAGTATTGAAGAAACAACAAATTGTAGCCGAGCTGTATTGTCACGAAGGGGACAAATTCCGCGTTCAGGGCGGTCTGAGTTGCATTCCCAGTTCAGAACCAATTTTATCGACATACAGAAGCTCAGATAAAAGATGCAGTAAGTGTCCTGTGAGCCTACATAGCGTTTATTTCGTCACTAGAAATGAATAACTAGTATAAGAAAGGTTACTGGTGATAGAGTTTCTACATGTCGCCACTCCAGACTTTATTGTGGCTCAAACTAACGTCTTCTTGTTAGAGAAGGAATATCATTTTTAATGTGAATTTCAGACCACAATGCCATTATATCTTCTTCATTTGGTGTAGCCAGAAGAGAATGGAATCTGTCTCTCCCTATCTAAAATCACTGACCGAATTTGAAATCGAACCCAGACCAGAGATACATGAACCTCACATCAGCCCAACAGACCACCAAAGCCTCTTCTGAGTGCCTCGTTTCTCTATCATAACGCCGTTGTGCCACAGTGGCTGAGAATTTTGGCACACAGGCTCCCTGTATCAATTTGCAGCATGTTCAGTATATTCATTTACTTGGTTGACCGAATAACCATGAACTAGCTGCCTCGGCTACCCAGTGCACACATGCAACTTTATTTTGTAATCACCAAAATAAAATCACGTAACTGCAACCAACACAGAACTGCCAACAGTGTAGGATGCAGAAATTTAAATAGGAAGTATTCCTTTCCACTTGAGCTACTCTCTTGTGCTATCTGTTTGTTGAAAACGTCGTGCAGTGCAAAAGAAAAGGTATAACTGTTTGTCTCTCATTAGTATTCACCTGGCCATATGCATTATCCCACAGCGCTGTGGAAGGCAGAAGTTCTGGAGGAATTGTTTTTGACTTCTGGAGCTGTTACAGCTATGTGTCGGCTAGTAGCGTAATGGTAAATATCGCGCATGGTAGATAAGATGTCGCGAGTTCGAGTACATTCACTGCTATATATTTTATATCCTTGATGATTAATTTCGCTCTCATGTTTACTATTGTTTTAACAACACTAAAGGAAACCTTACGAAAATTGTGAGCTTTATTATAAGAAATGTAATAAAACTACCCACAATAACCTTCCGAAGTAAGTCTGTTTTAATAAAACTGATTCTCTGCCTCGTGATGACTGGGTGTTGTGTGATGTCCTTAGGTTAGTTAGGTTTAAGTAGTTCTACGTTCTAGGGGACTGATGACCGTAGATGTTAAGTCCCATAGTGCTCAGAGCCATTGAACCATTTGAATAAAACTATCTTTACGCAAGCGTGCCTCTATCGACACGAATTGGTAAAATACTACTCACATAGATTTTGATTGGGTCTGTTTTTAATTGGTACGTTGTGTCATACTCAAGATGTATGCAAATGTGGCATTTCATAAACAAAGTTATGTATTCCTAGAAACTCAAAATTTGCTTGTCAGCAGCGGAAAGAGGCGTTACCTGTTGTGCACCATTGTAAGTATTTTACCATTGCACTATGAGCCGAAAGTATTTTCTTGCGATTTCCTTGTCGATGTTTGATTTGACTGTTTGTAGCTCTTTCATAGAAGGTACAAAAAAGCTACACTCAGTGAGACTGGAACTGCGAACAGTAACAGACGCTGTTTCACACATCAGTACGTTACCACAGAGCTGGCGCTGAAGTATATGTCTTAGCTTCCTCTTACGAGACCAACAGTGGCTAGAACTCGTAAACCGCTATTTGAAGGACGAGATTAGTTGCGATTTCCACGTGCAACGACTTTCCTGGGCTGAAAACCCTATATTTACAATCTTTTGTTACACCTCAAGCGATAATAACTCAGATTATTCAATGGAAATGACAGGTAAAATCAAGTGAACTTTGAGGCTTAATTCCGTGCACACCAGCAAGTAACTCGTCGATCACAGAGTTGCCAAACATACATTGCCTTGTTGCCAAATCTCAGTTCCAATATCATCAGGAAGAAAACGAACCGATGTGATCTTACAGCGTGCTGGGAAGTAACCATAGCTGGTGTCTCCAAGTCGCGGCTGCTATGGCCTGAAATACGTAATGCGTCTGATTCGCATTTCTGTAACTAGCTTTAGGGACTGGAGCGTAGTTACTAATAATATTCAGAACTGACTGCAAACTAAGCATCATAAATCAGTAACTCCCATAGTTGTTTTTATATTTCTTTCGTAAGTGTACTCAAAACTAAGAAACTAATTCACAGACGTTTTCGTGCCTCGCCGATAGTCGAGCACAACAAACAAATAAAAATAAAAAAAGAATGTGTGTGTGTGTGTGTGTGTGTGTGTGTGTGTGTGTGTGTGTGTGTGTGTGTTTGTGTGTGTGACAGAGAGAGAGAGAGAGAGACAGAGAGAGATAAAAATAAAAAAGAATGAGAGAGAGAGTAAAAAATTGTAAAGAAATTGGATCATGGTATGTAAAGAAATTATTCATTAAAATGACACGTTCCACATCATTACGAAATATCGTATTCATCATCTATGACACAAGAATTAATTTAATGTAATCTAATCTAATTATATCAAATTGATGACTAGCCATGAAGAGTAATGAATTACCGAAATTTTTGCTAATACCAGTAACCAATTCCAAACTTGAAAATAAAAGACGACAGTTTTTGCAATAAACCGGGACTTCTGTCAAGACCCTTTCGTCCCTGTTAACTAACCACGAAAGATGTCTGATATACCTCTATTGTGAAGTAACAAAGTGTGCATGCATTTAAAGATGAAGTGCATGATGTGAAGTTCTGTGACGGAGATATGAACCCAACACGTAATCGGATTGTTAAGTAAGTAAAATCAAATGTTTCGTATCGGTTTTTGTTATCAGCTGCTAGGTGTTTGAATCTAAAATAAGGATACAAACCTTTGTGCCTAAGCGACAATTGAACTGCACACCTACCGTGCATTTACGAATATAGCTTAAGTATCAGTTGCTTACTCATCAATAGTAAGATGTGTGCGTGTTTGACCAGAAATAACGACACCTATTGCGATTGTTGGCAACACATGAACAGACATTAAAAATGTACGTTAATTTTCACTAACAGGCTGGTGTGCACGTGATAGGGCTTGGAATGAAATTATGAATATTTTTGTACTGGATTAGGATTCGGACCCACATACTTACCTTTGGAGGAGACCTAGAGAAGACTGCAGTCTTGAGAAAAGGAACGAAATGATTGAACTACACTGTTCCGAGAGATTCAGATCCTCGAAAGAGGAGATACGAATTCGAATCACAGTCCAGCACAAAATTTTTCAATGTCTCTAGTTGAATCAAGCACAAGTAAAGTAAGAGCAGTGTTCCTTTAAATGGCCACCGGTTCATCAAATAAAATAAAATTTTCTAATATAAGTTACTGGCGACTACATTTCTGTTTGCCATGACTTCCGCTATGTCATTTCCCAACGTAAACCGGCTCTGCCCAGTTGTTAATAAAGGAACGTGATGTTTAATGCGGATTCTAGATTATAACGTCTTTCTCTTGATGTTACCAGGGGTAAAGTAAATCTGTTTGTGCCTCTTAAAAGTAAATGCCTGAACCCACGCATTACACCTGTGATAGTTCGTTCCGCCAGACCATTGTGGCCACATTTCCCAGCCCCAGGAGTATGCTGCAACAGATGATGTGCTTAGCTTACTAAATTAGTCACGGTGGAAAAAACGCGAGTCTATTAAATGGTTAAGTAGAAGCAAGCTTCTGAAGCGGAGATTATGCTCATGTCAGCTGGATGTAAAGAGTCTTCTAGGCATTTTGAAATTTTCACAAATTCAGCAAATTTCTTAGTACGAGAAAATCCACTGGGAAGTGTGAAGTTACCGGATTATTCGATTATTACCGTCATTATTACTATCATTTTCTTCATACTGCTGCTGGAACACTGTACTTGAAGATCATGTGATGCCTTTTGGTCACTATAGAAGTAGATTCCCAAGAACAGGTTCTTTCCCTGTCTGCGGAATCCTTTTCATGTTAATATCAAACATCAATAATTACTCGTAGATTACATTAAAACTAAAGTAATTGATGAAGACGTTACTTGATAAGAAAAACGCGCTGCCTTTCTTCATTTACTTGCGCCTAGAAATGGCTATGGAGTACTGCCAAACCAAAAGGCAAGAGATCTTACTGCTTTCCGATATACGTCGCTGTCAGTTCTTCCATAAGATTTGGTCGACATGACCTGTTTCAAGTTGTGTATGACAATGTTTTAGAAATTTAATTGTTTTCCTTTGCAATAAACAGAAAGATTTTCATTCTAAGTATCCAAGTACAAAATTTTCGCAATATTAGTTCAAATTTAATATTCGCTTCTATAATGTAGGAAAGTATTTCCCAGTTGCAAAACTCGCATCCGATTCATTGACCTTACACTTAGTCGCTGACCATAAATTCTAGCTCAGAGTGACACCAGATTAAATAACTTAATGTAGCGAAGACTGTTTGCCAGTGCTCTTTCTCACCGGAAAATACGCAATTCACTCATTGGACTCCATAAGTACACTGTAACAGTAATTTCTGTGTATGCAATGCATACGGATTAGACTTTAGTGGTGCTCTCTCTTCCACTTCTGTATACAATATGCCAGACCTAACCGGGCCCTTTATCATTACAGGCCCTGGGCAGTGCATCATCATACTGAAAACAGTAATGTGCTTATACTGACAACCTGACTGTTCGTTTTACCTGATTTTGTAATCATTTAAATAAAACAACATGACCTTCCAGTGGGAGACATTTCGTCCCCCCTTTTCCTTCTGTGAAATTTGTCAGTAAGCTTTTTGCCTTCCAGCCAGTGGAATGCGGCAGAGTTCGGCAGGTAAATGATTCACAAACGACGATTTAGTGCCGTTAAGACGATGTATTTAAACGTCACAAGACTTTACATAGGTGCAATCGATTTTGAGGAGCAAAGTGTTTGTTGTCTTACTTTTGTGACAGGTGAGCATAAGAGATTTCCAAAGACTTTTTATTGTACTGAAATAATATGTTGTCACAAAGTAACAAGGTAAGTGTTTTATCCGTATATATTTTGTAGGAAACTGTAATCGTGATGGAAGATTATACACCTGAATGTTTGTCACAACTGGTAGGAGAAAATTCTGCATATTAACCAAACTCTGCGCCTCCTCTCCATATCCTCCTATGACACGAGCACGGGATTCTCCTCGCATACCGCTACAGAGCTGTTCCTAGCACAGCTGAGAATTGGCAACATCGTCACAAACATGATTCAACACTGTGACAGTGCAATCACTTCCGCGTATGGTACTGAATTGACTCGCTAAATTCACTTGATATTCCCTTTCCATTTGAATGACTCGTGCTATATAATCCTCATATAAACTAAGACACTGACACATAAAATTCAATTTTTTGCCTAAAGAAATATTATTCTTCACATAAGTGACAACTTTTATTATCTTTCACGATGCGTTATGAGGCTAAGCGACAAATACCATGATGAGAGTGGCGTACAGGCAGCAGTATGTCCGTAGCCCGGTGGTACCGCCCGTATCTTGGGTCAGAACGGCTCAATCAGTCGTCAGTTGTAACTGTGGTATGGGCCAGCGTATGCGAGCTCTTTTTTCTGATATATTTTATGGAGCTGCGAATTTCCAGAAAAAATTCTGTACCGAAATCAGACGAAAACCTTTAGACAAGAAATCCTCTTGGTAGCTAGACTCAGTAAGTTGAAGTTGTGTTAATGGTCATAGATCTTGGCTTTCTGACTGCCAAGCTGTTTCGCAATACCAGCATCTCTGAAGAAATTCGAATCGACCATCAGCGATACGAGTTTCAATATTGTTCTGCACTTAAGACTCGCATGCCAGGGTGATAAGTAGGAAGGAAATGAACCTCTTGGTTACTATAGGGCCTCGATGCTAAATTTCCACAGAAGCAATTAGGAACTCCCTGCAGACATTTGCTAACAGCGGCTCTAGCAACTTACTTTTTCTCTGGGTAGCTTCAAATATGGGTAATTTTGTCGCCTTAAATCCAATTGAATATTTTAAATATCACTTGTGAACGGCGTTCACTTCTCCATTAATTAAGGTATATATCTCAAAACAAGCAATTTGCCTGAGTAGCTATAGAGCAGGTTCTGATAGGTATTGACACAATCTTTTGCATCCATTTACCATAGAGAATCAAAGAAAGAAATCAAACACATTACATTGCATTTACTCTCTGTGCCTTGACTAACATATATTAATCCATGACAATAATAAATTATTTGAGGAACCTCCCGTGAAAGGAAAAAGAACAGAATGTGACGCTTTAATTGTAGTGCACTGGATCAGAAACAACGAAATTAATTCTGTGCCACATTGATGTATTGCATTCTAGTGTAATAAAATAATCGTCAAATAAAAACGGTTTTGTGCCTCCTTTGCTATCAAGAGTGAAACACAAATCGTAGGCACTTCAGTCTGGAAAAGTAGTGACCCTACGGTCGCAGGTTCGAATCCTGCCTTGGGCATGGATGTGTGTGATGTCCTTTGGTTAGTCAGGTTTAAGTAGTTCTAAGTTCTAGGGGACTGATGACCACAGATGTTAAGTCCCATAGTGCTCAGAGTCATTTGAACAAATCGTAGACAGATTTTATGGGTCACCACTCAACAACATTAAAGCATTTTACATGGTCGAGGAGTGCGGAGTGCGAGTGCGAGCGAACCGTAACACTAACCCGAACAAGCATGTCCGAGGAGAGGCGAGACAATGCAGTGTCTCAGCCCCCGCCGGTAGGCAGCAACGGGTCCCAGAGAACTCAGACGCATGCAATGTTCAGAGGCAGATGGTCGGCAAAGAAATCTTTCGCTAAAACATTGTTGGACCAAACTGTTATTACCAGTGTGACAGAAAGCGAAATCTATTGTAGATTCCCTTGAATTACATTCATAGCTTCAGCATCGAGAGGAAAGGGGCGATAAAAACTTTGTCGACGTGTCCTTTTAGTTACCAGACGTCGTATTAGCTAGTCGCGCGTTTTACCTTAAGACTACGGTAGTAGTCAAGAATAAAGTACTAAGACTGAAGTCTAAAATGTTGTCAGATCGAGCATATTGTCGGACATAAGATTCTGAGAGGAGCACGACTGTATTGCCCACCTTACGTGAACGACTCAGCGGTCAATTTTTTGCTCTAAGACTGTATCTACAACACATATTGCACGCTGAAGATCCAGAAGAATTAAAAAACCAAAGTAGTTTATGAGAGCTACGTTAACTATAGCGTTCGAAGTATTCATAGTATTGTATACGTGTGTGTAAACGCCTTCTAATGCCCACTCAAGGAAGACAAGGATACACAGTCTAGCTTCGATATTATAAATTAGCCTCAGTTTGCGGATGAAATCAGACTTAGGTTGATAATCATTTAGAATATTTAGCAGTACTGTACCCATTGGTGTTAAACTCGTTTTCAATCAATGATTCCCACAGCTACAGGAACACTACTTGTGATACCTCATAAACCAAGTACTTACGCAGTGCTATCAGACGAAAAGATCAACCTGACACAAACTGTGGGAAGTTTGTTTTACAACCTTCGTACCTGGATAATGAGCTTTTTCCTGTTTGAGATGTCTGTGAACGTTGCTGATTGAGACGATTTAAGACGAAACTAAATTCCTTCAGCTACGACAATGTTTAAAGAAATCGTCTTAACGGCACTAAAACGTGGTTTGTGACTCGTTTACCGGCCGTACTCTGCCGCATTTCGCTGGCTAGAAGGCAAAAAGCTTACTGACAAATTTCACAGAAGAAAAAGAGGGACGAAATGTCTCCCACTGGAAGGTCACGTTCTTTTATTTAAATGATTACAAAATCAGGTAAAACGAACAGTCAGGTTGTCAGTGTAAGCACATTACTGTTGTCAGTATGATGTTGCAATGCCCAGGGCCTGTAATGATAAAGGGCCCGTTTAGGTCAGGCATATTGTATACGGAAGTGGAAGAGAGAGCACCACTAAATTCTAATCCGATGCATTGCATGCACACAGAAATTACTGTTACAGTGTGCTTATGAAGCCCAATGAGTGAATGGCGTATTTTCCGGTGAGAAAGAGCACTGGCAAACAGTCTTCGCCACATTAAGTTATTTAATCTGGTGTCACTCTGAGCTAGAATTTATGGTCAGCGTCTAAGTGTAAGTTCAATGAGTCGGATGCGAGTTTTGCAACTGGGAAATACTTTCCTACATTATAGAAGCGAATATTAAATTTGAACTAATATTGCGAAAATTTTGTACTTGGATACTTAGAATGAAAATCTTTCTGTTTATTGCAAAGGAAAACAATAGATTTTCTAAAACATTGTCTGTCATACACAACTTGAAACAGGTCATGTCTACCAAATCATATGGAAGAACTGACAACGACGTATATCGGAAGGCAGTAAGATCTCTTGCCTTTTGGTTTAGCAGTACTCATTAGCCATTTCTAGGCACAAGTAAATGAAGAAAGGCAGCGCGTTTTTCTTATCAAGTAACGTCTTCATCAACTACTTTAGTTTTAATGTAATCTACGAGTAATTGCTGATGTTTGATATTAACCTGAAAGGATTCCGTTGACAGGGAAGGAACCGTGATGGGTTCGTATCTCTGTCTCAGAACTTCACATCATGCACTTCATCTTTAAATGCATGCACACTTTGTTACTTCACAATAGAGGTATATCAGACATATTTCGTGGTTAATTAACAGGGACGAAAGGGTCTTGATAAAAGTCCCGGTTTTATTTTCAAGTTTAGATTTGGTTACTGGTATTGGCAAAAACTTCGGTAATTTATGACTCTTCATGGCTAGTCACCAATAGGATATGATTAGATTAGATTACATTAGATTAATTCTTGTTTCATAGATCATGAACACGATTATCGTAATGATGTGGAATGTGTCATTTTAATGTATGATTTCTTTACATACCATGATCCAATTTCTTTACTATTTTTTACTCTCTCTGTCATTCTTTTTGATTTTTATCTCTCTCTCTCTCTCTCTCTCTCTCTCTCTCTCTGTCACACACACACACACACACACACACAAACATTCTTTTTTTATTTTTATTTGTTGTGCTCGCCTATCGGCGAGGCACGAAAATGTCTGTGAATTAGTTTCTTAGTTTTGAGTACACTTACGAAAGAAATATAAAAACAACTATGAGAGGTACTGATTTATGATGCTTAGTTTGCAGTCAGCTCTGAGTATTATTAGTAACTACGCTCCAGTTCCTAAACCTAGCTACAGAAATGCGAATCAGACGCATTACGTAAACAAAGCCGTTGCAGCCGCGACTTGGAGACACCAGCTGTGGTCACTTCCCAGCCCACTGTAGGATCACATCGGTTCGTTTTCTTCCTGATGGTATTGTAACTGAGATTTGGCAACAAGGCAATGTATGTCTGGCAACTCTGTGATCGACGAGTTACTTGCTGGTGTGCACGGAATTAAGCCTCAAAGTTCACTTGATTTTACCTGTCATTTTACCTGTCATTTCCATCGCTTGAGGTGTAACAAAAGATTGTAAATTTACTGTTTTCAGCCCAGGAAAGTCGTTGCACGTGGAAATCGCAACTGATCTCGTCCATCAAACAGCGGTTTACGAGATCTAGTCACGATTGGTCTCATAACAGGAAGCTAAGACATATACTTCAGCGCCAGCTCTGTGGTAACGTACTGACGTATGAAACAGCGTCTGTTTTTGTTCGCAGTTCCAGTGTCACTGAGTGTAGCTTTTTTATACCTTCTGTGAAAGAGCTACAAACAGTCAGATCAAACATCGACAAGGAAATCGCAAGAAAATACCTTCGGCTCATAGTGCAATGCTGGAAAACTTACAATGGTGCACAACAGGTAACGCCTCTTTCCGCTGCTGACAAGCAAATTTTGGGTTTCTAGGAATACATAACTTTATTTATGAAATGCCACATTTGCATAAATCTTGAGTATGACACAACATAGCAATTAAATACAGACCCAATTAAAATCTATGTGAGTAGTATTTTACCAATTCGTGTCGATAGAGGCACTCTTGTGTAAAGATACACAGTTTTATTAAAACAGACGTCGTAAGGTTAAAGTGGGTAGTTTTATTACATTTCTTATAATATATCTCACAATTTTCGTAAGGTTTCCTTTAGTGTTGTTAAAACAATAGTAAACATGAGAGAGAAATTTATCATCAAGGATATATGCGAATTCTCTTATGTTATCTAAAACAGTCTTAAAATGCACATGCAGTTTATTGATTAAATGCATGTAGAAAACTTATTCTGAGTTAACCTCTCAGACAAGGTTTGAAGATGAATAAAATGCTACTACCATCCGACAGCTAATGTAGCAAATACTTTTCCGAAGTATTTTGGCACGATGCGCTCTACCCATACATAATACAAAAGTTTCGAGATGCATCTATGTCTGGCTGTCTGTTAAACCTGAAATGAACAAACTGCCGCACAAGTTAGCCCTTTTTCCACATACGACTATTTTGGGTCAGGAAGTGAAGGGAATTATGTTACAAGTTCCATTAGATTTATAACTTTAGCAGACAGCAGAATTGCGTTTTAAAAAATACAGCAGTGAATGTACTCGAACTCGCGACATCTGATCTACCATGCGCGAAACCTACCATTACGCTACTAGCCGACACATAGATATAATAGCTCCATAGGTCAAAAACAATTCCTGCAGAACTTCTGCCTTCCACAGCGCTGTGGGATAATGCATATGGCCAGGTCAATACTTATGAGAGACAAACAGTTATACCATTTCTTTTGCACTGCACGACGTTTTCAACAAACAGATAGCGCAATAGAGCAGCTCGAGTGGAAAGGAACACTTCCTGTTTAAATTTCTGCATCCTACACTGTTGGCAGTTCTGTGTTGGTGGCAGTTACGTAATTTTATTTTGGTGATTACAAAATAAAGTTGAATGTATGCACTGGGTAGCCGAGGCAGCTAGTTCATGGTTATTCGGTCAACCAAGTAAATGAGTATACTGAACATGCTGCAAGTTGATACTGGGAGCCTGTGTGGCAGAATTCTCAGCCAGTGTGGTACAACGGCGTTATGATAGAAAAATGAGGCACTCAGAAGAGGCTTTGGTGGTCTGTTGGGCTGATGTGAGGTTCATATATCTCTGGTCTGGGTTCGATTTCAAATTCGGTCAGTGATTTTAGATAGGGAGAGACAGATTCCATTCTCTTCTGGCTACACCAAATGAAGAAGATATAATGGCATTGTGGTCTGAAATTCACATTAAAAATGATATTCCTTCTCTAACAAGAAGACGTTAGTTTGAGCCATAATAAAGTCTGGAGTGGCGACATGTAGAAACTCTATCACCAGTAACCTTTCTTATACTAATTATTTATTTCTAGTGACGAAATAAGCGTTATGTAGGCTCACAGGACACTTACTGCATCTTTTATCTGAGCTTCTGTATGTCGATAAAATTGGTTCTGAACTGGGAATGCAACTCAGACCGCCCTTAACGCGGAATTTGTTTCCTTCGTGACAATACAGCTCGGCTACAATTTGTTGTTTCTTCAATACTGCAGATTCCTCAACATCTCCACATACTGCGCGTGAATGGGTTCGAATCCTGGCCCGGCACTAAAGATTTCACTACGTATTATTATGAAGATCTAGCATGAGAACCCCTATCGGCTGGCGGATAATAATTTCGATTTTTAATGTATTTTCATTCGTTCCCCCCCATGAACCATGGACCTTGCCGTTGGTGGGGAGGCTTGCGTGCCTCAGCGATACATATAGCCGTACCGTAGGTGCAACCACAACGGAGGGGTATCTGTTGAGAGGCCAGACAAACGTGTGGTTCCTGAAGAGGGGCAGCAGCCTTTTCAGTAGTTGCAAGGGCAACAGTCTGGATGATTGACTGATCTGGCCTTGTAACAATAACCAAACCGGCCTTGCTGTGCTGGTACTGCGAACGGCTGAAAGCAAGGGGAAACTACAGCCGTAATTTTTCCCGAGGGCATGCAGCTTTACTGTATGATTACATGATGATGGCGTCCTCTTGGGTAAAATATTCCGGAGGTAAAATAGTCCCCCATTCGGATCTCCGGGCGGGGACTACTCAAGAGGATGTCGTTATCAGGAGAAAGAAAACTGGCGTTCTACGGATCGGAGCGTGGAATGTCAGATCCCTTAATCGAGCAGGTAGGTTAGAAAATTTAAAAAGGGAAATGGATAGGTTGAAGTTAGATATAGTGGGAATTAGTGAAGTTCGGTGGCAGGAGGAACAAGACTTCTGGTCAGGTGACTACAGGGTTATAAACACAAAATCAAATAGGGGTAATGCAGGAGTAGGTTTAATAATGAATAGGAAAATAGGAATGCGGGTAAGCTACTACAAACAGCATAGTGAACGCATTATTGTGGCCAAGATAGATACGAAGCCCACACCTACTACAGTAGTACAAGTTTATATGCCAACTAGCTCTGCAGATGACGAAGAAATTGAAGAAATGTATGATGAAATAAAAGAAATTATTCAGATGGTGAAGGGAGACGAAAATTTAATAGTCATGGGTGACTGGAATTCGAGTGTAGGAAAAGGGAGAGAAGGAAACATAGTTGGTGAATGTGGATTGGGGGACAGAAATGAAAGAGGAAGCCGCCTGGTTGAATTTTGCACATAGCACAACATAATCATAACTAACACTTGGTTTAAGAATCATGAAAGAAGGTTGTATACATGGAAGAACCCTGGAGATACTAAAAGGTATCAGATAGATTATATAATGGTAAGACAGAGATTTAGGAACCAGGTTTTAAATTGTGAGACATTTCCAGGGGCAGATGTGGACTCTGACCACAATCTATTGGTTATGACCTGTAGATTAAAACTGAAGAAACCGCAAAAAGGTGGGAATTTAAGGAGATGGGACCTGAATAAACTAAAAGAACCAGAGGTTGTACAGAGATTCAGGAAGAGCATAAGGGAGCAATTGACAGGAATGGGGGAAATAAATACAGTAGAAGAAGAATGGGTAGCTTTGAGGGATGAAGTAGTGAAGGCAGCAGAGGATCAAGTAGGTAAAAAGACGAGGGCTAGTAGAAATCCATGGGTAACAGAAGAAATATTGAATTTAATTGATGAAAGGAGAAAATATAAAAATGCAGTAAGTGAAAGAGGCAAAAAGGAATACAAACATCTCAAAAATGAGATCGACAGGAAGTGCAAAATGGCTAAGCAGGGATGGCTAGGGGACAAATGTAAGGATGTAGAGGCCTATCTCACTAGGGGTAAGATAGATACCGCCTACAGGAAAATTAAAGAGACCTTTGGAGATAAGAGAACGACTTGTATGAATATCAAGAGCTCAGATGGAAACCCAGTTCTAAGCAAAGAAGGGAAAGCAGAAAGGTGGAAGGAGTATATAGAGGGTCTATACAAGGGCGATGTACTTGCGGACAATATTATGGAAATGGAAGAGGATGTAGATGAAGATGAAATGGGAGATATGATACTGCGTGAAGAGTTTGACATAGCACTGAAAGACCTGAGTCGAAACAAGGCCCCCGGAGTAGACAATATTCCATTGGAACTACTGACGGCCGTGGGAGAGCCAGTCCTGACAAAACTCTACCATCTGGTGAGCAAGATGTATGAAACAGGCGAAATATAATAATTCCAATCCCAAAGAAAGCAGGTGATGACAGATGTGAAAATTACCGAACTATCAGTTTAATAAGTCACAGCTGCAAAATACTAACACGAATTCTTTACAGACGAATGGAAAAACTAGTAGAAGCCAACCTCGGGGAAGATTAGTTTGGATTCCGTAGAAACACTGGAACACGTGAGGCAATACTGACCTTACGACTTATCTTAGAAGAAAGATAAGGAAAGGCAAACCTACGTTTCTAGCATTTGTAGACTTAGAGAAAGCTTTTGACAATGTTGACTGGAATACTCTCTTTCAAATTCTAAAGGTGGCAGGGGTAAAATACAGGGAGCGAAAGGCTATTTACAATTTGTACAGAAACCAGATGGCAGTTATAAGAGTCGAGGGACATGAAAGGGAAGCAGTGGTTGGGAAGGGAGTAGGACAGGGTTGTAGCCTCTCCCCGATGTTGTTCAATCTGTATATTGAGCAAGCAGTAAAGGAAACAAAAAAAAATTCGGAGTAGGTATTAAAATTCATGGAGAAGAAATAAAAACTTTGAGGTTCGCCGATGACATTGTAATTCTGTCAGAGACAGCAAAGGACTTGGAAGAGCAGTTGAATGGAATGGACAGTGTCTTGAAAGGAGGATATAAGATGAACATCAACAAAAGCAAAACAAGGATAATGGAATGTAGTCTAATTAAGTCGGGTGATGCTGAGGGAATTAGATTAGGAAATGAGGCACTTAACGTAGTAAAGGAGTTTTGCTATTTGGGGAGCAAAATAACTGATGATGGTCGAAGTAGAGAGGATATAAAATGTAGGCTGGCAATGTCAAGGAAAGCGTTCCTGAAGAAGAGAAATTTGTTAACATCCAGTATTGATTTAAGTGTCAGGAAGTCATTTCTGAAAGTATTCGTATGGAGTGTAGCCATGTATGGAAGTGAAACATGGACGATAAATAGTTTGGAGAAGAAGAGAATAGAAGCTTTCGAAATGTGGTGCTACAGAAGATTAGATGGGTAGATCACATAACTAATGAGGAGGTATTGAATAGAATTGGGGAGAAGAGGAGTTTGTGGCGCAACTTGACAAGAAGAAGGGATCGGTTGGTAGGACATGTTCTGAGGCATCAAGGGATCACCAATTTAATATTGGAGGGCAGCGTGGAGGGTAAAAATCGTAGAGGGAGACCAAGAGATGAATACACTAAGCAGATTCAGAAGGATGTAGGTTGCAGTAGGTACTGGGAGATGAAAAAGCTTGCTCAGGATAGAGTAGCATGGAGAGCTGCATCAAACCAGTCTCAGGACTGAAGACCACAACAACAACATTTCATTCGTTGTCAACACTAACGATATTTGACCTTATGACTCCCAGTGAGACACAGAACTATTTGCGAGATCACTGTAAGTTCAACAAGATATTATTACGAGCTGGTGGAGAAAAATTCGGTAGTCAGAACTGTACTCTTCGTCATATTATTTATAGTTCAAACATGCTCACATGTCGCTGCTGCTGCAACAATCCCATATTTAACGTTAGTTTTCTCTAGAATATAACAGCGATAGGTGCCGGGTTGGAGTCCTGGGAAGGAAAATATTAATGTTTCGTCTCGTCTTTTCAGTTAAAACATCTAGCTACTGCCGAGAAAATGCGATATGTCACAGTTGATTGTGCTTCGATATCTATCCGATTAGGTTCTGGGTTCGAATCCCTGTCCAACACAAAGCTTTACTTCACGGCATTTCAAATAAGTTACTTGTTAAGAAGCAATATTTAACATCTCTCGTAGTTCGTTAATAGGGACAATAGGAGCTGGGTAGGAATTCGGGTCCGTTAAAAATGTTTGCGTTATGTAATTTAAAGTTGGCATTTGCTAATTGATACGGTCTAAAATCGAGGTATATCACTCTCTGTATGCCTAATCAGCAATGACTGTTACTTTCCGTCAATCACGAAATCTTTGCTTAGTCTGCATGACCGGGATTTGAATCCATATGCAGAACGAGACGGTTCGTCGTGTCATTTGAAGTTCATACATATTCTCAACTAGCTGCTCGTGAATAACTTAAATTTTTAGTGTCATTTTGTGTTAAATAATAAGTACGGTATGTTACTTTGAAGAGGAAATCATGAATACGACGAACTTACTACGTGCATTACCTATCTGACGTAATAATGAGAGTGGTAACGTTTCAGGTATGTCATTTACTGTAATAAATGTGAGAATAGTCTTACCTGTGATAAGGTGTTCCCTGATATCTGTAGTATCGTAGTATTACTTTACATCTAAAGTTATTGCGATACAGAGTATTGTTTTCTAGTGGTGACTTGTTGGAACAACACCAAATAGTCAAACGACTGTACCAAGGAGCGATTAGAGGACCTGCTAGACAGCTGCGTTATGCGGGTTGCATGCGAATCAGGCGAAATGCAATTCAGGTCGTTCGGATACTTTTGAGCACGACTGTACATCGTTCGGAGCTCCACAGGCAAAGCTTCTTGGAAATTACCAGCAGTTGTTATGATAGGGGTCGCATTCCACCAGAAGCGCGGCTGACTACTGCTCCATGGTTGTTGGACCATATGGACGTGCTGTAGTATGTCCCATCAGGGCACCCCATATGTGCTCGATGGGATTTAAGTCTGGGATCAGGGGAGTGGGGTGGGGGGGGTGGGGGGGGGGGGGGGGGAGACGGACAGGTGATTCTATTCGTCACATATTCTTCGGTTACTACCTGAAGATCTTATTATGTCCTCAACCCAGACAGTTTATAGGCTCATTGCTTCATTCTTCGCTATCTCAAGAAATAGTTGAAATGGCTCTAAGCATTATGGGACTTAAAATCTGAGGTCATCAGTCCCCTAGACTTAGAACTAAATAAACCTAACTAACCTAAGGACATCACACACATTCGTGCCCGAGGCAGGATTCGAACCTGCGACCGTAGCAGCAGAACGGTTCCGAAATGGAGGGCCTAGAACCGCTCGTCCACAGCGGCCGGCCCTATGTCAACAAATCAGACTTTTATTTTTAAACCAACGCAATTCACCCACCTTTTTTATTTTTGCAAAACCATCAATTTTTAACGCCACTAAAAACTCTCTTTGTTTTAAATTTTTTAAATCCTGTCGCTAATAAGCAGCGGATTACAACCGCTGACAGCTCTCCCGCCATTGTGGAGAGAGGGGCACGAAGTTACAATAAAAAATTAAAAAATAATAAATAAAAACATAACCGCAACAGTTGTCTACCTCAAATTCAGGTTGCTTCCTACGTGTCGATTATCGAAGCAGATCCATATGAGCTCTCATTGTGGAATAACGTCAAGCTCCATTTACCCGAGCGCCTTTCCTGTCTCTGTCGACTGCTTGTTGCACGTTAGTCTGCTGCGTCGCCCCGGGAGTTTTATTCCCTTCCTGAGTCTCGCCTGTTGCGTCATTTTCATTTACACGTTAGCGCCAGAATTGACTGTGTTGTGACGGGCGTCTGCTGTGCTGTTTGGCACCTGGACGGTGAAAGTCAGCTCAAGATCGACCACCCTTTTTACTTGAAGGGTAGAATATAATAAGAGAATGTAGTAACAAGCAGTGTTTGATAAATACTCCACGCTCGTGAGAACTACTGTAAGAAAAGAGTCGCCCAAACGTTTCAAAGTATTTACGTTTATTTTCTCCAGAAAACACATTCTTTCAAATACATCAACCAGTATTTAGAAGACATGTATAGTACTTATTTTTACAAATGCCAAATAACCTAGATATATTTTTTGTCGTTAAACAGATCTGACATTTTCAGCGTTGAAACAATTTTTATTAACCAAATGTTTCTCTATTTAAGTTCTGATTTGTTCACAGTATACACTTTTCTTCATATATACCCAAATACCTTTTTATTTTTACATATCTTGTCTCTCTTGTGGAAGGACACTAGTAGGGGAGATAGGATAGCGTTGTGCGGCATTCTCAGTGTGTCATACAAACAAAGCAATTAACAAAATAAAGACTAAGAACACACACAAGCCGTAACTACAATAGAATTGAGCTCGGTGAGTGAAGAACATGATAGGCTAGCGCACACATCATACAAAGGAGTTTATTCACTTGACATTTACTGAGGGAACTGGCGCAGTGGACTCGCATTCGGAAGGACGACGGTTCAACCTGCGTCCGGCCATCCTGATTGAGGTTTTCCGTGATTTCCGTAAACCGCTTTATGCCATTGCCGGGATGGTTCCTTTGAAAGGGCACGGCCGACTTACTTCCCCATCCTTCCCTAATTCGAGGAGATCGGTGACCTCGCTTTTTGATCCCCTCCCGCTCCCCCCCCCCCCCCCCCCCAAACCAACCAACCACCTTCACATATTAACCGCAAGAATGTAATCTTTTAATTTTGTAATCTTCACTGAATATTACTTCCTGTGTGTGCGTGTGTGTGTGTGTGTGTGTGTGTGTGTGAGAGAGAGAGAGAGAGAGAGAGAGAGAGAGAGTAATTATCAGCTAAATTCTAACAACTAATCAAAGAATAACTTTGTGAAGGACATGGTTGATGGAGTGGGTAATCAACCGGTTAGGTTGTTACGACGTTCCTTTCCTATTCGTTTGAACCCTCATTATATAATAAGCCAAAGACGCAATCTATGTTGGTATCATCGTCATCATCATACTCACTATCAGCCAAGTCACATCCGTTGCTGGAGAAAGGAATCTCTGATACATTTCCAAAAACTTCTGAGATACGCATTCATGATGCTCCTGTATGTTTTCCAGAGTCGTCAACCTATCACCATGTCATTTGCCTTGCACTTGTTTGTCTTCTGTAATGCAGCAAAGAACTTCCATGGTCCATCTATCATCCGTTAGTTGCGCTTCTTAAATGTTTCATTTGAATTACAGTCGTTGTTTCGTTTTTCTCTCCAGTCTATTTACCGGGCGAGGTGACGCAGTGGTTATCTCACTGGAATGCACTAGGCTGACGACACTTCAGTTCCCCTTCCGGCCACCACATTTAGGTTTTCCGTTGTTATCCCAACTCACTTACGGAAAATGACACGATGGTTCCTTTGAAAAGAGTACGGCCTTACTTATCGTTGCTACAATTCGGACTTATGCTCTGTCTCTAATGATCTCAACGTTGACGAAATTTTGCTTTTCAGAAGCATTGCAACTTTTGTTTTGATAACTCTGTTTATTTCGCCACTTTTATTCCTCTGTTTTTCTTATCCATCCAGCCATTGCCTCCGGGTGTGATTAATAAAAAAAGTAGGAGAAAATATCAATAGGTTCTATGGTTTTAATTTCATTTTGGTCTGCTTTCTTTTCGTAATATACGGTTATGCATCATTAGGTAGTTTCTTTGTATCTTTCACCCGGAAAAATCTACTAACATATGATGTATGTCATTTCTAGAAGCATATTCAAATTTTCCAACTGAAGGATTGTCTTTTAGTTTATATCTTAGATTTTCATTAAAATTCCCATTACCATTATTTAGTAAACTGAGGTAGTAAGAATCAGCAAATGAAAGTGGAATGAGGCAAGGAAATTCCATATCACAAAAACTAATCCGAACATAGAAAAAAATCTTCAGATCTTCAAATGTGGAAAAGTAACATGTTATAAAACGTACTTTAACCACCGTCGTTTTGCTAATGACGTAATGTTGTTTGTATCTGGTGCAAATAAATTTCAGTAGCTAATGGCAAAAGTTAAAAGAACTTTTTTCAAAGTAAACCTGAAAATTAATTTTGAGAAAACAAAAATCACGTTTAGTCTACACACAGAATAGAATTGTACCAATTAGAAATGAAACAATAGGACCAGCTGAGTTTTCATGTTTACGAAAGTTGAAATCAGTGTCTAGATGTCTAGATGGATAGAAAAAGAAACGAATGGAAAAGTAATAGCGACCTTGGACGCTTTTGTTAAACTGAATAGTGTTTTCAAAACTGTCTTCCGATGCCTATGAAATTGAAAATTTATAATCAGTCAGTGTTAGTAATTCTAAGTTATGGCAGCGAAATGTGAACTCAATAAAATGGAGACATGCATGGTTGAAACTACCAGTAAATGCAGGAAAAAAAAAAAAAAAAAAAAAAAAAAAAACATGAAAGAGGCAACAAAGTGGCGTTTAAGATATAATTATGGCTGTAGTGAGAATGAACTGCAGGATGCGGAACTTATACTCAGGCAAATGGATGTTCAACAGACCAAGGAGGTCTCTTTACGAATTCAGTGACACGAAAAGACCGAGATGTCGTGGGTGGATGGCATTAGGAACGTAAAGGAGTAGCATGTACTCGTATAGTACTATTTCTCATCGAAAACCGTAAACCACGAAAAAAAAAAATTGGAGTGAACGTACGGCCCAAGCCGACATGTTTATTGTAAAATATGTATGACCCGCGTCGGCGCAGTGGTAAGAGAAGGCGTCGTGTTCATTTGGATTGGAGGTTGCAATACTTGTTTTGGGTAAAGTTCTGCGATGCAGCCTTCGACAAGGCCACGATCGACGCGATTCCTCATCGTTATCCAAGTGAGCTTGTGTTCTGTCTATAATGATCTCGATATCAACAATACGCTAAACTTTAACACTCCTTCTTTCTTTTTGATATTTTGTAGATAATAAAGTTGACTTTCAAAACACCGAACGAAAACGTACTGATCTTCCGACTCTAGGGATAAATTTTATTTCTAGCCAAATGTCTCTTCATCCATATTTGCTAACACATGATGAAGACCTGGCAGCCGGTTGGACTGTCTTATCAAGCACGTTATCTTTTGGGGAGACTTGGAGTCTCGTTAATCCATTAGCTTGCGCCACAAGTTACTTGATAAGGTATTTGGCTATTATGAGCGTTAATGAGAAACGTCATAAGCCAAAACAATGTTTACAAGACTATTACAAAATCAGTATTGAGTCGGAGGTACTTTCCCATTTACCCAAACTTTTCTTCGCGGTGACGTTCAGAATACTAGGAAGAAATTACAACAAAAGTTGGTAGTGTTAGATATATTAAAATATACTTTCTATATCTCTTCGCAGTTACGGGGTGACGTAAGACAATGGGAATTTTAGAGGCAAAAACAATAAAAGTATAAAAAATCCAAAAGAGTGATTAGAGCCTGTCCTTAACAACACAGTATTCGAAATTGCGTTTTATTTTATCCATTGAAAACACTAGCTTAAAGCTTACGACTATAAGGCTCATGACTGGTAGAAAACCATATATTGACAACTAGAGTCTGCAGAAAATAAGCAACTGTTGTGTGTCTCACGAGTCCCATTCGGCAGTGCTGTCAATTCCGCATGACAGCCTTGACGTCTTTACCCAGCACTATGTTTTTATGAAAAGAAATAGAGATTGAAACGCGAAAGCATAGTGCTGTGGCTAGGTCGTTCCAGGATCTAAGATTTTAACTTAATTCACTACATTCTTCTCGTAAAATTTTTGCTGAAATATTGCACCGTCAATACTGAAACACCCAGTATACAATAATGTTCGAAAACACACATGAAATGTATCTCCATTTCTCAAGGTTCTCTTTGTGCGCACAATTTTTTCGACGATTGTGTTTCAGTCAGTGTTGATACACGGCTATAATATTCAACGATTTATGCAGACTACAAGATTGATTGTGTGAGAGCGAGATTTTCTGTTGTTTCACCAACTTCTAACAGAAGACATTTTTGCGTATCAATAGTGCAATCATTAACAATTATTGAGATACGACGGGCGTTCAATAAGTAAAGCAATATTTTTTGTTTTGTTTTTGAAAGCAGGTTGGTTTTACTTAAGATTCCAATACATCTTTGTTATTCCCCACTCTTTTGGCGAAAAAACCCGATTTTTCAACATAATATCCGTTGTTAATAAGTTCGTTATTTGTTAGTATAGCTGGGCTGATACTCAGACAGCTGATTATTAGTAATTGTATCTCTCATTTAAGTGCTTGAAAGTCAAAATACAAGGACTTTGCTTTTTCGGCCAACAGACGTTATAGCGTACGCGTGCTGTAGTCTCAATGACAGCACGCGTCTGTTGGTAAGACCCACCAACCCATCCCCTAAAACCGCCCTCCGTGCGATTGCACAGTACAGCATGCTATTGCTAAATAGTAATCATTGCACTCAGTATAGTTATTTTTTATCAATTTGTTGCATCTTTGAGCCCCTGGTTCTCGATGTACATCTAGCGGTTGATGACGTCAGCGGTCGGAGACAGCAAAGTTGAAGTTCTTATACATTGGAGGCCGTATGGGACTAGTAGACCTAGTTTTGTCTATAGTAATATGCCTTTCACTCTGTATAAGCGATCCTGTCATAAAGGTAGTAATGATGAAAAAATACATGTTTGGATTAAATACTTGGTGTACTTGCGGAAAATGTAAGTCTAACTGGAGATGTAACTCGGTACTACAATTATTAATAAAGTGTCATCCTTTACTCCTGTAACCGGGGGCGTCACCTTACGCCACTTTACTAGCAGAGCCTGTATGACAGAATGGTACCACTCTATTGGTCGACTTTGGAGACAACGTGTTGCTGCATCAATAACCTCTCTATCGCTCACGTTCTGTTTCCCGCAGGGTGCAACCATCATTAGGCCAGATAGATGGAAGTCCGAAGGTGAAATCCGGGCTGTAGCGTGGATGAGGAAGTTTTCTTAATTTCTCGCGGGTGCACGGACTTGTGTGAGGCCATGCGTTGTCATGCAGAAGGATATGTTCATTTGGTTTTATGAGGCGACGAACATGCTGAAGTCGTATCTTCGTCGCAGGAGTCACACCTGTGTGCGGCAGACCGGCACGCGGGAGAACGGACAGCTTTGCGCGACGTTGTTCCGATGATAACAGACGCCTAGCCCAACGACTCACCGGGCTTTTGTTCACTGTTATGTTTCCGTAGACATTCTGCAAGAGCCTATTGAACATCTGCAGTGCTCTAGTTTTTCGCAGGAAGAAACTGCTTTGAAACGCACCTCCATTACAGGCGCCATTTTGAAGGCTACATAAGCTGTCGCCACCAGTCGGAACTTCATGAAACTCTCGGAGCTGTTTTGAAAACAGTACTCTACGGCATTCCGCATTTTTTCAACCGAAACTGGCTGCAGAAGAAATGTCTTGCTTTACTTACTGAGCGTCCCTCGTTTTATTGTTAAATGTCTAACTCAAACTGCTCTTTCATCTACCTGCCGGTGAACTGCCAGGTTCATTTTAAGTATAAAGATTATACCAAGTGAAGACACAACGAAAAGAAGCGTGCCTCAGAAAGCGCCGGCCAAATAACGTAGAGAGAAGGACAGCCATCAAGTGACGTCAGCGAAGCGGAAATGAGCGGACGCACCGGCGGTTGTCCTCACTGCGCTACATACCTTCTCGTCGTCCGCCGCACCACGCCAGAGTCAGGGCCGTTGTTTAAGTGAGATTTCTTGTTGAATTTAAGTGCTTCGTTTTCAGAGTCCGGTTCTTGATAACCAGTCTCGTAGCAGAGGCGGGGACTGACAAAGCTAGCAATGCAGAAATCTTGCTCAGTCATATTCAGAGAGACCTACGTTGGTCACGCGCTATTGTGTCTGGGCCGCCTTTGTAAGGGGACAGTGCTCACTAACATCTGAGAAAATTTGAACACCCAGAAAGAACAGCGCGGATTACTCTTAACTTGGAGGAGGTGTAGAACAGTGCACTACTGATGAAGCCTTTTTTATTTTATGTCTTTCAGTTGGTTTATTATTCTTTGTCGAAAACATTCCGAAAAGTAAATTACTCAAGAGTAGTTGCACACTTAAGTGGAAACAGTTTTCTCAGCGTATCATACTTTGGATTGCAGAAAGGTTGCTCCACTGAGAATGTAGCGTATAGATCCACTCTTCAGTAGTACAAGCCATAAATAATAATTTGTGATCTCACCAAGGCGTTTGATTGTGTAGATCATGATACACCCTGAGAAAAACTTACGTTTTGTGGAGCTGATGGCTTCACACACAATTGGTTTGAAACATACTTGGCAAACAAAATGCAAAAAGTTATGCTGAATAATTCGGACAATGTCGCGAAGAAAGAAAACATTGGTGACTGCGATAAAAATCATAAAGAGAGTCCCACAGGGTTCAACTTTTGGCCCACTCCTATCCCCCATGTAATGGCGTTCCCATAGCATTCGACAAGTAAAATTGGTAATTTTGATGATACTAATGTTGTAATAAAGCCTATTAGAGACAAAACAACAGAAGAGTTGACAAATGATATTTTTCAAAGAATTATTAGGTCGTTCACTGAAACAGACTCTCCCAAAAATTTTGAAAAATAAAGAACAATTACGTTCAGTTCTGTGTAACAGAGTCATACCAACAATTGACGTAGCACATGAGCGGGAGTCAGTAATTATGATATAATGCTCCAAATGTTTCGGTGTACATGTTGAGGTAACCTTGAACTGAAAAAAGCTTATCACAGAGATTCTCAAACACTCAAGTTTTGTTATTTCTGCTCTTCGTATAATTGCTAATTTTGGCAACAAACGCATCAACCTGCTAACATATTTTCCATACTGCCACTCAATAATATCTTACTGATTGTTTCTCTGGGGTGATTCGTCACTTAGAAAGAAAGTATTGACTGCACAAAAGCGAGCACTAAGAGTAATATGTGGTGTTCACCCACGAATATGGTGTACCCATCTCTTCAAGGATCTAGGCATTTTAGCTGCGACGTCACAATATATATATATATATATATATATATATATATATATATATTCGCTAATGAAATTCGTCATAAATAATCCATCACAATATCAGAAGACCATATCTACAACAATAGAGGGAAAAATGACATTTATTACCCATTGTTAAAGTTGTCAGTGGCTCAGAGAGGAGGTCAATATACAGCAACAAAATTTTTTGACCATTTGCCCTATAACATGTCTGAAATGTAGCAAAGCAATTTTTAAATTTAATTTAAAATCATTTCTCCTGGACAACGCCTTCTATTCCATTGACGAATTTCAACTGGTTGCCAAGAAAAGAAACACTTGTTTTTAAGAGTAGCTGCATGAGTTAGAATATAATAATGTGTTCATTAATGTTAACGCTAATCATGTGTACATATCCTGTAAACTGACTCGTTACATATTATTTTGTTAAAAGAATCGTTCAAATTATCTGAGGAACATGTAACTAACTAACTAATTAACTAACTTTCATCCTCTTGTTTATGACGTCGTCAAGAAAACTTATTAACAGCTTCATACAGAAAGAAAACAAAAATAAACCAACTGCTATACAGAAAATAAAAAGAAACCCACTGCTTTTTTACCATTCACAAGAAAATTCTTCTGCAGAATAGCAAATATTTTTAGACTACACAACATTAACATCACTTTCAGAACATGTAACAAACTGAAAGAAACAATGAGAGATAACATAAATATTCGGGGAGTTAAAGATGCACAATCAAGCATTTAAAAAATAGTGTCTAGTACATGCAAAGGCCTTCATGTAGGCCAGACTGAGGGAGATTTCGAGAAGAGACACAACCAAAATACAAACGCCTACCGCTTGTTAATCATTAACGGCTGCGTTCCCACCATCCTCTGCGGTGGATAGTCATGATATAACTTCATTACAATTTGAATTGACATAGAGTCCCCAATGCAGGAACTGACTGTGGGGATCAGATGCAAGATTCCAGCACCGCCGTTATGGGCAAGGTCACAGTGGAGCTAATTTGTCATTACCACCGTCCGATCTGTTACGAAGTATCCAGTGTGCATCTGTGGCGCGCAGATGGCTGTGATCGGTGTTCAGTTGTGCTTCCCAGTGTATCAGCCCCTCAGTCTAATTAACTAATAAAAACAGTGATGATTTCACATTTTCTTTGTCTTATTCTCTGTTTTAGCAAAGTGAATTTAGAAAAATTTTTCGCTGCACGGAAAAAACTAAATGAATTATTATAACGAAAATGCGGAACAAATTGTTTAAATTTATCACACTGTCATTTATTTAAAAACTGAGAAATAAACAGTACTTTACAATTCAGCAAACAAGGATTATTAGAGCGTTAAAAATTTACAGTACAAAGTTAGTGTGATGGACGAGCTTGCTTTTGAGAAGAAAGATTCGCAAGGCGTGGTGTAACAGCAGGAACAGCCACACGGAGGTCTTTGCTTATAGTCGGTTTTGAGCGGTAGCTCGACTTCATAATTGACAAAGCTGAAAAACCAGTCTCGCAAAAATATGTTGTTGCAAAAGGAGTGAGGACCTTCATTGCATTTTGGCTCAAAGTTGGTAATTCCTTGCTAATATACATCCTAACTCCAACTAAGTAAGTTTATTTAGATTACTCTGCAATGAAGTATCACAAGTGATACAAATAAGCTGTTTTCTGACTGTTTTATATCTAGACCTGACGATACAAAAGCATTTTTGAATTGATTTTTAGTCTAATTAAATTAATCAAAATCATGGCAGAAATACTTCTCGAACTGAAGTTTTACTGTTGCAAGATGAAGGCAGGCTTCCTTCTCCATTGGAAGTATTGAATTTTCTGTGTCCTTTAACAGTGACATTAAAGTAGGGAACGTATTAGAATGCTACTTTCCATTCTGTTTTGTCACAGCTCTAATTTCTTTATTAATGCCTTCACTTTTCATTCCAAGATAGTACTTGAAGTGAAGTGTTAAGAATATTAAATTTATCAAAAGTGTCAGTGAGGTCAGCCACATTCAGTAGAAAATCTCCACACCTTTAAGAAACAAAATACTTCATTCCTCAGTTCAGGTATTCTTTTTAGTGCTATGCCCCTTGAAAGCCATCGGCCACTACCAAAAAACAAGAGCAGCTGAGAGTGTTCACAAAACTCTTTAAAAATCGTTTAATTTTTAAATTTTGCCTTAGCAATATTAATTGTATAAATAACCGTTTACAACACTTAATGAAGGGGTAGACTAATTTCTTTAAGGCCGAAAGCATCGTAGTGCATCAAGCTGTCAGTCCATTCCACATCAGGAGCTACAACTTTAACTTTCGCTTGCAATCCACATGAATTACGGTCACTGAGTGAGCTCCATCTGCGCATACTCCAGTGCATCTATTCCATAATATCCCGTTTTGATAAAAACAAAGTAATGATCTTTTCAAGAAGGTTGTGAGCTGTAGCTGTTTTCAGTATCGGCTCACAGACGCAGTTCCTCTTGAATGTTAAAATTATCAACGAAACGAGTGAAAGCAATTTTAGGAATATATCATTCATTAAGCTTTGTAACTTCGACAACTGCTAATAATACTAGGAATAAAGAAATCATTATTATAGCGTGTTTATGAATAGCAGTCGCTTGGTCCATCTGAAGAGTAAAACAGGTGCTACGCATTTTATCGATTAATTGATCGAGTAAATCGTCAGAAATTTCTTCTACGCACTGTGTCATTAGAGATAGGAATAATTTTCAATTGTTGAGCGAATGAATCACCAAACATTGTTGATACCATGTGACATCTGGTAAGAGGCTGAAGGGGTTCTGGCACATAGCCTGCTCCTGGCGAAAAACGCGAAGGGGCGATAGACGAATCACCATCAACAGTGTCACATGTGCTCACTTCATGAGGCACTACTGAGAGGTTTGGAATATAACCTAGGTTATTGGAGAAAAGATTGGCGATCAGGAATATTACGTCACGACCCTCCCCTCCTTACCGGCCAAATACTCGCAGTGAAAATTTTATCCCCCACCAGCGTCAGAACCCTTTTATCTGTGTGTCGAGCGCCAACGCAAAAGCGTGCATTAACGACGATCTGTTGCGGAGGAGGCGTACGATTCACTTTAAAAACTTAAAACACACATCAAAAAAAGTTCTACATCACTCCGGTTGCCAGAACTCCTGAAGATAGACGTAGACTGTGGATATTGTATCACAGACACAGTCCCTTTGACTGTTCAGAGATGCCACTAAACCCTCCCAAATATTTAAACAACCATACATGAGCAACGCCTATTTGAAAGAGGGAATCCGACAGCTGAACAGTTTCAGTCATTCCACCTGGTAGGAGGTACACGGTTCGTGTTGTCTGTAGTTCAACCATCCCTAGGCGGTCAATACCGCGGTTCCATCGCGTCCGTATTGTTACTTTGTGCCAGGAAGGGCTTTCAACAAGGGCAGTGTCCAGGCTTCTCGGAGTGAACCAAATCGATATTGTTCGGACATGTGGAGGAGATACAGACAGACAGACAGGAACTGTCGATGATATTTCTCGCTCAGGCCGCCCAAGGGGTACTACTGCGGTGGATGACTACTATCTACGGATTATGGCTCGGAGGAACCCTGACAGGAACGCTACCATGTTGAATAAAGCTTTTCGTGCAGCCACAGGACGTCGTGTTACGACTGAAACTGTGCGCAATAGGCTGCATGATGCGCACGTCCATGGCGATGTCCATCTTTCCAACCGTAACACCATGCAGCATGGTACAGATGGGCCCTACAACAAGACGAATGGACCGATCAGGATTGACATCATATTGTCTTCACTGATGAGTGTCGCATACGCCTTCAACCGGACTATCGTTGTAGACGTGTTTAGAGGGGATACGGTCAGGCTGAACGCCTTAGACACACTATCCAGCGAATGCAGCAAGGTGGAGGTTCCCTGCTGTTTTGGGATGGCGTTAAGTCGGGCCGACGTACACCGCTGGTGGTCATGGAAGGCGCTGTAACGGCTGTACGATACGTGAATGCCATCCTCCGACGGACAATGCAAACATATCGACAGCATATTGGCGAGACATTCGTCTTCATGGACGATAATTCGCGCCCCCATCGTGCACATCTTGTGAATGACTTCCCTGACGATAACGACATAGCTCGACTAAAGTGGCCAGGATGTTCTGCAGATATGTGCCCTATCGAACATGCCAGGGATAGATTGAAAAGGGCTGTGTATGGACGACGTGACCCACCAAACACTCTGAGGGATCTACGCCGAATCGCCATTGACGAGTGGGAGAATCTGGACCAATAGTGCCTTGATGAACTTGTGCCACGACGGGTACAGGCATGCGTCAATGCAAGAGGACGTGCTGCTGGGTATTAGAGGTACCGGTGTGTACAGTAATCTGGACCACCACCTCTGAAGGTCTCGCTGTATGGTGATACAGCATGCAATTTGTGGTTTTCATGAGCTTTAAAAAGGGCGGAAATGATGTTTATGTTGACCTCTATTCCAATTTTCTGTACAGGTTCCGGAACTCTCGGAACAGAGGTGATGAAAAACTTTGTTTGATGTGCTTAATACGCTAGAACATTCAAAACTAAGTTGGGAATCATGTTGTGGCGACATATCTTTAAGCTGGATCAAAGACTGTTTTAGATTACAGGGTCTGTAGAGCTGCAGCACTAGCGCATCTGTATAAAAAAAAAGGGATGAAATCTATAAAGGCATTTGATAGAGAAACACTTGAACATTTGGAAAAACCCCGTATAGCTTAAATCCAGATAGTTCCAGGGTAATTTTACGCTACTCTCCAGAACATATTAACGTACTGTAGGTGAGCAAATAATTTCTTAAAAATATTGGGAGTCGTCCAGCGCGCTAGGTGTGCATAAGTGGGCAATGACAAGAATCAACTTGAAGCTGCGACAGCCAGCCGTCGTATCCCTGCAGCGCAAGAGTAGAATCACGGTCAACAGTGGGTTGCTCTCTGTGATGCAACGGAAAGATTCAGAATCTACTCCAGAATGACTGCGCAATGTAATAATTAGTGGCGGTTGCGTAGTTGCAGACCTCCCTACGTTTCCAGGAGAGTACCACATCGAAGGTGTTTCACGTCGACGGTCAGTGGCTTGATGAATGGAGCACCGTGTAACAGAAAAATCGTTGTCTTGTTAGAATTGCTACAAGCATTAAGTACGTCAGCCTACAGAGAAAAATTCGTGCCGTCAGTCTTTTTCATCGACGTGTTACGTTTAATGTACGTTTAATGGGTTTATACCAGTGCTGGCCCCATTAATGAGGTTAGTAAAAGCTGGATTGATCTTCGGTTGTCGGCATTCATAACACATTGCATACAATGGTTTGCTCTATGTCAGGAAATATCTCTTGCAATGTACATGATAATTACAGGGTGAACGCGAATTCTAAAGACAAAATTTTGGCGGTTGTTCAGGGATATTTTCTCAGTATTTTGGCATAAGGGACTCATGGTCTCCAGTGGCTCGATGCAGAGTATTTACATTTCGGACACGTTTCTCTCCACGGAACATGTTTAATTGATGAGCCGTGGTAAAAATTGCTGTTTTGAAGAGCGCGCCGCAGCGCATAGTGTGAAGCAGTCGCCCTCCGTTTCTGGAGGTGGCGCCGCTGTGGCAATCGCAGCTTTGGTGTCTCTCCCTCTGGTGGGAAAGTGGAAGGGCTGCCTGTTCACGTGCATTTAAGGGGCGCTATGAGTTCGCCAGTCGATGTGTCTGGGTCAGTCTCTCGTCCCCAGCTTGCTAGTCTGTCTCTCGTCCGCATTTTTTAGGCAGTTAGTGTCTGTCTGTCGTTCGGAGTGCTCGTATGTCTGTCGTTCGGATCAACCTTTAAAGCCGGCATAATGAGAGTCTTTCCACTCCGGCAGTAAGAGAACTCAGCGAGTGGTCGCCCGGTCGGGGCTTAGTTCCTGCATCTGAGTCCGCCGCCAGTCAGCTCGAGTTTGCTCAGGCAATGGTCATTGGCGGTTGGATAGATAGATAGGTTGGTCGGTCGCGCACTGAGACACAAGATGATTTGTCCGTCTTGAGCGTCGGCGCATGTGAGGTCGCCACGTGAGTCCAGTGGGCCGCGGCGTATAGCGAGGGGTAGTGACTTCGCGGTCGACACGAGAGCAACAGGCCGGTGCGAGCTGCGACGCCGTGAGACGGGAGATCGGCGCGCCTTCCTGCGTCCGTTGAAGTGGCTGGTAGCGGACGGTTCGGGAGAGCGATTTGGGGGTACTGCGCCGGCTCTTCTCGAGAAATCGCAGTTTATTAGAAGTTAAGTGATTGGTGATATCTTATTGATTTACTCTTTTTTTATATTTATTTATTTTTTTTAATCTTTATTTACCATCAACAATAATATTTATACATCACAACCCACCTCCTTATTCGATTAGTGAGTCTTACTTGCTACTGTTAGTTACAATTAGCAGCTAATTACAATATATTGAGTTGTGAGCTACAGCTATAATCTAATTTCAATGGGCAGCTATATTCAGCTATTTATTTTAACTACTAAGATTTTTTAACTAAACCTACATACTACTTCCTGCAGCGTCACAGATGTGTCAGCAATGTACAAACCTACTTTATTGCCTTGCCCATCGAGCTAATCCCGATGGGCGTGCCCCTGACACTGGGCAGGCCAAGATGTTAATCGCTGCAGGTTCCTAAATCTAGATTTCTAGTCTAATTCCTACTGACTAATTCGAACCTACGTCATCTCCAGTGTATTGTCAAATCCAGGTTATTTTTATTCCCCACTCCCCCTAATCCCGTACGTGGCGGATTCCAGACTAAAGGGTCGGCCTATCCACGCACAGGCGGTATGGGAGTAGGGCACGTATTTGTCGTAATCTGTGCTATTTAATTTTGTTCCCTCATGTATTCTCTCAACACTTTCTGTGATACCTCATTGGCAAGTCTATTCAGTGTTTGAAAGGTGTCTTCTTGTCTTATCAGGTGGTAAGTGTCGTGATCAGGTAGTTGGTCACGTAGTGTAGAAGCAACATCATTGAAGAGGGGGCACTCATAAATCACATGATCGGGAGTGCCCTCCGGTTCACCACATTCACACGCGGGTGTGGCCCTTATCCCAAAACGACATAAGTATGCCGGGTAAGGTCCATGTCCAGTGAGAAAATGTATTAGTCCTCTGGTGGGTTCGAAGTACTTCATTTTTAGCCGTTCCCTAATGCTTGGTATCAGCTCATGTGTCCTGCGCCCTGTTTCATCCGCGTCCCACAGTTCTTGCCATAGTTGTACTCCCCTTTGCCTAATCTCTCCTTTGTCCCCTGCCCAAATGCCTAAGATCTCTATTTTTAATACATTTCCCTTCTTAATCCAGAACCATGCAGCCTGCTCCCTGATTTTGATGTCCAAGGGGCAAAGCCCCATTATAACTAGTAGTGCTCCACCTGGTGTTATTCTGTAAGCCCCTACCGATCTAAGAATCATATTCCTCTGAACCCTTCTCACTGTCATGGCAGGCACCACCCTCGTGAGCCTGTGTGCCCAGACTCCCGAGCCGTAACCCACTATCGATGTTAATATACTGTTATGATAGAGTTTTATGAGATGAGGTGGAAGATGAAATCTTTTGTGTCCTATGGATATGAGGTGGTTCCGTGTTTGGAGGGCTTTCTGGGTTACGGTTTCGATGTGTTTCCCAAAATTCCACTTCTCATCAATGATGATGCCCAAGTATCGTGCGTCACGTCTCCGAAGAACCGGCGAGTGCTCGATTCATACAGTCGGGTTACGGATTAATTGTCCCTTCAATAGTAAGTAGGTGGACTTACTTGGTGACACCGTCATTTTGGTGTTTTGGCACCATAGTTGTAACTTGTTTAGGGCACTCTCTATTTTAGGTTCAATGTCTTCGCGGCTACGGCCGCCGACCGGCAGGAGGAGGTCATCCGCATAGGCTATCACCTCTAGCACTTCTTCACTTTGTTGTAGGGTGTCTAGTAAAGGCTCCATGTGGATGTCCCAAAACAGGGGCCCTAGCACAGAACCCTGAGGACATCCCTTTGTTATAGATTTTCCAATTCTCTTGCCAGAGGATAATAGCCAGACCTCCCGTTCCTCGCAATAGCTCCTCAGACAACCATATGGCGGCCCTGGGCACTCCTTCTCCCGCAAGCAGGAGAAGAGCGAAGGCCACCACAGGTTGTCGAAGGCGCCACTGATGTCAACCATGATGCCCACCACGTACTTATGTGGGGTAGAGCCACAGACCTCAGCAGCCAGGGCGATTGCATCAGATGTCGATCGCCCAGGTCTGAAGCCGAACTGCCTGTCGCTCACCCCACGCAGCACTATGTGCAGCCAGTCTGTCAGCTAGTAGCTTTTCTAATATTTTCCCTAGTATGTTAATCAAGCAGATTGGTCTGTAGGAGTTTACATTTGTTGGATCTTTATCTAACCCTTTCCGAATAATGACTACATTCGCGGACCTCCACACCCTTGGAATTTTTTGTTGCATCAGACATTCGTTGTATAAGTGAGTGAGTGGTGCAGTTAGCTGGGGAGCTAGGAATTGCACTACCTCAGCTACAGTGCCGTCTGGCGCGGGAGCTTTTCCCCTTTTAAGTGATTTTATGTGGGCAGCCACCTCTTCCTCCGAGAAAGGGTAGACTGCCGTATTGTTGGTGTATTCATTGAGGTTGTCTTGTCTTAGTTGTTGTTGCTGATCAGATTCCCCATCCGCGCTATCATCAGGCAGCAGGGACCGGAGGAGGACCTCAGCAGTTTCCTGCCAGGATTCCGTCATCCTGTCCCCGTGCCTGACTGTTGATAATTCCAGTGGAGAGCGGATCTTCTCTAGTACTAATTTATACGGTGTACCCCAGGGGTCCAATGCCAATTGGCTCTGGACGAAATTTTCCCAACTTTGTATTCTAACAGCCTGGAGTTCTTTCTGAAATCGATGTTTAGCCTCCCGATATTGCATCAGCCATCTTTGCCGTTCCGGCCAGACGACACTTCGCTGATAATATCTCCTCAGCCTTCTAACAGACCGGCGCATATCCTCAAGTTCGGGCGACCATGGTGATGGAGAGGCTGCTATGGCCTTCCTCCTGGTCGGTACGGCAGCTTTCACCGCGCTAGTTATTGCATTGGTCAGTTCTTCTGCTCGGTCGTTTACGTCTATGTCAAAGTCTGCGCCACCTTCTGGTAAGGCAGGAATGACGCACTCCCTCGCTAGTCGTTCCCAATCGGCCCTTCTGTAATTAAACTGCATTTCCCACCCCATGGCCCAGCGGGACCCCCTTCCACCTACAATGAATGTGATTAAGTTGTGGTCACTTGTAGTGGCGTTTTCTTCTACTTTCCACTCTTGTATTGTGTTAATTGCATTGGGGGTGGCTAGAGTTATATCAATGTTCGTTCCTGGTCCTCCTCCCCCTGCATAGGTTGGAGGATTACTAGGCTTGTTGGCTACCACTAGTTGTGATGCCATGATAAAATCCTCTACTTTCTCTCCGTTGGTGTTCCCTGTGCCGCTGTGCCACAGGGGGGATTTTGCATTGATATCAGCAGTGATTATCATCCTTCGTCCTTGCAATGCCGTAGTTACTGTAGCTAGATGGTCAAGGTGTGTTTCAATGTTATCTCCGTACTGAAAGTACATATTAATTAGTATTATTGTTTCACTGGGAGATAGCAGCTCCACGACATTGCAGTGACTATTGGTGAACTGTAATAGTGTAGTTACTTTCAGGGCTTTGTTCGTGATTATTATTGCCGCTCTCGGATTATCTCCTTGGCTGATGACCTGCCACGTCGCGGCTGCAAATGCAATTTTTCCAGCTAGGGAGTACGGCTCTTGTAGACAGAGCACATCCAGCCTCCTCTCCTCCACTTCCTTTCGCAGCTCCTGCATCACAAGTCGACTGTTATGTGTGTTGAGTTGGCCAACGGTAATTTTTGTCATCTACGGAAAGTATGTATGTATATGGTCTTCTGGCCATGTCTTGTTCCAGTCATACGTAATACGTCCATTAGCCAGAACTGACTGTTCGTAAATGTCGTTTAGGTCAAATTTTTCTCCTCTTCTCTCGAACACTTTCTTTAGCAAGTCTCGCAGGGCTCCGAAGACGGTGGGGAGATTCACTGACTTAAGCTGTATTCTGTCTACAGCCTCCATTACCGAGAAGGTGACTCCTCTTCCATATTCGTGTCCTACGCGGACCACATGTCGTAAGGCAGTGGTCAAGGTGGCCGGCTGCACCAATCTCGCCAGTTGCATGGTAAATTCTAAATTTGGATATATTCGTACGGGGTCTATTGGCGGTAGTCTTACCACTGGGGTGTCTAGAGAGCTTGTTATTGTGCTCTCTTGCACAGGCTTTCGTTCTTTCTGGTTACTTTCATTTGCTGGGACCTCAGGCACAGGATGCCTTTGCCGTTGCTGGTGTTTTGTCGGCTTCACTTCACTGCTGAGAGAGGAGGGAGTAGCCATAGGGATAATTTCCGTCTGGATACATTTATCGATTTTCGGTGGATCTGTTTGAACACTTTGTCAACTGTCTCAGGTATCGGATCCCTCGAAAGAGATTTTATGAATTCTTTAAACCTATTTGCCCTACTGGCATCCCTCCTCCTTTTGCTAGGGGATTTTCGCTTTGGCATCCTGTTCTGTTTGACGTACTCAGCCATAGTCCGTTCTGGATATTAGTCTCTGCTCCAGCATGCGGTACGTAGGGCAATTTCGTCCTGAGGCTCCGCAGCTTTTCTTCCCCCGTCTTTTGCAGGGAATGCATACACTTGCGGCTTTACAATCTTTTCGTGTGTGACCATCTTCACCGCACCTGGAGCAAGCCGACCCCCTGGTGCAGTGCCTTAGAATGTGGTCCAGGTCTCCACAATTATGGCAACGAGGTACCACAAGGTAATCCCTAATATTAATGGCATGAAAGCCAACATACAGTCTGCCCATTGTCATAATCTGCTTCCACATTGGTGCTGTGACCTCGGCGACGTGATGTACAACATCACGGTCCCGAGGTCCCGTTTTAAATCTCAGTTTAAAAGAGTACTTGAACTCATTTTCATTCATTTGGTCAAAGTTTTGGTCCTTTATGCTCAGGTACAGTTCCTCGTTTGTCATTGTCGCTGGTACATCGTATAGGATGACCAACGGGTTCCTTTTTCTCGGCGGTTCGCACTTGACCACCGAGTTCAGCTTGGGATTCTTTAACAATTTTTCGTTGTCTTCTTCTGTAGCCACCTCCACAATCACTGAGTTTCTACTAGGTTTGACCTTATTTATTCTAATTTTATCTTTTGCCGGATCAATACTTTTGGTCAGCAATTCTTGTATTTTTTTAACGCTCGTGTCTTGGCCTGGTAGGCTTCTGAGGAAGACCGCCGTGTCTGACCGCTTGGTCACCTTGGCGATCGTTTCTTTCGTGGTTTGTAGCTTTGGCGGTGCTTGCGCGACCACTCCAGCCCAAGTCTTTGTTGGTTGCCTTCTTAATCTTTCATTCTCCTTTTCTAACTCCTCTACACGGCCTTCGAGCTTGGCGTGGGCGATGGCCCATGAAGCCAGCTCGTTCTTAATAATAGACAATGCCGCCTGACTTATCTTCCCATTCTTAATGTTTTGCTCCAAGAGCAGCGTGACACGTGCATGTCTCTGTATGACGGTTTCGTCTTCTGCCAGTCCCGTCTCGTCCTGAGGAGAGGGATCAAGCATCGCAGATGCTCGCTTGAGCGCACTCGATTCACTCGTCTCAGTTGTAGCCATATTGATTGACGAGTGAAAAATGGGGTGGGAGCCCGTCTCTTACCCCGGACCGGCTCCTCTGGCATGGGGGGGGGGGGGGGGGGACTTCTGCAGCTCACCCACCGACCTCGCCCCTAGGTCAAGGGCACTTCAGAGCTGCTGGGTTCAGCGCACCGTCACCAGCGCACTGGTCCCCCTCGGTGTCCCCGTCATCGACGATTTCACGCGACGCTCCTCGGCAACTGCACCCCGCACTCCGGAGAGGCGGATGCACCCCTCGCCCTTCGCCGCCTACTTGCCCGAGTTTCCACCTCTCGGCCAAGGACCCACTCCTACTCAGGTGGCGGGCCGGTCCCCAAGACGTTCGACGGTCTGGACCCATCTAACCTGGCCCAGGCGATGTCACCACCTCCTGGGTTTGGCAGAACACGCCCCGGTTACCCAGGGGCGCGGCGAAGCACCCTTGCCGACTCGCGCCGCGATCCCACGCCGACAAACGAGATCGCCGCCATGCAGAGCACCTGCTGGACTGTGCCCTGCGAACAGAAAGGGACTGGTGTTCCGTCCCTTGACACAGCTCCCCCTGTGCCACGCACCCTTCGCTTTCGCATCGGGTTGGGTCGCAGCTCTCCCTTTTGTCGCAAGGCAGAACGCCAAGCTTAACATCTGGCACCACGGGAAGGCGGAAAGAGCCACTTGGGAAGGAGAGGCTATGGGAGACGCGTCACTTCCCCTGTGAGGACTGCCGCGGCACACCCGACTGGAAGCGATACGCCCCAGTGCGAGCTTCCGTTCCTTACGGCGCGCCGACAACGGGCGGGCCCGTGCCGAACGCGCCGTCAAGCGACCGATTTCACGCCAGACATTGATTTACTCTTGCTAAATTCTACTTGTTTTCTTGGTGAGGTCACCAGCCGTTTTGCTTTGGGGTCGTCCCACCATTGTTCTCCGTTTTCCCACCCGCGGGAAGGTGGTTCTTTATAAACTGAGTGGTCCGTTTTTCTTTTGTGGAGTAGGGGCGGGTTAGATTAACCTGCAATTCGGGTTGTTCGGTAATCTCCCTATCAATCTACCGTACGTTAGTAGCTGCCTCTGACATGTTTGTCGGATTTGATGTGTTAACGAATTTATTGCTTGGAGTGTAACGGCCTAATACCTGAAATGTGTTTTGATCTTTGAAAACTTTGATATTATTGCCTATGATCTTGAGAGGTAGTATCTGTGTACTGTAGAGCAGCTTAACTATTTTTTGGCCAACCTTTTAGAATTTTATCTAAGGTTGCATTTCATGGGCTTTTATTTAAATGATCATTTTAGTATATAAAGTTGCCACCCTTTCACCGTAAGACTTTTCTTAGAAGTTAAAATCAAGTTGCACCCTCGGCGGCAAGGTTAATGTTTTAATTGTTAGTGTTTTGTACCATTTCCTTCCCTCCTACGGGGGGGGGGGGCATAGTTTGTATGCTTGTGTAAATTGTTAAAACTCTTAGTTTAAGGTTATTTGGTGTGTTGCAGATTTGCACCATTGTAGTCCTTCAGAGGCTGTTGTGAGTGGTCGTAACTACGGTCGTGTCAAAAGGGAGCGGCAAGGTTCTCTGCCCGAAAGCACATACAGTCAAAACTTGTTTCTTTCTGCCTATGAATAAGTTGTAACTTTGATATTTCTGATTATAATTTTAAATCTGTTTCTTTTAGAAAAATGCTTTTAGGCACTATTAAAGTGAATAAAATTCCCATTTGTTAAAAGGAATTTGGTTATGATTTCATCAGTTACTCCCTGGTAACTACTACCACGATTACATAGTGTGATTAGATGTGTTAATGTTCTTGATGAATCGCTAGTAAATAAAATAAATTCTTAACAATATTCTTTGAAAATAAATCACGGTTCAATTGTTAGTCATTGTCAACGATAAAATCCGCTACAAATTGTACAAATTAGTGACAATTAGAGACTATGCTCTCCAAGCGTGCCAAATGAGTTCTTGACTGTCATTGCAGGAATTATGTCAGTTTACTTTGGTTTGACCCTGTTGGTTGGTTTGCAATATATCCACGTTACATTAAGTGGTAGTCTGTAATTAGTGCCTCAGTGGTACATGAAAGAAGTTAGCTTTGGTTCGAATGGCTCTGAGCACTATGGGACTTAACATCTGAGGTCATCAGTCCCCTAGAACTTAGAACTACTTAAACCTAACCAACCTAAGGACATCACACACATCCATACCCGAGGCGGGATTCGAACCTGCGACCGTAGCGGTCGCGCGGTTCCAGACTGAAGCGCCTAGAACCGCTCGGCCACGCCGGCCGGTGAAGTTAGCTTTCACTGCAGCAGATGACAGTTCGTGGTTTCTTAAATCTGTTGTTGTCTGGTACATCAATCTAAATTTTGACCGTCAGATGTCGTGAACAGTACACTCGCTAATGTTAGGGGTACACGGTCGCTCCCACCAGCATTTGGACTTTGTGTTGTGTGTCGTACTGGTCTCTCTATATTGCATTTAGCACTGTTCGCTTCCGTTAATGGTTTGTTTTCCCGGCTGTGTTAGCTGTACATTTACAGTGATGCACAGCACTATGGATAGAGTTACCGATGAAGAGCTGGCCGAAGTGCAACTCGTCTGTGGGTTCACTGCATCTAATGGAAGAACAGCACAATGACTATGCCGAGCTATTCCCGCAGCGGAGACGACACTACACAGTATTTTCCCATCTGACAGTTGGCCCTTTTTTGTGTGATTGCATAACATAAGCTTTTCCACTGTCGTGAAGGTATTTTCATTAGAAGCGGATGTAACTCAGGAGGCAAAACGAATTAAAAAATTATTTCGTTGTTGCTCTGTCACGAGTCACCTGAAGGTTTAAAATTTGTTTTGTAATGACAGGACAGAGATTCCGTAACAACGTTTGAAACTGTAAGACATTTGGAGGAGCAAGTATGCGCTCTGACTATAATTTATTGATTATGAAGTGCAGATTAAAACTGAAGAGACTGCAAAAATATAGGAAATTAAGGAGAAAGGAGCTGCATAAATTGAAGGAGTCGGAGGTAGTTGATAACAGGGGAAAGGGTAAAGAAATACAATAGAGAGCGAATTGGTAGCTTTGAAAGAAGGTAGTGATCGAACAGGTAAAAAGACAAACGGCTAGTACAAATCCTTGGTCAACAGAAGAGATATATACTTACATAGATAAAAGGAGAAAATAATAAACTAGATCAAAAGATACAGTCAAAAATAAATCCAGACATCTAAAATATGAAATTGACAAAAAAGTGATTAACGGCTACGCAGAAATGGCTAGAAGACAAATGCTAGGATGTGGACGTATTCATAACTAAGGGAAAAACTGAATCCCACCTTTAGGAAAATTAAAGATTCCTTTGGCGAAAAGAAGGGCATCTGTACGAACATCAAGAACTCAGATGGCAAACCAGTACTGACCAAAGAAAGGAAAGCTGAATGATGGAAGCGATGTAGAGAAAGGTTGTACAAGGGAAACGAAGGGAATAATATCGAAACGGAAGATTAGAGATAGGGTACTGCGAACAGAATTTGACAGAACATTGAAAGACTTAGATCGAAACATAGTACTTGGAATAGATGACACTCTCTCTGTATTATTGAGATCCATTGGAGAGCCAGTCATGACAACATTTCCACTTGATGTGTAGGGTATATCAGACTTCAAGAAAGATGTAATAATTCTAATTTTTAGAAAAGGGTAGGGGCTGCTTGGTGAGAATACTACCGAAACATCGGTTCAACAAGTCATGATTGCAAAATTCTGACACGAATTATTTGTGGAAGAACGGAAAACTTGTAGAAGCTAATATCGAGGAAGATCATTTTGGGTTCTAGAGAAATGTAGGACAATACTCACCTTACGCCTTAGCTTCGAGTGTAGGTTAAAGAAAGGCAAACCTACGTTTATATCATTTGTATATATAGAGAAAGCGTTTGATAATGTTGTCTGGAATACATGCTTTGAAATTATGAAGGGAGGAGGGATAAAATTCAGGGACAGAAATATCATTTATAAGTTACATAGAAAATACGCTGCAGTTCTAAGAACCGAAAGACTTGAAAAGGATGCAGTGCTTGCGAAGGCAATGAGACCTCATAGTAACCTGTTCCCAATTCATTACATTTGTACCATGAGGTAGCAGTAAGGAAAACAAAGAAAAATTTGGGGAGGAAATTAATGTTCAAGGAGAAGAATGATGAACATTGAGATTTTCCGGTGATGGTGCAATTCTGTTAGAGGGAGCAAAGAACTTGGGAGATCAGCTGGGCGGAAAGGATAGTGTCTCGGAAAAAAAAAGTTGTGAGATGAACATAAACAAAAGTAAAATAAATGTAATGGAATTTGTCAAATTAAAGGAGACGATCCTGAGAGAATTAGATTAAAATGAGACACTAAAAGTAGTAAATGCGTACTGCTATTCGGGCAGGAAAATAAATGATAGCCAATATAGAGCAAGAAAAGCAGGTCTGAAAATTAGAAATTTAATATAAGTGTAAGGGTTAGGAAGTCTTTTACGAAGGAATTTGTCTGTAGTGTAGCCGTGTATGGTTGTGAAAGAAGCTTTTGAAATGTGGTACTACAGAATAGTGCTAATGATGCGGTGGATAGATTAAGTAAGTGATGAGGAGGTACTGAATCGAACTGGGAAAAAAAGAAATTTATGTCACAACAAGGAGACTTCTCGAGGCATCAAGGAGTCGACAGTTTGGTAGTGGAAGGAACCAAGAGGGGCAAGAATTGTAGCGACAGACGAAGGGATGAATACAGTAACCGTGTTCAAATGAATGTAGGTTGCAGTAGTCTAGTTCTATGGCATGATGTGGTAGCGATGGAGTGATGTGACGCTTTTCCGTTACTGAGCGTCCAGTCTCTAGATCATTGTTTATATGGTTAGCTTCACAGATTGCTGTCACAGTGATCTCGACTTGGATTTCTGGTACTGCCATATAGTTGCTTCTTATCTAGTTGTCTGGAACATGGTTCATTCCAAGGAGGAAAACAGAGAATTTGCTTCAGCAAATAATCCGCAGAAGTGAGATCAAGTCAGATGCTTGTACCAGGCTATGAGCTTCTGTACGTTGAGAAGTAATGCCTCTGAATTTTTTTATGTGAAAATTCTTGAAGTCTCTTAAGCAAATCCGCTGTGACAGAGCGGTTCTAGGAGCTTCAGTCGGGACCACATTGCTGCTACGGTCGCAGGTTCGAATCCTGCCTCGGGCATGGATGTGTGTGATGTCCTTAGGTTAATTAGGCTTAAGTAGTTCTAAGTCTAAAGGACTGATGACCTCAGATGTTAAGTCTCATGGTGCTTAGAGCCATTTCAACCATTTTTTAAACAAAACAAGCGATATTAATATTCTACATCATTATTCTTCCTGTGTACATATTTGTAGCCCTCTGACGGTAGAAGGCTCCGACTTACAGCGTGTAACATGGAGGTAGTATGGTATAAATTACTCCTCGTGTTCCGAATGATTCAATTTTCCCTCTTTCTTGACATACAGTGTGTGAAATAATACCAAATCCTGGTGGACAAGGTGTGTAAATGTGAGATTAGTGTTATTGATTCAGACGAATAGTATAAATCTTAATCATATAGGCAAATGTTAATGTTAAATGGCTTGTTCTGTGTGTAATGTAACAATGTCGGTGTCTTAGAAATATCATTATGTAATAGAGAATTCGATGACTTCGTCAGGGCATGGAGAGCCCTCTTCGCTTCAGAATGACTATGCCAAACCAAACACAAGCACTGCGACATTTGTCACAATTTGACGCCTTCGGTTCACCGTCATCGATTATCCTCCATACAGTTCCGACTTAACCACAACCGGTTTCCATATGTTTTCAAAGTTTAGAGAATACCTTCGAGAAGTTCATTTTTATAGTGAGGAAGCGGTGCAAGTGGAGGTCATATTGTGGGTCTGTCAACGAAGTCAAATACTGTACAGTGATGGTATCAACAAACAAGCCTTGCGCTGGGAGAAATGCATTCGTCCCTAGGGTGACTATGTTCAGAAATAAATATGTAGACAAGAAGAATAAATATTTAGGATGCTAGTAAAATTTGTTTACTTTAAAAATATGTTTGAGATTACACATAAAGAATTAGCGGACATTACTTTTCAGCATGCCCTGGTAGTTGAGGTAGTCATGTAGGAACAATAAGTTCTGAATACCTGAATGAGAAGGTGCTCGGGAGTATAACTGCTCATATTTATTTAACAGATGATCCGTTTACTTTCTGTGCATTTTTCTGTTTCATTCCAGAATGGGCGACATTATCCTCAGTGCACTAACCATAACAGACAACACTACAGCGAAGAGTGGAAATGCATTTTCTCTTGTATTGCACTAGTCTTCGAAATTTTCAATATTGTTTCGACATCATGGTCTCACATTTTAGTCCTGGACCGCTTTCTGTCAGTCAAATTTTTTATCTGGATGCTGTTTCATTGGAAGTGGACAATTTTCATAACACAAACATGCAGAAGACACTCTTTAGCGCTTAATAATTAGTAATTCAGAGAAGAGTAACTTCATTACGTGTATTTAGGGGAGACTGGGGCTAGTTGTTACGTGGGGCAACTTGTTACATGCGAATTATGAATTAACTGCTGCTGGCAAAGCATTTTCTTTCCAGTAGATGGTAGTCAATCGCTGGATGGTATGCTATCTGAAGTAAAGGACTGCGAGAGAAAATATTGTTTCTCCGTCTGTTTGCAACTTCTTTCTTCTCTGATTATGTTTTCTAATAGCGACATAGCCATTCTGTATATAACTGCAATTGTTGGATCACCTAGTAGTCTTAACTGCAAGTGAGTGATAAAATATTTAAAATTTCTCTACAACTGAAAATTGATGTTAATCTATAAACGAATATCAAATGACGTTGTATGGAGCAATCTGTTATAGTTCCGTCGAGGCTAGTTTTCAGTTTTGTATTATGCATTTTCCTTGTGAAGGCAACATCAGAAATTATAAAAAGAACACAAATAGAGGCACAATGCTAAAAGAAACATATAACGGATCTACAAAATAAGTAATTTAAGGTTACAATAATTCGTAAAAATAAAATAGGCTTTGCTTTTATACTGATAACAAATTGTATGTAAGAAGAAACAACAATAAATGATACGAAACTATAACATTTTTATCAATGTTTAATAGGCTACACTATGTGTAACAATTTACTCACCCTCTGTAACAATGTGACACATTCTGGGTTAAATTGCTACAATGTACGAGCATATGTCCAGAACTGATGTCAAGTCAGTGATATTCCGATAGCTCTATTATAAGGTTTCTGGCATTAAAATAGATCTAAAATTATCTTGTAAGAAACATTATTGGAAAAACTATAACAAATAGCCATGGCCTCTGCAGTTCATTCAGGTCATATTTCTTGCCTAGCATCGAACCGAACTCTCCTCATAGACATACGTATTAATCACATCACATTAAACAACATTATCATTTGTACTATAGTAACTAGAATATAAAAGCGTAACACGGCAAGAAGAAAAGAACGTTCGTTAACAACCTTCAAACATTGCAAATTGCGATGTGCAGGGACTCAATGAGAAGCAAAAGCTCAACTCCCGCTAACTGAAGACAGAAAGCATTATTTTCCAACGGAGTTACGTGTTATAAGTGGCTGTATCTTCCGCAAGTTTCGTCATCAAGAAATGTACAACGTTTACATACGATTGTCTTGCAGTAGCCGATTACTCACTGCACATAAACACATACCTCACTCTCTCTTCCTTGCTGCAGTCGACTATCGCGGCACATACTTATATGTCTGTGTCTATTAATCTCTTGCGCTGCAACACCCTTGTTTGGAATACAGGAAAGGTTGACAGCACCAAATACTTCTGTAGAAATTCATTTCACACGACGTAACGTCAGAGAACATCCGTTGTAGGCTGTATAAAACACGTTGGCTGGTATGGATTTACAATGGAGGTGGACTCAGTTAGCACCATCGAGTCAGCAAAATCGTGTTCAGGGGACTGGTAAAAGTTGTTAATAGGAATCTATTGGGCAATTTCGTTAACAGAATTCAACTTTTTTTCTCTTGAAGTTTCATTTCTAGAAATATGAGTGTGCTGCGTTTTTAAAATTCAGCCACCTCAATGGAATGAGCACTTTTATTGTGTCACTTTCAGCAACATGCTATTTCTGGTGATATGTATTACTTCAAATCAGTAAAGTCTGATTTAGTGTTATTGCCCCTACTCACGTGCGATTTTGTAATTGATCCAATTCGTGGTATCTCCTGTGGTCATGTTGCTACAAATTCCGTAAGATTCATGAGGTACCCGCATTGTTTGACCTATGACAATCTTTTGTGAAAGCTCATGAGATGTATATTGCTTTGCCTATCCTAGGATAGTCTAATGGTTCCATTAGCAACTGACAAGTGCTTTTACCAGATTTTTAAGAAACGTTTCTGCTGAGAGGTAAGCCTGCTACTTGTAGGGAAATGTTTTTATCCTAATGTTTGTATGAAAATGTTGCGCTGGTTATGAATCACAATGAGCCTCACTGCGTCCCGAAGTTCCGGAGAGCTAACACTACCTGTCAACGAAATTGACGAGCAGTGATAGAAGTTGTTTCAGAACATCATTCCTGAATAAAGAAAAAGCCAAACAACTGCGAACAGGACTCGCACTCTGAGTGTTTCGTAGAAACTTAGTTACGTAAACAGATAATAATAACAATAATAATTTTGAGTGGCTCCACGGCCTTGTCCAAGGTTTTCTGTTCGATGCAGCTTTGACGACTTGCGTGTCCATAACCCACCCCTGCTATCCAATGGGGGCAAAGGTGACCTATAGTTTAACATGGAATCCGAACCACGTGTTGTTTCTGGCGACTCGTCACATCGTTGGGAGGTCAAGGATAGGTTAAAATGAAGACTAAGAAATTCGTGCTCCGACCGAGATTCAATCCCAAGACCTCTCGATTTCCCGGAATGTCCTTAACCGTTAAACCAACAGGCTCGAAATAGGCTTTGCTGTGTGAGTTGCGAGTATCAAAAATATGTAACACACATGAGTGTATCTTTTGACTGCATTGACTTAGAAGCTGAAATTTTCTACTCCACAAGTGGACCGTATACCTTGGTATTTGACGTAAAGTTGAATGTGATACCCCCACTGATTCCTGAGAAAAGGGGTCTTAACAAACGGAGAGACAAACAGACGGACAGCAACGGCAAAACAAAAATTATACGATATAATTGTCATAGGACAATCTTCGAACTTGCCCCTTTGTTTGTACAGTGAAATCTTACTCCATATCAAATTTTACGATTGTAGCTCAACGGGAAGCACCCTATAGGTTTCGATGAGTAAGTATCCTGTTATCGAAATATGAGACATAAAGGTCCGATTCTTTTGATTGCATTGACTTACACCGCAAGGGATCGTACATCTTAGTACCTGACATAATTTCAAACTTATATCAATACCCGCCCCTGAGAGAAAGACGTCTTAACAGACCGACAGACAGACTGTCGGACAATAAATGGCAAAAGATTTTATTTGGTATGATTAAAAATTAACAGTTTCAGAATTTTGTTCCTTTACTCGAACTGGGAAATCTCGCTTCTTGTCGAAGTTTATGTTTCTAGGTCAAGGAAATGTGCCCTATTGTTGAGTGAGTTTGTAAGTATCGAAATATATTACTTAAATGGTCGTATCTTCTGAGCGCATTTACTTAGAAGCTTAAATCTTCTACTGCGCGAAGGCATCGTAGACTTCAGCATGTATTATAAATTTCAACTTGATATTTCTACCCGTTCGGAGAAAAGGGGGTCTTAAAAGTTGGACAAACAGACGGACAACCAAGTTATATAATGGTTTCACTTCTAGCAATGAGTTAAGGAACTGTAAAAAATAACAAAAAGAATGTTCATAGCTGAGTTCACCATTGCATTGCATTTGTGAACGACGTAAGCACCAGGCCAAGATTACTCTGACGATATTTCGCTTGTAACTGTACGTGGTAGAAGTTAGAAAATATTATGCCGCTTTATGTGTAAATGATACACTCAATGTATGAAGATTTGTGTTCCTATGACCTGCAGTCTGGTGCTTAACGAAGTGATTGCCTTTTGCCGTGATTACGTACTGAAGTTCAACACTGAATAGTTTTACTTAAATCAGTAGTAGAGGTTTACGGTAAGTCACAAATGGGTGTTCTTTGACTACATTAGAATCTCCGTTAGTGTTGAAGCTTTTACCAGTCGTGAGCAGTAGCAATTTTTTACTTGAAAACCCACGCAGTTAGATGAGAACATACCGTTTTAATTTTATCTTTATTTTTCAGTTGCAAACGTGACTGTATACAATACACTGGAAGCATGAATTTAAAAAAAAAAGCCTTCAGTCGCAAACTTTCATGTTTTATTAAATACAAGGTGCATTTCCAACCCTGTGGTTCCATCATCAGGTGTAAATTGACTTTGCATGTTCCTCTCATTAAATGGTTTGACGTTAGGTTATGAATTTCGTATGTCTAATGCTTTAATTTGATTGTGTGGAAAGTTTATATTGTTTATTTTTCTGCTGTTTAGTACATGTTTTTCGCATTTCACTTACAAATCTCATAACCTAACATCAAACCATTTCATGACAGGGACAAGAATTTCACCTCATTCAACAGCAAAAATAATTCAACTATTAAGACAATTTACACTTGATGATGACCCCAGGGTCCGAAATGCATCGTGTATTTCATAAGACACGCAAAATTTGTGACCGAAGGTGTTTTTCTTTTCTTATCTTTTTCCCAGATAACATTTCTATCAGACCCATAATAACTAAGAATCACTCCGCATTCTCAGGAATTTACTTCAGTTTCCTTCAGCTGGCGTTTGCAAGTGGGTCGGGTTTTAAAATTTTTGCTCATCTTGGTTCGGGAAGGTGGAAAGTGAACGGACTTACTAAACAGCTGTTATAATATCCACCTCCCGATAGGCAGATCGACCACCACAGAATATATGCCGATGAAAAGGAGGTGCCTAGCTTTTTACGCAACTTTGGTCATTGACCATTGTCTTTTCGGATTTCCATTGCTGCTATTTATATTATCTCGTCACCTTTCTTGATTTAATACGACATTTGTGATAAGGTCAACGCCTAAAGAAGAAAGTACATTCCTGTATGTTGTATTATAGTTAACAGGTAAGCACAGTATAGAGTGACGATACATAGGTAGGAGATTAGAAACGGAAATGAATGAGTTGGGCAACTTTTTCGTTTAACCTTATCGACAGAAGATATATATTGCAAGAGTCTTTCTGATCCGATGGTGGCCAAATTCTATCTTCGAAACAGAGTTTGCTGCAACTATATCCTAACCTAAGATGCACTTCAGGCATAATTTAACGAATATGAGGATGAACTCCAGTACATGCCCTAACACGGCAACTCACGCAGATTTGACGTCATATCTATCTGCAGTACGTTTTTGAGTAGAATGTAGGCTAAAAGTTCTTCTACCAGTCAGAAAAGCCACCCCCAGAAGAAACTGTAGAGAAACCGAAGTTCGACAGCTTGATCCCCTAGTCATGATATGCTTTTCGACCTTAACCTGTAACCTCCCCCCTCACTTATCGACCTTAATGACAGTGAAAAATTAAACCGCGTGTACCTAATGGAAATTTGGGAAAAAGCAATCGTCACCGAAGTTAATCTATCGGTAAAGAGGGAGGAAAGGGTTACATCTAAATGAAAGGAAAAATGCAAATGAAACTGGTGGAAATTAATTTTGAAAAGGGGTAAAGTTAATGAAGAAAGTAAATGTGCGGCCGTTACGTTAACAATTAACTAGCGGTAATTAGATATTTGAGATTTGGGGGAAATCACGGTCGCCAGTCCTAAGGACAATTACTATAGTAACTGAAAAAGAAAGGTTATTACACATATAATTAACACTAGAAGCGTGGCAACTGAAGGTTGACACGTGTAGTGTGAAAACTGAAAGTTTGTCAGAAGTAATAAATTTCGCTACACTCTGACTTAATTTAGCAAAAGAATTAATAAAACCGGAAAATCGAAAGTTAATTTAGTGACTGAAGTTAATAGTGAGCTTTCTTTCTGAAGCACATCGAAATCCAGTAAAATACGGTTAGTCTTGGACTACCTCAACAATCATTTCAAAAGCAACTTGACTCTACGCAATTTAGAAACAAGATATTTAACTTTGAACTTGAATTAAATGATTCTGAACTATTATCAATAGTAAAATTTAGTACGTACCAAGCTGAGCTGCAGTCACAGGTAAGCTAAAATATGCTAACAAAACTCGCACTCTAAATTTGTGCTCGTGTAACCTAAATGTTGTAGCCAGCTACTGAACTTTGAAATTAAAGCAGTGAAATCTAATCATATTATTTTAATGCTGGCGTTTGAATTTCAACGACACTCGGGTTCATTTTGGAAAAGGAAGGGACCCTGCTTGGCAATGCAATTGGGACAATGAGCAACAAAGGTTCATGCTAAGTTGCTGTAATTTTGCGAGGCAAATGGAACAATTTGAAAAGCTGAGGTCTGCCATACAGTTCTGAAACTTTACGTGCTTTTAGTCTTCCTTGTTGGTTGATTGAAGGTTTGAAGCCGTCGATCGAGGAGGTGGCGACAGTCACTCATTGTCGGCCGTCGCTGTTGCAGAAGCTGGATGTTGGCGCGCCTTCTTCTCGACACGGTTACCAGGCGAAACGGGCTCTTGATGTGCGCCAGCTAATGCTTCCCGTCCGCGACACCATGTCAGAAACTATCATCGCGAGTCGAGCGCAATTACTTGCTGCCAAACCCCGAAAGCGCGGCAACTCGCGGGAGCGTCACACGACACCTGCTCCACTCGCTACTCCCGCCAGACTCTCACTGTTCTGCCCGCGCTCCACGCGGCCGAGTTAACACTACCAAAGATCCTACACACTTTGATTCGTCACACGACCTATCGACGTAATCGTTCGATAGCAGTTTTCCCTAGGCAAGACCCAGCGTAAAAATACAAATAATATTTACGAAACAAACCAATTATACATCGACATGAGTGCATAAATATATATATACAAGCAGTAAAACAATTACAATATATAAAGAGACAGAAATGTCATATCTTGAGGTAACAAAACAAGGAAAAAAAATAATAGTACAATAGATGGAAATAGGAGTATATGCATTTCCGGCGTTACACGTGCCCCACATTGTCTGAGGATGTTCGTGTAACGTAAACAGACTCAGAAAATGTCCCAAAAAAGAAACAGCGGAAATGCATATGCTCAAAACATCAACAAAATTTAGCATTCGTCTAATTAATCATAAATCAATTTTTAGACCATAATAATTGAATGGGGACACTCCTAATCTTATTCCACTCTGTCATCTTGCACAAAATAAAACAGGTTGACAACATATTAAAATTCATAGAAGATATAGAAAATGGTTTAGCTATTCCAAAAATCATTAAAATTCGTAACACTATGAGAAATGGAATACTATTTGCAAAATTAATCAGAGTACATGGTCATAAAAACAGGTAGATCGAAATACGCAAATTAATAATTAATTACATAGAATACACATTTTTACATAACCTTTTCATAATTAATATCTCGTCATGAGATTCCACTTAACGCTAAACAAGAAAATAATATTCAGTAGATCGAAAAAAACATAAATATTGACAGCAGAATTCTTTCACATCAGCTGTCCGGGAAGAAAAAACTATTCCGCCTTTCGCACTCGCAAGTACAAAGAATGCCGACAGCGGCACAAGAGCCAACAGCGGCACAAGAGCCGACAGCGGCTTAAGAACCGACAGCGGCTCCGCCTCGTCAGTATTGTTGCGCCCGCCTGTGCGGCACGCTTGATCTCACTCGCCTGTCTAACGGCATTTCCAGAACGTCCCGAGTAATCTCAAGGAGTCCATTAACACTATCACAGTGGATAACTCAACACTGTCCATCATCACACGCATGTACTAGCCTGAAACTTAAAACAGCGTCTAAGTACATCGGCAATGACTAGTAAAACACATATTCATGAAATCTTACAGCTAGTTACAAAATCATATTTACGTTGCTTAATCTACTGTGACTCAGCTGAAAACTTAAATTAGCAGCTTGGATTTTTCAATTGATAAATAATCACTCTCTCTTAAATCATTTAGTCAAAATTAATTACTTATTAATTACAACTTCTTTAATGACCTTGGTCAGTCAAAAGCATGGCAATCTAGCAAATCGTTAAATCTTACACTCTATTTTACATACTGTATAAATTACCCATTGTGTGGTATTAATCGATCCTAGGTTGGTACAATTTCAAGTCTACAATATTCCGTAAGCATTTGTGTGAGGTATACCAATGACTTTATATGGTCCATTATAAACAAACTTAAATTTAGAGATTTCATGGTCTATCTCGCTCGATTTCTCATGAGCTTTTACAAGTACTAAGTCTCCGATTGCAAACTTAGCAAAACGCGCTTTAGCGTCATGACGACGTATGCGAGCATCGGCTTTTAGCTTCATTACTTTTCGCAAACGATCTTTTTTCACACCAATACTAATGTTAATCCGTGGAGGGAATTTGATTATCTCTTCCAATTCACTTTCTACACTTTTGTCAATGCCGAAATTCCTCATGTTATAGTAGTTCAAATTCATACCTACGTCAATACCATTCGGCCAGTTAACAATGTGTATAGGCTGGTATTGCCTATGCACACCGTCTCCTGCCTCGTCAAAACTAACTACTATTGTTTTATCTTGGGACGTACATGTCAACGTTTTGCTTTCGCAGTTAATCACTGCACGGTACTTTAACAGCCAATCTAACCCGATAATTACTTCCGTAGTTAAGTCTGGCACGACGACAAACTCTTGTTCAAATCGTGCCCCACATATCTCGAAGTTGACAAAAATCTGTTTTGTGACCGGTTTACTGGCCTTCCCAGTAGCACCGATAATTTTCACTCCTGTTACTGGCATAACTACGATGCCAGGTCTGTCTTTCAGTAACTCAAATATTTTCCCAGATACAGCACTCAATTCTGCACCGGTGTCAATCAACACGTTTAGTTGTAGGTCGTGCATATTAACAGACACTACTATCTGTCTACACTTGTCCTCGACTGTTTCTTTATTTTCCCACAGTAAATCCTCGTCTATATCCAGGTCATTCCAGAAAAAACCATCCGGCTTTGATCCTAAATCCGGTTTATCTGGCGGCTTTTTCAGCCTCTGTTCACATACAGTTTTAATTTCAACACGTTTGTCCTGAGGCTTAGTCTGTAGCTTCGCCTCCAATACCGAAACCTTTTCCTGTAACTCGTCAACTAGTGAGTGTTGCTTTGCTATCGATTCACTAATTTGTCACCTTCGTTCATTCCTCTTTGGTCAGATTGATCTCATCTGCCAATCTACCTGGAGGAATGTGCCCAGTCGCATCTGAAATTACTTCCTCTGGATCTGCGCAACCCACACTGCTACCGTCTGACCGCATAACGTCAGCTCTAACCTCATACACGCTGAAATCTATGTGCTTTTCTACCAATTGTGTCCGGCTATCACTAAAATTTTCGTAATCTTTCCCCTTAATACTCTCGCAATGTTTAAACTGGAGGTTTGCGTCGGATGGGTCGGCTACTTCTACCACTATAACTTTCGGTAAAGTCTGCCGGTTAGGGCCAGAACTTTCCGTTACTCCTTCAACATCTAACTCCTGCGGGACGAAACACGACGAATCTTGCTCGTGCTGCCCATTAACATCAACTATTTCTGGTAAAGTCTGCCGGTTAGGGCCAGAACTTTCAATCACTTCACAAATACTATCTTCCTGTGGGACGAGACGCGGCAAATACTGCACGCGCTCCCCATAAACACTTCTCCCATACAGACCCCTATAATCTCTTAGTTCGTCGTATAAGCGACCGAACTGCCTTAACCAGACCTCATCCCTCTCTGCATCCCCTCGCTCAATGACGGACGTGTTATCCGACATCTGATCTTCTCTCAACAATTGCGAATCATTCTTAAACTCAATCTCCAGTTCCGCTGTGGGTATTACAGGAACCCCTTTATAATCGATTTCCGGAACACTACTTAAATTGTTCTCACTGACAGTGAATGTATTTTCTACTGCCGTGTATACAGTTGATCTACTACTTGTGGGCGCACTCCTTTCTCCTAACACTGGCACACTCTCCCGCCGTTGATTATTCCACACGGAATTTTCATAACGACGACACCTGGGTTTTCTCCTGTTATTGGGCCGCCAAAATTTCTCCACGCCTGGTCGGCCCCTCACCGGCGCGGCTAATGGTTTCCCTGTCTCGTCCCAGCAGATACGGTCCCCGGATGCTGCTGAGGCGGCTGATCACACCCTCTGGCGTTATTACTATTCTGTGAAGCCCGTATCACGTTAGTATGATACTGGTTTCCGTCATTCCTGTTATTATTTGCATTGTACCGATTGTTATTACGGTCCGAACCATTATTGTTATTGCTGCCATGGATGCGGTATGCATTATTCCCGTGGTTATCGTTGTTGTGGTTGCTGTGGTACCCGTTGTTGTTACCACGGCCTCTGCCACTGTCGCGATTATTGCGCCAATTGTCCTCGTCCTCCACTCTTTCCAGGAAATCATTGATTGTCCTGTGATTGCTCCCTACGTAGCGTTTTGTATCATCTGGAAGCTTCATGTAGAGTTCCCAGACTATTTCGGATTCCGTGCGGCGATCACGCAAATATTCCAACTTGCGGATCCAGCCCTCACAAAACTCCTTCATCGAACCGCGCGAATTCGCATCGAAAGGCCTCGATACGACAAATTCGCGCCAGACACTTTGCTGTTTTTGCTCCGACCAGTATTCAGCCAGAAACAAATTTTTAAACTCGTCAAAAGTCAGGTTCGTAATGTTGAGGTTTAAGCCCCAACGCTTGGCATCACCAGCCAACACATCAATAATCGCATTAATTTTTCTCTCATCAGTCCATGATCTGGGTAAAACTCTTTCACAATTTTTAATGAAATCCGTCGGGTGTATACCGCCTTTTTTCAAGGGGTCGAACCGCTCCTCTTTCGTCAACAACTCCGAACTATGTGCACAGATTGGCACATAGCTCTGTTTTTCATCAAGTTTCCTTTCTAATTCCGACACCCTCGTAATCACTTGGCAAGTGGTTGTCGCAAGCGTTTCCACTTCCCTCTTTTTCTCTTCGCAGGTATTAGCCTGCTTCGTCACTTTGGTATCTACTTCGGATACTAAAGCCTTTAAAGTTTCCACCTTCTTTTGATCCTCTTTTTTCACTAATTGAATTTGTTCCGTCACCTTATTCTCGATGATCGGAGCAACTGCATCTCCTACGCTTTTCTCGATTCTGCTAATTTCGGAATCAAAACGAGTATTTATGCTCGCAATTTCCGCCTGAACGCCTATCATTTCCTGTTTAAGATTACCGATTTCGGTATTAATCACGACAATATCGTCTTTGATTTTATCAACTTTTGTGTTAACAACTTCAACATTGTTGTTAACAACGTTAATAGCTTTGTTCTGATTGTCTAGCATCCGTCCAAATTTTTCAGACTGAGCTTCTTGCTTGACCGATTGACTCTTGATTTCGTTAATCAAAACGTTCAATAAATCAGTTAAATTCCCGGAAACTACCGGTTTTACTTCCGTAGCGGCTTCCTCTTTAATTGTCCCCCCGTATTCGTCATCAAGGGATTCAGATTTGATTTTCACTTCTGATTCCGAAACATTTTCTAAAGTTTGGAATTCCATTTCTGCTCTTTGTTGCGTTTCGCCGGTCGCGTCTTTCATGCTAGCCGCCTGCCCCTGAACAATGGGTACCGCGGTGCGCGTTTCCCACTGTTCGACCGATTGTTCCGTATCCAAGTCTACCAAATTTTGGCAATTGTTGCCTTCACTCATTTTAATAATTTTCAATATAACTGCCAAATCTCAACTCTAATTAGGATTCCTCACACGAATATTCTCGCTGACGTATCGACCATTTCGTAACCAGTACTTTGTTACGAGATTTGCACAATGCAAAATTCGTGTCCAGAACAACCTCAAATTTGAAGATTGTCCTGTCACCAGGTCGCCACGTGTAACCTCCCCCCTCACTTATCGACCTTAATGACAGTGAAAAATTAAACCGCGTGTACCTAATGGAAATTTGGGAAAAAGCAATCGTCACCGAAGTTAATCTATCGGTAAAGAGGGAGGAAAGGGTTACATCTAAATGAAAGGAAAAATGCAAATGAAACTGGTGGAAATTAATTTTGAAAAGGGGTAAAGTTAATGAAGAAAGTAAATGTGCGGCCGTTACGTTAACAATTAACTAGCGGTAATTAGATATTTGAGATTTGGGGGAAATCACGGTCGCCAGTCCTAAGGACAATTACTATAGTAACTGAAAAAGAAAGGTTATTACACATATAATTAACACTAGAAGCGTGGCAACTGAAGGTTGACACGTGTAGTGTGAAAACTGAAAGTTTGTCAGAAGTAATAAATTTCGCTACACTCTGACTTAATTTAGCAAAAGAATTAATAAAACCGGAAAATCGAAAGTTAATTTAGTGACTGAAGTTAATAGTGAGCTTTCTTTCTGAAGCACATCGAAATCCAGTAAAATACGGTTAGTCTTGGACTACCTCAACAATCATTTCAAAAGCAACTTGACTCTACGCAATTTAGAAACAAGATATTTAACTTTGAACTTGAATTAAATGATTCTGAACTATTATCAATAGTAAAATTTAGTACGTACCAAGCTGAGCTGCAGTCACAGGTAAGCTAAAATATGCTAACAAAACTCGCACTCTAAATTTGTGCTCGTGTAACCTAAATGTTGTAGCCAGCTACTGAACTTTGAAATTAAAGCAGTGAAATCTAATCATATTATTTTAATGCTGGCGTTTGAATTTCAACGACACTCGGGTTCATTTTGGAAAAGGAAGGGACCCTGCTTGGCAATGCAATTGGGACAATGAGCAACAAAGGTTCATGCTAAGTTGCTGTAATTTTGCGAGGCAAATGGAACAATTTGAAAAGCTGAGGTCTGCCATACAGTTCTGAAACTTTACGTGCTTTTAGTCTTCCTTGTTGGTTGATTGAAGGTTTGAAGCCGTCGATCGAGGAGGTGGCGACAGTCACTCATTGTCGGCCGTCGCTGTTGCAGAAGCTGGATGTTGGCGCGCCTTCTTCTCGACACGGTTACCAGGCGAAACGGGCTCTTGATGTGCGCCAGCTAATGCTTCCCGTCCGCGACACCATGTCAGAAACTATCATCGCGAGTCGAGCGCAATTACTTGCTGCCAAACCCCGAAAGCGCGGCAACTCGCGGGAGCGTCACACGACACCTGCTCCACTCGCTACTCCCGCCAGACTCTCACTGTTCTGCCCGCGCTCCACGCGGCCGAGTTAACACTACCAAAGATCCTACACACTTTGATTCGTCACACGACCTATCGACGTAATCGTTCGATAGCAGTTTTCCCTAGGCAAGACCCAGCGTAAAAATACAAATAATATTTACGAAACAAACCAATTATACATCGACATGAGTGCATAAATATATATATACAAACAGTAAAACAATTACAATATATAAAGAGACAGAAATGTCATATCTTGAGGTAACAAAACAAGGAAAAAAAATAATAGTACAATAGATGGAAATAGGAGTATATGCATTTCCGGCGTTACAAACCATACCATAAGAAGTGACGAAATTAGAGTTTCGTAAGTGATGGAAGAGAGACACTGCCCTGTGAAATGTTTCAATGAGCTCATTCAGATAACCGAAGTTCGACAGCTTGATCCCCCAGTCATGATATGCTTTTCGACCTTAACCATACCATAAGAGAGTGATAAAATTAGACTTTCGTAAGTGATGGAAGAGAGACACTGCCCTGTGAAATGTTTCAATGAGCTCATTCAGATAACCGAAGTTCGACAGCTTGATCCCCCAGTCATGATATGCTTTTCGACCTTAACCATACCATAAGAGAGTGACAAAATTAGACTTTCGTAAGTGATGGAAGAGAGACACTGCCCTGTGAAATGTTTCAATGAGCTCATTCAGATAACCGAAGTTCGACAGCTTGATCCCCCAGTCATGATATGCTTTTCGACCTTAACCATACCATAAGAGAGTGACAAAATTAGACTTTCGTAAGTGATGGAAGAGAGACACTGCCCTGTCAAATGTTTCAATGAGCTCATTCAGACAACTACCTATAACCAATATTCGCTACTTACATACATTAGGAGAAGCTTCGATTCTATGTCGACATCAAGCGAAGAAGACACATACCTGTGGAATACCTAGCCAGGTTTGTGATAGGAATGACAAATTACTGTCAGGCACCACACAACATATCTCGGACGGAGAGCCATTCATAGATATGGGGATAGTTTTGCGTCCTCTTGCGATGCATCCAGCTCTGTTGATATTATCTATTATCAGTGTACGGTGTTAGCTGCAATATGGCTGCTCAGGAATGACGCCGTTGCAGTGCGTTTTATCTGATAAAATTGATACATTAGTTATTTCTAGTTAGATCTTTATAAAATGTGGTGCAAATATTGAATATTAGTTCTTAATGAAGAGAAACATCGTTGCATTATGCGAAATGTAAATACGTTGACTCCTTTGATTACGCGACTAAAGTGCAACATGTTATAAAAATACCTGTAAGCAACAGTAAGTGTTGATATGCATTGGAACTATCAAAAAACCGAGTTGTAGGTAAATCAAAGGAATATGCAGACGCCTGGCCAAAAGGTTCGGAGACTTCTTTCATTCCTGGCGTACAAGTGACGTCAGCCCAGTAATTACGGTGGCAGCTATAACTAGGAACTGTTAACAACAGCTGTGCATTCGATCGGTGAGTTGTAGGGCAACGTTAAGTAGTGGACCTGCAGCCGCAGTGTATGAAGTTACTGTGTCACAAACTGCAATCTAGTAACATCTCTAAATATGTGTTCGAGACATTTCCAGAATGTTCTTAAGAAGAGGAAAAGGCATGCTAAATTTGTTCCGCACACCATGATCCCCGGAAAAGAAGAAGAAAAAAGAAATAAATAAACAGGTGGACGCTTGCTGCCACTTGATTGAAATGCAAACCGCGGACAATTCATCTCTGGAAAAAGTTATAGTGAGTGAGGAGTTTTGATGTTTTCAATACGAACCTACCAAAAAACGATAAAGTGCAGAAATTCACATGAAAGGTCAACGCTTTAACGACACACCGACATTCAAGCCAGCGCAACGCGCGAGTTGAACAACATCCAAAAGAAGGTCTTTTCTACCAGCCCCACATGGTTGTATGAACGTTTTGTGTATTTTAATCTGATGGGGACTACTATATAGAACAAAAAATTGTTCAAATGGCTCTGAGCACTATGGGACCTAACTTCTGAGGTCATCAGTCCCCTATAACTTAGAACTACTTAAACCTAACTAACCTAAGGACATCACACACATCCATGCCCGAGGCAGGTTTAGAGCCTGGTACCGTAGCCGTCGCGCGGTTCCAGACTGTAGCGCCTAGAACCGATCGGCCATTCCGGCCGGCCAATATAGAACATCTGAAGCGTGAAAGTCACCAACTATCCTCTATATTTATCAATCCAGTCTCTAAAAGGTAAACCAACCGTTTTGGATTTTTGAAAATCTCTTAAAAAACATTTCTTTTACACTCTAAGTACTCATAAAACTACGTGAAAAACGTACTTTCAGAATCTGATGATTCTATTTTTACATTGAAACCTACCACAGACTTCTGCCAAGTAGATATCGCCATCGTAAAAATAGATTAACAATTCCCAGAGAAACTTTTAAGCAATTATTTTCCCACTCCTTACTGGAGAAACGAAGAGGAATACACGTTAGTATTTAACGTAATGGAAAAGTACTCTCTGTCAGACACTTAATAGCGATTTACAGACTACAGTTGTAAGCCTAGAACCCAGCACAGATATGCTTTCTTATCATCACTGGGATGAGTGGTATAACGTCACTTTGGAAGTAATTTACGAACTGTAGGCATATCTCACACACAAACGGCACATCGGCGAGAACAGTCCAATGCCATATTAAACGTTGTAATGTCATGTATTGATGGCTTACAATCTGTTGGAAGCGACATCGCTGCACGATAGGGAACTAGGGACACATTGCCGAGAGCAGGCAAAAGTGGTAGCGATTAGGTTACCAGATGTAAACAGTAACAGTAAGTTACAGTTGCTGCTGACAACTGTCCCAGCGTAGAAGTTTCACTTCAAAGCAGAATTAAATCTCTTGTCAGTATACCGTCAAGACACTGTTCTAAGATGGCACAGGAATGTCTTAGCACAGACAGCAAGCCAGATACTTGGTCCTGAGAACAGTAACGTCAGTTGATTCATGATGGAAAATGAGTAAAACTGCTGGAACAGTGGTCCCCACTCACGAGAGTCCTTCATGGCGCAGCAAAGTGATGTAGAACACTGTTTTGCCACCAGTATTAGGAAGGGCAGGCAGCTTTAAATTTAACGCTGTCGCTGCCAAACAAGAAGTATGTTAGTATAAAAGCCAGGAACATCCCTATCTACAGAGTAAGAGAAAGGTAGGGAACCGAATGTGATTGGCCACAGGCACCCTCGGGAATTGCCTCATGCCTGCAAGGTGTGGATGGATTGGCGGGCCGACTAGGGGCAGCCACAATTCTTTAATAAAGCAGGATTTCCGTATTCAGAAGAGTTCTCAGTTAGACCATTCGAACACCAGTTCTGTGTCACTTGTCGTCAGCCTTGGGTAAGCTCCTACTAAGTCTTTTTTCTCATTTGGAACGCTGCTCAAATGCTGTTTGTGATATCTACATGTATTAGCTCTCATCCCACGAACTCAGACACTGACTTCTGTTGTGCCAACACTCGAATCCTTTGCTTTATCTGATGTTTAGAATTAGCTTTCAGCGTGGAACTTAGTATGAATGTAATAAAACCGAGTTAAGCAGACCCTTGAGCTCCTTGCCTGCAGTAAGTATCCTTGTCGAGGCCCAAAATCCACGCCTCTCGTAGGTGCCCAATGGCAGTATTTGGCGCTGATCTAAACAATCACTTGCCAGCACTGTAAGCGTGTCTTCTGCATTTGCTCCTAACCGCTCAGGAATTGCATACTGACGTGTAACTCCCTTTCCCCCTCTCTCACATGCCGGACACGACAGTCAGTAACAGTTCGATCAAGCAGAGCGTTTGCTTGGCAGTGAGGGCAGTACCCTGCCTTGTTGTCGGTCATAAGGAACAAGTGAAAAATGGAACATACTACATTTTACTGTAGATATTATTCTCCTCTGGAGAAAGAACACGAAATAATAGGGAAGCATGCCTAACTGCGCGGTCTGTATTTTAAGGATTTCTTAAGTATGCCACTGTTCACCAACTACCACAATTCGCTTGATAGTGTTGCGTGTCAAATACTTACATTTTATAACAACCTTTCATATACTGATACCAAAACAAAAAAGATTACTACACCGCACCACAGATGAAAGCTGAAAATACTGGAAAATGAGCAACGCGGCTTCAAAAAGATGATGTACCCTTATATTCATATTTTACTATTAATGGGTTGCACACCAGTCACATAATATTCTTTGTCGTCTTTTGTTTACGTTATTGACATCATATTATCATAAAAGCGATCAGAGATTACATTGCCGCACGATAACAAGATCAAAAATGGCTCTGAACACTATGGGACTTAACTTCTGAGGTCATCAGTCTCCTAGAACTTAGAACTACGTAAACCTAACCTAAGGACATCACATACATTTATGCCACCCCGGCCGGCGATAACAAGATCAGTCGATTGTGTTGTTAGTGTACGAAAACATGCACTGCACTACAGTTAACGCTGATAGCTGTGCGCGGAACACAGTTAAAGTGTTGGTTCGTAGAAAATGAAACAGCAGGTGCAAAACACCCGCCGTAAGGAAGAAAGATTATTGCTTGACTTGCCACTGGCGACTAAATCAACAGACACGGAGTACAACTCGGGTAGTGGAGGATGAAGAAGATCTTCCTTCTCGTATTCAAGGAAATCTTCCCGATGTTTGCCTAATCGATTTAGGGAAATAACGGAAAAACTAAAAATGTGGATGCCCGGATGGGGATTTCAATAGCAGGCCAGTGTCTTACCATTTTGACACCTCGTTTATTTTGAAGTAAGTTCCGAAACGTGAACTACAACGGGAACACACTTAAACATTCGCATCAAAGCAATCAGTTTTAAGTAGGTTTTATTTCCCCTGTCAACTCTAAGAAGTAATTTTCGTATGCACATACAGTATGTAAACTTCTAAATACCGGGTGGCTGTCCTGAAAAGGGTAATGTAATTATACAGGGTGAGTCACCTAATATTACCGCTGGATATATTTCGTAAACCACATCAAATACTGACGAATCGATTCCACAGACCGAACGTGAGGAGAGGGGCTAGTGTAATTGGTTAATACAAACCATAAAAAAAATGCACGGAAGTATATTTTTTAACACAAACCTACGTTTTTTTTAAAAATGGAACCCCGTTAGTTTTGTTAGCACATCTGAACATGTAAACAAATACGTAATCAGTGCCGTTTGTTGCATTGTAAAATGTTAATTACATCCGGAGATATTGTAACCTAAAGTTGGCGCTTGAGTTCCACTCCCCCGCTGTTCGATCGTGTGGATCGGAGAGCACCGAATTACGTAGGGATGCAAAGGGAACGGTGATGGACCTTAGGTACAGAAGAGACTGGAACAGCACATTACGTCCACATGCTAACACCTTTTTATTGGTCTTTTTCACTGACGCACATGTTTATTACCATGAGCGGTGAGGTACACGTACACACGTGGTTTCCGTTTTCAATTACGGAGTGGAATGGAGTGTGTCCCGACATGTCAGGCCAATAGCTGTTCAATGTGGTGGCCATCATTTGCTGCACACAATTGCAATCTCTGGCGTAATGAATGTCGTACACGCCGCAGTACATCTGATGTAATGTCGCCGCAGGCTGCCACAATACGTTGTTTCATATCCTCTGGGGTTGTAGGCACATCACGGTACACATTCTCATTTAACGTACCCCACAGAAAGAAGTCCAGAGGTGTAAGATCAGGAGAACGGGCTGGCCAATTCATGCGTCCTCCACGTCCTATGAAACGCCCGTCGAACATCCTGTCAAGGGTCAGCCTAGTGTTAATTGCGGAATGTGCAGGTGCACCATCATGCTGATACCACATACGTTGACGCGTTTCCAGTGGGACATTTTCGAGCAACGTTGGAAGATCATTATGTTTCAACGCGATGTATGTTGCAGCTGTTTGGGCCCCTGCAATGAAGTGAGGATCAATGAGGTGGTCGCCAATGATTCCGCACCATACATTTACAGTCCACGGTCGCTGTCGCTCTACCTGTCTGAGCCAGCGAGGATTGTCCACGGATCAGTAATGCATGTTCCGTAGATTCACTGCCCCGTGGTTTGTGAAACCCGCTTCATCGGTAAACAGCTAGAACAGCAACGCATTCTCTGTTAATGCCCATTGACAGAATTGCACTCGATGATTAAAGTCATCACCATGTAATTGCTGATGTAGCGACACATGAAACGGGTGAAAGCGGTGACGATGCAGTATGCGCATGACACTCCTTTGACTTAGTCCACCGGCTCTCGCAATGTCCCGTGTACTCATGTATGGGTTCATGGCAACAGCAGCTAACACACCAACTGCACCCGCTTCTCCTGTGACGGGCCTGTTACGGACCCGTTTGCGTGCTACGACCATACCTGTTGCATACTGTTGGCGGTAGATGTTTTGCAATGTGCGGCACGTTGAATGCTCTCTGTCCGGGTACCGTTCTGCATACACCCTGAAGGCTTCAGCTGCATTTCGTCGACACTCGCCATAGATGAGTATCATCTCCGCCTTTTCAGAGTTCGAATACACCATGGTCACAGTTCCTACAACACTACACTATCACAGACGCCTGGTAACACGGTGTACTACAGTTGGTCTGCGTGCGGAGACGAATGCAGAATAACAATAGCAGCAAGCGCTACATGCGGACACTGCGACAGCTACACCAAACCACAACAGTGCACTACAGCCACACTCGTGAACACGGTCGTCATCGTAAACATGTCCCTGCAGATGCTGCTCGCCGACCGTGGCCCGTGTATGTTACAACACGCAACTGAACGTCGGAGGTTTCAAGCGTCAACTTTAGGTTACAATATCTCCGGATGTAATTAACATTTTACAGTGCAACAAACGGCACTGATTACGTATTTGTTTATATGTTCAGATGTGCTAACAAAACTAACGTGGTTCCATTTTAAAAAATGTAGGTTTGTGTTAAAAAACATACGTCCGTGCATTTTTGTATGGTTTGTATTAAACAATTACACTAGCCCCTCTCCTCACGTTCGGTCTGTGGAATCGGTTCGTCAGTATTTGATGTGGTTTACGAAATATATCCAGCGGTAACGTTAGGTGACTCACCCTGTATATTAATTAAAATTCCAGTACGACTGGCGTGCCGTCCATGCCATATTTGTAATATAGTCACGCTCAAAATGAATCTGACGTCTCCGAAAGGTGAGGGTAATCAAGAAGCGTGTCTCAACTCTCCAAAGCAATTGAAAAGAGAATTAATATTAAAGATGCTTTAACGTACACCTTCGTAGGATATAAGCGATATTTGTGTGCGAGTGGCGTAACATTACGTCTTATGTATGACGTGCCACTTAGTGGTGTCCACGCCTGAGTACAAGTGAAATAGTTAAAACAGACGTTTTCCTTATTTGTACTGTGTTTTATTATGAAGAACTTACTGCGTACAAGCGTTCTCATTTCGTGAATTTATGTAGACACCGTTAGTTTGTTTCAGTTTTATTTTGTATAAAACATTCTTGGACTTCTTGCAACGTCAGTTTACGGTAAAACCTCGATCCTCCGACGATCACCCCCCCCCCCCTCCCACCAGTACCGTCTTCGTCGGGAGAAACTGACCATATAAACAGCTGCTGTGATGACCTTATATAGCCCAATGTAAATTTTCTGAACCGACGGACGGAATGGCTATTGATTCTCCGTTGTCACCAGCAGTGGCCAACTTTTTTATTGATCATTTTGAGGAAGGTGCATTAAATTTGTCTCCCCTTCGTTCATCTTCATTTTATCGTTACGTTGACGCCCGTACATGGTCTGGCCTCAAGGCACTGGAGCTCCCGAACACTTTCTTGAACACATAACACCCAGTTTACTGTCGAGACAGTCTTATGCTGGAAGCCGTGATAAATCTTGAGTTTGCAAAACGAATCGCCAATCTTGTAGATTTTCCGTTCTTTTAAACCTGCCATGCTCCTTTCGTTACTTCTGCAACACTGTTCTGACCTGTTTTGTGCACCGTAGGGTATCAGTTGTGCCTCTTTTGATTTACGTACAGTATGAAGCGCGCAATAGCAGTGAACAGTATTTCTTGACATCTGAATGTCATCGAGTTTGCAGCTGAATTAGTATTACTCGACAAAAAACCGCGCAAAATATTAACATGATAAAGATTTGTTTTAAATGAGTCACCAAGCTTTGTGATAGCTCTACAGTTAGTATAGGTTATGGTCTGGCGTCCCGTAGAGATCGTTGTTGTTGGGGGGAAGTAAAGCTGCCTTCAACAAGGGACTGAGGGATAATGAATGATGGCTCTGTTATAGGATGCATGTTATATGCACCTTTGGTTCTTAAAGACCTGTATTAATAAGCGGAAACCTTATTCATCCCGGTAAGCGTACACTGCCTTAAAGAATGTACCGCTACACGCACTGCCACGTTTTAGTCTCATTTCTACGTACAACGTACACAGAACGTAGAACGTACATTCTTGAACACTGGTTTTCAATGTTGTGAAAGCTGTTTGCAGTTTTAGCAGTCAGGAAACTAAATATATTTTCATGAGGTTAAATGAGGTTTTCCTAACAAACGCTATCAAAATTATCCTGAGGAGGTTATTGTTTAGAATCAATAAACATTTCTCATCAGAATTAGAATGTATGGACTATTCCGTCTACCGAAGGAGGATTCGTTTTATATGGTGGAAATCTCAACCATTGAAAAAACACTAAAGACAGAGTATGAGAATGTAAGTTGATCGTATCGTAATATGAGTTGCGTTCAGTAAACAAGTCAACATTTTTTTTTCTGAACGCAAGTTGGTTTTGTTCAGAATTCCAGTACACCATATTATTCCAGACTCTTCTGACTACAAAACTTTATTTTTCAATATAATGTCCGTTCATTGCGACCGCCGTAAGCCACTTTACTAAGAGAGCCTGTATGCCCGCATTGTACCACTCTACTGGTCTAACTCTGAGCCAATGTCTTGCTGCATCAATAACCTCCCAATCATCCACATACTGCTTCCCGCGGAGTGCATCCTTCATTGGCACAAACAAAATCGGAAGTCGGGAGGTGCCAGATCCGGGCTGTATCGTGGATGAGGAAAATCAGTCCAGTTAAGTTTTGTGAGCTCCTCGCGTGTGCGCAGACTTGTGTCAGGCCTTGCGTTGTCACGGAGAAGGAGAAATTCGTTAGCCACTTTTGTGCCGATGAAGAAGTCGAAGTTTCTTCAGTTTCCTAAGGGCAGCACAATTCACTTCCGAGTTGCTTGTTGCACCGTGAGGGAGGACATCAAACAGAATAACCCCTTGTAAGTTCCAGAAGACCGTCACCCTGACATTAACGGCTGAGGGTGCGGCTTTAAACTTTTTCTTCGAAGGAGAGGTGGTAAGAGGTTCACTACCCTGCTGGAGCAAATGTAATCTCGATGCATTGCTCACTTGCTCACGACACTTCACAGACGCTGTCTGAGATATGAAATATCTTTGCCCCTGTCAAAAGAGACCTGCAAGACAGTCGCAGGTCAGAGCAGTCTCTGCCGCAGTTGCAGTCGCTCGCTGCTACAGTGTAGTTGTAGTCTGTCGCTGGTACAGTGCAGTTTACTGTTAGTAGTTGTTAAAGTCACAGTGCAGAACAAATTGTAAAATTTTATTATATGGAACTGAATAATAATTGTGATCAGCCGCAGAGCTAAATGATACCATGGGATGAGATGATGATAAACAAATGAATAATGGTTAATATAATGAAAAATCAACAGTGTAATTAAGTCAACCATCTATTGTAAGGTAAATTTTATTATTTTTATTGGCATGAGCGTAGTTAAGTCAGTTGTCTGAGATGTTAATATGAATTTGTTTCAATCTTTTCTTTTGTGATTCGTCAGCACCAGTTGACCCAGATTTGTAATATATGCAATTTTCCCGTGTAATGGATTGTAGATCTTTATCAATAACGTAAAAAATTTTCAGAATATAATTGTTTTTAACAGTCAGCTGTAAAAGTATAATTTCCCCTTAAGTTCCGATCCAGTCATTTATCTAAATTAAAGTATTTCAGAATTTTTGTCAGATGATAGTCATGTGCTCTTTAGTAACCAGACGACCAGCTGGGCAGCTGTGTCACTAAGTAAAGTCAGATTCTCTCGTAATTAAGATCTCAGACAAATGTTATCCAGCATTAGTAGATAGGCCAGCATTGCACTAAGCTGTGCCATTTACGAACAGATATATAGACAGCGTTATCCGGCGACACCATCACGAGGTAAGAATTTTTCAGTTTATTTCTCACGGACAAACTCAGATTGATTTCATAGGGCCATAGCGTAGCTCTGATTATGTCAAAATTTATCGTTTTTCATGAGTTAAGATTTATCAGTTTTCATAGTCAGAATTTAATTATCCAAATCTAATTATTTTTATTTTTTTATTTTATATTCGGGAAGGCTACACATCATTATTTTATATATTTTTATTTACACGGGATGGTTACAAGGTGGTGTGGTACCACTCCCTGGATTGTTTCCGGCTCGAAGTGATGAATCCATGTTTCATAGTCTGTGACAATGTTAGACAAAAAGTTTCATTATCACCCACGTAACACTCATACAATGCAGCTTTTTATTGTCCTCTTATAGGCGGCGAAGAACCGATCGGGCGCCCACCTATGAGTACCCCATCTGGTGAACGAGTAGGTCAGCACCACCAAAAGAGTCGTCCAGCTGTGCAGAGAAGTGTTTGATTGAGACCCGTGGATCGCCTCACATGAGAGTGTCCGCACGTTCCAACATGGAAAGAGTCACAGCTGAGTGCGGCCGGCCAGCACACGGGAGAGCGGACATGTTTGCCTCCCCAACGACTCACCGTGCTTTTGTTCACTGCTAGGTCTCCATAGACAGACTACAAGCAACTATGATTATCTGCAAAGCTCTGGTTTTCCACCAAAAGAATGACATCTCTCTGCTTGGAACGCAACTCCTTTGTAGACGCCATTTTAAAGGCTAAATATCAGCGCCGCCACCGATCGGAACTTCGTGAATTTATAGCGGCTGTAGCGGAAATATTCTACGATGTCTCACAACAAAGTCTGCATTTTTTTTCAACCGAAATTAGATGAGAAAAAAAAATTGCTGCATTACTTGCTGAACGCTCATCTTAGTAAAGGACTCGCTCTCCGTTTTGGGAACACTAACATCAATTGTTGAAGACTGTATTGTTGTTATCGTATCATAGCTATGAATAAACGGTGCACAAGTATGATTTGTATGCACCAAGTAGCATGCTGAAATTATGAAGAATGAGAAGGCGACCAACTACCAAAGAAATCATCAGATATTGGAATAAGAGAGAGACATCTAGTTGCTGTAGCCAGACATACGGCTAAAAGCAAGTGGAACGGCGAGTGAGATACCGAAATGTGCACAATGTTGCCACACCGAAACCACGACTGCTAGCGATACTTACACACTGTTGACAATGAAAACTGCAGCACAATGAAGGGTAGCATGTAACGAAAATTCACATATTGCATGTATACAGTATACCATAATGTCTAATTTGTAGGTGATTTGGGATATATGGGAAGCAAATTAAATAGTATGCACCACTATTACATCTTACAGCAGCAACCTAGCCGGGCATGGAGTCGAACTGAACTTGAATGGCGGCTGTGGATACGCAACTGCAGACACTCCAAACATGGGTACGCCCATCGTCATGCTTTATGCAGAATAAGAACTCGTCTGAAATGAAAACAGGGAGCCACTCGTGTTTACATTTCCCTGCTGCTGCATCAAGGAAAGTTGCATCAGTGGTCGGTGCACGGACACTCCCTGGTTCTCAATACATCGTCGCACTGACCATGTGGATACATGTCTTGCTAGTCATGTGGGGCCGTTAAACGTTGCAATGTGAACTGCAATATCATAGAACGTTGAACAATAGTCTCAACTGGCTATGATCCTGCCATTGTCAAATTCCGGCCCTTGCTGGTAAATATTTCTCCTACTTACAATGTTAGGAATAACTCAATATTATTAGAAATTGCATACTAATGTGATTTATGAATGAGAGGCATTATCTTTCTTTACATACAGATGGGTAGGTGGTATTACTGTCATCTACATTGTGCGATTGCAATGAAATGCCAATCAAGCATATCTAAGCATACAGTCCACTTCATACCAGTTTCACGTTTGTAGCTTGCCGCATTCATAGCATTGCGATTTTAATAGTCGGTAGTGTAAATTCCGTATGGAATACCTGTTTAAAGTTTTCATTAAATTGCACTTGATGAGCTTTGAGTCTTTATGAGTGTGTGTGGGGCAGGAGGCTATTTTGCTTACGTAGACATTTTGTTGTTAGGATAGGGGCAGAGATTTTTAACCACTGAACTTGAAGTTTTTTCATCATTGTCACAGAAATATGTGTTTTAAACTACTCATTGATTTGCGGAAAAGATAGATTAATTTAAAAGGCAGAGCTTGAATTGGATGGACTGGTGCATCCAGAGGCAGAGGCTGTCACAGTAAGCATGCCCAAACCCGTAAGACTTGTTACATTGTAAAGCAAACAGGCACACAGCTCTGTGGATACACAGGGCAAGAAGACTTTCCTATCCAACACGAGCTACCTTGAACGTAAGTAAACTGCTCCACGTTTGTGGAAATATCTAGAATTTTGACAGTTAAAAGAAACGGTTGAACCAAGGCTGAAGGAAACTTTAACCATCTGTTCAACTTAATTTTGGCACCTACAAAGTTATCACGATGAAAAAAGCAGCACGAAACTGTCACGAAACAAAAAAATTGGTGAATTTTCGGAAAGATGGGTATCTTAGTTGGACCCTTTACGTTTCTTAATTATGTGACTCAGTTATATGATCTATTCTAATATTGTTTTTAGTTACTTCACCATTTCAGAAAACAAGTGATAAACTGGTCGTGATTCAAGTCAGATGCGAATATCATGCAAAAATGATAAAGAAAAATAACTCCAGTAGTTAAATATTCAAATCTTTTTAGTTCTTTAACAACAGTCATTAAATATTCAGATCACTATAGATATTCAATAACATTCACAGTAGTTGTAGGTTTTCCACACGAGCTGTACCTGCCAGTATATAGTTACTTAAGTCATGAAAGCAACGTGACATGAATATAATAAAGGCTGAATATGTATCGGTTGAGCAAAAAATAAATTTACTATTATTCTGCCGGAAGAAAAATGTCACAGATAATTTTTTCTAATTATTGCGGAAGACAATACAATTTTTTTGGTACAGTTTCAAACAGTGTTCTTCTTCAAAACTATTTCCACCATTCTTCATTCGTTTCTCCCTCGTAGCTGTGCGTATAGCCTTTTTTAATTTAGTCTTCAACGGCATAAGAAATATTTTGTTAAAGCCGAATATTCTTTCCAGAAACAAAGTGTCTTGGATAGGTGTAGCACTTGCTGTAGATACTATTATCACCACCATTTCCCATTGTCAACGTTTCGAGGGCCTAACGAAATGCGTCACGTCTTACAGTAAAAACAAGTTATTCTTTTCTTTACACATATAAATATTCGAAATCTAACGAGTACACTTAAATCTTCAAACGCTCGTTCCTTTCTCTGAGATTTTGGTGGAACGTAACACTAGAAAGCCAAGTTTCTTCTTCTGTACCGATAACGTTCCAATACCAAGATGCACCTCTTTATACATTTTGGATCATTTATTCATACGACAAGGCACAATATACTACCAGTTCGTAAGTAAGCTCGTGTGTTGACAATGCTGGTTGGTTGGTTTGGGCGAGTGGACCAAACAGCGAGGCCACCGGTCCCATCGGATTATGGACAGCTGGGGACGGAAAGCAGACGTGCCCTTTCACAGGAACCACTCCGACATTTGCCTGAAGCAATTTAGGAGGAGGAGGAGATTTTTGTTTAACGTCCCGTCGACAACGAGGTCATTAGAGACGGAGCGCAAGCTCGGGTGACGGAAGGATGGGGAAGGAAATCAGTCGTGCCCTTTCAAAGGAACCATCCCGGCATTTGCCTGAAGCGATTTAGGGAAATCACGGAAAACCCAAATCAGGATGGTCGAACGCGTGTTTGAAAGACAATGCTTTTGTGCTTTGTATTAAGAATGTCTGATACTTCTTATGTAATTTACATGTCATCTAATGGTTCGAAACTACGTTCAGTTAGTGCAACTGTTATTACTGTCGTAGAGGACGCAATATATTTTTTAAAATGAAATACATGGTCACCAAATCACTCAGTACTTCTGTCATCATTTTACAGTAGGAGGAAGTGAGGCACTCTGACAAACTTATGAGCAGTGTCGTGCCATACTAACAAACTGCGCTACGCTGTGACACAGCTCCACTTAGTGGACACTTATTTTATACATTATTAACAATGTTCCTACGTGAACTGTAACCAGTGAGATCTCCTGCGTTATCAATTTATCTGAAGTGGTCGTAACACTGCAGCTGTATGAACAAGTATTCTTATTTTCTTATCAGGAAAAAATCGAATTTACAAAACTGTCAATGAATCTTTCATTAAATATCTTTACTGGGATTTTTGCCATAGTGTAGCCAAACCACCACACTGACGCAAATCGATAGGTTAGTCTATTCAGCATGTAATGAGTGAAATTTGAAGATATAAAAGACATCATAATAAAACAAGCATTCAAAACATAAATTACGAAATGATTGTTACTCTGTACTCAATTTAACAGCATTCTCTTAACTCTGACACAATAATATTCCACTAATATTGCTGTTGTATTTTTGTTAATCTTTCTATTTTTACACAGTTGTAATTATTTTACGAGTCTTTACTTATATCCATTGCGTAACAGTCTCACATTTTAATTAATAATGTAGAGAATCTCTCTGAAACTGAAACAATGGATGTATATATTATGTCGCGTCAAAGCACTGTTTTGTTCTGCCACAACGGCGCCACGTTACAAAATTTTGAAAAAGAAACAAAAAGTTGCATTTTAATTAAAAGTTATTACGATATACTTGCAACTAAACAATTGTTCACAGCTTTGCATCTATTCTTTTGACAAATAACTGATACAAGTTGCAAGCCCCCATGATTCTGCTTTTGGCGATAAGGCAGAATATTCTTCTTCCTGTAGTTCCTGTAGAGCATCAACACTCTCAACGACATATGAAGAACGACATACTGAGTACCGAGAGTCTGCGAGTCATGTGAAGAGCTCTCGACAAACGCAATACGTTAGAGAGATAATTTTCTAGCCTGCCCCTGCGGTCGAGCGGTTCTAGGTGCTTCAGTCCGGAACCGCGTTGCTGCTACGGTCGCAGGTTCGAATACTGCCTCGGGCATGGATGTGCGTGATGTCCTTCGGTTAGTTGGGTTTAAATAGTTCTAAGTGTAGGGGACTGATGACCTCAGATGTTAAGTCCCATAGTGCTTAGAGCCATTTAGATAATTTTCTTCCAGAACTGTAGACATTTACTCGATGCCCTGACCCGTTATCAGCTTTTAATAACTACTGTAGCGTAAAGCTGACCGCTTTCTTCCTTACTGACACTACGACACTCTTTACTAGCTGCTACTGTGAGGAGGATGTCTAATGACCTCGGCATAAATTTCAGACCCAAATCTTTCTTCCTTAATTCCTAACATTAATCTGTGAGTATCAGGCATCAGGTAGGTGAAATACCACAAATACACCCCAAGAAAAAAAGAAAAAGGAAAGACGCACCACGAAGGTATAATTCCAATGGGACGGAAATCGGCAGATGTGATTTGCTTGTACAGACGAACAAAACATTACAATTTCAGAAAAATTGAATAAGTTATTCAACAGAAAGATCTTCACAAACTGAGCAAGTCAATAACGCATTGGTCAACCTCTGGCCGTTATGCAATGAGCATTGATCGACAGAGTTGTTAGATTTTGTTCTGAGGGATGTCTCGCCAAATCCTGTCCAATCGGTGCGTTAGATAGTCAAAATCCCAACCTGCTTGGAGAGCCCATAAAGCCGTCGGCAAACGGACCGTGCTGTCGAACGTTAACGTTGAGCGTGCCAAGTTCAACGTGCTGCTGAATGCTCAGGAACGATGCGACTTGTGCATACGATACGTGGGTCCCAACGTGGTATACGCGATCGCAACGCACTCTAGCGGCAATAGTGGGATGTTTCTAGCTCGTAAATCACACTGTTTAATAATCCCACGTTAGCTCTCTTAAAACGCACATTTCCTTCATCGTCCACGAAAAGAAAAGTACCATGTCCAATCACTAAGGACACAGGCTTATAAAAGTTCCATTACAAACAGTGCGGTACAAATTTGGAATACTTCTCCGCATAGATAAACACTATTTCATCATTCCCACATTTTAGTAAAACCCCAAGGTCAGCCTTACTTGATCACTGTTCCTACCCAGTAGCAGAATCTTTGCATTATGTGGATTATGAAGCTTAACAGAGAAAGGAGCAAAATATCTTTATACAAGTAGCGCAAGCTGTCCTGTAGATTATGCCAATCGAACGAAGTCACCCCTCAAAAAAAGGTGAACTTATATTTACATAACATCAAATATTATATTATATTATATACTTATATTAAACTAATAATAAAGTATCAGAACCTAATAAAAACACGAATGTTAGGAAAAAAAAAGGAAGTGTTACGACGCGAACCACCGCCCCATCAAAATCCGAATGTCAGACAGAGATGCTAATCACTACGCTAAACCGACAACAGGCCCCCTGTATTTAATCATATTATCTTACCCCTGCTGAAAACGTTAATCGTAGATAATTGTTACTAATTGAAATTTGATTATAACAAAATGTACCAAGAACAATGCGTTTTGGGTGGATGTTCAGTGTGTCGCTGCCTTCAAATAGCCTACTCTCATAATACGCGAGTTACAATAATTCTTTGGCTTCGAATATGATTTTTCTTATAATTTTATTGGATCGAATCACACAACTAACAACGGGTTTTCCAGTGATTCTCAATTTGCTAGTGCTCAGAAACGGCATATATACATTTAGGCTTGAAATGAATGCCAATATGGCGCCTCACAACTCTGTACTGAAGGGAGATGGCGTGCGTGTGATGTAGGTGGTGTTGTTCCATCTCATTGGTCAACGCTCAGACGCACGCTCAGAATATCTGACATGCCAGATATTGCTCTGCACGTTCGGAAAGACTCCCGAACGTGCTATTCCACGCTATGACGTCAGAAACTCGGCACGCTCAACGCTCAACGTTCGGACGCACGGTCCGTGTGCCGACGGCTTAACGCTCCACACGCTCTGATCTGTGGAGAGATCCGGCGATCTTGCTGGCCTATGCAGATCTGGCAACACAAAGTCAAGCAGTAAGAACACTCGCCGTGTGCGGGCGGGCATTATCTTGCTGAAAAGTAAGCCCAGGGTGGCTCGCCATGAAGGGCAACAAAATGGAGCGTAGAATGTCGTCGACCTACCGCTTTGCTGCGAGGATGCCGAGAGTGACGACCAAAGGAGTCCCGCTATTAAATAAAATGGCACTCCAGACCATCATTCCAGGATATTGGGCCGTTAGGTGGACTGCATTCAGTTTCGTATCCTACCATTGTCCGGGGCGTTTGCATGCACATCTTCGCTGATCATCGAGGCTCAGTTTGAAGCGGGATTCATCACTGAAAACCGTTATACTCCAGTCAATGAGATTCCAGCTGGAACGCACCACAGACAGCAACGGGATACCAATCCGACTGTAGTCTGCCATACGGCCCGACAACCATGGTCCGGGGTGCCGTTTCATTTCATATCAGGACAGCTTTGGTTGTCATCCACGGTGCCATCAAAGCACAGCGGTACGTCGACGATATTCTACGCCCCGTTTTGTTTCCCTTAATGGCAAGCCTTCATGGGCTTACGTTTCAGCAAGATAATGCCCGCCCGCGCAAGGCGAGTATTTCTACTACTTGTCTTCGTGCTAGCCAAACCATACCTTGACCAGCAAGATCACCAGATCTTTACGCAATTGAGAACGTGTGGAGCGTTATGAGCAAGGTCCTCCAAGTAGCTCGGGATTTTCATAATCTAACGCGTCAGTTGGACAAAATGTGACATGATATCCCTCAAAAGGAATTCAACAACTGTATCAATCCTTGTGCAAGCGACAAAGGTGGACTGACGCGTTATTGACTTGCTCAATTTGGGAAGCTCTTTCCCTTAAATAAATCATCAATTTCTTTCTGACATTGTAATCATTTGTTTCTCTGTACAAGTACTTCACCTCTCTCTCTCTTTTCTTTCTTTCTTTTTTGTGTACGTCACAAATAATGCTGAATGTGATTAACAGTTTGAAGAGACTAAAGATCCGAGATCTGATGTCATTAGTTTCTTATTTACTCCCCCCGCCCCTATAATCGTGTACGCCATCCGTCTGTGTCTAGAGGTAATCTCCTATGTACAAGCCTGTTTGCGTTACATGTACCCGAATTGGATCATGGTACAGTCCGATATTCACCTAGTGGGATGTGGGAAGCCGCCTAGAAACAACTTCCAGGCTGGGTGGCTCACCAGCTCTCGTCAATTCGAGAGGCAGGTTCGACACGAAAGCTTCATCCCCTTGCGTCCCGAAAGCGGCGAGCACACACGCTTACCTATCCTAGCGGGTATATCGGAGATAGTACACACTACAATTTCGTGAGGGTAAAAAGGGTCGAAAAAGTGGAAACATGCGACCTGGATACGATGGAAAACTAAGACGAAACGAATGTAACTTCAAACCGTCGGTTATTAAATGCGAAATTACAAAAGCAATTGAGTGTGCATGTAATTTATTTATATGTATGTTAATTTATATTTATAAATTGAGAGTAAAAGTTGTGAAAGTAGGTAATGGAGATCTAGAACAGAAATACCGAAAACAACATTTTCGTAGGAGAGGCTAGTAAAACACAATACGATGAAACAGGAGAACGTTATTTCACATAAATCTTCTGGATTCAGAAGCTGTATTTCGACATCGGAAATAAGAATTTTATAAGAGAATTCTTATTTAGGAAATTATAAGGCATCATTATACAACAATTTGTACCTTACATTGAAGCGCCAAAGCAAGTGGTACGGGCATGTATTCAAATAAGGCACGCGTATTCAAATACAGATATATGTAAAAAGGCAGAATGTAGCGCTGCGGTAGACAACGCCTACAAAAGACAACAAGTGTCTGGCGCAGTCGTCAGATCGGTTACTGCTGCTAAAATGGCAGGTTATCAAGATTTAAGTGAGTTTGAACGTGGTGTTAAAGTCGGTGAACGAGCGATGGGACACAGCATCTACGAGGTAGCGATGAAATGTGGATTTTCCAATACGACCATTTCCCGAATGAACTGTGAATATCAGGAATCCGATAAGACATCAAATCGCCGACATCGCTGCGGCCGGAGAAAGATGCTACAAGAACGGGACCAACGATGACTGAAGAGAGTCGTTCAGTGTGACAGAAGTGCAACCCTTCCGCAAATTGCTGCGGATTTCAATGCTGAGCCATCAATAACTGTCACCGGATAATCGATACGGGCTTTCGGAGCTGAAGGCCCACTCGTGCCCCCTTGATGAGTGATCGACACAAAGCTTTACGCCTCGTCTGGGCGCGTCGAAACCGACACTGGACTGTTGATGACTGGAAACACGTTGCCTTGGGGAACGAGTCTCGTTTCATGTTGTATCGAGCGGAAAGACATGTACGGGTATTGACACAATCTCATAAATCAATGGACCCTGCATATCAGCAGGGGACTGTTCAAGATGGTGAAGACAGTGTGCCATTGGACTGACCCCTGATACGCCTACATACGACTATGAGAGGTGACACGTACGAACGCACCCTGTATAATCCCTTGCATCCATTCATGTCCATTGCGCATTTTGACGGACTTGGGCAGTTTTAGCAGGACAATGCGACACCCCATACGTCAATAATTGCTACAGAGTAGCTCCAGGAACAGTCTTCTGAGTGTAAACACTGCCGCTGCCTCCAGACTCCCCAGACATGAACATTATTCAGTATATCCGGGATGCCTTGCAACGAGCTGTTCAGAAGAGATCTCCACCCCCTCGTATTCTTTCTGATTTATGAACACGCCTTCAGGATTCATGGTGTCAGTTCCCTTTTTGCAACCTATGTCTTCAATTAGTTTCCGGGTGTATTCCAGTCTCTGTCTTCCTCTACAGTTTTTAGAGTCTACAGTTCCCCCTAGTACCATCGAAATTATAGCATGATGTCTTAACAGATATCCTAGAATCCTGCCCCATATACTTGTCCTGGTTTTCCGTTTATTCCTTTTCTCTCCTATTCAGCGCAAAGCCTTCTGGTTCCTTATCTTGTAAGTCCATCAAAATTTCAACATTCGTCTGTAGCACCACATCGAAAATGCTTCGATTCTCTACTGTTCTGGTTTTTTTCACAGTCCCTATTTCACTACCATACAGTGCTGTGCTTCCAACGTTACAATCTGTGAGATACTAGCATACTTCTCTAGGCCAGGAATGCCATTTTGCCAGTGCTAGTCCGCCTTTTATTTCTCCGCCCGTCATGGATTATGCCTAAGTAGCGGAGTTCCGTAACTTCGTATCACCAATAGTGATGTTAAGTTCTTCTTTTCTTCCTGTCCCCATTTCTACTACTTCTCACTCCTTTCATCTTTCTTCGATCAACACTGAATCAATATTCTGTACTCATTACACTGTTCATTCCAGTCCGCACATCCTGTAATTTTTCTTCACTTTCATTCACGACAGCAATGCGAACAGCGCAGCTTACAATTGATATCCTTTGACCTTGAATTTTAATTCCACTCTTGAATCTCTCTTTTATTTTTGTCGTTGCTTCAACGATGTATGAATTGAACAGTAGGGGTGAAAGGCTACATCTTTGTCTTACAATCTTTTTAATACGTGTACTTCGTTCTTGGTCTTCCATTCCTATTATTCCCTCTTGGTTCTAGTACATATTGAATATTACTCGTCTTTCCTTATAGATTACCCTTATGTTTCTCAGGATTTCGAACACCTTGCACCATTTGACACTATCGAACGTTTCTTCCAGGTCACCAAATCCTATAAACTTGTCTTCATTTTTCTTTAATCTTGCTTCCACTATCAATCTCCACCTCAGGACTGCCGGTCTCATGGCTTTACCTTTACTAAAGGCAAACTAATCGTCCTCTAACAGATCCTCAATTTTCATTACCATTCTTCTGTATATTATTATTCTCAACAACTTGGACGCATGGGCTATTAAGCTGACTGTGCGATAATTCTCGCACTTGTCGGAATTGTATGGGTAATATTTTGGCGAAGGTCAGATACTACATCGCCAGGCTCACACATTCTATACACCAACGTGATTAGTCATTTTGTTTCTATTTACCCTAAAGATTTTAGAAATTGTCATGGAATTTTATCCATCCCTCCTGCCTTATTAAATTTTACATCTTCTAAAGCGCTTTTTAAATTTTGATTCTAATACAGGATCCCCTATCTCTTCAATATCGACTCGTGTTTGTTCTTCTATTACGTCATAAGACAAGCCTTCCCTCTCATGGAGGCTTCCGATGTACTCTTTCCACCTGTCTGCTCTCTCCTTTGCATTTAACGGTGGAGTTCCTATTGATTCTTAATGTTCCCACCCTCGCTTTTAATTTAACCGAAGGTTTTTCTTGGAATGAGCGTACGGCATTGTGAGCCGGGAGTCACCCATTCGGGGAAGTTCGGCTGCCGAGGGCAAGTACCTATTGCATTCGACACCACACTGGGTGACTTGCACGTCGGAAATGGGGATGAAATGATGATGAGGACAACACAACACCCAGTCCCTGAGCGGAGATCTCCTGCCTCATTCGGGAATCAAACCCGGGCCCTTGGCGTGGCATACCGCCGCGCTGACCACTCGGTTAACGGGGCCGGACGAAGGTTTTTCTTACTTCTCTATGTGCTCAGTCAGTTCTTCCAATATTTATTTATTTTTTGACTTCTTCACACTTTTCAAGCAACCATTTCGCCTTAGCTTCCCTGGCCTTTCTATTTATTTCATTCCTGAGCGACTTGTATTTCCGTATTGGTGAATTTCCCTGACCATTTTGGTACTTGCTTCTTTCGTCGACCACCTGAAGTATTTCTTCTGTTAACCATGGTTTCTTCGTAGTTACCTTTGCGGCGGTACCTAAGGTTTACTGCTGAGTGTAGTTGCTCTTTCTAACAGCATCCCATACGTGCAAACCAGTTGCGTCTTTATTTGTGGTTACTCGCACTTTAAGTACTGGGGCTATGCACAGTTCTGTTTAAAAAAGAATAGCTCGATGCAGTCGTAGGGTTGAGCCGCGCACATCTGCTCTCATGCCTCGCAGCTAATTCGCTGCAAATAGTAACCCGCAGCTGTGATCCTGTAGTTAAATATTCTATGAATTCCTAAGAACTGCGAGTTAATAAACTACACAGACATATGAAATCGAAGTTAAATGAATAGTTTAATAACAAGGGCTCTATTTTAAACGTCCGTAATTTATTCAGATGACAGAGAATAGTGTTGAACAACGTCTGTTCAAGAAAGGACATCTCAAACAAACGGTAAGTGGTCCTATGACGTTCAGTTAAAACACAGAAAAAATGCGCTTATTAAAAGCAAAGTTACGCTAGAGTATTATCAGAAGGCAGCAAAACACACAAACTAAATATTCATCAAAGATACACGAAATATTCATCAGCTCAAAAGAGTTCAGAGTTCAAGATGATGATTCACAAATTAAAACATAAGATGCAAAGAATAGTAACTCACGCTCTGTCTATTCTGAATTCCGTAATACAAGCGGAAAAATTTAGTCCTACTTTGGAGCTGATTCAGACCTCTCGAAATATGGAGTCCCTTCAGAAGTTTAAGTATGGTTGCCGATAAGTTTGACTGTAATGCTGCAAAAAATGAGATGTATTAACTTTGTTGTACTGACGTTAGTTTTCCCTAACCAAGAACAATTTTTTGCCTAACCGCGTTAGTGAAAATAACGGCATAAGATGTATATTATGATTCCACGCTGTTAATAAAAGCGTATTGTATGTAGGATGTGACTATTATAATAAAAATATCTTATCCTGGCTCAACTTTATTCCGTGTAGGAAAACCGGTGGCGACCTTGGCTACTTTATTAGTTCCTGTTAGTGTTGTCACACATTCAGTGTGTTGGATGTTGGTCGTATCCGTTGTTCTACAGGTCACAAGGTGAAGGTGTAGCCTGCGGGGCAATTGTGTTTGAGCAGTACAAAGCAGGTCTGCTGGTTTCCGCAGGTTACACAATCCGCAACCGCAAGCGCAATACAGCGATAGCATTATAGCTCCTAATGCACACACTTTATGCCATCGGAACACATCTGCTATTCCGGCACAGATCAAATCATAGCCCCCACCCCCACCCCTATTTCTTAGATGTTGGTGACCGTTGTACTTCTTAGAGAATGTCCTGACTCACTTATTGGCTCATAACCGTCAAGCCCAAATCGCAAAACTTGTAATTTGGAGAACGTGGAAATTGGTGGATCTTCTGCTGTAGGCGTCGTTTAAGAAGTGACTTTTCGAAGCTCCAACCGTAATGGATAAAGAGTTTTTTTAGAAAGAGTCGCTATTAACGCAATATTGAAGATAGACCTATGAGAATTGGTATTTGGTTCCTCAGACAGTAAAAAGAAATACGTTTCACAATTTTTGGAAATTTAACCCTATGGGGATGGAATAGTGGGCAAACTCTTTTTTTAATACATCATTGTTAAAGAACTATTAAAGTATTTTCAACGTTACATCTATGAATATTGGTATTTGACTTCTCGGTTATAAATTATACGTCTTTCAGTGTTTTTGGAAATTGAACCTCTAAGGGGGTGAAATAGGGGATGAGATTTTTATGAAAATATTTTATTGTGAAAGCATTTTTAAACCTAAATCTATGAAAATTTAAGTATGGTTTCTCAGTTAGAAATAAAACAATATGTGTTTCATTGTATTTGGAAATTCAACCCCTATAGAGTTGAAACGGGGGATGAAAGTGTTTATGGAAATATTTCATTGTGCGAGCATTTTTAAGCTAAATCTATAAAAGTTTGTAATTGGATTCTCTGTTAGGAATAAAACACACAGATGTCAAATTTTTGGAAATTCAGCCCCTGAGGGGCTGAAATAGAAGGTGAAAGGTTTGATGAAACTATTTCATTGCGAAAGCATTCTTAAAGCTAAATCTGGTGTTGGCTTCTCGGTTACAGATGAAAAAATACGTGTTTCGCTGTTTCTGGAAATTCAACATCTATGGGAGTGAAATAGTCACAGATTGACTCAATGACTCATCCTCGCCCAGACCAAATCGCTAAGGATAGAAGCTCTTCTACCATAGGCACCGTTGTAGAAGAGATTATCCGAAATTCCAGTCTTAAGGGTATGACATAGGGGATGAAAGGGCTTTTCAAAGTTTGACGCTATTAAGGGAATTCTGAAGCTGGAATTACGAAAACTGGTATTTGGTTTCTCAGTCAGAAAATAAAAAATACGTGCTTCTGTATTTTTGGAAATTCAACCACTAAGAGGGTAAAATAGATGGTGAAAGTTTTTTTGAAAATAAATAATTACTGAAGAATACTGAAGGATTTTTAAGGCTATATCTATGACAACTGTTATTTGATTTCTCGGTTAGAAATAAAAACATACATGTTTTAAAGTTTCTGGAAATTCGCCTTCTAAGGGAGTGCAAGGGGGGATGAAAATTTTTAAAGAAATATTTCGATAAATTAAAAGAAATTTAATGCTGAATTTCTGAAAACTCGGTTAGACATAAATAAATATTTATGAGGGAATGATAGTTGCAATGAAAATACCTCCACAAGCACGCAAAAGAGATGATCAACAAAAACTTTGGACTTCAGCTATCAGAATCACTTTTTGTTGAGAAGTGCTTATAAGCCCTTAATTTTCGTGAAAAGCTTAGTAGGTGTTGCAATTTGTGGAAAATATAAAAATCCGATTAAATAAAAATAAAAGATCTCTGCAGGACACACGTTCTAGGCGAGCGATGTAGCGGGCTCTAAGTTAGTGTTGAATAATTTAGTACAAGCTCATGGGATGGAAGAGTCGGCCGATAACCCTCGTGGGTTTGAAGCGGCACGTCGTGGGCACTTTGGGGTGGGGGTGGGTGTTTTTTTTGTATTTATATCTCGAGTTAGTGGGCAACACGATTATTTTTTCTTTTCCGAAATCCTGCAAACCATTCGAAAGTGCGTTCATGTGCGGGGGCGTCGAATTCTGCACAGGTGTTATTATGTTGTTGTTTTTTTCGGCTCGTGTTTCGGACAGGTGTGCCTGCGCGTCTTCGGTGAAGAGAAAGACCTCAGAGCAGGGCGTGGAGACGTCAGCTAATTGGAGATGGTGTTAGATAAAAGTAACACTCTTGACTTCGCTTAATTCGTGCAAATAAACTTCATTTGATTCCGTGCAATTTTGAGAATGGTCTTTTCTGTGTTACTCTTTCCCGACTGAAGTTAAACTGTAGTCCCGCTTTGTTTTTGATGTGACCACCGGCGAGAGTTGCTAGTGGCCAGCCAGTTCGAGTCGGTTGACATGTTCCAGTCCAGTGGTCGGATCTTGGAACCCTTTTGGAAGTAGCTGGATTGCTACAGGGCTTTGATTAGTGACTTCGGAATAATGAAAAATTTTATCCTGTCTCTCCGGTGGCTGGTGACACTTATTTAAACTGATATTATAGTGTAACAAAGCATAGAATTAATTCTGGTCCACTTATAAACTTTCAAATTAAATCCGCTGAGCCGTCCGTTGCTTGATCTGTCTAACACGCCGCACATCGCCGTGGATTCTGGCCGCGAGTCTGACTTCGCGCCAAGCCATGTAAGCCCCGAGGCCTGGGCGAAAGGGGCGTTTCACATGTTTAGCTTCGACCGGCCGTGTCCATTGTATCCGGTACGCTTCTTCCAGCGCTAGTTCAGTGTCTTCTCGGTTATGGACGCGAATATAGAAGAATCATTTTCTTCCCGTAAACGATGTCGTGCGATTTAAATCTCGCCAACTAGCCAGGGGAATCGCCATGCAGCTGTTAGACAGCGCTTTCAATCCCGTGGCTATATGGAAATCAGAGCGGTCATCTTCAGTCCACCAAGATTTCCTGCGAGTCGAAAACTCAACTACCAAGTTGGCGTGCTTAATATCAAACTCGCAGTCTAGCCGTGTTACCTGGCGCAAACAGAATTGAATCGCATGTTGGACTGGAAGGACACCTGCTGACGTCCATACCTGCGGATGACGATACTCGTCAAGCTGTGACTGCGGCGTAGTCGCGCACACAGTGCAACATATCGTTCAGGACCTCCTCTTCGCTAGTTTCACTGGATCTCTGGAAGAACTACATCAAGCTGGCTCTAAAGTTATTGCATGGTTGGAGAACCTGCACATTTATCTTTGATTTTTTTTCCTTTTTTTATTTTGACTGGTTGTTTATAGTTTCTTTGTTTGTAAGTTAATATTCTTTTCATCGTCTAAGAGCATCATACGATATATAAATAAACCGAGATCGTACTCAAATCACAATCGGAGTTGTTGCGAGATCCAACCACGATGTGTTGTCTTCTTTTCTGTATTTCTACTTAAGATCCCTGCAAGGGAGCAATTTTGCAGTGGATAAAACTGCTCTTCGGTCAATAAGCATTTGTACCGATAAATTTGTGATTCTTGTTATGGATTAGAAAATATGCATTACATATTTAAAATTGGCGGGTGACTGTACAACAAGATAACAGTGCAGATAGATTTTATTGGCTCTGAGCACTATGGGACTTAACAGCTATGGTCATCAGTCCCCTAGAACTTAGAACTACTTAAACCTAACTAACCTAAGGACAGCACACAACACCCAGTCATCACGAGGCAGAGAAAATCCCTGAGCCCGCCGGGAATTGAACCCGGGAACCCGGGCACGGGAAGCGAGAACGCTACCGCACGACCACGAGCTGCTGACGATAGAAATTGTTATTTTAATGCTACTGTGGTACGATGATGTTGATAATGAATGAAATTATCTCCTTCAGAAGCCTTTTGGATATGAAATGGTTTATTATGATGGCAACTGACAAAGGATGGATGAAACGAAGGGGGAAACGAGGGTGGAAGGAAGGTCCAGGAAACATCGTAACTGGTGTAACTTTTCCTCTGTTTATTTTTGTGAACTGAAACGAAGGTAAACTTTACTGCTATTCTATATACTTGTGTGTCTCTGCGTCGCACGTCTGCACAATACGAATTGCGTACTTATGGAAAAGCTATCTGATAAATGATTCGTCAAAATTTAAATTGTATAATCGCATTTTTAACTAACTTTGCCAAAGTAATTAGAAAATCAAGACTGTAAACTAAATCAGCTACCCTGTGAACCATTATTGTGTGCTACAGTGAACAGTATACAATGCGTGTCGTCACAACGCGGCATTTGCTAATCCATTGCATAATGAAAAAGGCTGCATGAACTAACCAGTCGAATTTTGACAGAATAAATAACCAAAATTTTTCTAAAAAAATGCCCTTACAATATACATACAAAGTATGGCTGAACAAATTTCCAAATTTTGAATAATAATTTTATATTCAAATGCGACACTCCACTGTGAGAACAGCTGTCTAGATACATAATGTAATCTGAAATGAACTTTACATAGACTAACTTTGATAATGGATTTTGAAAAGCAAATGCCGGCCGGAATGACCGAGCGGTCCTAGGCGCTACAGTCTGGAACCGCGCGACCGCTACGGCCGCAGGTTCGAATCCTGCCTCGGGCATGGATGTGTGTGATGTCCTTAGTTTAGTTAGGTTTAAGTAGTTCTAAGTTCTAGGGGACTGATAACCTCAGCAGTTAATTCCCATAGTGATCAGAGCCATCTGAACCATCTGAAAAGCAAATCTGACTGTAAATGATCTTATTGTCTTGACTGTAATGTAAAATCTTCATGTGGCTTAACTTTGGCAACGGAAACTTGGACTGTTCGGAGCGATGAACATAAAATACTGTTGCACGTCAGCATAGTGTCCCCAGCGAACATTAAAAATTCGTAAAAGTTCTACCTTGGCGTCTCCCGGAAGCCGAACCGCCTGTGTCAATGACCAGCAGACTACCAGTTAGGGGGAAATGATGAGCGAGTTGCGGAAAACGCGAGTTATCGCAGCCCGGGGGTACAATAGAGCGTCCGAGTCTGCAAGGGAAGCGTAATGACATCATGGAAGGCTAGAGATGCCGTCATACTACTGACGAAGCCAGAGTTTTGTAAGGTAGCCTAGGTATAACACAACTTCCAGTATTCAGGTGACAATCCAGTAGAAAAGAGCCTCTGAAACGTCAAGTTGCAAAAGTCTGAACCTCTAGGAGAGCTGTCAGCGAGGTAAAACCAGGACACATCGTGTCATAGCACCCTTACCGCTCCAGAGCGCGCGGGAAGCGCCAACATAAATACTGCACCTTTGTTAACAAACGTCATTCCTGATCGCTGAGTGCCGATTGCGGACTGCCCAGTACATAATGTCGACGCTTGTGTCAGCTGCAGCAGTCCAGTGTGAGGGGAGGCTATGGAGGTTGGTCCTCAGTTCGCCTAACTGTCTTGATTGTCTATTGTTCCAGAGTCCAGCTGGAAAGACACTGCTGCTGTAAGCTGCACTGCCAACTTCTGAGGTCACACTGATAGGTTGCAGAGGCTGCCATTACCATGCAGGTCTGCTGGAGGCTTGACAAGCATCATCTGGACACTGCCCGTCATCCACCTGTTCTTTTGATAAATACTGACGCTGCTGGCTTCTGGTTCTTAAACTACGGTTGAAAGCCGACCGCTGCAAGCTAGTGAATACATCATGTGGACTGGGGTCGAGACTCCTCTGTGCAAATCTTTGGTGTCCACGACAGTACACTGAAGATCGATACACAGACTTGGAGGCTACTGGTTACCGCAGTCGCTGGCTGACCATGATATAGCAGCCAGTACCAAATGCTTTGCTGAGCTGGCCGTATTTCTGCAAGAGCACTCCGGCTTTCCTCCACTGACGAGGCATTGTCCTGCTGACCTGGCTGAGGCGTGTAGCTTTGGAAGACAAACCTTTATTACTGCCTAATAGATATCTTATTGTCTATGATGTTTCCTTGGTGCTGTCGAGCATACTTAGGACCTCACCATCGCATCCTGTCTGGCTGTCTCCTGACGACTATAGGAATCAAGGACTGGACGTCTATATCTGGGGTCAGCAAGTGGTTGCCAGCAGTAGAGATACCTACGCCTGGTGCCACACCCACGAATGTAGGACAACATCAGGCAACTGTCTGTGAAGCTCCGACATGAAGTCAACAGCTATCAACTGAAAATCGTAAAAATGTGGTGTGATGAGTGCCTGATATTTGTTTGCTTTTTGTACTGTGTTTTCGAATGGCCATGTTGAGTTGTTGGGACCTTTACAGTATATTAAAAGTGTCGTTTGTTAGACAATTGGAACCTACAGACTTTTCGCAGTTCGGTGGGAACACTAGAGAAGTTGAAATTTATCCTGGCATGGGACATCACACTGAAAGTTAACCCGTGGTGCTGACTGTACAAAATGATTGAGAATGTAGTAAAATTTACTAACAACATTTATTTTTGTAAAGAAATCAAACATAAATTATAGTTATTGATTGAATACAGTAAACAAGAGAACAATGGACAAGGATTCTGGGTGGCAGAAGTGAGTCAAGTACTCTGGCCCTAAAAATGTGTGTAACGCAATCTCAAACGATCTGCGCTGAGCAGACTTTGATTGATAATCTACAGAAGTCTATATAGGTGCAACTGAGAGAAAGTGGCGATTGAGTTCTGTACGCTCTGACAAGGCCAGAGCAGCAGTACATTACCATGTTTGCTTCGTGCGGCGACGTAACTTTCTGCTGTCGAGATGTGTGCTGCGGAGGCGAGGTGTAAGGCGGCACCTGTAAATCGATCGCGGTAACAAAAGAAACGCAAAATCTCACGGTCTAGCGATCAGGCTGGTATATCTCAATTTACTCTCTACCAGAGCCCTGAAATCACGGTAGAATTCAGTATGTGATCCACCCGTTCGCTGGTCGTACCAAGGACCAATTTGGCTCACTAATACGACAGAGCGCACAAGGATACTAAACGTCAAGACTGCTAAACCAGAAACAAATAAGTGTGCCCTCGGCAACCGAGTAGTGCGAGACGCTTGAAGTCGCACTGCCGGTACAGTAAGAACTTCACCACAGGCTCTCCAGTCTAACTATCTGCAAGTGAAGTCAGTCTCAGGACAGGTCCCGAACACCAACCACACATGCCAGAGCTTCGACCAGAAGATGCTTCAAGACCGAAGTCCAGAACCCGAGTGCCTCGCACCTCTCCAGACTTAAATTTAAAAAAATCCGTTTTTCCGCAAAGAGCACGAACGACTCCGCCTTCACCCCGTCTTGAACCAATCACAGGGCTTTAGAGGCGCTAAATCTCCCCTTCTACCTCCTACACGACAGCACAAACTGATGTCGAATCAGCGCAAGAGTTAAGAAACCTGCGTCTCTGGAAAAAAAGAAACCACCAATTACTGGCTTTTTTAGGTTTTAGTGGAGGGAGGTGTTTTTCTCCGAAGTGGTGTCTCTTCCCGCGGCAACAAGCGAACAGATACAATCTTAACGAACTTTATCTAACGAGAGTACCAATTTAATATCCGATTTTATGAGGCTGTTGCGTCGATTCCTCCGAATTCACAGTTTTCAAACTACAGCGCTCCATCCTCAAGCCAATGGGAAAGTTCAAGGCACGATTGCGAAGATGTCGAGCTATTATGTTAACAGAAATTATGGCAATTCGGATGTACGTTTAAATTTTGTAACCAGCGCATATACGAGGGCAGTTCAATAAGTAATGCAACACATTTTTTTTCTCGGCCAATTTTGGTTGAAAAAGTCGGAAATTTCTTGTGGAATATTTTCAAACATTCCCGCTTCGTCTCGTATTGTTTCATTGACTTCCGACAGGTGGCAGTGCTGTACGGAGCTGTTAAAATGGCGTCTGTAACGGATGTGCGTTGCAAACAACGGGCAGTGATCGAGTTTCTTTTGGCGGAAAACCAGGGCATCTCAGATATTCATAGGCGCTTGCAGAATGTCTACGGTGATCTGGCAGTGGACAAAAGCACGGTGAGTCGTTGGGCAAAGCGTGTGTCATCATCGCCGCAAGGTCAAGCAAGACTGTCTGATCTCCCGCGTGCGGGCCGGCCGTGCACAGCTGTGACTCCTGCAATGGCGGAGCGTGCGAACACACTCGTTCGAGATGATCGACGGATCACCATCAAACAACTCAGTGCTCAACTTGACATCTCTGTTGCTAATGCTGTCACAATTGTTCACCAGTTGGGATATTCAAAGGTTTGTTCCCGCTGGGTCCATCGTTGTCTAACCGAACACCATAAAGAGCAAAGGAGAACCATCTGTGCGGAATTGCTTGCTCGTCATGTGGCTGAGGGTGACAATTTCTTGTCAAAGATTGTTACAGGCGATGAAACATGGGTTCATCACTTCGAACCTGAAACAACACGGCAATCAATGGAGTGGCGCCACACCCACTCCCAAGAAAAAGTTTAAAGCCATACCCTCAGCCGGTAAAGTCATGGTTACAGTCTTCTGGGACGCTGAAGGGGTTATTCTGTTCGATGTCCTTCCCCATGGTCAAACGATCAACTCTGAAGTGTATTGTGCTACTCTTCAGAAATTGAAGAAACGACTTCAGCGTGTTCGTAGGCACAAAAATCTGAACGAACTTCTCCTTCTTCATGACAACGCAAGACCTCACACAACTCTTCGCACCCGAGAGGAGCTCACAAAACTTCAGTGGACTGTTCTTCCTCATGCACCCTACAGCCCCGATCTCGCACCGTCGGATTTCCATATGTTTGGCCCAATGAAGGACGCAATCCGTGGGAGGCACTACGCGGATGATGAAGAAGTTATTGATGCAGTTCGACGTTGGCTCCGACATCGACCAGTGGAATGGTACCGTGCAGGCATACAGGCCCTCATTTCAAGGTGGCGTAAGGCCGTAGCATTGAATGGAGATTACGTTGAAAAATAGTGTTGTGTAGCTAAAAGATTGGGGAATAACCTGGTGTATTTCAATGCTGAATAAAACAACCCCTGTTTCAGAAAAAAAAGTGTTGCATTACTTATTGAACTGCCCTCGTAGTACTAAAGTCCATATGGCCACCAGTCTTACGCCATATGAGGTAATATATGGGAGGAAACTGCCTTCACCTTTCGACGTGGTTAAGCCAAACCATGGATCCGATGTCCAATCGTAAAAAAGTTTTCTAAAAAAGTGCGATACATTTGGCAACAAGTAAAACGAGCAAGTAGGAAAACTTTTGAATGACAAGAGAAGATAGGGCAACTTGTAGAGAAGTAACCGCAGCACAGGATTGGCCAATGGGTATTAGTAACGAACCCATATACACCAAAAGGCAAAACAAAGAATTTCTTGACCCGATATCATGGACCTTACTAAGTAGTGGAAATGATGTCACCTGTCAATACCGAGCGGTCTAAGGTGCTGCAGTCATGGACTGTGCGGCTGATCCCGGCGGAGGTTCCAGTCCTCCCTCGGGCATGGGTGTGAGTGTTTGTCCTCAGGATAGTTTAGGTTAAGTAGTGTGTAAGCTTAGACACTGATGACCTTAACAGGCAAGTCTCATAAGATTTCACATACATTTGAACAATTTTTGAACCTGTCAATGATAAAATACAGATGTCAACGAAGACTTCGATTATTCACCTGGTACGTATCAAGCCTTCTAAGGGAGCTATCGACACACTACCGCAGATAGTGCAGAATGCGAAGCCTCATGGTGTAACCTCCCCCTTCCTAATTGGCCTGCTGGACTGCGATATAACTGGCCGTCATCCCATATGCCTAATGAAATTTTACAGTGAAAACGGCTACCGTTACCGAAGGAAGATAACATCGGTTAGTTGGAGGAAAATGTACAACAGACTCTTCTGAAGGAAGAATCGATTCTAAACTTAAGCTAAAGGCTGATGATAATTTTGAAATGCGTGGGATATAGTGTAATAGCTCACGAACCACACAGGGGAGAAAAGAGGTCCCACTTAAGATTTACTTCAAAAATTATTGATAACACAAAGAAAACACTGATTAACTAAAAAGGGGATAATTAAACGGTCGTCAGCCCCATGGGGCAATGAATCTCTACAATCTTAAGAAAGGTAATGGCAAAGAAATTTAAGCAAATAATGACTGGCGAGGCAACAGAAGTTTGTCACGCATTTCTACAGAACAACAGTTCACGAGAAAATAAATGAATTAGAAAGCACCGAGTTTGCAGTTACTTATTTTGAAATAGAAAATTTTGAAAGTAATTTTGAGTGGAGTTACTGGTTAAATAAATGTCTGGCTTAAACTTTGTTATGTAAAAAAACGACTTTCAGTAACCTCAGTGTAACGTAAAGCAAAATTTAAAAAAAATATTATTGAAAGATTGAAGGGAATTTACTTTAAGCAAATGAGCAAATGATTTTACTTTTAATATAACAACACTAAACTATTTACCAAGCCAGCAGAAGTCACTTGCTAAGCTAAATACAGAATAAATGAAACTGCGCACTCTTAATTTGTGCCGTATCTTTAGTTATGAGTTTGGCCAGTGAAATTTTACGTTACTTTCAGTGAATGAAGCTATTACGCAAAACTGAAATTGTTAAACTTCTGTTATGCAACACAAGAGTGAACAATTACTAAGGCAGAAAATTTAGACTGAAACTGGTCATTAGCAAACACACACTGAAAAATGTTTAACGTACAAACGTGAAATGTTAAATGTAAATCTCACATCACTTTTCTTGAATACTAAAAGTAAACTAGAAACCTTACACTGGAATGAGGCTGGAATGAAACACTGTTAACTGGAAAAAAAGGAAGAGATCATGGATCGAAAGTACAACATGGTTCAGGTTCCAGTTGTGTAGGGTGGATAAAGCTTGCTTTTGGGTGTAGTGGCACAACAGGATACTTTGATTTATGATTACAGAGTAGAATACTGGGTGCTGGGATGTGATTTTCCTGTGAATGTACCAGTTTCGAAAGGGTTCCAGAAGGTAAGGTGTGGTAACAGAATGCAAACTCGAAAAGGTAGGTGGATGAAAAGGTTAAGACGTAATGCATGTCTTTCTGTATCAAGTGACTTGTGCAATTTAGAGAGACCAGAGGTCCAAACAACAGTTATGTTAGAATAGAATGAGTAAGAGACACAGCTAGGGATAGTGGTGAAAAGATGCAGAATCCAGGTACAGTTAATTAGTAACTGTAATAATTTCATTCGCTTCTGGCCTTGTGTTGGACAACGATGAGGTGTGGTTTTGCTGCCTCGGACCATGTTGTAAAATCGCGGACGATACTTTACTCCCAAGTCCAGTGGTTTCTCGATCAACTGTGGCACGTACTCATTGCAGAGATCGCCAATCGCCAGCCTTGGGAACATCGCCTTTTGCTGCACCACTCAGTGTTGGCGGCACCCAGTTCCAGTGGCGTCCTCTTCTTCCAGACCTACACAAGACGAGCTGAAATACGAAAGGATCCTTCGAAAGACTATAAAATACTATTCTCGTGGTCCTTTCACCGTTCTGAAGCTGCTGATAATAAGAACGAATCGCGTGTCGCTTAGTGTTACAGTGGCGTTACTGGTGTCTGGTATGTTTTGCTTTGAGTGATGAGGCACGGAACATGATACGGTTCTCAGATGGGTTTACGGACTTAGTGCGAACCTGACCAATGAGTGAAAATAGCGTCGCACACCTTCTGATAACATTCAAGTCCTGTAAGAAACGAAATCATGAGCAGTTATTCGTTCTAAATTAATATATCGACAATGTCAGTTTGACCAACGAACCACTGTGAACTTAAATAGATGTTATTTCAACATCAAATCATCTCGTGATGTATCAAAGTTTCAAGATTGTTGATGATTGTACTGTGTACACCTCCCTTAAATAAAACAACGATTAATGCAGACGTGATCTTTTTAGGGTTGCGGCGAAGTGAGCGTGTTGAGGGGACACTGATGTGCGATGTTTTGGTGTCACACAGCAGGACTATTTTTTTGAGTTTGCGCTCGAACATATAGTTTTGATCAATTCCAAAATGAATTTCAGCATTTAATAGAAATATTTTAAGCAATTTCTTGTTTCCTGTATTTTCGCATCAGTTTGAAATATTGAGCCAGCAACAGCTATTCACAAAGATGTGGTGCGAGGGGAAACAAATTCTGCCTTCATTATACAAGAATTTACGAACGACTGTCCACCGACCGGTCCGACCGAGATGGCGCAGTGGCAAGTACACTGGACTCGCATTCGGAAGACGATGGTTCAGATCCACTTCCGACGATCCCGATTCCTGTTTGCCGTGATTTCCCTAAACGCCGGGATGGTTCCTATGAAAGGGTATGGCCGCTTTCCTTCCTCATCCTAGAAACAATCCGAGCTTGTGCTCCGTCTCCAATGACTTCGTTGTCGGGGAGACGTTAAAACCTAATCTTCCTTCCTTTCTATTCAAGATTTCACCGAATATTGAACGCTGTAAAAGTAGCAAAACAGGTTCCTGCTTGTTACATGACCAGCGTGTTAGGCACGAACTGCTACGTGCTACCTAGTTCAACAACTATTGAGAAATTTTACAGGCTTTATACTGTAGCCACCAACGAAAAGTGTAAAACATGAGGAAAGAAAACGGTGTGAGTAAACCTCTGAAATGTCTTGATTACTTTTGCTGGAGAAACAGACGAACTTTTATAGACATATGTAGAGATAAGAAAACGCTGACGCATTACCAACGCATCACTGCTCGTACAGCATAAATTAATTTGATGGATCCACTGTAGAAATACATTAACTTGATGCGTTGTAAGACTCCCGCAATAGGTACCACGGCTCTGGAATGACTATCAGAGACAGAAGCAGAAAAAATGATAGTATGCAAAGATTAGAATACATTCAATAAGTAGTAGAGTACGTTTCATGTACGCAGAGATGAAATATGGCTCTAAGCACTATGGGACTTAACATCTGTGGTCATCAGTCCCCTAGACTTAGAACTACTTAAACTTAACTAACCTAAGGACATCACACACAGCCATGCCAGAGGCGGATTTCGAACCTGCGACCATAGCAGCAGCGCTGCTCCGGACTGAAGCGCCTAGAACCGCTCGGCTACATCAGCCGGCGATGAAATAATTTTATCATAATGTAGTACAAAATGATGACATGAAGAAAAAAGGGTAAGTGTAAACACACACACACACACAATCTTTCACACAAGTTTAACCACGATGGTCTAATCTTCGATGAAAAATGCTTTCTATATTAATTCTCTATGGTTGCAGAAGACAAACTGTGAAAAAAACAGCTATAATCCAAAGTTGAATAAACCACAGAAACCACAGCGTGGGTTAATATGGTATATGTTTTTCATGCCTTTGAGCTCGTTAAAAATTTACTGAAAAACTGTTGTTTTGTGTCTACGGATAGTAAAAAGCGATTTTATTCTGTTATTTAACAGAAATTCAGTAAAAAATACCAATGATAAGCGGTAACTTCAACAAAGTCTGTCTCGGTAAATACAAGAAAAAATTGTGTGCACTCATGGCGGAACCTATCCAGCAACAAAGTTATATAATAGACCTACAGATATTTACAAGAAAAAAATACATGTTTCATTTCCACCTCTCTCATGTTCCATAATTACAGATTATCTATAACGCGATTCACCCATGTACACTGTTTGCCGTTAGCATGATGTTGTGCCCATCTGATACATCGAACCATAAAATCACTAGCAGTCCGGTAACCGCATTTTGTTATTTTACTGTGAAGCCCTGTTTAATGTGACCTCACCTGGCGTTATTTCCTCCACGTGTGTGTTTTACAGCACACTTTATTGCTGTCTAGTAGTCATATCGCTTTATTTAGTTCTTTATTGCGAAACTAAGCAATGAAACTTTTTTCCTTTCTACAGTGTAATGAATCGTAACAGGTGTGCTTATTTATCATCGTCGTTTCTTTCATCTCACGAAGGAGGCGTAAAATACTGCACATTTGAATTAACACACAGTTCAAGACGAAGACATACTGTACTTTTTCTTTCGTCTCGGAGTGAACCACGACTTACGAGCAATATCAAAAGTTAGCAGGCTTTATATTGCTTCCAGCTGTTGTCCAAGTTACATAAATTGCGATACCTTATCTGATGCAAAATTAATTCTCACCTGTCAAGAGTGAACCACGAAGCGTTGTTGTTGCGAAGTAGAGCCTACTCCATTATACCTGTGAAATTAAAATTGCGTTCCAAACCAGGATTCAAACCCGAATATCCGTCCTCTCAGAGCTGCAAGTCTCACAGCATCGTGGAAAAAACATAGCAGATATTGCAGGTGGCAGGCAGTAATAAGTTGAAGATTTTAATTATTCGGCAAGATGTCCTTGGATAGCGTACTTTGTTCCGCACTGCCCGCAAAAAGGAAAGATTGTGTTCCGGTACACAGTTTAGAAACTGCAGCATATTCTACATGCAGTGTATAAGATTCCTTTCACTTCTCACTCCCAGTCGAGTCGTAAAATGAATTGCAGCTACGGGCCTCCAGAAACATTTTATCAACACAGTCATCCAATCCCCCCATTGCAGACAAACTCTTTAACAAAATCTGATTCGGTACTGTTAACCCAGACTTGTTCAAATGCCAATGAAATAATACGAAATCATACGATTATATTTTGCGAAGGCGGCGCACCACAGATTGAAAATATATAAAAGAAATCACAATTCACTGACAAGAATTGATAATACATAGGGGAACTCGGGGCGGAACGGGATACTTAACGTTTAACAATTTGTATAAAATAAGGGAACACAAGGAAACACTTCCTAAAGTGATAAAAAACACCTTGTACTGTAACCTAATGTACCTTATCATAAAATCACTTAAAACAATACATTTTGCATTTTTTACAATTTTTCAAAGGAAGTCTTGCATTTTTCCCGTTCCGCCCCACCCACGGGGCAGAATGCGATAAGGGAATTTTTTGTTAAATTATTGCATAAACGTTGAATTTGAATCACGAATATCGTATTAAACTATGACAAAATGATGTATAACAAGCAATTCAGACTAAGGAATGTGTAATTCAAACAATTAAAAAGTCGTTCTTCAAAATAAGAGAATATTTTAATGTCATTCTGAAAAATGTACAATGCTTAATAGCCACCAAACCACTAACTACTAGCCGGCTGGAGTGGCGCTACAGTCTGGAACCGAGTTACCGCTACGGTCGCAGGTTCGAATCCTGCCTCGGGTATGGATGTGTGTGATGCCCTTAAGTTAGTTAGGTTTAATTAGACTGATGACCCCAGAAGTTAAGTCGCATAGTGCTCAGAGCCATTTGAACCAACTAACTACTAGTCCTATCGACAATAGTCACAAATCAGTATTTCCTCTTCATCTTCACTGTCTACGCCAGCAGATGAATTGTGTGCCCACTCTGGCATGCGACCCAGCCCTCATTAGAAACGGAGTAGAAGTCCCCACAGTAGAGACACTCAGCATTCCCCCCCCCCCCCCCTCCCCCTCTGATTCTCCCTTCTCCATCATCTTCTTCATTTTATTTTTCTTAAGGTCTTTGATGTCCTCTGTTTTGGTTTTTTTGGCTGTACAGTCTGATATTTTTGCCTTAAATTGCATTGCACCTGACATCTCTGTCCTGACATTGTTTATGTTTGTGCACCCTTCTCCTTTCTGTAGGCCTACTTTACGTGCGACAGCATTCTGCAGTTCCTTCTTATAAGGAGACTCTCTTAATACGACGGTTTTTCCTTTACGTCTTGTAGTCCGCCGAGCATTTTGACAGATTAGTGGGATTGGAATGACAGCCTCGGGCGATATATAGAAAACTGAGTTGTTCGGCGAACATAGCTGGTTGGGAGAGTCTGGCATCCATGAACATCCAGGCTGTGTCTGCTTTCTACTTGCATCAAAATATGACGGGGCAGAACGGGACACTATCCCATTCTGCCTCGTCCCGTTCCGCCCCAAGAGCACTTGTGAGGTTAACAACTTTTATGGAGTGTAATAACTGACGTATTTAAACGCATTAAATAATTAAAGTATAACAAATGCCATAAACTTGAAGGGAATGTGTCATTTTAGGGTATACAATTAACAATTAACAGCTTACCTGGCGTTGAAACTCACCAAACATTAGAACAACACAAGCTGTAACGTGACGGACAACAATCCACTTATACACTCCTGGAAATGGAAAAAAGAACACATTGACACCGGTGTGTCAGACCCACCATACTTGCTCCGGACACTGCGAGAGGGCTGTACAAGCAATGATCACACGCACGGCACAGCGGACACACCAGGAACCGCGGTGTTGGCCGTCAAATGGCGCTAGCTGCGCAGCATTTGTGCACCGCCGCCGTCAGTGTCAGCCAGTTTGCCGTGGCATACGGAGCTCCATCGCAGCCTTTAACACTGGTAGCATGCCGCGACAGCGTGGACGTGAACCGTATGTGCAGTTGACGGACTTTGAGCGAGGGCGTATAGTGGGCATGCGGGAGGCCGGGTGGACGTACCGCCGAATTGCTCAACATGTGGGGCGTGAGGTCTCCACAGTACATCGATGTTGTCGCCAGTGGTCGGCGGAAGGTGCACGTGCCCGTCGACCTGGGACCGGACCGCAGCGACGCACGGATGCACACCAAGACCGTAGGTTCCTACGCAGTGCCGTAGGGGACCACACCGCCACTTCCCAGCAAATTAGGGACACCGTTGCTCCTGGGGTATCGGCGAGGACCATTCGCAACCGTCTCCATGAAGCTGGGCTACGGTCCCGCACACCGTTAGGCCGTCTTCCGCTCACGCCCCAACATCGTGCAGCCCGCCTCCAGTGGTGTCGCGACAGGCGTGAATGGAGGGACGAATGGAGACGTGTCGTCTTCAGCGATGAGAGTCGCTTCTGCCTTGGTGCCAATGATGGTCGTATGCGTGTTTGGCGCCGTGCAGGTGAGCGCCACAATCAGGACTGCATACGACCGAGGCACACAGGGCCAACACCCGGCATCATGGTGTGGGGAGCGATCTCCTACACTGGCCGTACACCACTGGTGATCGTCGAGGGGACACTGAATAGTGCACGGTACATCCAAACCGTCATCGAACCCATCGTTCTACCATTCCTAGACCGGCAAGGGAACTTGCTGTTCCAACAGGACAATGCACGTCCGCATGTATCCCGTGCCACCCAACGTGCTCTATAAGGTGTAAGTCAACTACCCTGGCCAGCAAGATCTCCGGATCTGTCCCCCATTGAGCATGTTTGGGACTGGATGAAGCGTCGTCTCACGCAGTCTGCACGTCCAGCACGAACGCTGGTCCAACTGAGGCGCCAGGTGGAAATGGCATGGCAAGCCGTTCCACAGGACTACATCCAGCATCTCTACGATCGTCTCCATGGGAGAATAGCAGCCTGCATTGCTGCGAAAGGTGAATATACACTGTACTAGTGCCGACATTGTGCATGCTCTGTTGCCTGTGTCTATGTGCCTGTGGTTCTGTCAGTGTGATCATGTGATGTATCTGACCCCAGGAATGTGTCAGTAAAGTTTCCCCTTCCTGGGACAATGAATTCACGGTGTTCTTATTTCAATTTCCAGGAGTGTATTTCGAACTTCAAACTAAATCAGAATGGCTGCCCTCACTCCCCTTCCCTCCGGAGAAATAGTTACATGCCCATACAACAGGTTGCAACACTGTCCAGTCTAAAAGAGAACAAATTCCCATTATGCCCCGCTATCCCGTTCTGTCCCGACTTCCCCTACCTCTTTATTAGGACCGGTTTTGGATCATCATTGAGTCCGCCGTACGTTAAGGGATAGAACGCATGAAATGCAACTCGTATTTAACTGTCATACAACGCTGTCTGGTATACATGGTCACAAAAAGATATTGCCACATAGGCACTTATGACATTGAAAACGACTTACATTGACAACATTAGAAGACCTATCACTCTTCTTGTGGTACACACGATCTTATTCCGTTTTTGAGGCCGTGGGATTGACGCTTGGGCGTCCCAGACGCAGCATCCAGTGCAGGAAGTCGAAAGAAGACAAATATTACGACTATGTGCGTGATAATTGTGCTCCAGCTCGAAGTAAGTTTCACAAGAAGTGCACCTTGTAAGTGAAATTACCTACCTCTACATCTGTATCAACATGGATACTCTGCAAATAATACTTAAATGCCTGGCAATGGGTTAATCGAACCACCTTCACAATAATTCTCTTGTATTCCAAGCTCGAACAGCACGCGGGAAAAACGAATACCTATATCGTTCAGTGCGAACTCTGATTTTCCTCCTTCTATTATGATGATCGTTTCTTCTTATCTAGCTCGGTGTCAACAAAATATTTTAATATTCGGAGGAGAAATGTGGTGATAGAAATTTTATGAGAAGATCCCACCGCAGCGCGCAACGCCTTTTGTTTAACGATGTCCACCATAAATCCTGTAGCATGTCCGTGATTTCTCGATAATATAAAACATGCTGCCCTTCTTTGAACTCTCTCAATGTACCCCTTTAAGCCTATCTGGTAAGGATATTAGACCGGACAGCAGAACTCCAAAAGAGGACGGACAAGCGCAGTGTAGGCAAATTCTTTCGTCAATTAGCTGTAAGTTTTGAAGTGTTTTGGCAATAAAACACAATCTTTCGTTCGCCTTCCACACAACATTTTCTATGTGCTCTTTCCAATTTACGTTCTTCGTAATTGTAATTCCTAGGTACTCAGTTGAATTTACATTTGACTGATTTATCGTGTAACGTAAGTTACACGATATTAGCACACATTTGGATGACCTCACACTTTTCATTATTTCAGTCCAATTGCCAGTTTTCGACCACGCAGATACCTTTTCTAAATCGTTTTGAAATTTATTCAGATCTTCTGATGACCTTACTGGACGATAAACGACAGCATCAACTGCAAACAAGCCAAGACGGCTGCTCAGATTATCTTCCCCTAGAGTTAGGTCACCGGATTCACAGGATCGCAGATGAAAGATGGAGAAGAATGGAGAAGACGTTATTACCTATTGCACATATTTGTGTTATAGTGATGTATTAATTGTATCAATGAATAAACCTATGTATGATTATGTGTTAAAAGAACATATTTATGCATCTATATGTACACTCTAATGTAATTTGTATAAAAAAGAAGTGTAAAATTTGTGTCTAAGATTTGAGGACAAACGTTCTCCAAGTGGGAACTGTAATGAGTGTTTCATGAAGGGTTGTGCGGCATTCGTGCAAGACACAATGGCTCCATCCCAGGTCTTAAGGTCTGGGTTGCAATAAGCTACAACTCTCGTTCGCCTTTGGTATTTCTGGAGAGGACGCTAACCAGTTCTCGGTACATGCAGAATGTTGTTAGACTCGGATTTTGCCGCTCTTAGAACAGGAAGATGATGTATTCTTCCAACACAAAAATGCTCAACTCTTCAAATGTGTGTGAATTCGTAAGGGACCAAACTGCTGAGGTCATCGGTTCCTAGATTTACACACTACTTAAACTAACTTATGCTAAGAACAAGAAACACACCCAGGCCCAAGGGGGGACTCGAACCTCCGGAGGGAGGGGCCGCGCAATCCGTGACATAGCACCTCAAACCGCACGGCCACTCCTCGCAGCACGAAAGTTCTCGCACACACACTGCCCGTGAAACTCAAAATTGTTCTGGAAGAAGTGCAGCGACTTCCTTCGGCAGGACGATCTCCGAGTTTGTCTCCAATAGAGCACGTGTGGTATATGATGCACGGGAAGTGATCATATGACTCGTCAAACAACAACTCTTACAGAATTACGTGAACAGGTCTAGCAGGAGTGAAATAATGTATCCCAGGACAGTATTCGCCGCCTGTACCATCGACTGGATATCAGTCAGCGCTTGCATTCCAGCCCGTGTACTAATATGGGTGTTTTAGCATTGGTAGATACCTGGTACCTCAGAACCGTTTGTGCCATTGATCTGTAAATGTAATAATTTCATGTACTCTATGTGCACTGTTGCAATAAAACATCTTGAGTGGTTAAATAATTGGGGTGCAATCGGAGAAAGGGAACGAAAGGAAAGGAACTATTGATGTCAGCTACATCGGTACTGCATACAGAATTAGCGACAACAAGTGACAATATGTGCTGGACCAGGATTCGAACTCGAGATCTCCTGCTTACTAGGGAAATTATTGGCCAGGTTGGCCAGTTGCTCTGGTAACTGACTGAGGAATAAAATATATCTTACACTTACTGAAGTTATAAATTAGTTCCTGTGCTGTTCACAGTCTCGTTTCGTTATTGCCATAACTACCTCCTTAGCCCCACATCCACGTCATTCTGTGCTGTCTCCAATCACAGAGTTCTGAAAAATCTCAGGGTGAGTTCGTTTCTTTCCTGTACGCAGCTCCTCGTATTCCAAGAAATGGACAGTTTCAAATCCTGGTTCACCTATGATCTGAGCGTCAGCTAAGTAAATATGTTGCGACCCACGTCATGTTACGACACAGTGCTACATCTCCTGCCCAGGAAATCCGTTGCTCAGAGTCACTCCCGTATTTGTAGAACATTTGCCATCCGATATTATGTACTGGATTCTGTAGGCGGAACATTGATCGAGATAATCACGCATTTAAAAAGACACTCAGTATGGATGATGGCGACGATGACGATAATGCCATTCACATATGACTGCTTCACAATTTCAGTCAACGCAGCTTAAAAGCGTAGGCCAGCACAAATGTTTCTGAGTGCTAACGTATTGTGCCATGAGTAAATCTGCATACCGAAATTCGTGCAAGAGAACTACTTCAGCTTCCAAACATATAGCACGCAACTACTAGTAACTAGTTCTATGGACTGGCGTTTACATTGCCTGCACCATGTTGCACAACATCGCAGTAGCGACGACTGAAATAAATATGGTAAGTGCCTGAGCAAGATTCCCTTCCAATTCTCGTGGAAATTCGTTACATCTTTGTTTCTGTTGTAGCTAGGAGACAGGCGAGTCGGAAATCTTTCTGGATGAAACATAACGATGACCGTAAACTCATCGTTGGAGAAGCCTCAGGTAAGCGGCGGACAAGCGAGGCAAATAAGGTCAGAGGAACGTCACTTCGTAATTACGAATTTACAGTGATGCTCGGTGACCACGACCCCTCACATAATAACTAGTCATTACACTGAGTGGAGCGCAATTACGGCAGAAATATCTGAAGGTCACCTCCACGTAATCGATGACAGGGTCCCCTTCCAAACAATAAACTTCCAAGTAAAGGCTGTCATCACAAATCACCTGCTCGTTGATCACGATCGGGCCTTGCAGTAGATCCAGCACAAGGTCGCAGGCTGACACACGATGTATTACACACTAGTGAGGCGGAGCTCTTTATCTCACACACTGACTGACTGTGTTTCGTCTGAGACACGAGGAACTGCTAATCCAATAACGAACCCCAGTACTCTATCATTCTGGTATCAGCTGTTGTTTCGCTCCAAATTTATTACGGTACATTACTTTAATCAAGGAGACAGCAGCTTCTCTTCACGATGTTTGTCTGTTAAGAGCTCCATCCCTGTTGCGCATCCAGTTTACACCTATATTTCGCAAGTCATCTTACGGTGTGTACTGGTGGTTACTTCGAGTACCATATTCATTCCTCCTCTTTCCTACTGTTTGCAAACAGAGGGGCGAAAGCACCCTCATTTTGAATTGCAATTTTCATATGTTCGCCAGATCGTCATTCGGTGGGTCGGAGGAAGTAATGCTTCGTCTAACTTTTCTTGAAACGCACGGTCCAAGAATTTTAACAATAAGGCTCTCCGTGATGTACCGGGTGGTTATAATTAAACTTTCCCTATTTAACACATTATAACACGGAAACTAACTACCCTACAACTATCAAACTTGGCAGCATTAACGCCAAGGACATGGGAAAGAGAAAAAATGCAGAATCAATTCAATTGAATTACTTTAATGTGCTGCTACGGTACATCATACCATTACATACCGATACCATTGCTGCTACAAAAGGGGGCTCAATATGGCGGCCATCAGTGTCCAGAAAAGTCTGAAAGCAGAGTATTGCCTTCTGCACAGCGGAACGAATCATGCCCGTGGGTATACCAGCTACCTCTCTTGACATGCAATGCTTGAGATCAGGTGCTGTCTTTCAGGTAGCCCCGCAACCACAATTGCGTCTCTCTTCTTTAGGGCGAGTATGCCGTGCTGGCGAAGCATATCGCAGTAACGCTGGCCAGTCACACTGCAAGTCTTTCGTCCTTGAGCGTCATAAGTTATGACGATTTTATTTCATATAGAAAGGAGGGGCCAAAGATGAACGTAGCCGTGAAGCCACACCATTCACCTCACAGAGGAACTTCATGCACAGTGACTGGAGATGAAGATTCCCACCCTCGGCAGTTCTTCGCGTTCCCTCACCCGTCAGAGAAAAGTGAGCTTCGTCCGTCCATAGGGTGGTCTAGGACTAGCCCTCCACAACTTCAGAGTGAAGTCAACACGTAGTTCTGTATCCTGTGGTGGAAGCTGCTGTTCGATATGGATCTTGTACGTATACCATACGGGATGTTCAACTGTCGTGGCCCAGTACGCGCGCTACCTGACGATCGGGAATTGCATGCAGCGTTGTCTGCCGTAACAGCAGCGATTTAATGAACTACCTGTGGTCCAAATGGTCGTCGGCCGCTTCCCGGAGCGACGCCCGGTTCATGGTTCCAGTTGATTCAAACTTTTTCATCATTCCCCACACAGCAGGTGGAGATAGAGGACTCTTGCGTAATCCTTTCATACGGCGATATTCTCGAAGTGCAGCTGCATATTCATCAATAATGCCCTGCTCCTTTTGTCCAGGCTCGTGTTGACATGCAGGGCGACAATTATTGAACTATATGAAAAAAAACGTAAATTGGTTACAAACTATGGTCTGCAAACACTTTATTCAACATGTAAACGTCACTTCAGATATTCGGATTTAGGTTATGACATGTCCGATATGCCTGCCATCATTGGCCATGATATGGGGCAGACAGGTTGCGAAATTCTGCATGACCCGCTGAAGTGTCGGTACATCGATGCTGTCGATGGGCTCCTGAATGGCTGTTTTCAGCTCAACAATGGTTTTGCGGTTGTTTCTGTATACCTTGTCTTTAATATAGCCCCACAACAAGGAGCCACATAAGTTGAGATCCGGAGAACATGGCAGCCAATCGAGGTCCGTGCCAGTGGCCTCTAGGTACCGCAGAGACAGAATGCGGTTCCCAAAGTGCTCCTTCAGGACATCACTCTCCTGCTTCGATGGGATCGAGCTCCGACTTGCAAGAACCACATATTGTCGAAATCAGGATCACTTTGGATAATGGGGATGAGACCATTTTCCAAAACCTTCACCTACCGTTCGGCAGTCACCGTGCCATCAAGGAATATCGCACCGATTATTCCATGACTTGACATTGCACACCACACAGTCACCCGTTGAGGGTGAAGAGATTTCTCGATCACGAAATGCGGATTCTCTGTCCCCCCAAATGCACAAATTTTGCTTGTTAACGAACCCATCCAAATGTAAGTGGGCTTCGCATACTAATCCCCATCATGGCCCTCCGCCAACAGTGCAGTTTGAAGGCCTTAACGCAACGGTTCATAAGTTATGACGATTTCATTTCATATAGATCAGTAGTTATCACCCTGTAAATATCTTTAATCTTTCATCATTTCAAAAATAAAAGTGTTCCAAAAAAAAAAAAAAAAAAAAAAAAAGAATTTCATTCTACATAGCTAATGTCTGATTGCACTCATAGATAATGGTCTAATAAAGGTTGGGAAGCACTGCAATAGAAGAATAACAATTGATGTTTCGGTATCACTTTAAAAATGCACGCGTTGAAGCTCCCAAAGCCATTTTCCGTACTGGCACCGATGCATATTTTAGGCAAATCTGCAGGGGTCGAATCTTTTCTTGAATTAATTCGCTTACGGCCTAAAGCTGACTATATGTCGGTCTGCTCACGTTTCCATTCAACATTCCAAAATAATTTCACAATGAAACATTTTTAGCGGGCGTAACCCATATACTTGAGGGATGCAGATTATCTAAAAAATATCTATTTTTTTCCATTGGTCTCGCCCAGAAACTCCCCTCAATTTCTCGACACATATCAAGATTTTCAACCTGAGCACGTGTCATCTGATGCATCTTCCTAGTTACGATTGTAATTCCACATACCATATGTGTTTGATGTTTTAGATATCTGATTCGACATTGTTGTCAATGTGACTAACATTGTTAGTTTGAAATTTCCTGGCAGATGAAAACTTTGTGCCGGACCAAGATTCAAACTCGGGACCTTTGGCTTTCGCGGACAAGTGCTCTACCAACTGAGCCACCCAAGCATTGGTTTTAATCTGCCAGGAAGTTTCATATCAGCGCACACTCCGCTGCAGAGTGAAAAACTCATTCTGGAATCGTTTTTAGTTTATTAGTGTTTACTCAAAATAAATTATCATCCAACAGTTATTCTTTCGTTTCACTTCCGTCTCTTTTTTAGATTATTTTACCTATCGATTTGAAACTGTATCGTCTGGAGTCTTTTTTTCCGATTCAACGTTCTCCATTTACGTTGTAGTGCTGCAGATGACATAAATTGTGCATACAACGGGACAAATTACTCTTTGTTAGCAGTTCACATCCCACAGTGCTACAGCTAAGAATTGCAGTTTTTCTTTTTTTAGTGGGGGGAGTGTAATATTTATTGATTTGCAGCCTTCATATTCGGCTACAAGAAGCTTTTCATAGAGCTGTTAAGAAGGCATCGGTGGCAAGATGACGTAATGTGGTGTGAGGTTCCGATAACAGTTGGTTTGTTCGGTACGGGTATCGTGAGAAATCCGCCTAAATTTTAGTCCTTCTCCGCGATTGCCAGCTGCGTTTGGAAGTTGCGCACCAAAATGGTAATCTTGTATTATTAATATTAGACAAACTGCACAGTGTATTTACTTGCATTTCATATTTAAAGCATCTCTCAACAGCGTGTTATCATTACATTATTTTATAAGCATTAATAACCAGCAGAACAACAAACAACTGCTAAACGAAAAGGCAGACGAACCACATCGGTGATCTTCGGATCGCACCTAAATTGGATGGCGGGAGAAGTGGATCGGCTGTAAGATTACTGTCTTTATATTGCTAGGTAAGTGACGAATACCAGTTGCCCGAGTTAACTGACAGTATACTTCATTTTCTTTTCCCGCTGTTAGTTCTTCCCCTTCTTTCATTCAGAGCTATTACATGTCTCCTTTAACATTCTTCACTGTCAAGATCAAGATCAGGAACTTTCTTTATACTGAATGTGACAACAAAGAAACAGAAAAAATGGCTCTGAGCACTATGGGACTCAACTGCTGAGGTCATTAGTCCCCTAGAACTTAGAACTAGTTAAACCTAACTAACCTAAGGACATCACAAACATCCATGCCCGAGGCAGGATTCGAACCTGCGACCGTAGCGGTCTTGCGGTTCCAGACTGCAGCGCCTTTAACCGCACGGCCACTTCGGCCGGCTAACAAAGAAACAAGCAATGACCCATACAAAGTAACCCAGCAGAATGAACGTTTGGATAGCAGGTGTGAAAAACAAACATTTGACAGAATATAAGCGGACAGGCTAGAAAATACGAAGATGGGATTACAGATACGCCGGCAAGAGGACGCAAGATATAGTTACATGACACCAGTACCAGATTAATGTTCATAACAGGAACATGCCATACAGCATGTAGGGGAACAATTTTTAAATGTTTATAAAGGCGATACACAAACGTTTATGTTTGTAAATATTTTAAGAGTAGGAAAGCAAGGCGAGGGTATTATTTACAATACAGATGAAATAACGCTTAAAAATAAGCTGAAGGATGCAGAAGAAGTGGACGACGCTAAACCAGGTGTACAATAGAAGCAATTGTGATAGCAAAAAGTAGTAGAAATAACTAATGTTGCCTTGAGATAATGTACAAATTGTGCCAAAATAAGCATATCGTTACTGTTCAGAATGTATTGAACGGCGAAGTGGTTTCACTGTAATGAATTATGATACTGATAGGCTAGGAATAGTCATGCCAATGAGGTTAATGGTAAATTGAGATTTATGGCTATAATGCGACAGAAAATTTGGCTAAGTGGAGAGTTATGGTTATTAGGAGACAGAAAAGTCGGCCAATTATTTATGCAGAGGGAGAAAGGAGAAGTATTGTTACTGGGCGACAGGGAAGTCGGCCAATCACTAATGAAAAGTGAGGGAGGAAAGGCAAAATGCGACGTGTAAGTTAGCCATTAAGTAGTATTTATGGGCGAAGTGGTTTCCCCCCAACCATTTTATGAAGTACAAGGGAGTAGACATATTGTCGGCGTAAGACACAACACTGACATGGAAGTCTCATAAAAGACATGAACGTAGTAAATAAGGTCTAAATATATGAAGTACTGGTTTTAAATATGAAAGGACGGTATAATAAATGTCTAGCTAAGAATAATTAGCCCCTACACATTACAAAGCCACACAATGTTCGTATGCGAAATTAAATAAAAAATACACTGCCATTACATGAATAGAGTTCCATTAGCACTTTTTGTAGCAACAATGACACAAAAATGTAGAAGGAATGATACCTCATACTGTAGAATGAAGCAACGATTAGGTAAATGAGTATATGTGCATTATGTTTGAAACGAGATCCTTAAATTTTCTCTCGATGTATCTGTGAATCGCAATTATGAGCCTCCGCAGACAAGATTTAAAGAACATAACAGGTGTCGCCGGCTAACGGCGTGACTCATTAGGGAACTGGGTCGGCAGCAGCAGATGATGCGAGCAAACACAGATCTCTTCTAGAATGCGAAGGGCAATGCCCCAGCTGAATGTAGCTACATCTGCGACCAAAACAAAAACATTGATCGATCACTGTCATATTACGATGTAACCGTTGGCTTTGTTTAAAAAAGCACTAAATCAGAGCAAAGCATTATATATTGTGTATTTTTATTGTAATAGTGTATGAAAACATGTTGTTGTTGTGGTCTTCAGTCCTGAGACTGGTTTGATGCAGCTCTCCATGCTACTCTATCCTGTGCAAGCTTCTTCACCTCCCAGTACCTACTGCAACCTACATCCTTCTGTATCTGTTTAGTGTATTCATCACTTGGTCTCCCTCTACGATTTTTACCCTCCACTCTGCCCTCCAATACTAAACTGGTGAGCCCTTGATGCCTTAGAACATGTCCTACGAACCGATCCCTTCTTCTAGTCAAGTTGTGCCACAAACTTCTCTTCTCCCCAATCCTATTCAATACTTCCTCATTAGTTATGTGATCTACCCATCTAATCTTCAGCATTCTTCTGTAGCACCACATTTCGAAATCTTCTATTCTCTTCTTATCCAAACTGTTTATCGTCCATGTTTCACTTCCATACATGGCTACACTCCGTACAAATACTCTCAGAAACTACTTCCTGACACTTAAATCTATACTCGACGTTAACAAATTTCTCTTCTTCAGAAACGCTTTTCTTCCCATTGCCAGTCTACATTTTATATCCTCTCTACTTCGACCATCATCAGTTATTTTGCTCCCCAAGTAGCAAAACTCCTTTACTACTTTAAGCGTCCCATTTCCTAATCTAATACCCTCAGCATCATCCGACTTAATTCGACTACATTCAATTATCCATGTTTTGCTTTTATTGATGTTCATCTTATATCCTCCTTTCAAGACACTATCCATTCCGTTCAACTGCTCTTCCAAGTCCTTTGCTGTCTCTGACAGAATTACAATGTCATCGGTGAACCTCAAAGTTTTTATTTCTTCTCCCTGGATTTTAATACCTACTCCGAATTTTTCTTTTGTTTCCTTTACTGCTTGCTCAATATACAGATTGAACAACATCGGGGAGAGGCTACAACCCTGTCTCACTCCCTTCCAAACCACTGCTTCCCTTTGATGTCCCTCGACTCTTATAACTGCCATCTGGTTTCTGTACAAATTGTAAATAGCTTTTCGCTCCCTGTATGTTACCCCTGGAACCTTCAGAATTTGAAAGAGAGTATTCCAGTCAACATTGTCAAAAGCTTTCTCTAAGTCTACAAATGCTAGAAACGTAGGTTTGTCTTTCCTTAATCTAGCTTCTAAGATAAGTCGTAGGATCAGTATTGCCTCACGTGTTCCAATATTTCTACGGAATCCAAACTGATCTTCCCCGAGGTCGTCTTCTACCAGTTTTTCCATTCGTCTGTAAAGAATTCGTGTTAATATTTTGCAGCTGTGACTTATTTAAAATGTTAGGAAACTAATTTAAGGCATTTTGAACGGTTTCATGTAATTCTACTGGTGCTGTACGCTGAGGTTTGAGATGGAAGAATGAACTTACAGTTGTTGAATTCAAACCACTTTGGAAAGTTTGGTGTTTCAACGCGAGATCACATCATGGATAACAGAATCATTAATATGGGTTGCTGTTGTGTGCTGCTTGCGTATGTTCTGGTAAAACTGTGTGAGTGTAATGTCCTTCCGTCTCCACATATTTGTGAAATATATAGGTGTTGTGTTTATTATATTTGTGACCATGTGAAGTTGATGTCTTTATTGACGCATTCAGATATATTTAAGTGCAGAACTGCATGGTGCTGACATAATAGTGAGGTATAGCGTAAAGTGTAAAGAATGTTTCGTCGTATTGAAAGGACGGCAATGCGCCGATAGTAATTGTGTAGCAGTGTAACTTCTCGAAATATGTTTTGTTGAATTAATGGGCGGCAATGCGCCAATAGTAGAGGTGTATCAGTTGGTCAGTTTAAAGAACGGCAGTGTGCCAAAAGAGAGTAACACTGTAAATTCTTCATGAGAAATATTTTATTGAATTTAATGGGCGGCAATGCGCCGATAGTAGTTTAACAGCAGTATACAATTTCTGATTAATTGAAGTCTGGCTAGAAAATAGCAGACTGCTATAGAGTATTCTAGCAGGAATTATAGATTGTAAGTTAATAAAAGACTACGAACAACGTAGAGGTGCAGAGTAATACTACTTTGAAAATCTTTACTGTTAAAAGAATAACGTAATTAGCGTAGAAAGTGTTACTAAAGATTAATGATTATGGAATAGAAGGTCATACACGAATTTAATGAGGGTAACAAATAGTTTTTTTCTAATTAGAAAATACTTAAGTCTATGATTATATAAGTTGATTAATAGTAAGAGAATGAAAAAATATAGATTCTATTTTTGAAAAACAGTAACAAATTACAGGCTTAGTGGAATTGTATGGCTCTTGAAAGATGATAGCTAAAAAATTCATAAAAAATTTGTTTATTTCCCAAATTGATTGTTCTCTGCGAGAACATCCAAATTTTTGGAAATCTCAGAAGCAGGAGGATGTTTAATGTTTCTGGCTTTGCATTCATCATATTCGGGTACAAAAAGCTCTTCTTCGAACAGTTGAGAAGGCTGCAGTGGCAATATGATGTAATGTGCTGTGAGGTACCGATGCAGGTGGTTTGTTCGGTATGGTAATCGTGAGCTATATCATCTAAATTGTAATCCTTCTGCGCGATTTGCTGCTGCATTCGGAAGTTGCACGCCAAAACGGTGATGTATTGTTAATATTACACAAACTACACAGCGTATTTACTTGCATTTCATATTTAAAGCATCTCTCAACAGCGTGTTATCATTCCATTATTTCACAAGCATTAATAACCAGCAGAATAACAAACAACAGCTAATCGAAAAGGCAGACGAAGCACATCGGTGATCTTCGGATCGCACTTATGTTGGATGGTGGATGAAGTGGATCGGCTGTAAGATCAGAGCTGATTCAGCAGTGTCGGAGGACAGACATGTTGTCTGCCGCGGTCGGTGTCACGTTAAAACTTTATTCGCAACGTATGATTATATGGACGTGTAGTTGAGAACAGTGTGATTGTAATTGCAGAAATAGGCAGGTCATTAATTTGTTGAAGAATAGAAATAATTTGTGACTCTAAAGTGGAATGTAATTGTGCAGTTTCTCGTGTTCTGACAGTGATAAAAAAGCAAATGGCATCCCATATGAACGAACTGATTGGAAATTTAATCATTGCCAGAATAAACCGAGCGACGTGCCGCAGTGGTTAGACACTGGACTCGCATTCTGGAGGACGACGGTTCAATCCCGCGTCCAGCTATCCTGATTTAGGTTTTCCGTGATTTCCCAAAATCGCTCCAGGCTAATGCCGGGATGGTTCCTTTGAAAGGGCACGACCGACATTCTTCCCTAATCCGATGAGACTGATGACCTCGAAGTTTGGTCTCTTCCCCCGAAGAACCCCCCCCCCTCCCCTAGAATAAACAATTCCTTGCTAAGAGCTTCTTACAGCATCACGATTACGGAATCACGACCTAAGTGCTGTTTTCTGCGCAGGGGAAAACAACTGTAGAAGACTGCAGGTTGGTGAACATTTATTAGAACGTATGCATTCCACTCAGGGCGGTGGAAGCAAATAGGCACCTCGCGTATACTGCAATCTCAGTACAAAAGAGATCAGCGGCACGTCATCTGTGGTAACACAGAGCAGGTATGAAGGAGAGAAATATTTTTGAGGGATTTATAAGTATCACCCTCTCTTTCCCACTAACACGCTCTCTTTTTCAAATTGCCGTATGGGGTTACCAGTCTTCTGGCTCGATAAAGCCCGCCACAAAATCCTTTTCTGTCTCAGCCTCTTCATCTCAGAGTACTACTTTCACCCTACGTCCTCAATCATTTACTGCGTATATTCCAGTGCCTCTCTTCCCCTACAGCTTCCTCTGGTACCATGCAAGGTATTTCCTGATGTCTTAACACGTGTCTTATAATCCTGCCCTTTCTTCCTGTTAATGTTCTCCATATGAACCTCTCTTCCCTGATCTCTGATTCTGTGGAGAACTTCGTTTCTCCTATTCCTCAATTTTCAACATCCTCCTGTAGCACCACATCTTAAACACTTAGTCTATGATTCACTTACATACAATGTCTTGTTCTAAATTTACATTGATCCGCCAAAACGTTATGACCACAACCCACCGTGACGTTGGATGCCGCCCATTGGCTTTACGGGCGCAGCACACGGTAACAAAAGTATGTAGACGGAGCAGGCACGGACAGGGTATCACTCTAGCGAAGATATGGGCTGCAAATGGGGAAAATCATTGAGATAAGCGACTTTGACAAAGAGGAGATTATTATTAGTGCCTGTGAAGAAGTATCTAGGAAATGGCGAATGTTCACATGCTACTGTGGTGAGCATTAAGGAAAGACGTGAAGGACAGTTTAACTACCACTAGGCGCTAAATGGTTTGACGTCCACGGTGCTTCACAGAACGTGGAGCTCGGAGGCTTGTCTGCATGTAAAGTAAGATAGATGGTGATCTGTGGCATCTCTGCCGAAAGAGCGCGTTGCTGGTGCACGTGCAAATGTTTCGGAGCACACCGTTCGTTGTACGTTGTTGAACATGGAGCCCCTACTTGTCCACATGTTGACCCACCGACATTGTCGATTACGATTTCAGTGGACACGGGGCCATTGGGAGTCCACCGTCGATCAATGGAAACGTGTCGGCTCTTGCGGGTGAATCACATTTTTACTACACTAGGTCGCTAGTCGTGTACAGAAACGCCGTCATCGAGGTGAACGGCGACTCTAAACGTGCAGCGCGCCATGACCGCAGGCTGGTGAAATCAGTATTATGCTGTAGGAGCAGTATTATGCCATGGGAGACAGTCTCCTGCCCTTGGTAGAAATCGAAGACACGCTGACAGCTTGAGGTCTTCCCTGACGGCGATGGAGTCTTTCTGCTGAATAATTCTCCGTGTCTCGGAGCCAGGATTGTGCTACAGTGGAGCATAATAGTGAACTCACGTTGCTGGCTCAGCGACCAAATTCTGGTGATGTAAATCCTGTAAAACAGATATTTTTCGCTATCGGGCGCCATCACCGCGTACGCAGATCAGCGGCCCTTTATTTACGCGAATTACATGACCTGTGCGACACATACCTCCACAAACATAGCAACAAACTGTCGGATCCCTGATACGCATGATCAGTTATGTATTTCGTTCCAAAGACAGACAAAAAAACTATTAAGCAGACGGTCAGAACGTTTTGGCTCATCAGTGTATATTTTTAGAAATTTCCTCCTCAAATTTTTGAGACTAGGTGACTTACTGTGGTCAGATATGCCATCTTTACCTGTCCTCAACAGCTTTCAACATCGTCCTTGGTTCTCTGTATAGCATTATTTTCTTCGAAGGTAGCAAAATTTTTTCGTCTACTTTTTCAAGTGGCTCTAAGCACTATGGGACTTAAGATCTGAGGTCATCAGTCCACTAGACTTAAAACAATTTAAACCTAATTGACCTAAGGACATCACACACATCCATGCCCGAGGCAGGATTCGAACCTCCGACCGTAGCAGCGCGGTTCCGGACTGAAGCGCCTAGAACCGCTCGTCCACCACGGCCGGCAATTCGGGATTGTAATTGTTCATATCGCAGTGCGTTGTCATGCTGGAGGAGAGGGTGCTCGATATGAAAACGAACTCTTCGAATGCGGAACTCGATTACAACTTTCTTGTTTCTCGCTCTCCATCATAGTTACGTTACAGACCGCCATGTTACACGCTACAATTCGGAACACTGTAGCGGGAGAGGTCTGCAACTTGCGACTGCGAAGTGGGGAAGTCGACCGAGTAATCTGCATGACATGTAACAAGTCGACTGAGTAACCTGCATGACATTTAACACGTCAACCGAGTAACCTGCATGACATGTAACAAGTCGACCTAGTAATCTGCATGACATGTAACACATTAACTGATTTGGAGAACAGAATAAAAAATACGGACGCATTATTTTTCAGCACAATCAGACAGCAGCCATTGTGTCATGTGAAGCGTATTAGCAATATTATCTAGAAAATAGGGAGTTTTTTTTTGGGGGGGGGGGTGGTCGGGGGAGATCCTATAGCTCAATTACAACACAAGAATCATTTTAATAGATTTAATTCTACATTATCTACTAGGACAAATCAGGAGGGGAAACTGTCGTATCCTGCTTCGATGAGCCTTTATAGCTGGCTTTATTGCCTGAGAGTTTTGGTCTTGTTATGGATGACCAGTAAGCGGAGAAGAAGCTTCTCACATGGTGCTGAGAGATGGCGTGTAATTCTCGGATCTTTCCCTAAATCACTTAAAATTAGTGCCAAAACGGTTCCTTTCAAAACGTCACAGGTCATTTCCTTTCCAAATACGATCTTGAGCACCGTTATCCAGTGGCCTCGTTGCTACATTCAGTAACTGCAAACAGAGATTTGCAGTCGCAGATAGTGTGACTGAACATACCAGACTTAACCAGAAAATTATAAAATAAGAATGTACTGGGCAATGCAACGGTTTTGTGCACTGCTAATTGTGTGTTTAATACTATATGTCGCAAATCTCTGTTTGGAGTTACTGACTGTAACGGAAATAACCCTGTAAGGGCCTTATGTTTCAATTGCTGTCAGAGGTAGTGTGACTGAATATAACAGATTTTACATGTAGATTTAAAATAAGACCGTTATGGACCATGTAACAGTGTTGTACACTGCTAATTGCATTTGTAATTCTACATGTCACCACTTAAAAAGAAAAAGTTGATTTTAAAAGCAATTGAGACAATATATAAGAAACTTTTGAAAACTCTAAAAGTTTTATTTAAAGTTTTTAAAATTTTCATAATTTTAGATTCGTATATTGGAAAAAGTGTAGCGAGTCATGGTTTTGTGAGAGTAGATATTGAGCGTCAGCGACAGAGGGGCGCAGAGGGTGAGGTATGAGCGAAACATTGGTGGTTGCACTATCATTTATTGACACATAAGACCGTTTAAACAAACACTAATACACCGTATTTAACTCGCTCAATTCCTCGCCGCAACGATGCGGCGCGGAGTCGTAGCGTACATATTCCAGGGAACGCTGATGCGGCGACGGCTCGTGCTGGAGCGGAGCGCCTATCGGCGCACTCTTCCATTCAGTAGCGTACCCGTGCCCGCCCGGCTAACCGAGCTGTCTATCGCGCTGCTTCCCGAGCGGGAAGGCGCGCTGGTCCCGGCACGAATCCGCCCGGCGGATTAGTGTCGAGGTCCGGTGTACTGGCCAGCCTGTGGATGGTTTTTAAGGCGGTTTTACATCTACCTCGGAGAATGCGGTCTGGTTTCCCTTATTCCGCCTCAGTTACACTGTGTCGGCGATTGCTACGCAGACAGCATTTACACATACGCGTACACCATTAGTATTCTACCACGCAAACATTTGGGGCTACACTCGTCTGTTATGAGAGATGGTGCGGCAGTGGTGTGGGTGGACTGTTGAGGCCTGTTATGGGGTTGTGAACCACTGTGGGCTACGGCGGGAAGAAGCTTCTCCGTCGTTTCTAGGTCCCCAGTTTATTACATACATACAGGGTTATTACAAATGATTGAAGCGATTTCACAGCTCTACAATAACTTTATTATTTGAGATATTTTCACAATGCTTTGCACACACATACAAAAACTCAAAAAGTTTTTTTACGCATTCACAAATGTTCGATATGTGCCCCTTTAGTGATTCGGCAGACATCAAGCCAATAATCAAGTTCCTCCCACACTCGGCGCAGCATGTTCCCATCAATGAGTTCGAAAGCATCGTTGATGCGGGCTCGCAGTTCTGGCACGTTTCTTGGTAGAGGAGGTTTAAACACTGAATCTTTCACATAACCCCACAGAAAGAAATCGCATGGGGTTAAGTCGGGAGAGCATGGAGGCCATGACATGAATTGCTGATCATGATCTCCACCACGACCGATCTATCGGTTTTCAAATCTCCTGTTTAAGAAATGCCGAACTCATGATGGAAGTGCGGTGGAGCACCATCCTGTTCAAAGATGAAGTCGACGCTGTCGGTCTCCAGTTGTGGCATGAGCCAATTTTCCAGCATGTCCAGATACACGTGTCCTGTAACGTTTCTTTTTCGCAGAAGAAAAAGGGGCCGTAAACTTTAAACCGTGAGATTGCACAAAACACGTTAACTTTTGGTGAATTGCGAATTTGCTGCACGAATGTGTTAGGATTCTCTACCGCCCAGATTTGCACATTGTGTCTGTTCACTTCACCATTAAGAAAAAATGTTGCTTCATCACTGAAAACAAGTTTCGCACTGAACGCATCCTCTTCCACGAGCTGTTGCAACCGCGCCGAAAATTCAAAGCGTTTGACTTTGTCATCGGGTGTCAGGGCTTGTAGCAATTGTAAACGGTAAGGCTTCTGCTTTAGCCTTTTCCGTAAGATTTTCCAAACCGTCAGCTGTGGTACGTTTAGCTCCCTGCTTGCTTTATTCGTCGACTTCCGCGGGCTACGCGTGAAACTTGCCCGCACGCGTTCAACCGTTCCTTCGCTCACTGCAGGCCGACCCGTTGATTTCCCCTTACAGAGGCATCCAGAAGCTTTAAACTGCGCATACCATCGCCGAATGGAGTTAGCAGTTGGTGGATCTTTGTTGAACTTCGTCCTGAAGTGTCGTTGCACTGTTATGACTGACTGATGTGAGTGCATTTCAAGCACGACATACGCTTTCTCGGCTCCTGTCGCCATTTTGTCTCACTGCGCTCTCGAGCGCTCTGGCGACAGAAACCTGAAGTGCGGCTTCAGCCGAACAAAACTTTATGAGTTTTTCTACGTATCTGTAGTGTGTCGTGACCATATGTCAATGAATGGACCTACAGTGAATTTATGAAATCGCTTCAATCATTTGTAATAGCCCTGTACCGCGGTGGCGGCGAGGTCTTCTGCTTGTGAATTCGCTCGTTGCTTTATTAACAAGCGGCTACTGGTGACGTGGAGTGTTCCGTCCCGGAATCGAACCAGCGACCCTCAAGTTGGCGTCTTATGCAGAAGTTCATCAACCTCGAAGTTCACAGGTGACCCACTCGGTGACGCCGCAGTCCCTTCGCCCTCACCAGCCCCCTGGGCAAGTACCAGACGAACGTCTTTCTGGCAACATCTCGGATGGCATCTTCCGCGTCGACCTATTGGCGCGATAGCGACATCTCTCGTCGAGCAGGGTAGTGGCTAAACCGTTGCAATGAAGTATGGCGTTCGATGACTATCCATCGGTCCATCCGTCCAGGCGACGTTTCATCATCTCTTCTTTCTCCCCTCAAAGGACCATAACCTCAAGCCAATGTTGCTAAGTTTCTAGGGCGGCGACTGACTCTTCGATCGTTAATCTGTGCTTCTCACGTTGGGCAGAAACGTGACCATTGTCAACACATATGCCGGCTTTCCATTGTTTCACCCCTATGCTGGAAATAATATTACTGTGGATGAACTGTACAAACATAACGAGAGACAGCTGCACATAAACAGAGACTCCTTATGGGTTATTAAAACAGAGTACCGGTAAATAAAAAGTCCATAGCACCAACAGTGGGATGAATTCAGACTGCTCCATTGACAAACTCGCCTCCACTCCGGGGCACACTGTTGATGTTATGGACTTCTTATTTACTTTGTTTCACGGAGTTCACAAGCCAATGTGGAGCCTCTGTTCTATAAGTGCAGTGTGCTCTTGTTATTTTTGTGTGATTCATGCACAGAAATATTCCCTACAGGTAGACACTATCGAAACTGGTCACTGAAAAATAAAATTAAAATTAAAATATCACAGGAAGCGATCTTGGCTGCCAAATATACTTATTCTTCTTCTTTCATTGAATGAAGAAACTTCTGCATGGCAGGCTTAGCCAGAATAATTTCACTGCAAAAAATGTCACATTCAAGGCTAAATATAAAGAGAACAGCTAACAACATAATCAAGTTTCACTTTTTCGAGACGATAGTTAAAATTTCGTGAGTATTCCCTTTTTTGGAAAGAGCGGTACTCTATAACATATACGTAACGATCCACTGGCTTCAACAATATCCAAAGCATTAAATTATCTCCACTATTATCGGGAAGTTATACTATTACTACTCGTACCTTAACTAAATTACTGTCACCATTAGTCACATCGGGTTGATGCAACGCCGCTTGTGACGTCTTTTAGGAGCCATGTGACACAGTATAGCTTCTGTTCGCCGGACTGTACTCATGTCGTGGGGTGAATTCTACATCTCCCTATAGTCTTACTTATTGAACGCATAAAACATTACTATCGAGGTCCGACAGTTCAGTGCTGTTCTCTGAAAGCAGTAACGAAAACGGTTATAATGTTATACAGTCTCTTATGAATCATCGTCACTACTCTTTTTGTTTATTTACTGCGCTACACACGTTAGCTGGGCAACTATAGTTGACGTGCTATAGCTTTTTTACAGTATTAGTGGCTCCATTACCCGGCGTTGCCCAAGTTAGTCACACGGCTGATGGCATGAGGACCATTCTCTCTATCACATATATAAAGACGTCTATTCTGTAACGTCCCCTTAGAAAAATTAATGAATTACAGTGCTGATAAACCTCTTAGGTTATTTGATTTTCAAACAGCTGAGCAGAACTGAACGTACTCAGACATTTCGCTCTTCACTTATTCTGATCAACACTAAACTGAAACACAATATTTTTGGCGCAACGCAATCTGACTTTCAATAATCTCTACAAAAGAATGGCCCTGATTAACAATAACCTATACCTTTCATGAATCACTTACCTTACAAACATCTTCGTTACTAGAACTACTGCAATACCGCGAGCGCCAATACTGCCAGCTAAATAAAAGATTTTAACTACTGAAGGCACTAACTACTGATAGGCATAGTCAGCAAATGAAAGATTTTGATAGAGAACAAACAATGTATTTAATAATGTTCAAAAGTCATCATATATATATATATATATATATATATATATATATATATATATATATATCAGTTCATGATATCCAATATTACAAATTTACTCTTTCTGATGGACACACGTTCAGATCGTCCGCTCTCAAAATTCTGCCATCTCTCACCCCACATCCACCACTGCTGGCGGCTCACCTCCAACTGCGCAACGCTACGCGCTGTTCACAATCAACTGCCCAACACTACAATAGCGAATATTACAACATTGCCAACCAGCCACAGACTGCACAAAGCACAACCAGTGATTTTGATACAGAGCGCTACGTGGCGTTACCAATATAAAAACCTAAACAGCCTACTTACAATTCCATTAAACGCACAATGTCGCAGGGGGTAGCCGTGCTTTCTGAGGCGCCTTGCCACGGTTCGCGCGGCTCCCCCCGTTCGAAGTTGGAGTCCTGCCTCGGGCATGGGTCTGTATGTTGTCCTTAGCGTAAGTTATTTGAAGTTAGATTTAGTGTGTAAGCCTAGGGTCCGATGACGTCAGCATTTTGGTCCCATAGGAACTTACCACAAAAAAAACCGCACGATGTATATTGTGTACATTACATCACTTAATCGACTATGCTATGAAATACTGTATTCAAATAAAACCGGTCAGAAACCAAAGTTACTTAATTTAATAAGAAATAAAATTTTTATCGTAAAAAATTTTTTTACAGCTCTTCCTTATACACTATATTTCTAGAATCAGATAATTAACCTCTTGAATTGTAAATAGATTTATTGGTTCGATCACAACTGGTCGTGGTTGAATCAGTATAACTATTTACCCCTGACTTGGTTAATTATCTGATTCTATCGTGAAGCTCAGTTATGGATGTCCTTTTAAGCAAATCATAGACTATAGTTGTAATTTTATTTTTCGGACTATAAATTAAGAAATTTTTAGGTGATCAAACTCGTGAGCGCGCGACGTACAATTCGCCGTGTGAAAAGCACGATTCGCTTAAATTAACGCCACAATATGGGAATGCTTGGCCCTGTGCTTCGTCGATGATCATGCTGCAAGCCAACTTTAATGTAAATTGCAATCGCTTTAAACTGAAGGGCAATCCAGTTGATACCAAAAGGTATTCTTGATACAAATGCTGTCTGCATTTTCTCTTTGCCAGTCGTTATATTGGCTTTGATGGTGTTATTCTGCAATTGTTTGATGCAGAATCTTGTACCATTGCACAGTTTCGGCGAATTCAGACTCTGCACTAAAACGACTGTCGGACCAACATCTGAGGCAGTGTAACGGCATTTGGTGGAACATTTAACAAATTTAAAATTGCAGTAGGAAAATTTACTGTTTCATTTTTCTTATTTATGTTGCCGAACAACAGGTGAACTTTCTCTTCCCCGGGAATCATGATTATAGTGCTATAACTTTCAGCCACATTTATCTTCAAAGGTTTTTGAACTTTCTCAAAAAATTCAGTTCAAAACATACTTCTAGAAAATTCCAAATACATCTCCGTTCACACTGACTCATGAAACGCCATTCAAAATATTTTAGACGTTATTCATAAACACATCTGTGAGAAAACTATTTTCACCACCTACACACACACACACCTGCACCCACTGCATCCATTTCCACCCACCGCGACCATACACCCTTATTAACAGCAGGAGACCGTAGCCAATCTACCGCCACAACTGCGAGTGGGTGACAGTGAGTGGTCATGGAGAAAAGTGTATCTTTAAATACACACATTTGTCTTTTATGTATACGATATATGTATCGACTAGCTCATGAATACATAACTATTTACGTATATCCCATATACACTGAAGAGCCAAAGAAAGTGGTACTCCTGCCTAATATTGCGTTAGGCTCCCGCGAGCATGCAGAAGTGTCACAACACGACGGGGCATGGACTCGACGTATGTCTGAAGTAGTGGTGGAGGGAACTGACACCATGAGTCGTGTAGGGCTATCCATAAATCCGTATGAGTACGAGGAGGTGGAGATTCCTTCAGAACAGCGCGTTGCAAGCCATCCCAGATAAGCTCAATAATGTTCATGTCTGGGGAGTTCGGTGGCCAGCGGAAGTGTTCCTGGAGCCACTCTGTAGCAACTCTGGACGTGTGGGTCGTCGCATTGTCCTGCCGGAATTGCCTAAGTCCGTCGGAATGCACAATGGACATGAATGGACACAGGTTATCAGACAGGATGCTCACTTAAGTGTCACCTCTCAGAGTCGTATGTAGACGTATCAGGGGTCCCATATCACTGCTGCTGCACACGCACCACACCATTACAGGGGCCTCTACTAGCTTGAAAAGTCCCCTGCTGACATGCAGGGCCCATGGATTCATGAGGTTGTCTCCATACCCGTACGCGTCCATCCACTCGATACGATTTGAAACGAGACTCGTCCGCCTGGGCAACATGTTTCCAGTCATCAATAGTCCAATGCCGATGTTGACGGCCCCAGGCGAGGCGTAAAGCTTTGTGTCGTGCAGTGATCAAGTTTACACGAGTGGGCCTTCGGCTCCGAAAGGCCATATCGATGATGTTTCGTTGAATGGTTCGCACTCTGACATTTATTGATGACCCAGCATCGAAATCTGCAGCAATCTGCAGAAGGGTTGCACTTCTGTCACGGTGAACGCTGCTTCTATTCAGTCGTTGTTGGTCCCGTTCTTGCAGGATCCTTCTTCCGGCTGCAGAGATGTTTTACCGGATTCCTGCCATTGACTGTACACCATTGAAATGATCGTCCTGGAAAATCGTTACTCCATCGCTACCTTTGAGATGCGGTGTCCCATCGCTCGTGCGCCAACACCACATTCAAACGCACTTAAATCTTGATAACCTGCCAGAGTAGCAGCAGTAACCGATCGCCAGACACTCGTTGTTTTATATAGGCCGACGGCAGCGCCGTATTCTGCCTGTGTACGTACATCTGTATTTGAACAAGCATGCCTGTACCAGTTTCTCTGGCGCTTCAGTGTATATTATAAATGAGAAAGTTTGTGTGTAAGTTTGTTGCTCCTTCACGCTGAAACGGCTTTACGGATTCGGAAGAAATTGGAATGGATTTGGCTCATAACTTGAATTGACACATAGGCTATTTTGAAAAGGATATCTACTGGTTTGAAAAAACATGGAACAATAATTACTCTTACAAAAAGCTATTTACTGTTTGAATTGTATCGTATTTGTGACAGTTCTGTTATTGTTTAATATGTCCTACATAATACGATCGAACATAATTAATACAATGCTTACACAATCCATGCTTCCATACAAGCCCGCTGCATTTTAGCCGCTGAGCATCAGGAGTATTTCATAGCTTCTGAGAGGCTGGAAGACTCACAATGACGTCAAACATACATCACTAAACTGGCAGTACCATATACAGCCACCGAATCCAGCAATTTAGAATAGCAATATGGCGGCGAGCGCAGGACGAGTAAACAGCTGTTTACTTACTCATTAAACACTCGAAAGAAATTGGAGTAAACTGACATAACTACGTTACCTTCAGAGTTTTGATTTAATGGTCAATATATGCATCGTGTTTGCCTGTAATTTTTCGTATAGCAGAGGGATGATACAAAGAAAGGAACATGTCTCAATGCGAGCATAACTAGGAACATCTTACCCATTTCTGCTTTTGTATGTAAGCCTAAATGATTAAATTTCTGTTTGTCTTAGCCGAAATACCGGCAGTATTTAAATAATTTATGTATATATCTTAGGGGGTTTAATAATCTAGTGTTAACAGATGTAACTTCATGAAGCGCTTTTAACCAGTTTTGATCAACTTCGACTTTTTTCCGAATAGTATGCTACTTATAAATGTGCTCCTATAAGTAGAACGTGCTATTTGTTGTTGATAACAAGTGTCTTTATTTATCTGAGTGTTCTTAGGAAAACTATAATCTGCTTTACACGTGTATATATGTAAACTAGTGCTCTTCTCATAACACATACATTGTATGTGTTAAACTCAACAAGAAAGCAAATATTTGCTCAACAGCAGAAATTCTTTAAACCATTTCGTAAAGCTTACAATGCCATTTCGTTTCAGGAAATCGTGTTAGGACCACACACAAACTTCTTGACGCCGCCCTCTTACCTCACCGAACGTCAGGCTTCAGTAAAAGCTACGTCTTTGCCAGTCTAGTAATGTATGTCTGTGACAACGACGGTGTCATTTAAATGCTGTACGACAGAGAGACGTCATGCCGTTATATGTAGAACTTAGAAGGCTTTTAGTGAGGCTCGATTTGATTATGGTATGCGAGTGTATTCGCTGGTAACAGACACACACGTAAGGATAGATGACGTTTTTGCACGCACAAATATTGTAAAATTTGCACTCCACCTAACTATAAATTGCTTTTTTTCTTCGCCGAGTTAGTATATTTGTTACTCCTTCGTGTGCCGAAAGCAGCTGGACGGATATGAATGAACTTTGGAATGGAGATAATCTATACACTGAATAATCACATAGGCTATCTTTCATTCCGAAAAAAAAAATTCGCTGTTCCCGTAGGATGGTCAATGTGACTACTTGTCCCATGCAATGGGTAACGTGACTAAAATGCCATACATGAAAGATAAACTATCAAATGTATGCATTACGTTTAGCGTAAAGTTATTGGCGCCCAAGAATGAATCGGTGTGGAACGTCAACAAAAAATTATTACAATAAATGAAAAGCGCTAGTTTGCTTTTGTTCTACAGTATTACTTTTATTGTGTTAACCGGTTTTCGGCTTACAAGGCCATCTTTAGGCATTTACTATTCTCACCAAAGAACATACAATGTTTGTAAGCAACATTGGAAGAGAAGTAACACGTCTACATTGAAGCAGGAACGTACAGTAAAGAACAATGTGGTGGTAATGCAACGTAAAAAGTAAAAAGTTAAAACAGTAATTCTGCGCTGCAAACACTATTTGTTGAACCAAATGTGTCGTGTTGACTTGCTTTTTATCTCAGTAATCTACTATAAAAGACGGATAACTGTGCTGTTGTGGCACAGTTTATCGTATTAACTAAATCTTCCGTCGGTTCTCGGTAGTACAACATTATAATAAATGAAAAGCGCTAGTTTGCTTTTGTTCTACAGTATTACTTTTATTGCGTAACTTCTCTTCCAATTTTGTTTACAAAAATTGTAACTTCTTGAGTGACAATACTCAGCAAATGTCTGAAGATGGCCCTGCAAGCCGAAAACCGGTTAACACAATAAAAGTAACACTGTAGAACAAAAACAAACTAGCGCTTTTCATTTGCTATAATGTTGTTCTTCCAAGAACCGACGTAACATTCCGTTAACGTAAAAAATTATTGGCAAAGTATCTTGTTGCGGTGGCCATCTGCATGTCATTTGATACAGTGATGACAAGAGACGACGCTGCTGCATACTCTGCACAGTTTCTAACCTCATTAGAGCTGTCGGGGCTGCCGTCACACACGTTAAAGCTGAAGGTGTGTGTGCTTGTCATAGTTCTGTACACTTTGTAATTCGCTACTTGGTCGCGTAAAACTTCTTTCCTTAAGTAAGCGAGTGAGTTGTGAGTGACATGTACTCCATCACCTTACCCCATCGCCTCATTCATTTTTCCTTTTTTTTCCCCTGATGTCGCGCTGTTTGTCTGGCTGGTGTCCCAATACTTCCAAGAGATAACTTTTGTGATGGCGCATACGCGTGCTTAGTGAGTTTCAACATTAACATTTCTTTGTAAAGAATCGTTTACCTGCTGACAACGGGGCGAAGCGCATTTAGTAATCTATAAAGTGCGAAAGCAGATGTAGAGGTTTTCAGCGAAGGGTAGAACACCATAAAGTCAAAGAGGAATAGAGAGGAGAAAAGATACACGGCATCTAGTTGAATATATTTTTAAAGATGTTACAAACTAATCTTGAATAGAAGCATTCTTTATGATGTAGAAAATATTTTTTAAAATACAGGTAGCATAATTTACCATTTTGCATGTTATATTTGGACAATGAGAACCGAACAGTTCTTTATCAATTTTGTTTTCTTGACTTTTGTCTAATTGTTTCTCGTTGTCGACGGCTCACTGGACCCCCACCATGATCACGAGAGTTTGCCACCACGTCGCCCAACGAGTGCCCATGCGAATTCTTCACACAATCATCTCTTATAGTCTACACACATTGTCAAGCAGACTCCATAATCAGGTACCAGTCACGACAACAGCGTCGTCAACAAGGTCTAACGCTTTACATTGCTCCTGTTTATGCGCATATAAGGGTGTTTCACATTTCATGTTACACGCTTCTTGAGATTATAGAAGGGACTTACAAGATCAAGTTTTACCTAGAAACCCATGTCCGGGAACGTCATCTAACGACGCTACAGAGCGTCAAAGTTACAGGCGTCGGCGCCTGTGAATGTATTACAGGGTGATTCCGTGATGATGTAACAAACTTTCAAGGCCGATGCAGAAGGACAAATGTTTCAATCTGAGGTAAGGCTCCCTGTACCGGAAACGAACGACACCTCTGACAGTACCGATACTATTGTTGCTAAGATTTTACGGTAGACAACTTTCAGAAGTAATAAGCTTGGGCCAAAACAAGAAAAAATATCTGCTAAACATTGGGTCTAAAATGCATAACTTAAGAGCTATGAGAACTTGTTCAATAGAACAGATGTGTTTTATACTAGCGAAGATGAACAAGTGCCTATAGCTGCACAGATATGCATTTACAGCCCTTGTTTACAAGTCATTTTTTCTTGTCTTGGTCCATACTATCACCTATGAAAGTTGCATCTGCTACATTCTTAACAAAAGTACCGATACATGTATTACGCTGTCAGAAGTATCAGACCGATTTCCGCTTCTAAGTACCGACTCGTTCGTTTCTGAACCAGGGATCCTTACCTCAAATTGATGCATTTATCCCTCTCCATAACCCTAGAAAGTTTGTAATATCATCAGGGAATCACCCTATATATACATGCATTTACAGGCGCCGGCCCCTATAACATTTACGCTCTGTAGCCTCGTTCGATGACGTTACCGAACATGAGTTCCTATGTAAAACTTGATCTTCTAAGTCCACTCAGCAACCTTTACAAGTGTGTAACATGAATTGTGGGTCTGTAGGACGCGTAAGCAAATTACGCCAAACTACAGAAAAGGAAGTTCCAGAACCTTCCATAACTGACAAACATTAAACAATAATTAATGCAGACCGTGGGAATCAAACCAGTGACCACGTACGTCGCCAGTCAGCTACCACAATCCCTTCACCATTGCGGTGAACGCACAACACGTGCGAATATAGAAGATGTATCCTCCTCCTAATTACACGTAACAGTAAGATTGTTGCCGAGCAGAGCTTTCCTTGAATCACATCCACTCGAACGCAAACATTTCAATATCCGGGTCTTTCTAGGGCAAGTTAAATCCAGCTGAAACACTGGACAACAAGGTTACCGCCCTCTAGACACGCTTTCACCGTCATCGAATTACATTCCCGCCTTACTGACTCTCTGTTTTTTTCTCTGCGTCATCTTTCCCCTATTGGTTGAGGGCAGGAAGGAAGGCAGGTTAGAGTTTAACGTTCCGTCGACAACGAGATCATCAGAAGCCTAGCATAAGCTCTCACAGGAGAAGGATGTGGAAGGAGGTCAGCCCTGTTATCCTCAAAGGAACCAGCCCCACATTTGCCTTTGGCGGTTTAGGGAACCGACGAGAAACCTGAATCTGCATCGCCGGACGAACGCCGTTCTTTCAAATGCAACACCGGTCCTGTTGGTTCATTTCATATTATATGCGTTATTATGTTTCCACTTTAGCCTCTAAATTTAGAAAGTTAATCACAGCACAACCTCCAATCAGAGGCAGGTGCATTATTTTTCATATGAATCTGATGGTCAGAAGACAGAAAAAGAGAGATCAAAATAAAAGATATAGAAAAAGTTTCATACGCAACGATACTTACTCTAACGGTAACATTAGATATTTGTGTTCAGCTTTGCATCATAACTGCTAGTACAGGTTTGAACTAACGTACTTTTTCTCTTCATCGTCACTGAGAGGTCTATAAATCTGACTGTCTCACTAGATTAAAAATACTCGTTGAATTACAGTTTAAACTAGCATTAATAAATATTTTCAACCTGAAAACATTCTTATATGCGTTTTTTTACGATTCGGAGCATAGACATAATGCCACATGAACAACGCCGCAGTCAACTCACAGTCGCACACTTTCTTCATACATTAGTTGTTTAGCTGCCAGCTAACGCACACGCTTCCTCGCAGCAGGAACGCTTTATGACAAGAACCCGATATGCGTTGGGATATTCCGACCTTAGTAGTTACGCAATCATTGGCTCGCCTGGCCCAATCTTGAGCCCGTACGAGGAAGGGACGGGACACTGGAAAGAAGATTTACGTCACACTAAACTTATCAGTTACCCACCGATGGAATTCGTCTCACCACAGCGACGCATTACATGAGATAAACAGTGCCAAGTTAATGCGACACGATCACTATGTTGCGGCCTGCTGGGTATCAGTGCCGAAACATATTTTCTGGGATTTTCCACGCTCACAGAAACATTTTTTACGTTCGTGGAAACATTTATCGCACGATTAAGAAAAATGAAACACATTCCCAATTACAACGAGTACTTCTGAAAAACACAGCTTTCCAGCGTATTATCAACAAACTAATAAATTCATTTTGTTCTCTTAGGATCGGCAACGAAGTGTTACACGTAAAAAGCACGTCCTACTGTCTGTCGATAGTCAGCAGTAAAAAGATGATAAAATACGCGCCTCCCTAGCTAAGGTCGGTGGCGCCCGACTTGGACGTAGTCAGTTCGAATCCCGGTGGTGGAAGAAAGCTTCACTGAAACAATGGGTGGTTATAATTAAAGTGGAACTACTCACTTAGGTCCAGTGTTGACTGCAGTTGTCGTACGACAGCGTAACTTGGTAGATATGTTGATGCGTTAATGCGGAACCGATTTACAACGGAAGAGAATTATTTCCAATCTTTTCTGCCGGGTGCAAATCAAGCGCGGTACATTGTGTGACAGCACGACGTCAACGTTGTCACTGGACAAGCCACAGTGGTTAATAATAAAATCAACATTATGCCTTTCTCACTTGTTTGACCTTTTCTACCCATATCTCGTTCCTAATCCATTAAAAAAAATGGTTCAAATGGCTCTGAGCACTATGGGACTTAACATCTGTGGTCATCAGTCCCCTAGAACTTAGAACTACTTAAACCTAACTAACCTAAGGACATCACACTCATCCATGCCCGAGGCAGGATTCGAACCTGCGACCGTAGCGGTCGTGCGGTTCCGGACTGTGCGCCTAGAACCGCTACACCATAATCCATTAAATTTGGAACATTTCTTACGTCCTTCTTGCATTCACAGCACCAAATTTGCACCTGGTGGCCGAAACTGGAATTAACTTTTTTCCAATTGTAAATCGGTTCTGCATTAACACATTAGCGTATGTACTAAGTTTCGATGCCATACAGAATTACAGGCCGCACTGCAGCCCCGTCAGTAGCTGCACTTTAATTATAACACCTGGTACTTTGGCCAGTAACGAGGGGAGAGTTGGTGGCGTACAGTTACTGATCACTACACTGGGTGCCAATGTCCAAGTTTAAAGACGAAACCTCGCCGCAGCGTCTCATGGAAAGACGGCGCGTGACACTTTATGGGGAAGTCAAGCGCGGAGACCCATTGGTGCCATCCGAGAAGAGAAGTCTGTGCGCTGGCAGCAAGTTTCGCCCTCTCTCCTCTCTCTTCACCTTATGAAAATACCTCTCAACACTATACTACCGCCCACTAAAGTCACCTGCACTCTATGATACAACTCTCACAAGAACACCGAATAGGTGGCTAATCCTACCCCTCCCAACCACCACTGAGTTACGATTCTTTCTTTCTTTTTGTAGCTGAGGATTGGACACCTGATAGGAACGAATAACATTCATCTGGTTGCGAGTAGGCAGTAGTTTACACTAGGAAATCGCACTTTTTCCCGAAGGTGGAGTCCATTGGGACAGTGAGATAGTATTGAAGAGTCGTTCTTTATCTTAAATTTTCAGTATAAAAGTCTTCCATCCTTTCTAGCCATTGTTGAAGCATAAATTAAAAATTGTTAGATGGTTACTCCCGTTGTAAACAGTCAGCTACTTACAGTCAGGGGTCCTATCAAAACAATGTGAAATAACTATAGAGCTCCATTTGAGAAAATGTCCAAAAATTAAGAAGAAACACTAATGATTTTAAGGAAACAAAACCTGTACTCTTGTCCCGATACATGTTTGCTGGCATGAAATAAAGAGAATATAAGAGGAAATACAGGAACTGTGCAAAACGTAAATGTAAATGAAAATCTAGTGATCTTCCAACACTAGAGGGCAATATCACTTTGGGGTAAAGACGACAGAATTACTGTGAGCAGAAACGAAACGAAGAGCACCCGTTACAAAGTTCTACGATAGGCTTCAACTGGATGTAACGAATCTCCTTGCTTGAATCTTAAATGTTGCAAATATTTTCTAAAGGCTATCAGCTGGCTAGGTAATATCTACACAACGATTTGAGTAGCAAATGCTGGACTCCGCGGATATAGATTCAGTTTATAATCTAGTACTGGTCAACACCAAGCTGAAATTTAAATGAAAAACAGGAGAAGATTACGAAAGAGAAGTACACTCAAATAAAAAGAATGAAAGGAAAGAGATATTTTCAGAGACAGTATTTTTTGAGAATTGTTGAGTGGAACGTGAGTGAAATGTTATAAAAAGTAATAAGAGAGAACAGAGCATTATAGAATACAGAATACATTATATTTTTCGTCTTATAATTTGGAATAAATGCATTTAGTGACACTTACTGGAAAACGTTATGCAATTATTGATTAAGCAGACACGTCTCAGATGGACTAGTTAAGCAACGAGAAATTACAATATACCATTTATTATGTTACATTTAGGCGTGCAAATGAAATATTTATACAGACAGTGTGCCGATTTATTGACCAGAGAAACTTTTTTGGTTTGATCTCCACGCTACGTTCTATTGTTTGTGTTCCCTATCGGGAAGAAGTACGTAATACCATTACCTTTGCTCTTGAGCTGTACTGGAGACAGAAGTGTGATTTGGTTTAGCTTTATCGAAGCCATTTCTCGCTGTAAAAGTCACTGAATTTAATGAGGGAAGCTTAACTACTAAACGTCTGTTGGAACAAATGTTGAGGCTTAACTAGATTCTTTACACCTCTTTGTTGTTCCAGATCACTTCCTTTAAGAGTTCAAGAATTTATTATGCAACTGAAAAACTGAGATTTTGATAAGATAGCGAGAGATCCTGCAGATTCTCCTTAATTAGTTTACAAAGTATTTGAGTTACACAATCCTGCACGCATTGCAATCGGGGCGGCCGTATTCCAGCCGCTTCTTTCTCTATAGGAATTAGAATCTTCACTACATAAATTTGACTAAATTTTGTGAATGATTTCAGAACTAATTTCAATTAAGAAGTCCAAAAACAATTAAAAATTTAATTAAATATCTGATTTGAAATTAATCAGCTTTGAAAAATACGTGATAATTTAAAATAACAATAAAAATCGCAATGTGACATCTGGTTTTTCCCCACATATTCCACGTACGAAACTTGTCGTCGAATAAATGACTTCACTGATAACTAGGGTGCCGGCAGGTTACGATCAGGAATGAAACTAACTCACTCGCAGTTTCTATCTACGACAGGAACTCCGCCGAGCCCTGGTGCTTTGATGAGTTGCGATTTTAGACACTTTGTAGCTCCACTAGTAGTGACAGATGTACCGCAATTTTTTCAGCGTTGTTGTTGTTGTTGTTGTTGTTGTTGTTGACTTCAGTCCTGAGACTGGTTTGATGCAGCTCTCCATGCAACTCTATCCTGTGAAAGCTTCTTCATCTCCCAGTACTTACTGCAACCTACATCTTTCTGAATCTGCTTAGTGTATTCATCTCTTGGTTTCCCTCTACGATTTTTACCCTCCACGCTGCCCTCCAATGCTAAATTTGTGATTCCTTGATGCCTCAGAATATGTCCTACCAACCGGTCCCTTCTTCTTGTCAAGTTGCGCCACAAACTCCTCTTCTCCCCAATTCTATTCAATACCTCCTCATTAGTTATGTGATCTACCCATCTAATCTTCTGTAGCACCACATTTCGAAAGCTTCTATTCTCTTCTTCTCCAAACTATTTATCGTCCATGTTTCACTTCCATACGTGGCTACACTAGACACAAATACTTTCAGAAACAACTTCCTGACACTTAAATGTATACTCGATGTTAACAAATTTCTCTTCTTCAGAAACGCTTTCTTGCCATCGCCAGTCTACATTTTATATCATCTCTACTTCGAACATCATCAGTTATTTTGCTCCCCAAATAGCAAAACTCCTTTACTACTTTAAGTGTCTCATTTCCTAATCTAATTCCCTCAGCATCACCCGACTTAATTCGACTACATTCCATTATCCTCGTTTTGCTTTTGTTGATGTTCATCTTATATCCTCCTTTCAAGACACTGTCCATTCAGTTCAACTGCTCTTCCAAGTCCTTTGCTGTCTCTGACAGAATTACAATGTCATCGGCGAACCTCAACGTTTTTATTTCTTCTCCATGGACTTTAATACCTACTCCAAATTTTTCTTTTGTTTCCTTTACTGCTTGCTCAATATACGGATTCAATAACATCGGGGATAGGCTACAACCCTGTCTCACTCCCTTCCCAACCACTGCTTCACTTTCATGCCCCTCGACTCTTATAACTGCCATCTGGTTTCTGTACAAATTGTAAATAGCCTTTCGCTCCCAGTATTTTACCCCTGCCACCTTTAGAATTTGAAAGAGAGTATTCCAGTCAACATTGTCAAAAGCTTTCTCTAAGTCTACAAATGCTAGAAATGTAGGTTTGCCTTTCCTTAATCTATTCTGTAAGATAAGTCGTAGGATCAGTATTGCCTCACGTGTTCCAACATTTCAGCGGAATCCAAACTGATCTTCGCCGAGGTCTGCTTCTACCAGTTTTTCCATTCGTCTGTAAAAAATTCGCGTTAGCATTTTGCAGCTGTGACTTATTAAAATGATAGTTCGGTAATTTTCACATCTGTCAACACCTGCTTTCTTTGGGATTGAAATTATTATATTCTTCTTGAAGTCTGAGGGTATTTCGCCTGTCTCATACATCTTGCTCACCAGATGGTAGACTTTTGTCAGGACTGGCTCTCCCAAGGCTGTCAATAGTTCCAATGGAATGTTGTCTACTCCCGGGGCCTTGCTTCGACTCAGGTCTTTCAGTGCTCTGTCAATCTCTTCGCGCAGTATCGTATCTCCCATTTCATCTTCATCTACATCCTCTTTCATTTCCATAATATTGTCCTCAAGTACATCGCCCTTGTATAGACCCTCTATATACTCCTTCCATCTTTCTGCTTTCCCTTCTTTGCTTAGAACTGAATTTCCATCTGAGCTCTTGATATTCATACAAGTGGCTCTCTTTTCTCCAAAGGTCTCTTTAATTTTCCTGTAGGCAGTATCTATCTTACCCCTAGTGAGATAAGCCTCTACATCCTTACATTTGTCCTCTAGCCATCCCTGCTTAGCCATTTTGCACTTCCTGTCGATCTCATTTTTGAGACGTTTGTATTCCTATTTGCCTGCTTCATTTACTGCGTTTTTGTATTTTCTCCTTTCATCAATTAAATTCGATATTTCTTCTGTTACCCAAGGATTTCTACTAGCCCTCGTCTTTTTACCTACTTGATCCACTGCTGCCTTCACTACTTCATCCCTCAGAGCTACCCATTCTTCTTCTACTGTATTTCTTTCCCCCATTCCTGTCAATTGTTCCCTTATGCTCTCCCTGAAACTCTGTACAACCTCTGGTTTAGTCAGTTTATCCAGGTCCCATCTGCTTAAATTCTCACCTTTTTGCAGTTTCTTCAGTTTTAATCTACAGTTCATAACCAATAGATATTGGTCAGAGTCCACATCTGCCCCTGGAAATGTCTTACAATTTAAAACCTGGTTCCTAAGTCTCTGTCTTACCATTATATAATCTATCTGATACCTTTTAGTATCTCCAGGATTCCTCCATGTATACAACCTTCTTTTATGACCAACCAAGTGTTAGCTATGATTAAGTTATGCTCTGTGCAAAATTCTACCAGACGGCTCCTCTTTCATTTCTTAGCCCCAATCCATATTCACCTACTATGTTTCCTTCTCCCCTTTTCCTACTCTCGAATTCCAGTCACCCATGAATATTAAATTTTCGTCTTCCTTCACTACCTGAATAATTTCTTTTATCTCATCATACATTTCACCAATTTCTTCATCATCTGCGGAGCTAGTTGGCATATAAACTTGTACTACTGTAGTAGGCATGGGCTTCGTGTCTATCTCGGCCACAATAATGCGTTCACTATGCTGTTTGTAGTAGGTTACCCCCACTCTTATTTTTTTTATTCATTATTAAACCTACTCCTGCATTATCCCTATTTGATTGTGTATTTATAACCCTGTATTCACCTGACCAAAAGTCTTGTTCCTCCTGCCACCGAACTTCACTAATTCCCACTATATCTAACTTCAACCTATCCATTTCCCTTTTTAAATTTTCTAACCTACCTGCTCGATTAAGGGATCTGACATTCCACGCTCCGATCCGTAGAACGCTAGTTTTCTTTCTCCTGATAACGACGTCCTCTTGAGCAGCCCCGCCCGGAGATCCGAATGGGGGACTATTTTACCTCCGAAATATTTTACCCAAGAGGACGCTATCATCATTTAACCATACAGTAAAGCTGCATGCCCTCGGGAAAAACTATGGCTGTATTTCCGCTTGCTTTCAGCCGTTTGCAGTACCAGCACAGCAAGGCCGTTTTGGTTAGTGTTGCATGGCCAGATCAGTCAATCATCCAGACTGTTGCCCCTGCAACTACTGAAAAGGCTGCTGCCCCTCTTCAGGAACCACACGTTTGTCTGGCCTCTCAACAGATACCCCTCCGTTGTGGCTGCATCTACGATACGTCCATCTGTATCGCTGAGGCACGCAGGCCTCCCTACCAACGGCAAGGTCCACGGTTCATGGTGGTATGTTTTTTTTTGGTCATCAGTCTACTGACTGGTTTGATGCGGCCCGCCACGAATTCCTTTCCTGTGCTAACCTCTTCATCTCAGAGTAGCACGTGCAACCTACGTCCTCAATTATTTGCTTGACATATTCCAATCTCTGTCTTCCGCTACAGTTTTTGTCCTCTACAGCTCCCTCTAGTACCATTGAAGTCATTCCTTCATGTCTTAGCAGATGTCCTATCATCCTGTCCCTTCTCCTTATCAGTGTTTTCCACATATTCCTTTCCTCTCCGATTCTGCGTAGAACTTCCTCATTCCTTACCTTATCAGTCCACCTAATTTTCAACATTCGTCTATAGCACCACATCTCAAATGCTTCGATTCTCTTCTGTTCCGGTTTTCCCACAGTCCATGTTTCACTACCATACAATGCTGTACTCCAGACGTACATCCTCAGAAATTTATTCCTCAAATTAAGGCCGGTATTTGATATTAGTAGACTTCTCTCGGCCAGAAATGCCTTTTTTGCTATAGAGAGTCTGCTTTTGATGTCCTCCTTGCTCCGTAAGTCATTGGTTATTTTACTGCCTAGGTAGCAGAATTCCTTAACTTCATTGACTTCGCGACCATCAAACCTGATGTTAAGTTTCTCGCTGTTCTCATTTCTACTACTTCTCATTACCTTCGTCTTTCTGCGATTTACTCTCAAACCATACTGTGTACTCATTAGACTGTTCATTCCGTTCAGCAGATCATTTAATTCTTCTTCACTTTCACTCAGGATAGCAATGTCATCAGCGAATCGTATCATTGATATCCTTTCACCTTGCATTTTAATTCCACTCCTGAATCTTTCTTTTATTTCCATCATTGCTTCCTCGATGTACAGATTGAAGAGTAGGGGCGAAAGGCTACAGCCTTGTCTTACACCCTTCTTAATACGAGCACTTCGTTCTTGATCGTCCACTCTTGTTATTCCCTCTTGGTTGTTGTACATATTGTATATGACCCTTCTCTCCCTATAGCTTACCCCTACTTTTTTCAGAATCTCGAACAGCTTGCACCATTTTATATTGTCGAACGCTTTTTCCAGGTCGACAAATCCTATGAAAGTGTCTTGATTTGTCTTTAGCCTTGCTTCCATTATTAGCCGTAACGTCAGAATTGCCTCTCTCGTCCCTTTACTTTTCCTAAAGCCAAACTGATGGTCACCTATCGCATTCTCAATTTTCTTTTCCATTCTTCTGTATATTATTCTTGTAAGCAGCTTCGATGCATGAGCTGTGAAGCTGATTGTGCGATAATTCTCGCACTTGTCAGCTTTTGCCGTCTTCGGAATTGTGTGGATGATGCTTTTCCGAAAGTCGGATGGTATATCGCCAGACTCATATTTTCTACACACCAACGTGAATAGTCGTTTTGTTGCCACTTCCCCCAATGGTTTTAGAAATTCTCATGGAATGTTATTTTTGTGGCGGCGTTCGTAGCGACAAACAATTCGCTGTAGAAACGGCTTACGAAGTCACCGCCACACTTTTAATAGCGGGCCGACCGGTCCGCTGGAACAGTGAACAGAAAGATGAAAACCCAACACTCTGATTAAATAAAAGTCGGTACTTATCTTTATTAACGAAGATACAGAAACACAGTAGTGAACTCCGTGTCTACAGAGATCTGTCTAGTTCGAGTCGGAGCGGCTAGGTCAGCGTCGGCTGACGATAAACAACAACTCTGCTGCGATGAACACACAACTGACTAGCAAGTACACAATTCGGTGGCGAGTATACAAGTGAGCGGGAATACAGAACTGTCCTAGCGCTCGCGACTCCAGCGCTTAAGAAACCAGAAGCCAGCGGTGGCGCGCGCAGACTTGCGGCGATTTCCTGTCTCGCTGGCGCTGCTTATGCGGACGGCGTCCGGACTTTGATGCTGCCAACCTTTTGGCAGCGGGCTCGGGTGGTATTACTGGCTAGGATATAACAGTTATCTATCCCTTCTGCCTTATTTGACCGTAAGTCCTCCAAAGCTCTTTTAAATTCCGATTCTAATATTGGATCCCCTATCTCTTCTAAATCTACTCCTGTTTCTTCTTCTATCACATCAGACAAATCTTCACACTCATAGAGGCTTTCAATGTATTCTTTCCACCTATCTGCTCTCTCCTCTGCATTTAACAGTGGAATTCCCGTTGCACTCTTAATGTTACCACCGTTGCTTTTAATGTCACCAAAGGTTGTTTTGACTTTCCTGTATGCTGAGTCTGTCCTTCCGACAATCATATCTTTTTCGATGTCTTCACATTTTTCCTGCAGCCATTTCGTCTTAGCTTCCCTGCACTTCCTATTTATTTCATTCCTCAGTGACTTGTATTTCTGTATCCCTGATTTTCCCGGAACATGTTTGTACTTCCTCCTTTCATCAATCAACTGAAGTATTTCTTCTGTTACCCATGGTTTCTTCGCAGCTACCTTCTTTGTACCTATGTTTTCCTTCCCAACTTTTGTGAAGGCCCTTTTTAGAGATGTCCATTCCTCTTCAACTGTACTGCCTACTGCGCTATTCCTTATTGCTGTATCTATAGCGTTAGAGAACTTCAAACGTATCTCGTCATTCCTTAGTGCTTCCGTATGCCACTTCTTTGCGTATTGATTCTTCTTGACTAATGTCTTGAACTTCAGCCTACTCTTCATCACTACTATATTGTGATCTGAGTCTATATCTGCTCCTGGGTACGCCTTACAATCCAGTATCTGATTTCGGAATCTCTGTCTGACCATGATGTAATCTAATTGAAATCTTCCCGTATCTCCCGGCCTTTTCCAAGTATACCACCTCCTCTTGTAATTCTTGAACAGGGTATTCGCTATTACTAGCTGAAATTTGTTACAGAACTCAATTAGTCTTTCTCCTCTTTCATTACTTGTCCCAAGCCCATATTCTCCTGTAACCTTTTCTTCTACTCCTTCCCCTACAACTGCATTCCAGTCGCCCACGCCGGCCGGTGTGGCCGTGCGGTTCTACGCGCTTCAGTGTGGAACCGCGTGGCCGCTACGGTCGCAGGTTCGAATCCTGCCTCGGGCATGGATGTGTGTGATGTCCTTAGGTTAGTTAGGTTTAAGTAGTTCTAAGTTCTAGGGGACTGACGACCTCAGATGTTAAGTTCCATAGTGCTCAGAGCCATTTTCCAGTCGCCCACTGTTCATCTTCAGCTTGCTACGTCGGCATGTATACCTGAACTATCGTTGTCAGCGTTGGTCTGCTGTCGATTCTGATTAGAACAACCCAGTCACTGAACTGTTCACAGTAACACACCCTCTGCCCTACCTTCCTATTCATAAGGAATCCTACACCTGTTATACCATTTTCTGCTGCTGTTGATATTACCCGATACTCATCTGACCAGAAATCCTTGTCTTCCTTCCACTTCACTTCACTGACCCCTACTATATCTAGATTGAGCCTTTGCATTTCCCTTTTCAGATTTTCTAGTTTCCCTACCACGTTCAAGCTTCTGACATTCCACGCCCCGACTCGTAGAACGTTATCCTTTCGTAGATTATTCAGTCTTTTTCTATGGTAACCTCCCCCTTGGCAGTCCCCTCCCGGAGATCCGAATGGGGGACTATTCCGGAATCTTTTGCCAATGGAGAGATCATCATGACACTTCTTCAATTACAGGCCACATGTCCTTTGGATACACGTTACGTGTCTTCAATGCAGTGGTTTCCATTGTGCCTTCTGCATCCTCATGTCGTTGATCATTGCTGATTCTTCCGCCTTTAGGGGCAATTTCCCACCCCTAGGACAAGAGAGTGCCCTGAACCTCTATCCGCTCCTCCACCCTCTTTGACAAGGCCGTTGGCGGAATGAGGCTGACTTCTTATACCGGAAGTCTTCGGCCGCCAATGCTGATTATTTATCAAAATTTAGGCTGTGGCGGGGATCGAACCCGGGAACGAAGACGTTTTGATTATGAATCAAAGACGCTATCCCTAGACCACGGGTACATGGGGGGGGATTAACTTCTTGTGCAGTGTCTCTAATAATATTGATTCCGCGAGACCTTCAAATCTGTTATTCTCTGCTTTTTAGTTATTGTCTCTCAGTCCAAGGCGTTCGTTTATTATTATGGTGAGATATTCCTTAAACTCTTATAAGTGTAAGATAAGAGACTCGAATCTTTAGATTATAAAAGAATAACATTCCAGATTTTCGATTTCTGTGGTTTATCGTTAGCATTAAACTGAATGATGAGGTGGTACCTTGGAAAAGAACAAGTCCGAATTCCTTCCACATCCTTCTCCGGTCCAGTTCGTGCTCCGTCATTGGAGCTCTCGTTGACGACAGGATGTTTAAACCTCATCTTCCTCCCATCCTTCGAAGTAACTTGCGGCTCGGCTAAGTGATATAGCATAAGGTATATTAAAGATAACATGTACAGACACTAATTATTTTTTAAAGAAATACAGCGTGAAAAGAAGCAATTCCGCTAGTACCCTCAAATCTGACATTATATTTTCGATTTGTAGAGGAACTGAGCTGATACATTTTAATTAAGCTGCGTGCTGTTCCCTCAGAACAGTGTCAATCACAATACAGCACAATAGCCTCTGCAGAATCGAGCTGTTACTTGTTTCCTCGTTGTGTATCGACCACATAACAATAAAGCTTTACAGCCGGTTGCCTGTAGTAGTACAAAACGGTGAATTCGTAAAAGTATCTTCTTCGCCAAATGGTGCTCGCTGGGCTTTTGACATTATAAACATCACGAATAATTCAATGCAAATAGTTGTGTGAAACACTTATCGACGAAACAAGACACAGAGGGATTAAAGACATTAGCTGCCAGTGTACCTGACTTGTATGAATGGGGTAAGTTGAAAATTTATGCCAGATCGGTATTCGAACCCCGGTCCGTACGTTTTGGACATACAACTGAGGTGATGACGACCGATGATCCGTACAGTGTAGATGCACACCAGTCTCGAACTCTTTACAGGAGTTGACGAGATGCCGCGAGTAATGAAGCTAGTGAGCAGGAGCACGACATCATCAGTGTGTGGTAGGTCTGACTTCGGGTGTGCTAGGGCAGTCCGCGCTGTTGTGGTGACCACTGTGTCCGGATGGCGTAGTGATCACTGCATCTGTCTAGTAAGCGGGAGACCCGGGTTTGAATCCCAATCCGGCACAAATTTTCAACTTGCCTCCTTGGTATAAATCAATGCCGACTGGCTGCTAATGTCTTTAAATCTTTAATTGCTTTGTGTCTTGTTTCATAGTGGCTCCAGGATCAAAATTGTGTCTATTCTTTAGCATAGGTTTAAAAGAACAGACACCGCAAATACACATTTATCGACGAACTGCTTCAGCTATTCGCTACATATGCCAAATAAAAGGAACTGATTTAGTTTTGTAGTTTCAGCGACAAGAACAACAACAATAAAAATGTCTGTAATTGCAAAGTGAATGTGTAAAGTATTATACACTATAAGAATATTTGTTTCGATCAGTACTTGTACCTTGGCTTCCAAAATTCACTGAAATCGGTTATCAAACTGATGTATATACTGCATGGTAAATTACCACTACGTACATAATGTAATAGCAGTAACTGAATGCGTAATCTACTTCGAAAATTCAGTTTCAGTTTTAATGTTTCAAATAAATTCTGATACTGAAATTGCTATTCGTGCAGGTTGGTGGACGTGGTCCAATTTATTCAGCGGTATAAGGCGCAACATACAACTGTTGCAATACGTATCAAAGATTGTTATGTTTATCACCAGGAGGCCAATTAAAAAATTCAGCACTAAAATAGATAAAAACTAAAATAGGATCGAAATGCCTTACAGAATCGAAATTCTTAAATACTTTAGATTTTATAACGGCTAAACGTTCCTGACAAAAATATTCCTTTGTATATTGTAACCTGGCTAGTCAAGAATAATAAATTGCGACTATCGAATTACATAATGCCACGCGAATATTAGCGCCGGAGCTCATTCTAACTACTCTTAGAAGTTTCTTCTTATTTTACACCTGTAAATAATACCCATTTGCCTTTACCTCCGCTGAGAAGCAATTGTCTGGTTGAGAGATGGCACTAACTTCCGAGACATGAGAACTACAGGCGTTACAGGTGCACTGAATGTTTCGCAGAATATTTATGACTCCACTTCATTTTCAGCCAGCAACAAGTGGTGCTAATTAGTGAAGCCATATTTATGTAGCACGAACCATTGTCGAAGAACACCGCAATCAAATTCACTTCACGTTACGGGTGCAATAAATCAGCATCGATTGCTCCCGCCGGTTGTAACTCCGTTTCGTAATTGGCGCCTACAATTTCCATTATAATAATCATAGTACATTGGTATCCTTTCAGATATTTCATGTGATTTTAAGTCAAGTTTACCTTCATCCAATGTAAGCAGCACCACATTTCCAAAGTGGCTACTTGGAAATATATTTAGATAAAAGCGACATGAGGTGCAGTGGTTATGGTTGCACGTACATAACACAATTGTTTGGATTGTCCGCAATTTTTCTTACAGAGTATTTAAATATTATATGTGGATGTGTTCTTATACAATAGATGCAAAACCAGCTGGACCGTAGGCTAATACATCTGTTCGCCGTCTTAAAATAATATTTTAGAGGAATGCAGATTTTTATTAATAGTTTCAGACATTCGGAAAAGAGCTGTTGTGTGTAATACTTTTCATTTCGTCAACAAACATTACCTCTAAAACGAATTTAATTAGCACAGTGCAGTGTTAAGGCGTCTGACTCTCATGTGCAGTATAGTCGAATGGATAAAGAAAAAATCCGATTTATTACTTTCAAATCGCTTTTCTGAATGGATGGGTGATGGATGGGTATCTTTGAACCTTCATTAACCGAACCTGGCCCGCATATTGCAGAAATGGAGAACGCTAAATCATAACAGAACGTGAGAGTCGTCACTTAAAGCTATATAGATGACAGTGCGAATGTGAAACTGATTTGAAATAGCCTCCTGTAATGCTTTCGCCTATTCTGTTTGTAATTACTTGTAGAGATCGTATTTCTCGGTTAGCAACCTTTATCTTTAAACATCGAAAGTATATTCCAACGATAAGAAGGCCAAAGAACAACATCCTCAAGTCATAACGTCTCTAGGGTGAAGAAAGCTGTATGAGCACTTGCACAGTCATCTTCTGTAATAGTGATGATTAGCGAAGTAGCAGGAAGTAGGGCAGCACAATGTCATGGACTGACTACTCCGTTGCCACAGTGCTAACTGGGAATCATATGTTTGCTCAACCGAGAAGGGTGGCACAGTGGACACGCATTCGAGTAGACGACGTTTAAAGCACCATCTGGTCGTCCAAATTAAATTTTCTCGTGCTTTACCTTCATCAGTGATGTCAAATGTACTGATGATTCGTTTGAAAAGCGTACGGCCAATTTCCGTTGCCATCCTTCCCCATCCAGAGGTTTGTACCTAATGACCTCTACGTTGACGAAAGGACATTAAACCCTATTCTCCCTTACTTCCTTTTTACAAGATCTAGACATAATTGACAGCCCTTCCTTCGAATACATAACACTGCTTCTCGCAATGCAAGGAATTTATACCCCTATGCTCGATTATTTCGTTGTTCGCTAAGGTTTCGAATCTTACTAGAAGTAACTACACGACGGTTGATGCAAGAATCTTCTCAGTTCACAATACATCGTTATTTCTGACTCCATACGCGACGCTCCGTGCAACATTCCAATCTGACACACGGTTCCAGCGGCCAAGACTAAACACCGTCAGGTCGGCGTTCTGTAAGGACGTTGTTGCAGGGGCATTAACCTTCTTTTTTCCAATGCTCTCTGTCGAGATCACCGATCCAGCTGAGATTAAGGAATGTTTTAGCAGGAAACCGAGCGCCAATGAATATGCATTTGTAGGTTCTTAAATACACATCTCCCGTTGGTAAACTTTTCTTTCGATGCCGTTTTGTCCAAAAATTCAAGATTTCTTTTGATATCTAAGGTTGTTTTACTCTTGTGTTGATAACTAGTAACAAAAGAAAAATATGTAATTCGTTTCTACTTGCAGCTCCATTAAAACCAGATGAACGATACGAACATTGGCTAATAATTCCAAGAAGCTTAATAGCATTGTTGCCGCCATAAAATTATTTCAAACATATGTGACTTCACTGTGCGTTCTCTGACCTTGACTCTGGCTGCCGCATAATGCATCCGGAAAGGTAGGGTCTATATATGTGGCATGTCTTCCATCCATACAGTAAAACTACACTGAGGCGACAAGTCATCGGGTATAGTGATATGCACTTACACGGATGGCAGTGATATCGCTTGCACAAGGTATAAGCGGGCAGTCCGTTGGTGGAGCTATCATTTGTACTCAGGTGATTCATGTGAAAAGAATTCCGGCGTGATTATGTCCGCACGATGGAAATTCACAGACTTTGAACGCGGAATAGTAATCGTTTGAGAATTCAGTATTCAGAGATCTACAGCGTCAAGAGCGTTCCAATAATACCAAATTTCAGGCAATACCTTTCTCCACGGACAACACAGTGGCCCACTTGTCGGCCGAGAGCAGGGGCGATTGCATATGGTTGTCAGTGCAAAACAGACAAGAAACTGCGTGAAATAACCACAGAAATCAATGCGAAGAACGTGTCCGTTATGACAGTGTGGCGTAATTTGGCGTTAACAGGCGATGGCAGCAGACGAACGACGCGAGTGAGTGCCTTTGGTAACAGCACGACATCGCCTGCAGGGCCTCTCCTGGCCTCGTGACCATATAGGTTGTACCCTAGACGACTGGAAAATCGTGGTCTGATCGGATGAGTCCCGATTTCAATCGGTAGGAACTGATCGTAGGGTTCGAGAGTGGCGCATTTGTTTCCGTACGGAATAAAACGTGATAGTGATTTTGTAGGCAGTCCTCCTGAGCGCTTACTCGTGTTCAAACTTTCACTGGCCTTCGACGAACATTTCCCGTGTCTCGTAACCGTCGCCAAATAGTTGCAAAGGCACTTCCTAACACAGCAAACACTGTTGAGACGACAGCTAGAGTCTGAGAACACTGTCCAAACGACGACTGTGAATTTCATTGTAAATTTCACCAAGAAGTTACACCAAGCTCTCAATTAAAGTGTGAACATGAATGGTTTGTTATGACAGTAAGGAACTCCTCTTCATCGTCTTTTAATCACATGGTTATTCGATGTGAAGAATATTCCAAAATAGGTACCAGAAACCTAGTTTCTGAAGAAACCTTCACGCTCTCTTCCTCTGGGACCATTTTCTCTCTCTGTATTGTCGTAGACTAAAAGTCTATAACCACCGATACCTTCACCAAACGACACTAAACAAACTCCAACATTTCCATGCCTGTGGAATAAGTTGATTAAAATTTCATAAGTATGCGAGCTTATTTTCAGTATTGTCAGCCATTCTCACAGAAGATGAACGGTGTGATGATGGCTGCTTGATGTGCCTAACAATACTGGAACATCTCAAGCAGAGATCGCATGTCCAGAAGACGTACGCGTACAGATTATCCTCATCTTTCAACCGTTGAGAAAAGTCGAATCATTGGCACATTGGAGCATCACACAGATAGACGACATAGATAGTACATTAGAATAACGGCAAAACGTGTGGTGGCGATGTGGACTCAGCTGAACAGTGTGGAAAGAAGAGAGGTACGCTTCCTTCCAGACGGACTACACCACTAGAATAGGATCGTTCAACTGCCTCTGGCGAATACACGGATAACAACAGCTGAAGTCCGGGTAGAGGTATCAAGCAGAGTATCACCACGAATAAGGACTCTAGCGTCCATCAGATTCCGGGAAACTAGACCAAGATCTACATTTGCCATGCATCGTTTAGCGCTGACACCAAACCTCAGATAACAGAGACTTGTATGATGTCAACTGGGCCATAGCGTCGCATTCTCTTGGGTTTGAGAAAGATTAAATAGTAGGATTAAAATTCAGTGTGAAATGACATCAATGATAAGATTCTCGATGACATTGCTATCCACACTGAAAAAGAAGACGAATGGAATAACAGTCTAATGAGTACAGAACATGGATTGAGAGTAAATCAAAGAAAGACGAAAGTAATGAGAAGCAACATGTATCAGAACAACAAGAAACAACATCAGAACTGAAGATAACGAAGTAGACAAAGTTAAGGGAATTTGGTATCTAGGCAGCAAAATATCACGACGAAACAAGGAAGACACAAAAAGGAGACTAGAACTGGCAAAAAGCACATTCCTAACAAGGGAAGTCTACTAGTATCAAACATAGGCCTTAATGTAAGCAAGAAATTTCTGAGAATGTACGTTTGGAGCACAGCATTGTGGTATCTAGTGAAATAAGGGCGGTGGAGTTTACGTTCAGGGTACCAAATGGTATATTCCATCAGGATAATGCAAGACGCAACACAGCTCTGGCGATCACAACAGTCTTGATGAATTCTTGCCCAGCCCCTTGATTCGCTCCGCCTCCCATCCCCCGCCCCATCTCCTCATCCATAAATCGTACTTGGTATTCAATACGAATGTGAATTTTTTCCATACCAGCCTCCAGCCAGACATATTCACAAATCAACAGACAATGTGTTTCAGGTATGATATGAAATTCCACAGGGTGACATTCTGGAGCTGTTTCTTTTTGCTTCCACGTTACAACAAACACAAGAGGGTATTCGTGCAAGTGTGGGTTTCATAGTGATGTTAATGACGGGCATCAATTTCGAATGGAATGAGTGTTTAACATTTTGTAGCTGTTACGTCAAGAACGCCTCCCAGAAGTTAGGTAAATATCAGACTGGGGCTTCATAGTATAACTTTTTCCATTTCCGTAAGTGTATTTTCCTCTTTTGCCAGATATGTCTGCCTTCTAGATACTAGCTTAAAATTTGTAGTACTTAGATTTATTGACTATCACAGGATTCAGTCCCCTTAAGAATACACCACAGCGCTATATAGCCCAATGCACAAAGAGCGAACGGCAAGCGGTATTTGAAGCTGCGCCTGCTAGTTAAGAACTTATCTTACCCGCTCTACGGAACGGTCGAAAGAGTTGACGCCCTGCCAGGCGGTAGCAAATGTGTTTCCGTATTCGAAGAGCTAAAGATAGAGCGGGTTGTCGCATCGGTTACGGCATTGGACTTGTGTATCGCAAGAGGATTTAAAAATTCTAAACGCACGCGTTCAGTTTTGTTTGCCGAAGTTACATTAAATAATTTCAGTCGAACAGCGCATTTGCCTTCAAACAAGATTGAGGCCTGTTGATCCCAGCTCAATCCACATTTGCATTTACAAGTACGTGACTACTTTGCAATTCACACATAAATGCGTGGCAGTGAGTTCATCGAACCAATTTCACACTACTTCTCTTCCATTTTACTCTCGCACAACGCGGCGTAAAACGAACACTTAAATATCTTCGTGTGAGATCTAATTTCTCTTACAGTTATTTATTTATTCAAATAACCCTTTCGGAGGGTTTGATGAACCAACTTTAATTTTGCTTCTTTGTGTTTGATTTTCGTTTCTCCCTTACTTTCTTCATCCATTGAGAATGTCGTTCCTTTTCTTCTGGGATTCACTTTTGGAGAACTCTTTCTTTGCTTAGGTGATGCCTTTTGTGTTGCTTCTCTAAAAAGTATTCTTTTATCTATAATGTCCATTCTGAGTCCTCTGTTTTTCATGTCTTTGTCAATATCGGTGAGAGATGAGGGTTTGGGTTTGTAGCTGTTAAGTAAGTGCTGGTTTGTTACTCAGTTATTATCCATTTGGTACATGCATCCATAAAACTGTAGTTTTATTTTCCTCATTAGATCAGATAGCTTTTCCATTTTCAAATAGAGCTCTCTGTTTGGTCTTAGTTTGTACTGAACATAAATACTACTTATAGGTCCCAGTATTTTCCTTCGAATTCTTAATAAGTGAAAAGCGTCAATTTGCTTTTCTTCTACAGTCTTTATTGTGTTCACCGGGTTTCGGCATACAAAGCCATCCTCAAACATTTACTGACTATTGTTGCAAAAGAATACACGATGTTTGTCAACGACAATGGAAAAAGAGATACACATCTAGATTGAAGTAAAAACGCGCAGTAAATGATATTATTAACGGTGTGGCGGTAAGCAATATAAAAAGTATAAAGTTGAACTATAAATAAATATACAGAGAGTGGACAGGAAAAACTAACACAACACTGGAAAAGCATGACTACATAATAGTTTATATTAACAAACAAAATCAACTGAATAAAATACAATTAGTACTCTACAAGACTACTTCAAGAGGTATAAAACATTGAGAGCTACATAAAAACAAGAATTATCAATTTTAACTACAGGATATATGAAGAACTTATGCATATCAGTCAGATAAAGAGAAATGAATAATTGTAGGAAAATGGAGGAATGTGAGGGAGCCTAAATGCCATCTCTGAGAGGGTGGTGGTATTGCATTTTTTAAAGTAAAATGTTGAACAATATACAAATATAGAGGGAGGAAATGGGAAGAACATTAACACCATACTCAAAAACTGAACCTCTGTAACAGTTTGCATTAAATAAATGAACCGAGAAAAATAAAAACATTGCTTAAGGGGACAACTTCAAGAGGTATTAAACAATGAAAGTAATTCAAGTACCAATTAAAAGAATGACTTAACTATTGTAACTAAAAAAGTCTATAGATTACATAGAACATTCCAAGAAAATAAAACAAGTCAGTACAGGAAAATTTGGGAGTGTGAAGGAACAGACAGTGTGGGAAGCAACGAAAAACTGTTAGGGTTATGTGAAGTTTCGAAGAGGGGAAGTATTAAGCTGTGTCTGGTCATTTAGATTAAATCTGGACTGTGAGCTAGATGTTTCTTAATTTCCAGGGCTTCCAGCAAGTTTAGTTTTTGGCCTTTGTTTGCTAAGTGAAGGACAAGGGACTATGGCTGGTAGTCGTAACACATACACCTTACCCAACTATAATTTTCAATCGCTTATAGATAATTTTTTGTCCGTTCTCTATGGATATATTGTTTGTATTTATGTTTATTTCTGATTTCGTGTAAATATGAACCATTTCTATTCGCGTAATATTTCATAGATCACTGGTCCAGGTACAGGGTCGACAGAATTGTTATGACAGAAAACGCTACAGGAAAGTCTTTCTGTCTTCAGGAGGCGAGCCGGCCGGTGTGGCCGAGCGGTTCTAGGCGCTACAGTCTGGAACCGCGCAACCGCAACGGTCGCAGGTTCGAATCCTGCCTCGGGCATGGATGTGTGTGATGTCCTTAGGTTAGTTAGGTTTAAGTAGTTCTAAGTTCTAGGGGACTGATGACCTCAGATGTTAAGTCCCATAGTGCTTAGAGCCATTTTTTTCTTAGGAGGCGAAAGCGCTCCAACGAGAGAGGTAGAAGGCACACAGAGGACATACCAACTGAGGATAGAACATCAGTAAGTACTTAGCAGTCGTAGTGAGCACACCGAGGATCGAAAACCAAACAGCGCCAAGGAAATATTGCCTCGGATTGACATTAGCTCAGACAGAAAAGATATGGAATAGGTAAACTGTGCTCCGTGGCAATTTTTATTTAGAAGAAGAGCCATGTGTGGGCCTTCCAATCGACGGGACTGAAACTACACAGTATTCCAGGTAGCCGACGTAGTACATCGCATCGTTGTCTCCAGGAAAAGTTATCTTTCCTTTAACATTGTAAATCATATGGACTCGTATTTATTGTGTGTCCTTTATCAATTTAATTTACATGTGCATACGAACTTTTATTGACGTAAGTACTACTGCCTGTGACAAGTTTATGGCCCAAATAAGAGTCATCACTTTTAGAGAGAAAATTGTCTCATTGTCTTAACTAAGGCTGTCAGAAATTTGTGTTATTTTGAAATACTATTTTATTGAGTGAGTCTAGTTGAATGGTTCAGACAGTTAGTTTCCCTAAGTTATAATAGAATTTGAATTTTCAGAAAAGCCAATTATTAATCGAAAAGTAGCTTTATTCTGACAGTGTTATTCAACAAACATTCAAGATCAATGATTAATTTTTATTTACCATTTCATTGTTTGAAAACTATAGCAAGCGTATGTTCATTTATGTGCACTTGTATTCAAAGGACGTCCATGTAACGAACGTAAGGCTCCGGATTCATTTCGTTGCTTACTTTAGATATTACTCAGCTCAAAGCCATTAGGAATATTTTCGTAAGCTTTAGTGAGGGGGAGGAGCCGGCCGCTGCGACCGAGCGGTTCTAGGCGCTTCAGTCCGGAACTACGCGGCTGCTACGGTCGCAGGTTCGAATGCTGCAACGGGCATGGATGTGTGTGATGTTCTTAGGTTAATTTGGTTTACGTAGTTCTAAGTCTAGGAGACTGATTATCTCAGATGTTAAGTCCATAGTGCTTAGAGCCATTTGAACCATTTTTTGAGGGGAAGGATCTGCTGGTTAACTGTCTCACACCAAAGTACATTATCAGTATTAAATGAGGTAAAAGTTGGATCAGTAGCTTTATCATGAAATAGTTAATGCAGACAATTAATTAGAAATTGAGTATTTGAGTTCAATTACTACAATTGCTTCACTCATTAAAAACTATGTCCATATTTCACCGTGCTATGACACATAGTTACAGGTTTGTGTGACGTAACAGAAACAGTTTGCAATTTCATACCGTTTTGTATACCGATTATGATATATTTTTCGGAAGAATAATCAACTTTGTGTTCGACTGAGTAAATAAACCATTAGTAACAGGATCAAGTCAGACTTTTTTATAATAATTGCTTATACTCTGAGGAAGCAAGCCGGCCTTAGTGAGGCGAGTAAAGTACTGCTTTTTTCCCCAGTAGCTCGGCCGAAGTCAGTATAACAGAGTGTCTGACATACGCCAAGAGCCGTTAACAAAGAGACTGTACAAAATCAGATGTTAAAGTATTGCTTCAAAACTTGGTCTGATTATGCAAGACTATGAAAAGGTTCAATATTGTGAATCTCGATGAGGTTCGCTGATTAGTTTCTTAAAAAAAAATGTTATTTTGTAAAATTCTAACAGACGCGGAGTATTAACTCTAGAAAGCTCTACTTTTGGCTTTAGATGCAGTTTATCATAAAAACACACGATAGATGGTTTCAGGAAGCTACCTATTTTACTTTTGGAATTATTCCAGTTTTTTCGATATATTAGAAGCGCACTTATAAAAGTTACAGACTTCAAGCTATGGAGCCGGCCGGAGTGGCCGAGCGGTTCTAGGCGCTTCAGTCTGGAACCGCGCGACCACCACGGTCGCAGGTTCGAATCCTGCCTCTGGCCTGGATGTGTGTGATGTGCTTAGGTTAGTTAGGTTTAAGTAGTTCTAAGTTCTAGGGGACTGATGACCTCAGATGTAAAGTCCCATAGTGCTCAGAGCCATCTGAACAATTTTTCAACTTCTGGAATTAGATTCAGTGTATCATAGAAGCATATGGTAGAGGTTTACACGAAGATATCTACTTTTTGAATTATTAAGCAAACGCAATTTTCGTACCTAAATTTTTTAATTATCGATTTGGTTTCACTAATATTTGTTATTATGCTACAAAGCCAAGATGACAGCACTACATTCATTATAGGTAATCTACATCTACATCTACATCTACATTTATACTCCGCAAGCCACCCAACGGTGTGTGGTGCAGGGCGCTTTACGTGCCACTGTCATTACCTCCCCTTTCTGTTCCAGTCGCGTATGGTTCGCGGGAACAACGGCTGTCTGAAAGCCTCTCTAATTTTACATTCGTGATCTTCTCGGGAGGTATAAGTAGGGGGAAGCAATATATTCGATACCTCATCCAGAAACGCACCCTCTCGAAACCTGGACAGCAAGCTACACCGCGATGCAGAGCGCCTCTCTTGCAGAGTCTGCCACTTGAGTTTGCTAAACATCTCCGTAACGCTATCACGCTATCATGCGCCGCTCTTCTTTGGATCTTCTCTATCTCCTCCGTCAACCCGATCTGGTACGGATCCCACACTGACCAGCAATACTCAAGTATAGGTCGAACGACTGTTTTGTAAGCCACCTCCTTTGCTGATGGACCACATTTTCTAAGGACTCTCCCAATGAATCTCAACCTGGCACCCGCCTTACCAACAATTAATTTATATGATCATTCCACTTCAAATCGTTCCGCACGCATACTCCCAGACATTTTACAGAAGTAACTGCTACCAGTGTTTGTTCCGCTATCATATAATCATACAATAAAGGATCCTTCTTTCTATGTATTCGCAATACATTACATTTGTCTGTGTTAAGGGTCAGTTGCCACTCCCTGCACCAAGTGCCTATCCGCTGCAGATCTTCCTGCATTTCGCTACAATTTTCTAATGCTGCAACTTCTCTGTATTCTACAGCATCATCCGCGAAAAGCCACATGGAACTTCCGACACTGTCTACTAGGTCATTTATGTATGTTGTGAAAAGCAATGGTCTCATAACACTCCCCTGTGGCACGCCAGAGGTTACTTTAACGTCTGTAGACGTCTCTCCATTGATAACAACATGCTGTGTTCTGTTTGCTAAAAACTCTTCAATCCAGCCACACAGCTGGTCTGATATTCCGTAGGCTCTTACTTTGTTTATCAGGCGACAGTGCGGAACTGTATCGAACGCCTTCCGGAAGTCAAGGACAATGGCATCTACCTGGGAGCCTGTATTTAATATTTTCTGGGTCTCATGAACAAATAAAGCAAGTTGGGTCTCACACGATCGCTGTTTCCGGAATCCATGTTGATTCCTACAGAGTAGATTCTGGGTTTCCAAAAACGACATGATACGCGAGCAAAAAGCATGTTCTAAAATTCTACAACAGATCGACGTCAGAGATATAGGTCTATAGTTTTGCGCATCTGATCGACGACCCTTCTTGAAGACTGGGACTACCTGTGCTCTTTTACAATCATTTGGAACCTTCCGTTCCTTTATAGACTTGCGGTACATGGCTGTTAGAAGGGGGGCAAGTTCTTTCGCGTACTCTGTGTAGAATCGAATTGGTATCCCGTCAGGTCCAGTGGACTTTCCTCTGTTGAGTGATTCCAGTTGCTTTTCTATTCCTTGGACACTTATTTCGATGTCAGCCATTTTTTCGTTTGTGCGAGGATTTAGAGAAGGAACTGCAGTGCGGTCTTCCTCTGTGAAACAGCTTTGGAAAAAGGTGTTTAGTATTTCAGCTTTACGCGTGTCATCCTCTGTTTCAATGCCATCATCATCCAGGAGTGTCTGGATATGCTGTTTCGAGCCACTTACTGATTTAACGTAAGACCAGAATTTCCTAGGATTTTCTATCAAGTCGGTACATAGAATTTTACTTTCGAATTCACTGAACGCTTCACGCATAGCCCTCCTTACGCTAACTTTGACATCGTTCAGCTTCTGTTTGTCTGAGAGGTTTTGGCTGCGTTTAAACTTGGAGTGAAGCTCTCTTTGCTTTCGCAGTAGTTCCCTAACTTTGTTGTTGAACCACGGTGAGTTTTTCCCGTCCCTCACAGTTTTACTCGGCACGTACCTGAAGCTGTACCAAGTTTCAAGAAAATATTGTAAATTTTAAAAGGCGCAGAATTAAGACGATTTTCAGAAGCTACCATTCACCGTTGTTTCCGTTTGGAAAACTGTTGAGTTCAAAATTTAAAGAGTTACAGGCTTAGGGATTTTATTGAACATAAATCAAGTACAGAGATACGTATAGAAAAACTGGAATCGTTGTGAGTCAACTAAGGACGATATAAATAGTTTTGCAGTCATAATGGATGCCGTCTGTGCACTGCTGCCAACACTGGGAGCGGTGTTAGAGCAAACGCTCCCTTCGCGGCCTACATCGAGCATATGTAAAGAACGAGGTGTCTGCACCGAGGAGGTTATTCGATCGTTGTCAGTCCTAGGAGAACGTGCAATACTCCAGGACAATCCTCTTAAGCCTCGGATGGCGTTCATAATGGCTGGCACTATTGTGTGTCGATTGAATCATGTGCAGCGTATAGCTGATGAAACTGTGTAAAAGTGACCTTACTTTAATTACGAATTTATCTGGTAAAACCATGTTTCTTCTTCGTGTTCTGTTTTTATGTCTCGCGCGTTGTATCATATAAAACTTCATGGCAGGTGTCCGTGATTATTCTCCTGTTTTAAGGTTGGCAGTTAACTTTTAGTAAATGGGAACCAAGAATAGAAATCGTCTCTGATTTGTCTAGAGTGCTGAGAAGTATAGGACAAGCTTTAATGATTTTGATACTTATTCTATGAGTATGAATATTGATCATGATATACTGTTTCGTTAAACGACAATAGGCGTCTATTTATCATCGTGGTTCCTAAGAGTTTAGAACATTTTATTTCAGTGTAAACGAGCTGAGAAATAGACCTGTGGAATGTGGAATGAAGAGTATGATCAGAATGTTCTCCGCCAGTTTTCACCTGTCCGCACAAACAATTTTCAGGCCCTTGTAAAAGGCTGCAGTATCTAAAAATCGCACAAGACTACCAAACATTCCAGCTAAAAAATTAAAGAACTCATACCATTTAATAAATTACTACCAGCTGCCCCATAGCATAACATTTACAGTGTGTAAATAGTTGTTAGAAAGTCGAGAAGCACATTACATCCTCTGGCAGTATTTGCTTTTTTTTTTCTTAAAGGAGTTACATCTAATCCTTCTCATCAAGACCAGTATAATCGTAATTGACTGAACGCGCAAATGCGTATGTAGTGTTCCATAAAAAAGATTAGACGTAAACTTCCCGCAACAAGAGTGCATGTTATAAATGCCGAAGTTGCGAATTATAAGAAACTGAAAGTGAATTCGTGTCACTTGTTAGGGGGAAGATATGGCAGTTTCGTCTGCACAGTTGTAACTCTGGTTGCAGTGGTGGGGTTGGTCGAAATGAAAAGGCAAGATTGTATTTTAAAGTCTCGTGCATTACGAGGTTATTAGAGATGTAACACAAGACTCTGGCAGCCATGGTTGCCAGCAACCAAAAGTAGGAGCAATCAGGGGGAGCGAACGAGGGAGGAAGTAATCTGGGCTCTTCGTTTTCAGCCTGCAGGCAGTGTACCATGATCACCCTCGGAAGAGAACACAGACGTAGTATTTTTTGTGATTGCTCAGAACAAAAAGGACAGAAAAAAGGAAAATAATACTTGAACAGCCTCTGCTGGAAGAAAGAAGAAGGAATGTAGTGTTCAAAGTTTTCTGTAATGATTTGAGAGAAATGTCCGTATGGCCCATATGTCTGCGAGTTCCCTTCCAGGGAGCTCGGCAGTGTGGTGCAAGGCTTTTTATTTGGTGTCACATCGGCGACTTGCGAGTCGATAATGATGAGGAAAACAGAATACCCAGTCCGCGAGTGCAGCAAATCTCCGACTAAGCCTGGAGTCAAACCTAGGCCCCTCGCATGGCTGTCGGCCACACTGACACTCAGCTATGGAAGTGGGCAGTGAGGTCAGAAGATATAAGACAACATTTTTAAGTTGGATCATTTGATAAACCGTCTGCAGCCATCATTTCGGTACCAGCAAACGGATTTCAGAAAGATTTTTCGCTGAATTTTTTGGGGAGCTAGAATAGCAGCAGAGTGTTACATAAAATAATTTCATTTCATTTTTTTCTCATCGATTCTACTATTAGATGTTGTATTTATAGTTTTAGACAGTTAAAGCTGTTTGTTTCAGTATTAGTTGTTATTTGTAATGTGTATATTTCTACACGACAGGAAAGACAACGACTAATTGAGTAAATATTTCAAGAATCGTTGCATACCTAGTCCCGCCATTAATTTTTTTGTCCGCAAGGATATGAACTACGAGTATTTCCTTCGACTAACTTTTTTCACCTCCTAACTCGAATATTTAGTGGAATCGACGTTCCATATCGCCCTGCAAGTTCCCTTTCGAAAACAACGCACAGATACACTGATTGCTGTCTGAGTGCTAAACTGAGTGTGCATACGTGGCTTACTTCTTGCCATCCCTTTGTTTGCCCAGATGAATGACCGCCCATACTTTCCTTAACCTGTCCTGGTTGCAGCTGACTTGACTGCCAACTACCAGTTGACAGTGCTTTACTCGATTAAGGGGAACAACAGAATAACTAACATGAGGATGACAGGACGACAATTTTGAGCTTTATTTCTCGCGGGATCGTGCCCATAGACTTAGCCGTGACGGCACCCCTTTAGTTGGTAACGTTCGAGAAGAGCTGTCTGTGTATTGCTCCCGGATTTATTGTGTGTGTGTGTGTGTGTGTGTGTGTGTGTGTCTTTCTCTCCCCCCCCCCCCCCCCGCCACCTATGGCACAAAAACATGAACTTGCTCTCTCTCATATATATATCAACCCTATCTGCTCTGAACTGCTCCAGCCAACACGAATCAGTTACGACCTCATAGGCAGAGGCGCGACGATGCGAGTGACACGAAACCCCTATAGTGCGAAATTTGAAGAGTACCAGACAATTTCCAATCAAATACTGGCATTCACTGTATCTTTATTGCCCTGACTCATTGTAAAAGAGGGCGGTAGAATTTTCGCCTCGTCAAAGCATGAAGATCGGCTTTTTCTGTATATTATGCTTCTTAGCTTTTACAGACAAATGACATGTTCGTTAGTCATTCATCATTAAGCTGGAGTTAGTCAATAATATTCTTCTGGGTACGTGATCGCATTGTCAACATGCAGAATTCACCAACGTGTCGGTCAGTGTTGCAAATGGCCTTCCTCAGGGTTTTTTTCAGTCACCAGAATACCCTGAGGAAGGCAGTTTGCAGCAGTGGACGAAACGTTTTACACATTGTCAAAGCTATGATATAACCAGAAGAATCTTTTGACAGTGACAACGGGCGCGGAAGCCTATGGTTATATTTGACCTGCAATCTGTGTAACTTTCGTAGTTTGAGCAAGCGTCATTGTTATCCTCTCGTGGGACCTTAATAGCTATATCTCTTGGTAACTGAAATTCTTGGCTCGTTTGTCCTCACTGTTTCATCCAAAAGCCAAATAATTACCGTATAGCAGCACTACACATACCAGCGAAAACACTAGACATGATCGATCAGTGTCTCTCTAGTCACAAGAAAAGCAACGGATGTGTTTCACGATAGTTAATGTATGCAATAAAACTGCTCGACTGTTGTAGAGGCTGCTTCACATGTGCGGAAACGCCCTTCAGAACTGAAACAGGTGGATAGAAATCCTATGTCAGTAGTATGAGAGGAGAGAGGAAAAAGCGGTGAGGCTATGTTAGCAACACGACGGCAGTTTTTGGAAGTCGCCATCTTGGATGCAATATAATTTTCCAAAGGGATCGGGATCAGCTGACTTATCACACAGATAGGGATTTACACGAGAAAATCTGTCGTCTCCTTATTTGAGGATTCTAGGGCTACGTCGCATTTTTTACAGAATTAAGCATATGCTGCTGATAACTAGTGAAGCCTAGAGGATGAGCTCGACCTGTTGTTCAGCACGTTGTTAGGTAGTTATTACACGAATCAACACATTTAACCTACTCATGTACCGCTATGCCAGCATAATCCCATCCCTGAGGTGCGTAAAATTTCTGTTCTACACCGCATACACAAGTGCCGTCACATGTACCCATAGACAGAGATCAAACGGACTTGTGAACCGGGGATCTCGGAAGCCACTCCACTCTACAACCTATTCTCTTCGGGGATCCTGGATAAACAGGTATGCTGAATAGAGAGCACCGTCGTTCTGTAAGAAAGCTGGAAGTATCCAGTCTTCAGATAGCAGCGACGGCAGCACATCTCCGTCTAACATATTAGAGTACCCTGAATGAAGAGGGGCCCAACAAAACGGGAACCACATTTTCCACACCATACCTACGAGTTTCCATGTGCCAACTACCCTCGATGGAACAAACCAGTTAAGGGTGACATGTGACCTTTATCTGTGATTTTCTTTATTTACTTTTCCGTTCAGATAGAAATTTGCTTCCTACGTAGTCTACACGTCATAGGGGAAACGATGATTTTCGTTAAGTTTGCGTATCACACTCTCTGCAAACTGAAATAAACGATCTGGGTCGTTGTTGGTGAGACATACAACATTAGCTTCTTTTTGCCATTTATGTGAAATACTGCTCTGACACTGGTAACATGATTCGTTCATTACGGCAAAGTTTGCGGTTTCTAACACGTAGCTTATGCCAGTGATGTCTTTATGCTGGACATTTTTATGTTGTTATTCACAAATGCAGTGTAAATGCACTAAACGCGTGACAGTATCATTAAAGAAGTAGCGCAGTGCTAATCCATACACCACTGTTCTGCGTTATTTTCTTTTGATTTTAAAGCTGTAAATGTTAAAGTGACGTACATCTACAGGAGATGCGTTATCATTCAGCTTGATCGGCAAAATTAAATTGTAAATCGAAAATAACTCATTTCATAATAACTCTTCAGTTTCTTTGCTTTTGAGGCGTACATATAGCTGCAAAATATCAGTACGAGAACATCGCTAAATAATGTTGAATATATATTTTCGTAAGGGTGACGTGCTATGTACCGTACTCACATTACTTATAAACAGAACAGCATGTTTTCTCGAACAAGATTTTATAACACTTTCGGCAGATTTGTCCGCCCATGACTCCCTTCCTCTTCCCTCGTCTTCAACATCACATAAATATGAGGGCTCTGGGTGCGTCTCCGCTATGTGCTTCGCACTCGGGCATTAGGCTGATGCAGTGGGGCGGAGCGAGCGACAAACAGCCGGTGCAAGCGAAATTTAAAAGCTATACTCTCAGGAGGTCATCAATTCGTACTATCAGAATAATAGCCCAAATTTTCGCGAGGAAATTTGAGGTCGAGAAGACGACGTTTCCTTGTAAGAAAGGTCTGTAAAGGAGATTTCTTATAAAACACTCCTGCGACTGGTCCTAGAATACTGCTCAAGTCTGTGAAACCGTACCAGATACGACCGATAGCGAATATTGAAAGTATATAGAAGAGGGCAACACGAACTGTTTGGATGAAGAGACTGGCGCAGGACAGGAAGACGCCATGGGCCGCGTCTGTGTACTACAATGAAGTGTAAAAGTCACGAGACACGTCCGCAGATCGCGTCGGACCTCCTATTGCCAGCGTAGGGCAGCAACTCGGCTTGGACTCAACAATTCGTTGGAAGCCCCTACAGAAATACTGAGCCATGCTGCCTCTACGACGGTCCATTACTCCAAAATTTTGACCAGTGCAGGATTTTGTGCACAAACTGACCTCTCGATTATGCCTCATAAATGTTCGATTGGATTCATGTCGGGCAATCTGGAGGGCAAAATAAATCGCTCGAGCTGTGCAGAATGCTCTCCAACCGATCGGGAACAATAGTGGCCCGGTAACATGAGGCGTTGTCATCCATAAAGTTTCCGGCGTTGTTTGGGAACACGAAGTGCATGAATGAGTGCAAACGGTCTACAGGTAGCCAGCCAATGGTCGGCTGAGATGGACCAGAGGCCAACCCACACCATTAGAGAGCCACCACCAGCTTGCACAGTGCCTTGTTGACAACTTGTGTCTATGGCTTCGTGGGGTCTGCGCCGAACTCGGACCCTTCCATCGGCTTTTACCAACTAGAATCGTGACACAGGTGACCAGGCTCCAACCGACACGATCACGAGTCCAGGAGAGGCGCTCCAGGCTATGTCGTCTGCTGCCACAGCCCATTAAGGCCAAATTTCGCCGCCCTGCCGTAACGAAAACTTTCGTCGTAAGTCCCACGTTGATTTCTGGGGTAGTTGGTTGTCTATTAGTACTGACAACTCCTACACTAACACCGCTGCTCTCGGTCGTTAAGTAAATATTGTCGGCCACTGCGTTGTCTTTAGTGAGAGCCTGAAATTTGGTATTCTCGACACACCCTTGCCACTGTGATCTTGGAAAATTGAAGTCCCTGAAGATTTCCGAAATGGAATATCCCATGCGTCTGTCTCCGACTATCATGCGCCATGCAACAATTAGCACGTGGGAAATGTTTTCGCAACAATCAACCAAGTACAAATGGTAGCTCCGCCAATGCACTGCCCTTTTATACCTCGTGTACGCGGTACTACCTCCGTCTGTGTATGTGCATATCACCATACAATGACTTCCCACATCACTGTAATGTTGACGGGCCGCATCAAACCAGTTAGGGGACTGATGACTCAAGAAAGAAATCCAACAATGAAATAGCAGATATATTGCACCGCAGAACGGAGAACCGACGGAGGGCAGGGATCGTGGTGCGTGCAGCCCACCCGTTTCCGCGTCCTTGTGTTGCGCCGGCTCGGCGTACACGCCGCTCGTCATTTGCATCGGTAAGTTATTCATGAGCGGAAGAGTTCCGGCCGCGGTTATTAAATGGCCATGCCGCTCCCCAGCCATATCGCTGACTTCTCGTCCCAGCACGGCAGTGTCAGCACCTCAGCAGTACGGCTGAGAAACAACTAGTCAGTACGACGGGTAGAGCGAAGCGGTACATGCAAATGTATCCCCCAGGATAATACTGACATTGGACTGTTAAGGAACAGAAATAATCTTTAGACTGACAGACAACTCCGTCCGTAAATTTTAATGCCGATTGGTATGGGTTAGCAAAGCACTGAATAATCCATCCAGATATCAACCTAGCGACTAATTTTCGTGATTTGTTCATTGCGCGATGTGTCACTGAAATCGATGACATGGAAATGAGCTTTAGCGGAAGTCTTAGAAAATGTAGCGAGAGAAGATGGAACTTTCTATTCTCAGCAGTATGAGGGGTTCAAAAATGCTTCAAATGGCTCTGAGCACTATGCGACTTAACTTCTGAGGTCATCAGTCGCCTAGAACTTAAAACTAATTAAACCTAACTAACCTAAGGATATCACACACATCCATGCCGGAGGCAGGATTCGAACCTGCGACCGTAGTGGTGGCTCTGTTCCAGACGGTACCGCCTAGAACCACACGGCCACTCCGGCCGGCAGTATGAGGGGATTGGGGTAGAATGAAACGGAGAGAAGAGGTATTATCTTCATATAAATGTAATGCACTTGCAAATGCTTTCGCTACACGTGACGTCCAAAGCGTTTACATGACACCGAGGGAACCTATCTAGTCGTTAGGTTGTTCAATATGGTGACGTACGCAGTGTTGCTATTAGCTGTAGATGGGACTGGACCCCGAGAATACATGTGAGCTGGAAACAATAATAAATTTATCATGTTGGTCTGAACTCGCGATATCTGAGAGTCGGTCGCTGTCCCTCGTCGAGAAAAGATGGAAGGGCCTGTGGGGCCAGAACAGGGTTGGAAGAGTACAAAATTTGAGTGACTAGCGAGAGACTACAAAGAGAGTCCCACACGGTTCAATTTTTGGTCCACTCCAATTCCTCATATGTGTGAATTACCTTCCACTTAACATTCAACAAACTGAATCTGTACTGTGTTATAATAAATCCCATTAGAGGGAAAGCAACAGAAGCGATAGTAAATGATTTTTCCAGAGATTTATTAAGCGGTTCTCATAAAATGGACTAAGACTTGAACAGGAAGGAGCACGTTATCGAGCTCCTCAGACAGCCACGTCCAGCTACTTTTCGTGTAATTGCTAATCTTGGAAACAAACATATCAACCTCCTGACACATTTTTCGTATTTCTGCGGAATAATGTCTTCTGGAATATTTTTCTGGTGTAACTCATCATTTAGAAAGTAACTGCACCAAGGCGACAGTAAGAATAATATGTGGCGTTCACCCGCTGCCATCATGTAGGTATCTCTCAAGCAGCTACGCATTAAAACTGCACCATTACAATAGACGTAAACGCTAATGAAAGTCGCCATAAATTATCCATTATAATAAGAGAATAGTGATGTCATTAACTAAACCACTAGAGAAAAATACGAGCCTTACCACTCATTTATTTAATTCATTTTTTATTTATTTATTTATTTATTTATTTTGTAGATCCACATTTCAGCTAACAGTGTAGTTGTTACAAGTGCTACAAATACAGATAATACAATCAGATAGAGAAACAGCACATTGATCAAAATCCATGTCAGTTGAAACACAATTCCAATTTCATAATTACACATTGTTATAGGTAGCTATGTAAACTCATCATAATTATAACAACACATATTTCAATGCGTAGAAACAGTAGTCCAACTGAGCCAGCTGTTTACAGATACACACAGCTAACCTCCGTCTTGCATCACACTGGATAGCCAACGCTTTCTATTTTATTGCCCATATTTAAAAGATTATGTTAAGTTAAATAAATTATACAGAATAATACAGTGAACACAAACAACAGTTATAATAAGATATTTCTCTGGAGGCAAATAGATTCGAAAAATCGTTACATCAAGTGTTACATTATGTCTTACTGGACAGCCAACGCCCGCTATTTTATTGCTCTTATGTAATGGCTTTGGTTAGAATGAAAAAAGCTGTACATAAGAATATAGTGAATTCAAATAATTATAGTAAAATACAATTTCATCTGGAGGCATATAAATTCAAAAATCCTTACGACAAGAGTTACGTTACGTTGAAACACGTATTGTGAAACACGTCAGAATACTAAAACTTTGTTTCCATAAAACACCAAACCAGGATTTACAAGTTCGTGTAAAACTTATAATTTACCATTCTTTACTTAATTCGATAGTCTTGATGGGACTGCGATGGAGGCGGTTCAACAGTGTCCTGAGGCACGGCAATCACGGCCGGGGGGTTTCTTGCAAAAGTAATAAACAAGTTAAGATTGTGGTTGTCAGCCATTTCATTCTATTCATTCTGGATTTACCTATTTATAACTGTACAATGATTGTTGCAGTTACCACAGATATTTTTCAAGGACTGTTTGTAAGTTATTTTCACGAGTGTCAGTACGTGTAATATTTTTTGAAGAATAATGGGCAATGACTTGAGTTACGAAATGAAAACATACGACTGTGTGATTAATTATATTCTTTAGATACAGGTAATGTGCAATTTTTAAATCGCTACGTGAAGATGAGACATATTTATACTCTTTGATTTATTATTTTGCATTCATCTGTTTTTTGAGAAGCGCACATAGAGACAGAGCATTTCTTAATGCGGTCGGACGCTGTATCTAACGTCTCAGTTATGATTTTTATACTCGGAACGTAAATTTTTTTTTGTTTTTTATTTTAAGCCACTTACTGCGGCGGTTCATTAGATGAAAATGTAAGAACTAAATTATTGCTAATTTTAGCAGTTGGGATTGAATAAAATGTAATTAAATTAAAAGACCCATTTTTAAGAAAGGGACGTTCCACACTTTACTTCTCAGAGTAGAACTTCCACACAGTACCCTCAATTAGATATATTCCAATCTCTGTCTTCCCCTACAATTTTTACTCTCTACAGTCTATAGCTTCCTCTAGTACCATAGAAGTTGTTCCCTTATGTCTCAAAAGGTGTCCTATCAGCCTATCCCTTCTTGTTTCCCAGACGTTAATTTGTGCGCTGATCCTGCGCAGAAATTCATAATTTCTTAGCTTATGAGTCCACCTAGTTTCAACATGCTTCTATAACATCACGTCTCAAGTGCTTAGAGTCTCTTTTTTCCCCACAGTCCATGATACGCTTCCATACAATGTTGTGCTCCGAAAATGCATTCTCAGAATTAACTTCGTCTTCAAATTAAGGCATATGTTTCACGCCATTAGACTTCTCTTGGCCAGGAACGCTCTCTTTGCCTGCACTAGTCTGCATTTTATGTCATTTTTTTATCCGTTCGCCTTGTATTATTTTGCGTCCAAGGTAGCAGAATTCCTTAACTTTTTTTATTTCGTGGTCGTCAATTTTAATGCTGTGTTTATTGAATTTAATTTTTGCTATTACTAATTAATTTCGCCTTTCTTTAGTTGACTCTCAATACTTAGAATGTGTTCATTGCCTCATTCCATTCAACAGGTCATGCTGTTATTTCTCACTTTCACTGAGAATAGTAATGTCATAAGGGAATCTAATGATTGATATTCTTTCATCCTGAATTTTATACTCTCTCTTCAACATTTTCGCCCATTCCAAGTAACTATATAAACAACACACACAACCTGCATTTTCAGCGGTAGGTGTATCCCAAGGATCAGTACTGCACTACATCTTTGCCTCGTTTATACACAGCTGACAATCCGTTCTCGTGCACTTTCTTCAACACGCTAATGACACCTCTTTCCTAGCTGTTCGTCCCACTCTCGATTCGACCAAACGATGCTTCCATCTCCTCAATAATTTAGTACCTTTCAAACAACCTTGCAAACAAATCCATAATTACTGTAAAATCACCGGAGCTTTCGATTTCATCTAATATATTAAAATATCGCAGAAGAACACTCGATGCAAAGGTAACAGTGGATCTACACCTACTAACCATCGAAATGAAAGCCTGCGATAGACTGAAACTACTACGTCTATTAACCGGCTGAACACGGAGACTAAATCCTTCGCTTATCATACCTACCTAAAAGGCCAATTATATCAAACTCACTTACGTAAATATTGCATAGATTCCGACCCTCCCAAGCTTTATCACCCCCTCCAAATACTTGAACTTCACTTTGATTTCCGACTACTTATATCCTGTATCAGCAGATGCCAGGATGCGTAAACGAATAATGAAAGGCAGATTGTACTTCACCAGAAGAAAGGGCCGTGCAACAGCTTATTGGCTGTAAAATGTGCTGGCTGACTTCACCAAGATGGAGATGTGAGGACGGAAGAGATAAGCAGAGATGTATAGTCGCAGATTGTTGCGGTGGCTGAGGCACATCAAGGACTATAGTGCCGAAGAAGAAGAGCACATCTCACCCAAAATAGCGATCATGTATCGCCATCCTTGAAAACCGTGGTCTGATTGCCAGTCTCCACGTACCCACCTTTCTTACACCTCCATACAGCGGGAGTGGTCCCAGAATAATTTCAATCACCTTCCCCTCCAAGAGTATGAAGTTATTACTGTGATATTATTCATCCTATAAATTATAACCTGCCCCGACTCTTCTTCTCCAAATGAAGACTCCTTCCCATTGTCCCTGCACATTTTTAGTCGTACTCGCCCCTACCAACTACGTACCGACTCTTGACAGCAGTTTTCATCCCACATCCTTTCTCATGCTACTTGCTTTTCAGCCCCAACTATATCCAAATTCCTTACCTAGGGGAAGTAAACAAGAGCCCACGGCACCACCATGTTAATAGTTTCAGTTAAGTTTGACGTTTACTGTTTCAAGACCACATGTCTCACCATCTGTTGGATTAAGTTAATCATCTATATTCATGTCAATAAATTTTATGTAATTTTAATTAGAACCTCTTCCCCATCCCTATACGAGGAAGTGTAAATAACGGTTACTTTTGGTGTGACTTTTCGGATTTCAGACCTTTGAGAATTTATTTTGAAAATTTTGCTATGTCCCGAAACTGCCGAGAACTTTGCAAACAGCCAACTTGGTGCTAACCTGAGTATGGTAGCACTGTATGTTATCAGTCCAGTGGTCTAATGTGGAATGTATTTGTATACAATCAGATTGCTATTAATCAGTTGTGAATGAGTCTGACGCTTGTGAACATAACCAAAATACATTAAACTAAAATATTAGTGCAGAGAATTGATCCGGGACCTCTGATAAACAGTTCTTTCGCCGACAGATTTATAAATGTGTTACTCCTCCTTTTGCGACTTCGGTAATCCAGGTTGTGTACTGACTCTTGCGACATGGTTCTCCAGCTCGAATCCCTAGGCTGAGAGTGGTTCCACAACAGAATTAGACAATCGAGGAAAGAGAATTTGCGGAACATAGTTCGTGATCAAAGAAAAGCCATTGCCTTAGGTCATATGCTGAACCGTACAGGAGAACAAAAATAGTGTCACTCTTGGTAACTATGAGGAGCACTTCACTATCTCCACCCTCCCTTATTCGCTAGCGACAAAATACTCTACAATGTACATCTACGCATCAGAGCAGCAGCCCATATTACATTTAAGACCAGCCTATACCTATAAAAAAAAAAAAAAAAGACCATGAACCACTACTGAATGAATTTGCATTTACGTAGCGAGATAGATGCAGTCCTTTCTTTTTGAGAGGTATTTTGAATGATAAACAGATAAAGCAAGCATTATCCTTGATCAGATGAGTCCCTGTGCACATGTACACAACGGCCTTGAAGTTACATTTCGAAAAATAAAGAAAATGTTCAGCTACAGACCGGAAGACCGTTCGACTGTATTTGACACGTGCAAGGCGTCGGTTGTGTCGGTAGAGTTTCCACGGCCACTCGCAGAGTTGATCAGAGAAAACAAGTGCTGACGTGTCCGATAAGAACGAGAGGTAGCCATGAATCATATCCGCACAGTAGGAAGACACCACCTGCAACGTGACTCGCTGCTTCTTCAAATCCAGGAAGAGATAACGGCAAGTTCTAGACTTGGTTACTAAAACACCAATCCTAACACATTTTTTATGGTTATGTCAGAACTACAAATAAAGTAAATTAAATTAACATGTCTTAGCGGCCATCCAGTTGGGTGTCATTTCAGCTGCTCGTGTGTTAATGTCGCTGATCGTCATTTCAAATAGCTTCCAATTTGGCACCATGTGGCTGACCTCTCCACCACAGAAAATCTCAGGGAAATATTACAAACTGAACCCGTGGTCTCCGAGTCAGTAGCCAGCGTTTTCGTTGGTCCTCTAGAGACTGCGTGAAAAATTACGATCGAAAGGCTAATGTCACGCCATGATTGTTCCCCACCAGAAAAAAGGCCAAACACGCGGCATAATATTACTAGTGTGACGATCATGGGCAAGGCACAGTTTCTATTTGGTTGCCTGATAGTGATTTCTAAATAGAACTATGGACGTTCTCCAAAAATTATCAGCGACAGAAATCTCAACGTAGTTAGTCATCATCTGTACCTGTTAACTAATGCGATGGGGCAATACAGAGTATGCCCTCAGAACACCCTTGCCTGCACAGTGAACGACTGCCTGTCGTCATGAAAAAATTGGCGTCTGGATAAAGAAAACAACAGAAATTAAAATTAAAAAACAGTCCCAGGTTGCACAATGTTCTTTATTGATTCATAAGCGACGTGTTTTACTCGCGTAGGGAATCATCAAGTTATCTCGTGCAATGTGGGTCATCAGTCATAGATGCACGAGATAACCTGATATAATGCCCTACGCGAGTGAAACACGTCCTTTTTGAACCAATGAAGAACACTGTGCAACCTGGGCTCAAAAATGACTCTGAGCCCTATGGGACTTAACATCTGAGGTCATCAGTCCCCTACAACTTAGAACTACTTAAACCTAACTAACCTAAAGACATCTCACACAACCATGCCCGAGGCACGATACGAACCTGCAACCGTAGCAGTCGCGCGGGGCCCGGACTGAAGCGCCTAGAACCGCTCGGCCACCGGGGCCTGCTACAACCTGGGACCGTCCTTCTTTTTTATTATGAATCTCATTATCAGGTTTCTGTACCTCCACCCACAATGGACTGGGATAAATTTAAAATATAAATAATCCTGCATTAAAGACTCCGTGGTAGGAGAGAAACGGGAGGGAGAGGGAGGGTGGGAGATAGAGAGAGAGAGAGAGAGAGAGAGAGAGAGAGAGAGAGAGAGAATCTTCTCCATATCTGGAAACGTATTCTACTATAATAATGGCTGATGCTTCAGTTGTTCACTAACGACGGAAAACTATGGGTAATGAAAATGTAATACAATATGAGGTGGAATGCTTCGATATGGCAGAGCAATTAGAGAAACAAAATGAAAGAGGAGAAATTTTTCTGCAAGATTTAGAAATTAATAGGAAAATATACTCGTATTTTTATAAATGGCAGAGGAACGCATATATTTTTCAGTTTATTATATCCATCCACTATTTTGTACCCACTCAATAATGATTTCTCGTCTGTGCCTGTAGTGTCAGTTCTTCCGAAGAGTACTTATTATTTATTATTGTATTTGCAAATATTAGCCAGGAACCTTCGAGTCACTGACTTTGCTTTTTTTAAGAACAAAAGCTTGTTTATCGTTGACTGTTCTTCTCACTTCTTGTCTTTCGTCCGTTGGCTCGAGTATTTCATCATGCATCATTATTCATTCCTTTCTAACAACTAAAAAGGTCTCTTTAGCTTCAATTATTTCTCTGCTTGTTTCCATTCCTCTTTTTCTAAGCAATAGCAAATACACTCCTGGAAATTGAAATAAGAACACCGTGAATTCATTGTCCCAGGAAGGGGAAACTATATTGACACATTCCTGGGGTCAGATACATCACATGATCACGCTGACAGAACCACAGGCACATAGACACAGGCAACAGAGCATGCACAATGTCGGCCTAGTACAATGTATATCCACCTTTCGCAGCAATGCAGGCTGCTATTCTCCCATGGAGACGATCGTAGAGATGCTGGATATAGTCCTGTGGAACGGCTTGCCATGCCATTTCCACCTGGCGCCTCAGTTGGACCAGCGTTCGTGCTGGACGTGCAGACCGCGTGAGACGACGCTTCATCCAGTCCCAAACATGCTCAATGGGGGACAGATCCGGAGATCTTGCTGGCCAGGGTAATTGACTTACACCTACTAGAGCACGTTGGGTGGCACGGGATACATGCGGACGTGCATTGTCCTGTTGGAACAGCAAGTTCCCTTGCCGGTCTAGGAATGGTAGAACGATGGGTTCGATGACGGTTTGGATGTACCGTGCACTATTCAGTGTCCCCTCGACGATCACCAGTGGTGTACGGCCAGTGTAGGAGATCGCTCCCCACACCATGATGCCGGGTGTTGGCCCTGTGTGCCTCGGTCGTATGCAGTCCTGATTGTGGCGCTCACCTGCACGGCGCCAAACACGCATACGACCATCATTGGCACCAAGGCAGAAGCGACTCTCATCGCTGAAGACGACACGTCTCCATTCGTCCCTCCATTCACGCCTGTCGCGACACCACTGGAGGCGGGCTGCACGATGTTGGGGCGTGAGCGGAAGACGGCCTAACGGTGTGCGGGACCGTAGCCCAGCTTCATGGAGACGGTTGCGAATGGTCCTCGCCGATACCCCAGGAGCAACAGTGTCCCTAATTTGCTGGGAAGTGGCGGTGCGGTCCCCTACGGCACTGCGTAGGATCCTACGGTCTTGGCGTGCATCCGTGCGTCGCTGCGGTCCGGTCCCAGGTCGACGGGCACGTGCACCTTCCGCCGACCACTGGCGACAACATCGATGTACTGTGGAGACCTCACGCCCCACGTGTTGAGCAATTCGGCGGTACGTCCACCCGGCCTCCCGCATGCCCACTATACGCCCTCGCTCAAAGTCCGTCAACTGCACATACGGTTCACATCCACGCTGTCGCGGCATGCTACCAGTGTTAAAGACTGCGATGGAGCTCCCTATTCCACGGCAAACTGGCTGACACTGACGGCGGCGGTGCACAAATGCTGCGCAGCTAGCGCCATTCGACGGCCAACACCGCGGTTCCTGGTGTGTCCGCTGTGTCGTGCGTGTGATCATTGCTTGTACAGCCCTCTCGCAGTGTCCGGAGCAAGTATGGTGGGTCTGACACACCGGTGTCAATGTGTTCTTTTTTCCATTTCCAGGAGTGTAGTTTGCCTTACCTCCCATGGGTCACATTCTCAGTGTCTCACTTAGTGCTACAGTTTTGCTTTTTCTTCGTGCTTTTAACCTTTACACTGCATATTTAGCAGACAGTTTTCCGAGTGCAGACTTGTCCCTTAGTACAGTTTGTAGTCGAGTGTATAGTTGAAATTGCCGTCTAACTCCGTCGTAGTCTTATTGAGGTGTTACACTATCATAAACATTTTTTGTAGTATACCTTTTCTCTTCTGATTTCTTCACAGAAAAATTTGTTATAACAGTCTGAGACATGCCCTAAAGATTAAAGAAGCTTTCCTATTCAATGGGATATATTCCCTTACCTACTTAAATGATTTTGTTAGAAGCTTTAGTTTACGACAGTTTCAAACAGAGAGGTACATTTCTGTAGATGCTGAGCAGTTTCATTACACTCACTAACAAATATACAAAAATTTGCTAGACGTTCGCATTCATCCCCTCCAAATTATTCCCAAATAGGGAACCTTTCGGCCCCATTCGCACATTGCTAAAATATTGCGGAAAAGATCTGAGCTCTACAACGTATCAAGGTCTCAAATAGTCCGCCGAACCCATTTGAGCGAGGAATGAAAAATGAAAAAAAAAAGAAATCTCCCTTTATGGAAAGTTTATTGAGAAAGAAGTGCCACATTTTAAGGCTAATATTAAGTTGTTACTAACAACTGCTTAATTTACTGAATTTACTGCCTGCGTCTCCATTCCGCTCATGGGTTTGCATTATTCTTTAGTTTCCTCGTCCATTTTGATGTGTGTTGTGGTTCCAGTGTCTGACATCTCTGCAGATGACTTTGGCGCACACCTGCATCCGTTACTGGAGACCTTATCAGACGCTGACATGGCGGACAGGTGGTCAGAATTACCAGTCGGCCTTATCAGATAAAGACTGCCGTCATCGCAGGTGTTCGGACAATATCGACCAACATCTGAACATCAGGTTCCACTTTAAAATTCCTTTATTTTGCCTGTGTAACTTTCTCTTGGTTACAAGAAATTGTCCTAACAGTGTAAGAATATCACCACATGCAAGCTCCTACTTCCCATTCTCTTGTTCAAGTCTCAACCACACACGCGCACACACAAAATCTTTTTGGAACTTTATTAAGAAGATGACTTGTTTAACTGTCTAGTTTTAAGGTATAATTAGGTGCTGCTGTGTTTCTCAAGACAAAAAAAATTAACTTTTAGTTGGCCTTCCTCGAAAAGTCGTTATTACACTAGTCTGTAGGGATTAAAAAAAGCGTCCAGAGGCACGTATAATTTTTCTTGATTATACAAAAAATTACAAAAAGTTTTAGTTTTCAAACATTGTTTAGTATCCTATATTTTTCGTGTGATGTGGCGCCACCATTCTTTTATCCTCCCATATGCCTGTTCCTCCTGAATCGAATGATAATGACCTGTTCTTCACATACTTTATTTTTCTTCTTACAATTTACTTTTTCCATTGATCCCATTACTGACAGACAACTGATCTACTCCTGAAACGCTTCGCATATAAAACGTTCTTCATCCTTTTTAGTGGCCCAGAGTATCTACACAGTTATTTTCATGATCAAACAGTCTAATGCATCTCGATTTACTACTATTTCACTTCGCTTTTTAATAATCTGAACTAAATTTCAAATACATCTTCGTTTCCAATGTCTTATCGTCGCATTTCATTTCCATACCCATCCCTCTTTCAATATGTACAGTAGCAATTGGTGTCAGGATTTTATACTAATTTGTTCTTCGGTTTTGCGAATTTATTCTTTATCCTTATCGTCGTCATCATCATCATCATCATCATCATCATCATCAACAACAACAACAACAACAACGACAACAACGACAACAACGACAACAGAATTAGCCTTATTAAGACTGTTCCACCTTCAAAGACATAACGCTACTCATTCCAGCTTCCATTTTTTCAACATGATTTAACAATATTTTATCTAACGTATCTGAATTTCTTTACACCGAATCTCATTCATGTATCTTCATTTCGAAGCGATCAGTTCTTTTTTATACTAAAGTCTACCATAGAAACCTCATTTTTGCTGCCTAAATTCTTCGCCTCTGTTTTGCAGATATGGTGAACACTTTTCTCCATGAAAAGTTTTGCGTTACACATTTATAGTTCTTCAAATATTCTATAATTTTCAAATGAAGTTTGTAGCTATTCTATTTGTTAACACTTGTCTTCTTCCGTTTTTTGTTTCGTTTGTTACCATCTTTATTACAGCGCCGAAGGGTCAGTCCAGGGCATTTAATAACTTTTCGATGTGTTCTGCGTTCTACGAGCTGTCTCTTTAGCATACAGTGGTATGTAACAGATCATACGTGCTGAAGTACTTCTGAAAGATTTGTCACAGGAGACATCCTATTTTATTTTACTGCATTTCGGTTATTGTTTTGGCCAGTTCTACAGATTTTTCACAACTGTGGCACCATGAGCGGGTATCAGACACGGAAAGCTCTCTGCCCAAAGCGGTTCCCACAAGTGAGGCCAAGATTCAGCTAACCCCGTTGCGAAGAACAGCGAGAAGCGCAACGTTTACGCTCGAAATACATATTCTTTTAGAACTTAGCTTAGATCGACTTACGAACATATGAAAGGGAAAGAGCGTCCTCAACCGTGACGGCCTCAACATGACACTACGCTGCAATAGAATGCATCGTTTCCGCGGTGTCTTAGAGACATTTCAACAATAAATTATTTTCTTAACTTCCAGTTTCATTATAATCAGTTTTTCTAATTATCAAGAATCTTACTTCTCCTCAGTCATTTAAGGTAAATATTTTCTCCATCCTTGTCCAGTTTGAGTCTGTGCCCTACCTTGATGGACCTCGCCGTCACAGCACGTTAAGCCCTAATATTCCTTCCTTCCTAGGAGAGTGGACTGTTAACAAAACTGTTCAAAATACAGTAGTAGTACATCAAGGACATAGGGGACACTATTAGTCACAGTCTCATACTTTCCACAGATGATGCAGGTTTCCTGTCCTGTTTAGTAGGAACACGTAATAACGGCCATGATGCGCCTGGGCATTGAGTCAAACAGAGTTTGGATGGCGTGGACAGGTACAGCTGCCCATGCAGCTTCAACACGATACCACAGTTCATCAAGAGTAGTGACTTGCGTATTGTGACGAGACAGTTGCTCGGCCACCATTGACCAGACGTTTTCAGTTGGTGAGAGATCTGGAGGATGTGCTGGCCAGGGCATCAGTCGAACATTTTCTGTATCCAGAAAGGCCAGTACAGGACCTGCAACATACGGTCGTGCATTATCCTGCTGAAATGTAGGGTTTCGCAGGGATGAAATGAAGGGTAGAGCCACGGGTCGTAACACATCTGAAATGTAACGTCCACTGTTCAAAGTGCCGTCAATTCGAAAAAGAGATGACAGAGACGTGTAACCAATGGCACCCCATACTATCACGCCGGGTGATATGCCAGTGTGGCGATGACGAATACATGCTTCCAATGTGCGTTCACCACGATGTCGCCAAACACGGATGCGACCATCATGATGCTGTAAGCAGAACCTGGATTCATGCGAAAAAATGACGTTTTGCCATTCGCGCAACCAGGTTCGTCGTTGAGTACACCATCGTAGGCGCTCCTGTCTGTGATGCAGCGTCAAGGGTAACCGCGGCCATGGTCTTCGAGCTGATAGTCCACGCTGCTACAAACGTCGTCGAACAGTTCGTGCAGATGGTTGTTGTCTTGCAAACGTCCCCATCTGTTGACTCAGGGATCGAGACATAGCTGCACGATCCGTTACAGCCATGCGGATAAGATGCCTGTCATCTTGACTGCTAGTGATACGAGGCCGTTGGGATCCAGCACGGCGTTCCGAATTACCCTCCTGAACCCACCGATTCCGTATTCTGCTAACAGTCATTGGATCTCGATCAACGCGAGTAACAATGTCGCGATACGATAAACCGCAATCGCGATCGGCTACAATCCGACCTTTATCAAAGTCGGAAACGTGATGGTACGCATTTCTCCTCCTTACATGAGGCATCACAACAACATTTCACCAGGCAACGCCAGTCAACTGCTGTTTGTGTATGAGAAATTGGGTGGACACTTTCCTCATGTCAGCACATTGCAGGTATCGCCAACGGCGCCAAACTTGTGTAAATGCTCTGAAAAGCTAATCATTTGCATATCACAGCATATTCTTCCTGTCGGTTAAATTTCGCGTCTGTAGTACGTCATCTTCATGGTGTAGCAATTTTAATGGCCAGTAGTGTAAATTGAAAGCCTTACGTGGTATACTGTAACTGACATCATAGTGTCACCACTAGGGTCACCCACTGGTACAGATACACTGTAAGACGGAAAAATTGTCGCAACGCTAATTAGTTGCCCGAAGGGACGGAATCGGTAGATGTGATTTACATATAAAGAAAAAACCAATGATAACAACTGTTGTACCTCCGACCATTGTATCTGCACAGTGAGTGTATTACTGTGTGCAAACTTAGCTTACCACTTAGCGCGCAAATGGAAAAACATCTGAACTGTCTTCTCACGCCCAAGGTGTCAAACAGACATTCTAAATAAGTATGACCCTGGCCCTGTAAGGCAGGTAACATCAGGTGCAGATTGTAACAAAAATCATTAGAAATGCTGCTGTCACGTACCTAGAATGGATGAATTAATAAAAGTGAAAGTTTTTGGTCTATTCTAGAAAGACAATACATCTTCCCTTTTTTATTCTACATATAATTTATCAATTGTTGCTTTCAGGGGTCAAGTGATAAACAGCAATCATGTTCAATTACTTTTGGCACTCAATAACCAAATCTTTAATTCTTGGACATACTGAAATGACGATTATTAAAATCGTCATCTCTACACATGAAAATTATCTGTCACAGGAAAATCATCATCAACTCATTTAAATCTACATTGTCAGAGCTGCTCAATGCACTGAGTTGGTGGAGAATAAATTTACTTTTTGGACCAATGAAAAAACTTATGTACTCAATGTGAGGGTAGATTAGTATCCCAATCTTTGATATCCAACGGCCAAAGTGTACGCAAGTAGGAATGAGCAAAGTCTAGACTCAACATTTACTGTGGCCTAATGCGCGATGGTACTTTACGAAGCAGCATCTGCAACGATGTTGTCTCTGTGCTGGATCTGAAATGCTAATTACCTACTTTGGCCTTGACTGAATTCACTCAGTCGCAACTTTCCTATGTTCTGTAAAATGTTAATCTTTCCCTAGTCTAAATAATGGTTTTTGCACACTCACTATGGGTTAGAGTGACATGCACAATTTAATGTCCCACAAAATTCCTGCAGGAATAATTAACTACTGCTTTGTTATCTGTCGCCACGATACGTGAAGTGGATCGTCCTCACTTTGCAGAAAGCAAAGCTCTCAATGCCCTCGCATATTTCCACACACTTGAGCAGTCCGCCGTGAGACGAGAGAAAGAGTGATAGAAATTTTCAGGTCTCAAAATGCTTTTATATAATGGGGATCTTCCCACCATGTCGCGTCTGTGTTGGCTAGTATGGCTTCTGCCAATCACCATCTCGCTAGAGATGAATAAACCTTTTTCTTTTGCGTGCTGAGTCGCAGCCTAGCCCTATTAATGACGTGCAGCGACTTACCTTCGGTCCCAGCCTTATTTATGTTAAAAGGAATCATGTATTGTTCTGACCTTATCCCTTTCTGCGCTAAAGCTCGCCATTATCTTGCTAAATGGGAGTTTTATAATATCATTAACCACCTGTTCGGCTTGTCTCCAAAATGCCTTTCACTTTAACTTGTTTGTTAATGCCAGTCCATATTGGTAGTGATTGTTTTGTTAGTTTTTGGTACATAAAATTAACTCCAATTGCCTTTTGTTGATATGACTCAAGCTCATGTAAGGTCTGTAAAATCTTGACGCATTACACATGCCATCCCTTCAAAATTAATTTTCTGCTGCTGTGATCAATGGTTGAGGCATTGCTCATTGCAGTGCAAATTATAAATTCAAATAATTTAATCATTGTCTAGCTACTTGTCTATGTTATGCTAGATGATGTCGTTTTAACATTACATTTTGATTTCAAATGTATTGCTTTAAAAGTCATTTTCTATTTAGATGATTGTTATGTGGCTTTACAGTCCTTTATAGATAGTTATTTGCCTAATCTTACAACATTTTTCTCTAGTGGTTAACTTCTATTAAAAAGGTTCATCCATCCATTTGATTTTCTCTTTACAATTACTTCAGGCATTCCACAATTCTCAAACATTGATGATAATAATAATGATTGTGAAAGATGAGTGAAGTTAAGGAAGCATCTGTTTCTCTTATATCTACTCTCAACACTTAAATCCAACATTACTATTGAAGATTGTCATCATAAACAGACCTTTATGTACTTAAGTGGAAATTATATATTTAAAATAGTTAATATTTTTGCATATTTCCATACACATTAACAAAATTTTATATTCATTGACATTATTTATCATTAAAAACACATATTTCCAAAATATCCACAATACATAAAATCTTATTAACATATATTTAGATTGAATGGACATTTACACATTACACATGCAATACAAAATATAAAACATGGTACAGTTATGAATATACTTTAACGATTTACAAATCGAATTACAACATACAAATGAAACACATAATTTAGAATATCTCAGTGGTACAGGTGCGATTGAATATTTACAGGTATCTCAACTCCTTGTTGAAGTGATTATCTTTTGCACTCTTCAAAATATTACTATAAATTTGTCACATGCATCACTTCCTCTCTTAACGCACTTTAAACTTTAAAATTTGGATTGGGTCTGGTTCCTGATGCTGCTGTCGATCAGTGGTGGTTGATGCTTCTATTCAGTTGTAGACTCTGAATGATGGTGATGATGACTATCGACATTTACAGTTCTGAGTGTTCGAGCACAAATGCCATTACATGGTCGATTCCGCGTTGCATTATCTTGACGACAAACAGCTCGTCTAAGGCAATGCCATGATGTGACAACATAGTCCTTTATTGGTGTAGTTGTCATAAAGGATGATGTGTGTAGGCCCACAATGGTTGCTACATTTTGATGTCCTCATTATGCATACTCTATTTGATGGTTTGATCGCCTTTGGTTAGTTTGATAGTTATAATGAAATAACTGCCATGGGTTTGTTGAATATTGCTTTCTGTTGATTCTGCCAAATCTCTTACCGATTTAAGACAGAGCGTTTAGAAAGGAATTTTGCTGTCTTCTACCCTCATCTTGGGACCCTTTCTACTCTTCATTACTTCAACTTCTTGGGCATAGGGATAGGACATCTTATTCAGTGAAAGTTATTCGGAAGGACTACCAATTATGTTGTTATAACATATGGTCAAGTCTGAATAGGTAATTTCAGAAGAAATGTATCTGTTTTCAGTTATCACCTTCTCCATCTGGTATATTGAAATATTCTGAGTTTATTTTTCCAGGCAGTTGTACTAATGACCTGTTGCAGATGGTTTGCTATTGTGCATCATTACTTATTGGTTCGCGTGGCCTTCCTCACAGGTTTGCGGCCTTTGTGTCCTTTGCTGCTACTAGGTTTTCCCATCCTCTCGCTATTGGGGTGAAGCGTGGGACAATTTTCTTCAAAATACACCTGGCTTGGTCTCTGCACTATTGTGAAGCGTGAGACAGTAAATTCCTTACTTCTGTCTTTGGTTTGTCGCCAATGCCATATTGTCCAATCATATGAACTCTCACGGTCAGACCAAAGCTACCGGTCGACTTTCTGCTTCTATCGTCAGCTTGGCTCCCTTCCCCAGACGACTGTAGTGACGTTGTTTTGAGTGCCTTTTTTGTTTCATTTGTATAGAATCACTGTTGATAATGCTACTACTTACAAGTTTCTATATCTAAATTTACTATGAGCTTTACACTTGAACATTTATGTGAATAATACAAAACGAACGTTTAAATAGTTTTTTCAGTACTTTACAGAAGAAATTAAAATATTAAAATCTATCTCTGTCACATTAAGTTACTTCATTTTATAATGGTTCCTTTACCTCTTGAATGAGCATGGATTGATGATGTGTAGGTTAATTAATTAGTACACCATGCAATTAGTTTTCTTTTATTTTTTTCTAACCTACTTTGATGGTTTAAATGATTAGTATTGTTGTACCTATATTTGAATATTTACATGTTTGTAGCTCATCCTGTCTGCCTGTTCAGATCTGCTGCTATCTGAAGCATATCTGCATTCTTTTGCTATATCATCTATGATACAGTTATGTTTTAGTTTTCATGGCTAATTGCCATATGCCCAGTGCAAGAACTATAATTCATTATAAGTCTTAAGAAGGCTGATGTGATGTAGACCAATATTTTTACCCATTCTTGGGTTCACCAATTCTACCACATTTGCATGAACCACTTTATTGATTAACATGGGTAGCTGGATAAAATTTATAGCAAACCTGTTTTCCTTTATTAGATAATAAGTGAGTTCTAACAAGAACCAACTGTCCCACAGTGAATACCCGTGTGGATGCATCTTTGTCTGCTCTGAGCTTTCTTTTTGCAGCTACTCGTTCAATGTTCTCGAGTGCTTATTTTATTATCTACTGGTTGATGGTCGTCTGGATGGGGGGACTGTACAACCTCTCTTACCCTATCCAATGGTCTTATTTTTGAGCACTGTGACTGGCGGTAATCGTGTAGTACTGTGCGGCATTTCGTTAATAATAGTCTGTAAATAATGTAAATTGGCATCCCATCTGGTATGTTATGAACTACAGTACAGACGACACCATGTTGCAATATCCTTCATCGTTCGTTCTGCACAATTAGCGCTTGGTTTGTAACTGGATATGAAAATGGGTTTAATTTTATGTCTTTTTCAAGCCGTCAACCAAGATTTAGTGCAATACTGGGGCCCATTATCTGAAATTAACGTTTCTACATGCCCTACCTGCTTGAGGAAATCATGTTGTAGTGCCTTACTGATCGTAACACCAGTTGCACGTTTCAAAGGGGTCAAAGTGACATACTTTGATGTTAACTCTAAAAAAATTTGTTGCTGCTAGATGTTTCAGTTTTTTCGGTATTATGGATGATAATGGTGGTCTAGTCTGAAAAGTAACGTGTTTGGCACGTTGGCAATCCTTACATTTTTTGAGTTCTTGCCGAATACGTCTTTCCATGTTGGGGAAATGTATGGTCTATTTAAGTTTCATAAAACATTTCTTCACCCAAAAGTGTTCATTACTTAAGTGAGTGTACCATATATATTTGTTCATGAGTTCATCAGGAACACATACTGTCCATAAACTTGTACTTGGGCCTCGTCCGTAGAACAGCACTTCATTCTTCAGAAAATAATGTTGAGGAATGTCAATCGAGTTCTTGTCTTTCCACTTATGTTTGACCCTTAACACCTCTAGGTCTTCATTCTGTTCGTTTGAAATGCATGAGAAAGCTGTTGTTATGTAGTTTTCAAAAGGAACTCTTCTTATGTTATATATAGCAATTAGGTCTTCATCGAGAGTTAAGGGAGAAGTACTTCCCTTTCTTAAATTGTCCAACTTTCGTCACGCTGCTTCCAGATCAGCTTCTAAAGTAACCAGTCTAGATTTAAATCCTCATTTTCATATCTTGTTACTTCCTTTAAGTTTGTCTCCTTATCACACATCTGTGTAATCGTGTTTAATTTGGATTTTATAGCCTGGCAAGTATTCTTTAAGTGTGACAGTACTTCACAGATTCTGGGGAGTCGTCAGATCCTACTTTAAGTTTGTCTGTACTCGCATCCTGATGCAGCTTGTTATTATGTTTGTTATATGCCACTGAGAGTTGCAGATTCAAATTTTCAGCTGTGTCGTCATGTATTACAACGCTGTTTTCTGTGTCTGGTGTGAGGATTACATAGTCTTTGTAATACTGACGTACTATCTCTTCGTATGTGCGAAAATTGTATGCATTTGAAAGAGGCTGTTCACATACTTTATAATCTGGTTCGTTTTCCGATCCCGCCGGGATATTTTCTCTGTCATTTTCCTCTCCATTACTAACTTGTTCTTCCCGATTTTTTTCGATTCCCACAATCCACAATGCCTCAGACTCTCTCTGCTTCTCTTCCAAAGTTTTGTGAAAGGACTTTAGTAGATCCTGTAGCATGTCGAAAATTTGATCCGCTGTACTTATCCATACTTCCTTCTTTTTCCTATGACTTGTATTAGCCGAATTTTGTCTGTTAATACTATCGTCTTGACCAATCGTAGCGTCACAGTTTACAGTAGTATATGTATAATCCTGCTGAAAATCATTTTTTGTCCGTGCAGAATCAAGCATCTGCACCATATACATTAATGTTTCGTCATAATCAAATGGTTCATTACTAGGTAATGCTGGGAGTTCATCCTCATCGTCAGTGTAACTCCAACCTATCTCGTCCCAACTCTTCAGTTGTGACTTCCTCCCTATTTGTACTATCTGTGCGGATACCTTTGATGATCTTTCGGTCATTCCTGTTCCCAATTCCGATTCTTGTACGTCACACCTTAACCCACTTATTGCTGCGGACGCTTTGTCATCCGTTTCTGCAGAAAATGTGTTATCTGCTTGAACTCCTACAATACCTGAAGCCAATCAATCCTCACGCTTCCCAGGATATGGTGGTCGTAATTCAACCTCTATCTGTGGTTCATTTCTCCGGTAATTACCCGAATTATTTGCCTGTGGCTGCGTTCTCGCACCACCTCCCCATCTGCTTTCTCTCCATGTGCCTAGAGATCGCTGATTAAAGACGTTTTCCATTACTGTTTTCGTCTATATTCCGCCTGTTCCAACCACTATTAAAACCATATCCATTACGCTGTTGTATAGTGTTTGCACTACTCCCATTTCCGTAATTATTCCAATTTCGTCCAAAATTCAATCCCAATACTGGCCTACCATCACTACCATCATTCTTATACTTCTTACTATTACGTTTTCTTTCAGAATTACTCTCTTCTGAATCGTGAGCTCTTTGAGCGTCGTTTTCATACATGAATTCCACCTCTCTCAAAACACCTTGGAAAGTTTCTACATTATTGCCCCCACGTCCTATCAAGGGTTGTTGATACTTCATTGGCAGTTTCGTTTTGCGTATTTGAATCAGTTCTCCATCGCTATATGGGTTAAATAACTATTGGTTCCTTTTAGCCATATTCTCGAACAATCTGACTGCTGTTTTCTCACGCGAAATTTCGAATGAGACATTTTGTAAAAATCCATATTTTATTCTCATCTGAGCCTCAGGAGACCAATTTCTTGCAACAAAGGCAGCTCTAAACGAATCATACGATTCGCAAGTTTCTGCTATCTTCTGCATAGTTTCAGCAACACTTTCCTTCATATGTGCGCAAATTAAATCTAACTTATGTTTCAATGGCCAATGTGTCGGTATTCCTTCTTTAAATTGGTCAATAAATGTGTGGGGGTGGAGAATATTTGCATTTTCCCTATAGTGCTGGTATTTCCGCACTGTAAGAAAGTGGTTATCATCAAAACCTCTCGCTTCTCTCTGTGATGTATCTGCTGGGTTTTTAAGACTAGAATTCTGTCCTTGGTTTGCATCAAATCTACGCAAACGTGTATAACTTGGTTCATTCTGTGACATTTGGCTGTCGAATCAGTTGCAGGTCTCATAGCGCAATATGCGTGCATAACGCCCGCTGCCGGCTCTGTCTTGGGTGTAAGCAATTCTGGCTCGTTCGACACCGTACTGTAACCCGTCGGTATTCGTCCTGCAGGTGCGCCGTTGCGTAATGCATCACTATGGTTTGATCAGCATATGTCACGCTTTGTGCTTGATGTACTGAAACTTGCTGCAAACCACGCTCTTGTATTCCATATTGGCCTGTTATTCTTTCTTGAACAAGTGGTCGCAATCGAAATTGATTCCTATGGTTACCATGATGTTCTGGCATACGCTGGTTTGGACTAATTTCCCGTTCGCGGTATGCGGTTTCGGACCGGCATCCACGTGTGCCTTTCCGTCTTACCTCGCACGTTATTTCGGGTACCATTTCTGTCGTATTATCGGCTACTGTTTATTTTGCAGTATTCACAGTAGTATCTACCGACACTAAAGTGGATTCTGTCGTCGTCTGCGACTCCTCACTAACGCTTTCTACGCCACCACAACTTTCGATCGCACGTAAAACTTCCGATCTCAGCCGCTGAAACTGGTGTTCGTTTTTCTCTCGTATGTTTAAAACACGAGCACGAATTTCTTTAATGCTGCTTTGGTAGTTCTTTTATGAGACGTCGTCTCAGCAATAACATGTTTCGCTTTCGTTGTCGTTTTGATGGCAAAAGCTTCTATCTGTTCTTTAAGCTTTTTGACACTGTTGCGTATCTTCACGCAACGTAATCACGTCTGTTTGGACAGTGTCAATATCTGTTCTCAGTTGTTTGTGTCCTGTAACGAGTGTTTGAAGCGTGATTTACGCTACCTTAGCTTCAGTCCGCATTTGATCTAACTGGCCTTGAATATTATCACTCGTTTTTTGTATTTCCTTGTTAGTTTCTTTCAGCCTCATTGTTATGGGCCCTTCTAATTCCTTTTGCTCTTGTGTTATGCGCCCTTCTATTCGCTTTTCTGATTCTTGAAACTGTGTTGTTTGTTGTGTTACGCGCCCCTCTATACGCTTTTCTGATTCCTGAGATCGTAGTAACAAACGCTGCAGCATTCCAAATATGATGGCGTTTCCATCTACACCATTTTCGCCAGTTGCCATCTGATGCAACCATTCCCTATCTCGTTTTTCATGAACCGTTTCCTTCACTTCCGAACATAGTGTAGGACCGCTAACACTCGTTCTTTCGCTCAATTGCAAGCCTGACTGATTCAATATGATTACGTTTGGTTCAATATACCGTAAATCACTATCTACAGACTCAGCGTATGATTCATTAGCAACGTCATTCTCATGTCCATTCTTTGGACCATGTTTTAACATCATGTGTTGCATTTTCGGTCTCATTCAGTATTTCTTCGTGTTCTGTCTGGTGTTGTTCACGATTAACTAGCTATTGTGTGTCCAACTCAATCCTATCAAGATCTTCCATGACTTCTCTTTATCTTAATCGAATATTTTCTGACATTTTTGAGGGTTCCACTAAGCTTTGCTGTTCGCGAATTTTCCGAACCTGACTACGTGTTAGCGTCTAATCATAAGACTTGATTCTACTTCAAAATATCATCAACAGTCCTATATTCAATATTTGAATCCGTTTCCTCGTCCATTATATAGCATTTTGATTACTGGAGTTGAGTCAGAACTCAACACAACCCAACCCAATTCAACGATATGGTGTGCGGGTAATTAAGAGATAAATGATATACAATTCATCTACACTTACTACACACTTGAGTCACATTTACATTTACTTTTTTTTTACTGGTTTACAAGTTTTGTACCTATCAAAAGCAAACCCTCAATTTATCAGAATGCTGTAATTTTGCATCCTGGCAGGATCGCCATATTGTTGTAACTCCGACCACTGTATCTGCACAGTGAGTGTATTACTGTGTGCAAACTTAGATTATCACTTAGCGCGCAAATGGACAAAACATCTGGGCTGTCTTCTCACGCCCAGGCTGTCAAACATACATTCTAAATAAGTATGACCCTGGCCCTGTAAGGCAGGTAACATCAGGTGCAGATTGTAACAAAAATCATTAGAAATGCTGCTGTCACGTACCTAGAATGCATGAATGAATAAAAGTGAAAGTTTGGAGTCTATTCTAGAAACACAACACACCTTCCCTTTTTTATTCTACATATAATTTATCAGCTGTTGCTTTCAGGGGCCAAGTGATAAACAGCAATCATGTTCAATTACTTTTGACACTCAATAACCAAATCTTTAATTCTTGGACATACTGAAATGACGATTATTAAAATCGTTTAAACATGAAAAATTTTTATAACAGGAAAGAATGATTATTAAAAATCCGCATTGGCTCATTTAAATCTATGTTGGCATAGCTGGCCAATGCACTGAGTTAGTGAAGATAAATTTACTTTTTGGACCAATGAAAAAACTCATGTACTCAATGTGAAGGTAAATTAGTATCCTAACCTTTGATATCCAACGGTCAAAGCATACGCAAGTAGGAATGAGCAAAGTCTAGACTCAACATTTACTGTGGCCTAATGCACGATGGTACTTTACCAAGGAGCATCTGAAATGATGTTGTCTCTGTGCTGGATCTGAAACGCTAATTCCCTACCTTGGCCTTGACTGAATTCACACAGTCGCAACTTTCCTATGTTCTGTAGAATGTTAATCTTTCCCTAGTCGAAATAATGGTTATTGCACACTCACTATGGGTTGGAGTGACATGCACAATTTAATTTCCCACAAAATTCCTGCAGGAATAATTAACTACTGCTTTGCTATCTGTTGCCACGATACGTGAAATGGATCGTCCTCACTTTGCAGAAAGCAAAGCTCTCAATGCCCTCGCATATTTCCACACACTTGAGCAGTCCGCCGTGAGACGAGAGAAAGAGTGATAGAAATTTTCAGGTCTCAAAATGCTTTTATATAATGGGGATATTCCCACCATGTCGCGTCTGTGTTGGCAAGTATGGCTTCAGCCAATCACCATCTCGCTAGAGGTGAATAAACCTTTTTCTTTTTCATGCTGAGTCGCAGCCTAGCCCTATTAATGATGTACAGCGACTTACCCTCGGTCTCAGCTTTATTTATGTTAAAAGGAATCATATATTGTTCTGACCTTATCCCTTTCTGCGCTGAAGCTCGCCATTCCCTTGCTAAATGGGAGTTTTATGATATCATTAACCACCTGTTCGGCTTGTCTCCAAAATGCTTTTCACTTTAACTTGTTTGTTCATGCCAGTCCATATTGGTAGTAATTGTTTTGTTAGTTTTTGGCACATAAAATTAACTGCAATTGCCTTTTGTTGATGTAATGTAATTATTATTTTCTGAGGATCTCATACGGTACTGAACTGGCGTTATGGATTAAGCTGATGTAAGGTCCATAAAATCCGGATGCCATACACAACCTCAAAAAAAAAAGGATAATTTATTTGAGAGAAAGACCTTCACAAAGTAGGCAAGTCAATAACGTGTTGGTATACTTCTGGTCCTTATGTAAGCAGTTATTCTGCTAGGCATTGATTGACAGAATTGTTGGATATCCCCCTGACAGACATATGGCCAATTTCTGTCCAATTGGCATGTTACATAGTAAAAATCGCGGGATGGCTTGAGGGACCAACCCACAATGCTCAAAACATTCTCAGTTTGGAGAAATTCGGCAACCTTGCTAGCCAAGGTACAGTTTGGCAGCCATGAATATAAGCGAGCGGGATTTGTCTTGCAGAAACTTAAGCCCAAAATGGCTTTTCAATGATGGGCAACAAAATGGGGCCTAGAATATAGTCGACGTACCGATATACAGTAAAGGTACAGCGGATGGCAACCGAAAGGGACCTGCTATGAGAAGAAATGTCACTCCAGACCATCACTCCTAGTTCCCGGGCCGAATGGTGGGTGACAATCAGGTTTGTATCCCGCCACTGTCCAGGCCATCTCCAGGCACGTCTTAGGCTTGGAAACTAACTGCAGTAGAGCTGCCTTCAGAGACGAGACCCGATGACTGGCGAAGACATATGTAGACACTCCCTCTACAGCAGTGGGATAGCAACCTGACTGTCGCCTGCCATAGAGGCCCACAACTTGGAGTGATGATCAGGACCTCCATCTTTTTATAGCAGGACCCCTTTGGTTGTCATCTGCGGCATCATTACAGAATAGCAGTACGTTGACGATATTCTACGTCCCATTTTGTAGCCCTTCATGGAGGGCCAGCCTGGGCTTCGATTTCAGCAATATAATGCCCGCCCACATACGGCAGGGGTTTCTACTGGTTTTATTCGTTCTGGCCAAACCCTATCTTGGCCAATTATGTTACCAGATTTCTCCCCAAGTGAGGACGTTCGAGTATTGTGGGCAGGACCCTCCAACCTGTTCGGGATTTTGATTGTCTAAAGCGCTAACTGGACACAATTTGGTACTATATTCTTCAGTAGAACATCCAACAACTTTATCAATCAATGCGAAGCCGAATAATTGCTTGCATAAGCGCCAGATATGGACCAACACGTAACTGACTTACTCAATTTGTGAAGCCCTTTCTCTTGAATGAATCATCCAATTTCTCTGAAATTGTAATCATTGGTCTGTCGTTACATGTTCATCACATCTACGGATTTTCGTTCCATTCGGATAATTCTTTTGAAGTACGCATTTTTTTTGTCTTAGAGTGTATATTCTGAACCAGTTTGGTTCTTCTCACTCCATACTTTTTACATTATCAGTCCTGTGATTGGTTTGATGGTATCTTCCATCGATTCCTACCTTGTGCGAATCTCCTTTCTTATCATCGGTTTTACAGTCTTGCTATGCCCTCTTGCTATGCCCCTACAATTTCTTCTCTCTATTGAACCTTCCACCGCCAAGTTATATATTTCTGGAACCTTAGGTAGCCCCGCTTACCTACACCTTCTTCTTGTAGCGAGGGTCCTCCATAAACTTGTTTTCTCACCCATTCTCCTCGTCAACTTCTATGTTTCTTATATTTCCCGTCCGCTTAATTTTACAAGATTTAAAATTCTTCTAGTTTCTGTTTTATTTCGAGAATATGTCTAGCTCCATTGTACAGTTTCAGGAATATTTTCCTCAGTTCAATGCCGGTATCGGGTACCTGGAGATTTCTTTTGTTGAGGAGATCTTTCTTTGTATGTTGCTCTACTTCTGATATCTCCCCTTCTTCTCCCATGTTGTGTAATCGTACTTCCTAGATAGGAGCATTGTTTCACTTCATCTACTGCTATATCATTCCCAATTTTTATGTTAAGAATGTCGCTAATCTCCGTTCTACTATTGTTCATCATCTTCGGTATGTTCATTCTTAAGCTGTGTGGTCTGATAAGTAATCTGTTCATTCCTTTCAACAAGTCTTAAAAAAAGTTCCTAAAGTATTCCAGGAGGGCTGCATCAACTTCATACCTTAACACTGGCATCTGTTCCCTGTGATCTTTTGTTGCAAATTTGCTCTCACTTCATCGTTCCTTCTCCGACTTACAAATTGAGTGACAGCGGCAATTTACAACATTGTCTTCCACCTTCCTTCACAATAACCTGTAGTTCTTAAATCACGTGATTGTTCCTTCAGTAGACTATAATTATTAGACAAGAGTCTATAAGTCTGACAAAATCAGCTTCATTTGGAACTTATAAGTGATCGAATGTTCGATTAATTAGAAAATGCACATAAAATCTAAATTACTGTGTCAGTGAACAAATGTAAAAGCTGCACGCACATAATCTTATATGTGTTTAGCAGGAAACAGTGTATTTCCGTACTCATCCACGTTATTTGAACGTTGCCTCGTCTTTATCTACAGCATTTATCGCTTGAAAATGGCCATAGAGGATGTACCCCCCCCCCCTTTTTCCATTTGTTCACTTAAATAAGTGAACAATTCACTCAAGTTTATGGCAGTCAGACAAGTGGAATTGGTTCATTACATCAGATACGCACGTACCTATTCATTTGATCTGTACGCTCTAAGCAACATGTGCATGGCATCATTTATGTTTAGCGAACCATAATAATTGACCTTAAATTACAAGTCACGCAAAGTAAACACGTTTTATCCTTTCCCTCAGCAGTCTCTCTCGTTTCAATCACGCTTGTGAGTTGGTCTCCCTCACTCATTTCTCATTACGAATATTTAAATTATTTAGTTACTTCTCATGAAATTTTTCAAGATTTCTTCCGATATTCAACTTATATACAAGTTGGCAGAAAAAATTAATTTTTGGTTGCCATTCGCATAACACACTGCGATTTTAAAATTACTCAAATCACATGAATCTACTCACTTTTGCTTTAGAAAATGACTGGCCGTGAACTTTTAATCACGAACACGACTCCTAATTATTTTCAGACTCACTATACTCCAGTAAACTCAATATGAACGTCTTGTCCACGCATTTGGGCAACACCTCGATCGAAATCCTTGACCATCATCCACCGGCTACCTCAGTCCAAAGTCTCCAAAGCTCACGCAGTCTACCTGGGAATCCCATAACGTTGGCACAAAAGGATATCCCACAATGTTCTAGAATGTCAGCAGTATCACAGCCATGAGTTGCTAATACTGACCTTTAGTAAGAGCATTGGTATTGTACCCATCAAGGCCTTCATGTAGGCCTGATTTTGTTGTAGAATTTTGTTTAATAATTATGCCCTACTGAAGGGAAAATGATGTCACTTAACAATAATATCAGGATGTGGACCCTTTTTCTAAAACATTATTGAGAACCTATCTTCCTCGTCTTTTACCTTCATTACTATCATTTGGCCTTTGTACGTTCTGTAGATTATTCATATGCCTCTGTGCTTTTGATCTTAACGTGTGATACAAAACAAAATTAGTTACTGTCACCCTCTTAATAGTGATTCGCAGAGTATAAAGGGAAATACAGGGTGTTGAAAAAAATAGTGTCTCATATTCCTACAGGAGGTAGTAGTGCCAAAACTGGAAGAAAAATTTTTATAATAATATGTCTGGAAACCAACATCTGTTGAGATATGGGTCAAGCTATTCTTTCATTTGCATCTGTCTCTTGTAAGAGACAGTGCTGTATGTGGTTACTACGCACTCAAACATGCTTCAGCCCTTCTTCGAAGTGAATCACGCGTACTTTCAAATGCAACTGGACCAACGGATTGCGTCACTTTCATTGGTCACACGATCTTGTGACTTTTTCGCAGTGACGATGGGTTCAGCACACACCAATGTTTTTAAACGTCTCCATAGCCACAAATACAATGGATTCAGGCCGATGGACGAGCAGACCATATTACTGGACCTTCTCCACCCATCCATTGCCCATGAATTGCTTCGGCGAGGTACTGTCGCACGAGCAGTAGAAAATGGGATATTGCCCGTCGTACCTAAACCACATTCGTTGTCTTTCTGGAAGAGTAACATTTTCCAGTAGAGCTAGTAATTCTTGGCACAGAGATTAGTGAGACGCAACAGTGGCCGCGCGGTTTGAGGCGCCATGTCACAGACAGCGCGGCGCCTCCCGCCGGAAGTTCGAGCCCTCCCTCGGGTATGGGTGTGTGTGTGTGTGTGTGTGTGTGTGTGTGTGTGTGTGTGTGTGTGTGTGTGTGTTGTTCTTAGCACAAGTTAAAGTAGTGTTTAGGTTTAGGGACCGATGATCTCAGCAGTTTGGTCCCTTAGGAATTCATTCACATTTGAACTTTTTTTTCGCAAGACCTTTTAATCTTTTTGGAAAAGCAAATGGCCGTACGAGTCTGTCGTCGACAATTCCTGCTGATAGACCGATACTCCAATGATCCTGATGTCTCGCCTCCATGATTGCTGGAAGATTTGCGTGTACCACACGGGCATATTGTGGTACCGGGCGGTTGTAATGAATGTGGAACTACTCACGGAAGTCCATTGTAGACTGTAATTATAGTATGGCAGCGAAACTTGGTAGGTATGCTAACGCTGAAATACATGGTTGCAATTTTGGCGCTGTACAGCATGTCGACGACGTCTCCGGTAGTCATATTTAACACATTTTGTAAGTGGCGGTTAATAATAAAATCAGCAGTATCTGTTTCTCACTTGTTTGATCTCCTCTGCCCAAGTCCGGTGATAAACTATTACATACGGAAACAGCGTCAGATTCGCACCTGGTGTCCAAAATTGGAACTAATATAGCACTAGCAAAATGGAAATTTCTGAACGAGAGAAGTCTGCTAATATCAAACGTAGCTCTTAATTTGTGGACGAAATTTCTGAGAATGGCGTTTGGAACATAGAATTGGATAATTGGATAATGACTGTGGAAAAAACACAACAGAAGAGAACCGATGCATTTGAGACGTGGTGCTACAGACGACTGTTGAAAATTAGCTGGACTGATAAAGGAGGAGGTGGTTCTCCGCAGAATCACGAGGAAGGGAATATATGGCAAACACTGACAAGAAGGAAGGGCAGCGTGATAGGACAAAATGGCTCTGAGCACTATGGGACTTAACATCTATGATCATCAGTCCCCAAGAACTTAGAACTACTTAAACCTAACTAACCTAAGGACAGCACACAACACCCAGCCATCACAAGGCAGATAAAATCCCTAACCCCGCCGGGAATCGAACCCGGGAACCCGGGCGTGGGAAGCGAGAACGCTACCGCACGACCACGAGATGCGGGCTCGTGATAGGACGTCTGTTAAGATATCAGGTACTAGAGGGCCTTGCAGAGGGTAAAAACTGTAGGGGAAGAGAGAGATTGGAATACATCCAGCAAATAATTGAGGACGTTGCTTTCAATTGCTTCTCTGAGATGAAGAAGGTTGGATCGGGAGAGGAAATCGTGGAGGGCCGCATCAAACCAGTCAGGAAACTGACGCAAAAAAAAAAGAAAACTGAATCTGCCATGTTTTGCTGCCTTACGATAATTACAGCCCACACTGGAACTGTGTCAGTACCGGTAGCTGCACTTTAATTATAGCCACCCTCTACTTTACTATGCCATTTTTGTGTAGTCTACTTCATCTGTGAATGAAATACGTCACCAAGACAAACGGCCCATATCCCAACAAGTATTGGTTTTCGCATGCACTATTGTCGGAATTTTTCTCCTAGTTTTGACCAGCACTACCACCCGCAGGAATATATGACACTTTTTTTTTTAATAAACCCTGTTTTGATGTAGCCGTCCAACCACGTCATAAGAAAAGTTCCACTGGACCTGGTAAGGCAATCCCAGTTACGCCTGAGCTCCGAAGTAATGTTTTCATTGACCGTGACGCAAACACATTGTCGGGTACTACTTTAGAAACAACATCCTCCGCTTGTGCAGCTGACAGCTCACCACCTGCTCATATCTCTCTTCCGAACTCTATCAGAGAGGTTGCAGGTGTGCGCAGAGCCGGTGGAGGCCGTTATCGGCCGTCTTTTATCAGGAGACACCGGTCAGGCGTTCCTCTGCAGTCTCACTCGCAAGCCACGCCGCGCCGCGCCATGGCCCACCTCGCCTCGCTATTCCTCGCCGTCGGCGTCCTCGCAGTCGGCATCGGCTTTCAGCTGGCCCAAGGCGAGTACCCCGCTTTCTCCCCAGTCAGGCGTATCCTTCAGCAAGTGTCTGTACACGTAAGGGACACATTGTCTGTTAGTCTTTAAAGATGTAAATAATAAATGTTTGCTACATTGGGTTAGAAGTATAACAATTACCAGCGATATGGCCTGGCTTTGTACAGGTAGCACTAACAAGGAGAACACGGCAAGTGTCTTAACCAAATTTCCCAGAAACTTCACTCAGTGGAAGAGGGGTCAAAAGTAAACGAGCAAGAGTCTCAGATTATCCGCAGATACTTGACAGTTTCTGAGGAAACTACGATCAGAGTTTTCGATGCAATTTAGATGCCTTTTATGGGGTGGTAACGTCAACTGAAGTGTTTCATCAGTGGATAGCGCCACGGTTTCACACTTTTGAACCCATGTTACCGGTGGTTTTCCGGATTCCAAGCATCAGCATCGCATTGCCAACAACTAATAATCTGACAGCCTTACTACGAGTCCCTATATATTAAAAGTGCTGGTATCAACTACACAATGCATATATTTATGTCTGTATATCTGTGTGTGAGAGCAGTTGATGCGGTTTACAAAAATTCGCAAACAGAAAAGTAAATATTGGTGGATGAATTAGAAAAACAATCCTTTTGACTTAAATAGTTGTGGTTCCTTTCTGCGTTAGGTTAGAAGTGTAACAATTGCAAACGACGTGTCCTGTCTTTGCACGGGTAGCACTAACAAAGAGAACACGACAAGTGCCATAACCCGGTTTCCCAGAAACTTAAGAAGAAGGGTCAAAATAAGCGAACACGTGCTTCGGATTATCCGTAGCTACTCTACCGTTTCTGAGAAAACGACGATCAAATTTTCGATGCACTTTAGATGTCTCTTATGGGGGGCGCCAAGTTCAACTGACGCGTTGACACATAATATAGCTTCGCGGCTTCAGAATTCTGCACCCAGTGTTCAAGACCCAATTACTGTTTTTACGTTTTTCATTTATTTACCTATATCCGTAGAAATTTACTATAGAAATGTTTGTTATCAAGTAAGGCTTACAAGGGCGTTATATTAATTGTAAAATGAAAACTAGGTTTCACAGGAAGTGTCATAAATGTATTACATAATATGTGTGTGTATGGTCCACTGCTGTCTGTTCGCTTCCAGATCTAATTGGAGAATGATGTGTTTCCTTTACTGATTCCGTTAAGACGACAGAAACAGCAGGGCAGGTCAGAATCGACTGAATAAAAGACCTTTGCAGGCTACAGGAATATACGGGCATATTTGCTGAGAGATCAAAAGCCGTTTCACTGGAACAAGTACGCGACACCACCATTATTATTGACAGGTCACACAACATGAATTTCACTGAAAACAATTTCAAATTTTTCTCATTCGTTTATTGTTTTAAGCATTAGTATATTAATCTTCTACGGACATCGGTAGCTAAATGAAAACTAAAAATAAAAAATCAGGTTTCGAATACGGGCCGCAAAATGGTGAAGCTATACTGCCACTTTGGCTGAAAGAGTAACATGCTAAAAGGCACATAAAGACCTCTAAAACTTCGAATGCCATTTTCTCAGAAACGGTAGCGTATCTACGGATAAGCCGAAACACGTGTTTTCTTATTCTGATCCCTCTACTCACAAGCGGACCGTACGAAATTCCCCTCACCGAGTTAATTCATATTGACATGTGTAGGACACGACTACGACTTTAGTATATGTAAATAGAAGCACACAACTCTCAACCGTTTTCAAGAAAACTGAGTTCGAAAATTGTATAAGCGTTTGTATATTTTGTATGATCGATACTACTCGAAAAGTCCGCATCCGAGGGTGTTAAGCGCGGACCGTGCATCGAATATCTCTGCCTACACTCGTTTGTTATTTTCCCCCGTAATTATTACGACTGTGCAAACCGTCATACTGAATCCCTCATTTATTATTTTCATAATTTTTACCCTAAAAAAAAGGGGAAAATATTTTCGTAATGAGATTGGGAAAAAGTGGATACATAAGACTCAATCAAATCAGAATTTAGCCATTTTATTTATTTTATCTACACTACTGGCCATTAAAATTGCTACACCAAGAAGAAATGCAGATGATAAACGGGTATTCATTGGACAACTATATTATACTAGAACTGACATGTGATTACATTTTCACGCAATTTGGGTGCATAGATCCTGAGAAATCAGTACCCAGAACAACCACCTCTGGCCGTAATAACGACCTTGATACGCCTGGGCATTGAGTCAGAGCTTGGATGGCATGTACCGGTATAGCTGTCCATGCAGCTTCAACACGATACCACAGTTCATCAAGAGAAGTGACTGGCGTATTTTGACGAGCCAATTGCTCGGCCACCATTGACCAGACGTTTTCAATTGGTGAGAGATCTCAGGCATCGAATGAAGGGTAGAGCCACGGGTCGTAACACATCTGAAATGTAACGTCCACTGTTCAAAGTGCCGTCAATGCGAACAAGAGGTGGCGAGACGTTTAACCAATGGCACCCCATACCATCACGCCGGGTGATACGCCAGTATGGCGATGACGAATACACGCTTCCAATGTGCGTTCACCGCGATGTCACCAAACACGGATGCGACCACCATGATGCTGTAAACAGAACCTGGTTTCATCCGAAAACATTACGATTTGCCATTCGTACACCCAGGGTCGTCGTTGAGTACACCATCGCAGGCGCTCCTGTCTGTGATGCAGCGTCAAAGGTAACCGCAGCCATAGTCTCCGAGCTGATAGTCTATGCTGCTGCAAACGTCGTCGAACTGTTCGTGCAGATGGTTGTCGTCTTGCAAACGTCCCCATCTGTTGACTCAGGGATCGATCCGTTACAGTCATGAGGATAAGATGCCTGTCATCTCGACTGCTAGTGATACGAATCCGTTGGGATCCAGCACGGCGTTCCGTATTACCTTCCTGAACCCACCGATTCCATATTCTGCTAACAGTCATTGGATCTCGACCAATGCGAGCAGCTATGTCGCGATACGATAAACCACAATTTCTATAGGCTACAATCCGACCTTTATCAATGTCGGAAACGTGATGGTACGCATTTCTCCTCCTTACACGAGGCATCACAACGTTTCACCAGGCAAAGGCGGTCAACTGTTGTTTGTGTATGAGAAATCGGTTGGAAACTTTCCTCATGTCAGTACGTTGTAGATATCGCCACCGGTGTCAACCTTGTGTGACTGCTCTGAAAAGCTAATCATTTGCATATCACAGCATCTTCTTCCTGTCGGTTAAATTTCGCGTCTGTAGCACGTCATTTTCGTTGTGTAGCAATTTCAATGGCCAGTAGTGTACATTTGTGGCAACTATAATGTGTAATCTATGGAGCACTGTACGAATCAGGATTATTATGATCTTGGAAACATGGGAAACAATAATTACTGCGACGTACAGTGCTTGTATCGAACATCGAATCTTTGCATGTCCATGGTTTTATCCAGTGTGTGAACTGCGAAACAAACTTAGGTTATTTACGCAAGCGGTTCTCAGTCATCACACAGTTTCGTAGCGTACCACGCATATCTGTCATTACAGTTACGTACAGAAAAAAAGAGAAGAAGGAGAGAGAGAGAGAGAGAGAGAGAGAGAGAGAGAGAGAGAGACAGACACTATCGGAAGCGAGATTCGATCCACAGACCTCGCGCTTACGAAACTAAGCGCTTACTCGCTTGGCTGCAGAATCCTTGTTTAGTAGCGATAATGTGAAGTACGTAGGAACGTGTAAAATATTCAAACTCGATTTTTCTCGAAAACAGTTCAGAGTAACGTTCTGCTATTTACATATGTTGAAGTTCTAGTCATGCCCTACGCAGCCTGTCAATATGTACCCAATCAGTGAGGGAAGTTCGTAGGGCCCCTAGAGATCGAAGTTCCTGGGAAATCTGGTTATGGCACTGTCCGTGTTCTCCTCGAAGTATATACCGCCGGACGTCTCGTCTGGCATAGCGGTAATTTCGTCTGTGGGCCAGTGCATAGAATCATGACTAAAATTTGGAGAACAGCGTTTAGTTTATTTTTTATTTATTTATTTATTGTTCCGTGGGACCAAATTAAGGAGAAGTCTCCATTGTCATGGAACGAGTCAATACATGGAATTATAACACGATAGTAGAAACAGATAAAACGAAATATAAAAAACATATTCAGGCGATAAGTCTTAAGTTTAAATAAAGAAAATCAACAATGTAACATTGGAATTTGCTTAATTTTTTAGCTCTTCCAGGAGTTCCTCGACAGAATAGAAGGAGTGAGCCATGAGAAAACTCTTCATTTTAGACTTAAAAGAGTTTGGGCTACTGCTAAGATTTTTGAGTTCTTGTGGTAGCTTATTGAAAATGGATGCAGCAGAATACTGCACTCCTTTCCGCACAAGAGTCAAGAAAGTGCATTCCACATGCAGATTTGATTTCTGCCTAGTATTAACTGAGTGAAAGCTGCAAACTCTTGAGAATAGGCTAATATTGCTAACAACAAACGACATTAAAGAAAATATATACTGTGAGGGCAATGTCAGAATTCCCAGACTATTGAATAGGGGTCGACAAGAGGTTCTCGAACTTACACCACATATAGCTCGAACAGCCCGTTTTTGAGCCAAAAATACCCTTTTTGAATCAGAAGAATTACCCGAAAAAGTAATACCATGCGACATAAGTGTATGCAAATGTGCGAAGTAGACTACTTTTCGTGTTGAACTGTCACTTATTTCAGATACTGTTCTAATGGTAAATAAAGCAGCATTTAGTTTCTGAACAAGATCCTGGACGTGGGCTTTCCACAACAGCTTACTATCTATCCAAACGCCTAGGAACTTGAACTGTTCTGCCTCGCTTATAATATTCCCATTCTGTCTGATCAAAATATCGGTTCTTGTTGAATTGTGCGCTAGAAACAGTAAAAACTGAGTCTTACTGTGATTTAGCATCAAATTATTTTTCACAAGCCACGAACTTATTTCATGAACTACATTATTTGTTACTGTTTCAATATTACACGCAAGATTCTTCACTACCAAGCTGGTGTCATCAGCAAACAGAAATATTTTTGATTCACCTTTAATACTAGAAGGCATATCATTTATATAAATAAGAGACAGCAGTGGCCCCAGCACCGACCCTTGAGGGATGCCCCACTTAACAGTGCCCCATTGGGACTGAACATCACTACCACTACCACTCGTCATTTCCTTATAATTTAAATGGTTTAAGCAGCGCACATCAGAGGCATAAATGTTACCTATTCCATAATTAACTGGCTTTTGGAGTTAAATCTCTTGGCAATGGTGGCTGCTGCGAGCTACTGTGCAGGCCAATCCACCCGACCGCAGTGCCATTCCGGCGCAAGCTGTGGCCACTTGCCAGCTGCCGGCCTCCAGCACCAGAAGGCACGAGCTATTTTTTTTATGTGTTACCTTTTCATACATTTTCCTTCACAGCCTTTAAACATTGATTCTATACCAAAAAATCTGTTCTTATTAGTTTAATATCTGGTATGTCCTGTGTCGCTGGTTGTTTAGGACTCTGCAGATGGATTGCTTCAGCAAGACAATGTCCACCAGCAAGTGGAGGGGAATGAACATGCCTTCTTCGAAGTAGTACTGGTACAACTGTTTATATGATCTGTACGTTCACAGACATGTCGACCATCTAACATGTCATATGTAACTTATTCAACAATATCATCCAGCAACTACCGAAAGAGTACTTTGTGAGTCCGCGTACAAACTGCAGTGGTGGATATTCACCAGGAATATATCAAGACGGATTTGCTTCTGTGTCATAATATTAACAGTCGATCAAAGACGTAGCTGCTTCGAATTATGCCAAATGCTCAGTCAAAGACAAAGCACAGTTCGGTAGTCGTCATCCTTTTTGTCTTGTGATGTGCCAAAAACGTCCCTTTAAGTCGTACGTATCATTCTTTATGTTGCAGTTTTCCCTAACATCTAGCAATATTTACAGAAAATGAAAACAAAACTATCTGAAAATAAACCTTTTCTTTTATTTCTATATTGCCCCATCAGTTCTACTGGGTTGTAACAAACTTCAGTCACACAATTGTGTGAGTGTGGCGTAACACCTGCAACCTGGAAGGTAACCATGTCTCATACTGAGTGAAAAGAAGCCTGCAGTTATGAACCTGGTACGGGGAGGTATCTTTGAAAGTCTCTTCGGGTTTGCTGCCGGATCCTAAAATCAACTTGACTCGATATTTCGGCGATCCAGCTCGTCGCCATCTTCAGGAAAATGCTGCTTCTGCTGATGAGTCCCGCTGAGAACTGACGCCAGGCTGCAAATCGACGTGCTGTATAGGGCACGGTTCAGCACACGGCTCATGCGCCACCCACCACGGATGCTGCTCTCCAAGACAGGGAGGTGGCGCCGCCCTTAGTGGAACACTACTGGCAGCGATATATCGCACTCAGGGCCGCACCGAAGAACGTTCAATTTTGATCTACTTTTGGAAATGCTACATTAAAATAGTGAAGAAAGATGCTCTGAAAATGCATGTACATGCTATCAACATTGTTCTGAGTGGCGATGCTTTCCCAGTTTTCCTTCGCCAGTAAGAGATTAAAAATTATAATGCTATCTTCAGGAAAGGTTCTTTTTTTGACTACTTTTTCGGAACTGCTACTACTTGTTGGCATTTCTATATACAGCAGCTGTGCCTCATGATCTCTGAATCTACAAATGCTATACAATTGCGTTTCTCCAGTCTTCTAAGATAAATGGTAGGGTCGATATTGCGGCTCGTTTTCCTACATTTCCAGGAACCCAAAACGATCTTCAAGGTCAGCTTCTACCTTTTTCCCATTCTTCTATAAGCAATTCGTCTCATGATATCCATACCTATCAGAACCTGTCTTGATGTGGCTTCGTAAACTTCCCTGGCGTAGCAATTGATGATATTCATGTCGGGTCTCCAGCCGGAACATAACGTCATCTTGACACAATATTTCGCCATCCACTTGGCCGCCATATTCAGGTCATTAAGCCGTCGCACTAACTCGCCGGAACTGAAATCAAACACTCCGCGGCAGGTGCTTTATACAACGCCTGTAGGTCCACCGCGCGTGAGCAAATATAACTGCTCTCCAGTACAAGGCACACCAACACACCGGTGGTGAAACTCGCGGAAACAATAAATCGATGTCAAACACTACTGACAGCTTTTGATGACCGAAACAAAGGCCGTTGTTTTTTAATGTCAAACAAAACAGGGTTCCAACTCTTACTTAAAGGATGCCCCATGATCCTTTTGTAATATCGTCAGACAGCCGGATTTCAATAGCTTCATTCACTACACAGTCCCAACAACGCGACCCAAGGATAACCATTTGTGTCTCATAGTACAACATTTTATATTCTGCAGTAAGACAATGTTCCGCAACCGCAAATTTTTCTGGCCTGAAACAAACGCGTACGAATTGTTTGTCCAATATAGGCTTTTCTGCAATGGCAGGGAATTTTGTAAACACCAGGCTCCCTCAAACCTAAATCATCCCTCACTGAGCCCAGCAAAGTTCTAGTCTTAGTTGGTGGACGGAACACACTTAATATCAAACCTCTTTAAATTTCTTTCTTTTTTTAAGATATGCTTCTCGCGAAAGGTAGGAACGCTCGCGAAGGTCCAGTCTGTAAAGCACGACGAATCTGACTGTCGGCATAACCATTCTGCTTGAACATAGCTTTTAAAAGATCCAGTTCTTGTGTCAAACTATCTGCATCTGAGATGGCATAAGCTCATTTTACCGATGTACGTAGGACCTCATGGCATTGGTACTATGGACGATAACTTGGTGCGTGAAGATATGTGTCCATATGCGTGGGCTTACAATAAACACTGTGTCTTAATGTCCCATCATCCCTCCTGTAGACCAAGACATCTAAAAACGGAAGTTTTCAATCCTTTTTAGCTTCCATCGTGGACTCAATATGGCGATGCAGGAAATTAAAAAATCTAAGAAACGACCCAGAACATTTCTCTCACGTGGCTATACCACAAACGTGTAATCGACGTACCTCCAAAAACAAGTTGGTTTTAAGAACGCCGTCTTCGGTGCCGTGTTCTCAAAATGTTCCAGAAACAAATTGGCTACCATAGTCACACAGTCAGTTTGTTCAAAGTTTTATATCAAATAAAAAATACGTCGACAAAGCTTAGTTGTTTCTTCGTCCGATTTTTCACCAAATAACAGCAAAGAATCTTCAAGAGGAACTGTGTTAAAAAGAAACACAACATAAAAACTAGCGAGCAAATCCGTAGGACTGAGACACGAAGTCTTCAAACGCTGAATAAAATCCAGAGAATTAGAAAAATTATGTTCGCATTTTCCGACATGGGGGCTGAGAATGGATGCTAAATACTTGGTCGAGTTATAAGTAGGATCGCCCAAATTGGTGGAACCCCTTGCTTGTGTACCTTAGACAAACTAAGCTAAGACTACAGCTCTGCTAGGCTCACTGAAGGATGATTTGGGTTTGAGGAACCTCGATATCTACAAAATTCCCTGCCATTGCAGAAAAGCGGACAAGCGATTCGCTAGGTCCAGGATCGATGTGTGGAGCACCATCGCACTACGCGCTTATTTCAGCCAGAAAAATTTGCGATTGCGGAGCATTGGCTTACTGAAGAACATAAAATGTTGTACGATGAGACGCAAGTGGTTGCCCCTGCGTCGGGGTATTGCGACTGTGTACTGAAAGAAGCCACTGAAATCCGGCTATCTGACAATATTATAAACAGAGATAAAGGGTATCCTTTAAGTAACAGTTGGAACCCTGTTATGTTTGACATTAAAAAACAACGTCTTTGTTTCAGCCATCAAAAGCTTTCAGTAGTGTCTGATATCAATTTATCGTTTCCGCAAGTTTTCACCACCGGTGTGCTGGTGTGCCTTGCTCTCTGGGACAGTTATGTTTGCGCACGCGCGGTGGACCTACAGGCGGTGTATAAAGGAGTCGCCGCGGCGTTTTTGATTTCAGTTCCGGCGAGTTAGTGCGACGGCTTACTGGCATGAAGATGGCGGCCAGATGGACCGCCGAAATTTTGTGTCAAGATGTTATGTTCCGGTTGGCGACCCGACATGAATATCAGCACCTGTCGTTTTTTAAATTGCAATTATTATATTATCACGAAGTTTTAGGGTATTTCATGTATATTACACACAAGGCGGAGTATTTCGACGTGGCTGGTTCTCCCAAGGCCTTGAATGAATCTAATGTAAGAACCTTGTTTCGACTCGGTCCTTTCAGTGCTCTGTGAAATTATTCTCGCAGTATCAGTCTCCCAGCCCATCTTCACGTATTCCTCTTCTATTTCTAGAATATTGTCTTCATTTCTCTTGCATAATACTTCTGTATATTCATGCTTTTCTCTTCTTTGCTTGGTACTGACATGCCGTCGATCTCTTGATGTTTATACGGCTGGTTGTCTTTTCTCTAAAGGTCTCATTTACGTATAGGCAACATCTATTTGTCATATGTGCTTCTACAGCCTTGTATTTGTTCTCTAGCTATATCTTCGCAGCCATTTTGCAGTTTCTTTCAGTCATTTTTGAGAAGTTGGTTCAAATGGCTCTGAGCACTATGGGACTCAACTTCTGAGGTCATTAGTCCCCTAGAACTTAGAACTAGTTAAACATAACTAACCTAGGGACATCACACACATCCATGCCCGAGGCTGGATTCGAACCTGCGACCTTAGCGGTCTTGCGGTTCCAGACTGCAGCGCCTAGAACCGCACGGCCACTTCGGCCGGCTTTTGAGAAGTCTTTAATCCATTTTCCCTGCTTTATTTTTTGCATTTTTATGTTCGTTCTTTCGTCATGTTAACTCAGTATCTCGTACGTTGTTGAGAAATATCTGCTGGGCCGTGATTGAATTATGTATTGTGCAAAATACTGCCAGGATGCTACCGCTTTCATGCCTTTCCGAGTCCTATTACTATTTTTTTTACTTTCTTTTGCAACTATCGAATTCAGTCTCCCATGAAACATTTTTGTTTTCTTCAACTATCTAAATAACTTCTTTAATCTCAACATAGAGTGCTTCAATCTCTTCATCACCGGAGGTAACTAATAAGACGTTTACGACTACGGTTATTGATGGCTTCATATCTGCTTCGGCTCCGTGGAGGCGTTCACCATGCTGTTCATAGGAGCTTAACCGCATTCCTATTTTCTAATTAACCGTCAGACCTATTTCTGCATTATACCGGTTCGATTTTATATTTATAATCCTATACTCATCTGATGTGAAATCCTTTCCTTCCGACCACCACACTTCATTACTTCCCACTATATCTGACATCAACCTATCCACCTCTAGAATATTTTACCCAGGAGGATGCTGATATAAGCCATACATCAGAGATGCATGTACTACGGTAAAATTAAAACTGTAGTTTTCTGTTGCTTCCAATCATTCACAGTACTACACAGCAAGGCTGATGTTACAAGACTAAATCACTCAATCACACACTGTTGCCTGTCTTCAGGAACCACGAGTCCGCCTCGCCTCTGCAGAGCTGCCCCTCTGTTGTGGCTGCAACGGTGGTATCGTCGTCCGCATCGTTGAGACATGCAACCTAGTATAACCGGAATTATACACAACAAATAAAAGTCAATACCGCACTGACTGGAAAGGGCCTGGTATTGACCAGTACGACGTCTGTAGTTATAAGCTACTACGGGTATAGTGAATAGCAGTTCGAAGCCTTCTGTCTCTTTGGTAATGTAGAAGCAGATATCCAATGGCTAAACACCTGGCTTTATGTTTTCAGGAGCGGCTACGTGCGAAGAAGACAGTGACTGCTCGGCGCTGAAAAACTCCATCTGCTATGAGGGCCAGTGCACCTGTCCATCCCAGTTCTTCCCCAACTACGACTACACGCTCTGTCTACCTCGTGAGTATATACTGTACACGCCGATTTGTCTGCTGTTTGTGGAGGTGGGAATATCTACTACGCTACGTGTCACTGGCAACAATTAACGTTTAGTATTTGAGAAGTTTAAATGGTACTTTTTCTGTACTGCTGCTATGCGATTAGTGCTCACAACAGCTTCTGCGGTAATGCAGAATGCATTAACGATAAGTTATCCTCTATAACACAACATACGAATCACAGACCCTTGGGGATCTGTGTGTTCCTGGCAGGCTACAAAGAAAGTGGAAGTTGTATAGTGAACTTTAAAAGAAAAAGTTATTTAATGTTGATGCGTACTGTACACGTTCATCTCGCCACATTGTGCTAACCGATTCGTCGGTCTCTCCAACATGATAACGGACGCTGACATGTAGAGGATGCCATTCAGACAGAGACCTGTAAGTAAAGCTGCCCCCTGTATGAAAACAGATATGAAAACCTCAAAGCCTTACGAAGGGTATGACGCTATTGAAGTTGGCGCGTACTCGCTTTTCTCTGATCTTCAAACTCACTCACACAGCCAGTTACAGGGGGACCCACAAGTTACTAGGACTCAGAACCATGAGAGACCTCTGCATTTTCCACATACACCAGTGAAAGAAGCAATAAGTGAAAGAAAAAACCTAGGAGCGAATGGGGATTGAATGCTGAGCTGCGCCTTTGGATTTGTAGTCTGATCCTTACACACTGAATCCAATGAACAGCGTAAATAAATAAAATATGTTTATCTTAAAAATTTACATAATATGCGGGAAGCGACGCAGTAATATACTCTGATGGGAAACTGAGCTAGGTAAACCTACCTAGTAACGTGTAGCAGTCGCTTTCGTCCTGTAACCAGACAGATACCCATAATGGGACACTATGATCCTACAACGTTCGCCAACCAACGTCGTTCGCCACTGAGAGAAGATGGCAAACATATGAAGAGGTTATCCAATCCCATGAAAACGATTCTTCGCATCAGAATGCCATAACGTACAGCAAATAACTAGGCGGGTTTATGGTAAGATTAGAATCAGACATTAATTCAGTCTAAATCACTACAGCCTTGCACCCCAGAAAGTTTATAGTGACCATAGATAAGCGAAGCAGTTCAGCATCTGTGACAGGATGCAATCAAGGAAATGTGACAAGAAAGTCCAGTTTTCAACATGACGTACGAAGCCGTAGCACGGATAACCTGAGGAAATGTTTCAGAGTCTATGAGGCATGGCGAACCCGGCTCCGTAGCTGAGATCTTGTTCTTCTTCCGACGAGGACCGATTTCGTTTTAGTCCCGCTCGATATCATGGGGTTTGCCATAGCACAAATTTTGCATCACGCTGGTGATGCTAATAATATATCTACTTTTCTTCTTTTCATTGATGCATGTTGGCCCTCTTGGAACCTGTGCCCTCCAGCCTTCTTAGTTCTGAATGAGAGAATGGACACCGTGGCCAGGCCTCGGGGTGCGACCATTGTCCACTTTGCCCCCGACCCCTCCTTTTACTATGTATAAAATAAGAGATAGAATGCGTGCCCGAAAAAGTCAGTAACGCACTCTTGGGTGGTTCTGTTCTACTCTTAAGTAATCCGATTCGAATCCTGGTGGAGGACGAAATTTTGATTGCTAGTATTTGGCAATGGGAGAAGAGGTGGTGACGTGAACTTCCCCTGTCACCAGTCTTTTCACAAAGGTCCTGGATTAAATTCCATCTATGGAACCATTTTAACCACCGTGTTGTCAGTTTTATTCCTCTAACGCCCCATGCATATAAATTACATTAAATTCCAGTTTCGATCTTAGGCCATTTTAAAATGTGTGATAATGATAATGTTTGCGATGATCCATTGATACTGTGGACCAATACATGAAGAACTTAAATAGTGAACTTCGCCACAGTGTCTCGTGAGCTGAGAACATGTGACACTGTTGATGTTAATCCATCCGTCGGAGAGGAACCTTAAGCTTGGCGGTCCCATTTGAGTTATTGGAGAGCAGTAAGCTACCTAACAGCACCGGTTTTCACTTTCTCCCTTCTCTCATCATCAACAACACAAACAAACTGTACAACAATCCATACGAGTCAACTCTCACATAACAGCAAAGAATAGTTCCAGTGTACACGGAGGAAGAACAGCTTCCGACGGGCGTCTGGACACACTTTATGGGGCATTCCAGCCAACAATGCCAGACGACATTTGCGTTTTCATTGCTGGCAAATTCCCATGCCGGCACAGTATATCGAAACGACGAATTAGGCAGCGTCCAGCTGAACGGGGCGTCCAGTGACAGAGGCAGTAAAGAAGACGGCGGCATAGAGAAGCTGGCGATGATCTGCTTGAGGCTGCCGCCTGAAGATAAATGTCTTCCTCCTGTTACAATGCTACCTTCGTATTTACAAGGGGGTCGACTTGCGTGAACTGCATTCACTTTGACTAGCAACTGCCGATTGTGGCTGAGCCGCTAAATCTGCGATGACCATGGTGCCTGCAGTCAATGTGTTTTCATCCATAAATGCCAAAGATGTGGGAGAGGCATAAGTCTTACACCATATTGGAGCCTACCAACGGCTTAGCAGTCCAGGCGATCGTTTGATACACCTTGACCGCCCAGGCATGGAATTACGGCACCCAAGATAATCTCTGTGGATGAGGCGTGCAGAGAACAGTGGTATTCGTCTGGAACAGCGGCTTCTGTAGATGACAGTAAGGTTCAAATGGCTCTGAGCACTATGGGACTTGACATCTGAGATCATCAGTCCCATAGGACTTAGAACTACTTAAACCTAACAAATCCTAAGGGCATCACACACATCCATGCCCAAGGCAGGATTCGAACTTGCGACCGTAGCAGTCGCGCGGTTCCGGACTGAAGCGCCTAGAACCGCTCGGCCACCGCGGCCGGCTGTCAGTAAGGAACTGGTCCTCGATGACTGTTACAATCCGCCATAGCCGAGGGCGATCACTGTCATCAACACATTACTGACCAAGACATGTGAATGCGGTGTCTTTGTACCCGAACTGACATTCACATTACAGAAAGTGGAAGACGCAGTGTCTGTGCAACTTCGATGACGGAGTTTCTTACCTAAAGGCACCAACATGTGGTCGCTATGATATGCAATGACTCCGTACGATTTACTGTCACTCTGAGATTCATAATAAAGTCAGAATCTGTCACGTAACACGCGAACTGTTTATTTGATGCCCATGTTTTGTAAGATAACCTTCTGCAGTATCATAGTGATAGTTTTCCTCCCTCAGTGGAGCCTAAATGTCATGCCATCGTTTAGACTCCGAAAAAAAAACGACAAAATCAATACAGGATTCCAGCAGATTTCATGTGAGATCACATACACAAAACCGTAGATCGTGGAATTCTTGGATGCTTCCTTTATTCGTTACGGTGACCCACTGTTGGTCGGTTACGTCGATCACGGCGCCATTAGATCTACAAAGTATAAGACCTGCAGTAAAGTGAAAACCTGCCGAAATACTACTGGACTCAAATATTGCTTTAGCTCTTACGCACATTTTGAAGCTGTCAGATAAACGGTTCGTTGTAGGCTGTTACAAGGAGAGGAGGATTTAGGTGAAAATGAGATGAAAGGTAGGATACTGCGAGACAGACCAGTGAAAAACCTAAGTGGGAAACAGGCCCAAAGAGTAGACGACATTCCCTCAGAATTATTGAAATCCTTAGCAGACCTAGCCGTGATAAACCCATTCCACGTCGTATGCAAGATGTATGACACAAGGGTGATACCGTTAGATTTCAAGAGGAACGTAATTATTCCAATTTCAAAGAAAGTAGGCGTTGACAGATTTGAACACTACGGAATCACTCTAATAAGACACGATTCCGAATATTGATACGAATTAAGGATCAACGGAAGCGTCATTTTTTGTTCGTCATTTTGGGTGTTTTGGGATCTTGGTGTGTCCTTTTTTACTGTTATATTTAGCTTGTCCCCTCCCTAAAACCCCCAATTTCCCTCGGTTGACCCATTAGTTTGTATTTTTGGAGGGAAATGTTATTGTCTTATTTATACGTATTTTCGTGTGTTCCGCCATGTGTATGTAGTGACAATATAGGCGCCATATTGGAGACGCTTAGAATAGCCATTTCCGCCATATTGATGACGTCATGGGTCAAAGCAGACGGGTGGAATCAGACACTTCCATAATCCCCGAATTAATTACGGGGAATGGCAAAACTATTAAAGACGACCTTGAACGAGATCCGTTTTAGGTTCCGGAGAAATGTATGAACGCACGAAGCAAATCGGATCTTACGGCTAATCTTAGAAGGTAGATTGAAGAGAAGGAAATATTCATTTATAGATTTAGAGAAAGCTTTTGACAATTGTGATTGGGCTAGACTCCGAAATTTTGTAGGTAATAGGGATTAAATACATGAAGCGAAATATTACCTACAGTTTGTACAGAAACCATGCTGCAATTATAACAGTCGAAAAACGTGAAGGGGAAGCAGTGGTTGAGAAGGCAGCGAGTGAGGTTTGTAGACTCTCCCTGATGTCATTCAATCTGTACACTGTGTAAGCAGTAAGGGAATGCAAGGTGAAATTTAGAAGTTGGATTAAAGGTCAGTGACACGAAACAGAATCTTTAACGTTTGCCTATGAGATTGTAATTCTGTGAGAGACAGCAAACCACCTGAAAGAACAGTTGAACGGAACGGACAATGTCCTGAAGAGAGATTATAAGATGAATACCAGCGAAAATAATACGAGGGTAATGGAGTGAGGTTGATTAAAATCATGCGATGGTGAGGGAATTAGATGACAGTAAAAGTAGTAGACGAGTTTGGTATTTGAACAGAAGAATAACTGACAGAGGCCGAAACAGGATGTAAAACACAGTTTTTGTGATAGCAAGAGAAGCGTTTCTGAAAAGTTCGGGAACTGCACCGCTATTTTTAAAGATTACATTGACATTTTTTGTGCGTTACATCTGCTTCGCCTAATCACTATCATTCGGTCACGATGTGTTCATCTTCTTCTTCGATGAAAACTGCCACATTCGCACTTCAGATATATAAGCTACAGTCGCAGACAGCTCTATTAATAACTACAGCACAGTCTGATAAAATTGTATGGGCGTTTTATTCTGCAATGTCACCACAGAGTATTTTATAACATCTTTATAACGTTATCTAGTTTATTTTCAGTGCTGAGTGTAAAATTAAATACAATGTTTTTAAAATGTATTATTACAGAACGATCTGTGTAAAGAAAACTGCTCTCAGAGATTTGTTTTGCGCAATTTTGACCGCAATTTACGATTATTTAAATCCAAAAGAAAGTGTTTTACTTCCAAACTTAACGAAAGTAACCACATCAGAGTTCGGCAACTAACACCAAAAGACCGCATAACATGAAAACTCCCGTAAATAAATCCGTAAATAATCAACCCTTCGTTACTCGTGCAAAAATTCCTGACATCGTCACTCGCTTGGATGACAGGTGTCATCCACAAAGCAAGAGGTCTATTTGTAAACTTTGAACGGTCTTTATGACAGATTTTATGATGTTTTTTTTATCAAATCTAAATATAATAATTTAATATTTGTACACAGTATAATATATTCTAACGTTTGAAACAATTCGACCATTCGAAGAACAATATCTTCAGCTGAATTACTGGCATTGCATGGTCCCTCTGGTTGCTTACCGACGTACGGTTTATGCTGTTTTTATATCAACCAAAGCAAACACTTTTAATCCATACTTCGCTTGTTTGCTAGAAATATATTGCCTGAAATGGGCAGTTTCCTCTAAATGCCAAAAGCTGTTCGTCGACAGTAAGATATTCACTAGGTGAAAAATATTTTTGTCAATTGTTCGTGAATAGTTAAAGTACCGATACCTCTCTTACAGCAGCCAACTCGTCAATCTCTCTCTGAACACCTCTGTCATGGATATTATCAAACATCAGACATCTCAACAGAACCCTGAATCGGTTTTCACTTATGCATAACTAACATGATTCAAGTCTGTTACCCTTTGAGGTATCCCACAATTTCGACATACTCTTCCTAGTACATCTCAAACCAATGAAACATCTGATCTCTGTCGCATCTGTTTCTTTAGCGTCCCTTTCCCTAGAGAAGATACCACGAACTTAATTGACGTATATATTAGTGCATGTTGCGATAATCCTTATTACGTTTTCATCTAAGAACAAATTCAGAATTTCTATTTCTGTCTTTTTTATACGAGCTTGATTTTTTGGTCCACGCGAATGCGTAATAATATTACAAGATATGCTTCTAACATTTGTAGGATATTTATTTTTCCTCCGATTAGTTATTCCATATTTCCCTAAAAAAATGCACCCTCTTGAGTTACTTCTTCCTGTGATATACACTCCTGGAAATGGAAAAAAGAACATATTGACACCGGTGTGTCAGACCCACCATACTTGCTCCGGACACTGCGAGAGGGCTGTACAAGCAATGATCACACGCACGGCACAGCGGACACACCAGGAACCGCGGTGTTGGCCGTCGAATGGTGCTAGCTGCGCAGCATTTGTGCATCGCCGCCGTCAGTGTCAGCCAGTTTGCCGTGGCATACGGAGCTCCATCGCAGTCTTTAACTCTGGTAGCATGCCGCGACAGCGTGGACGTGAACCGTATGTGCAGTTGACGGACTTTGAGCTAGGGCGTATAGTGGGCATGCGGGAGGCCGGGTGGACGTACCGCCGAATTGCTCAACACGTGGGGCGTGAGGTCTCCACAGTACATCGATGTTGTCGCCAGTGGTCGGCGGAAGGTGCACGTGCCCGTCGACCTGGGACCGGACCGCAGCGACGCACGGATGCACGCCAAGACCGTAGGATCCTACGCAGTGCCGTAGGGGACCGCACCGCCACTTCCCAGCAAATTAGGGACACTGTTGCTCCTGGGGTATCGGCGAGGACCATTCGCAACCGTCTCCATGAAGCTGGGCTACGGTCCCGCTCACCGTTAGGCCGTCTTCCGCTCACGCCCCAACATCGTGCAGCCCGCCTCCAGTGGTGTCGCGACAGGCGTGAATGGAGGGACGAATGGAGACGTGTCGTCTTCAGCGATGAGAGTCGCTTCTGCCTTGGTGCCAATGATGGTCGTATGCGTGTTTGGCGCCGTGCAGGTGAGCGCCACAATCAGGACTGCATACGACCGAGGCACACAGGGCCAACACCCGGCATCATGGTGTGGGGAGCGATCTCCTACACTGGCCGTACACCACTGGCGATCGTCGAGGGGACACTGAATAGTGCACGGTACATCCAAACCGTCATCGAACCCATCGTTCTACCATTCCTAGACCGGCAAGGGAACTTGCTGTTCCAACAGGACAATGCACGTCCGCATGTATCCCGTGCCACCCAACGTGCTCTAGAAGGTGTAAGTCAACTACCCTGGCCAGCAAGATCTCCGGATCTGTCCCCCATTGAGCATGTTTGGGACTGGATGAAGCGTCGTCTCACGCGGTCTGCACGTCCAGCACGAACGATAGTCCAACTGAGGCGCCAGGTGGAAATGGCATGGCAAGCCGTTCCACAGGACTACATCCAGCATCTCTACGATCGTCTCCATGGGAGAATAGCAGCCTGCATTACTGCGAAAGTTGGATATACACTGTACTAGTACCGACATTGTGCATGCTCTGTTGCCTGTGTCTATGTGCCTGTGGTTCTGTCAGTGTGATCATGTGATGTATCTGGCCCCAGGAATGTGTCAATAAAGTTTCCCCTTCCTGGGACAATGAATTCACGGTGTTCTTATTTCAATTTCCAGGAGTGTATATTAATCATTTTCTGACACTTCTTGTTCTGTTCCTCAATCATGACCGCTTTTGTGAACACAATCCTCAGTCTTTCAGTCAGCGCTATCACTGTGGGCATCTTCATCACTCAGCTCATTGAACCATTCCAGCCATACATTAGGATTTCTACTAAATTCTGTCCGAGGTTATTTTGCCTTTGACATCTCCTCCATAATCTAAAAATAAAGAAAATACTAGGTAACACGGAAGGTAACTGCACTCAGTTTCAGTACGTCTAAATTTGCGCACATAAAAGAGTGATTGAATCTAGGAAAGCAATAAAGCAATACGGACTTCGTTTCAGATTGTGGCAGCAGAGCTCGCACGGATGAAAACTGTCCTCCAGACTATAATAATGTTTCATAAACAATGTATCTTTCGTAACTGAAAACCAACAATGATTGGAGCTAACAGCCGGAGAGTTAACAGAAAGGTACTGAAAATGGCGCGAACTCAATCCAGCGCTGTCAGACAAAATTGAGCGGGAAAGTCATGTGGATGACGAGTGTCATCCGCGCGAGCAACGGAGGGTTAATGACATGGCTATAATTTTGTTCACTTCTAACTGAATAACTCGCATTTGGAAATGATAATGCCCTAATACGACGTCTTAAAGAATGTAAATACTGTTTACGTAGTTGACAACTATCAAAATCAAAAATCCCGCCGTTAGCGTGCGTTGCACTAATAGCGAGCGAGCAGCTTTGCTATGATTTTTCGGGGCGGGAAAGTAACGGCGGACGCCACAATTTACGCGGTATAGCACGTACCACAACAAACACGTACATGCGCCCAATAAAAACTCTGCACACGTTTATGAAAACACAGGCTCAAAAAGAACAAGTAGAAACACATGCAATAATAGCTACAATAAAATAAAGGACAAAGATAGGCGCAGAAAATTACAATAACTACTGTTAATGGTAGGTCAGCAATGTCGAAACACATAATACACTTCACTGAAGTTACATCTAGTTCTAAAGAAAGCTTGTAAGAAGAGAAGATTGTCACAAAAGAAGAAGAAGCTACATTTAACACTATTCGAAATTCTTTGTGTCTTTTTCAGGGAGTGAGCGCTTGGCGTTGCAGCTTAACTTTTTGTAGACGATGTGTCCTGACGTCAGCGACAGCTCGTTGGTACTGGCAGCATAATTATTATGGCTCCATTATGAAATGCCAGGGATACACCCTCTTGATTGGTACAGGCCCTACCGTTCAATGTTATTATCCTCCTTTACGTCTCTGTGGTCAAAGGATGGTCCCACGTACAGGTAATCGTTGTGATAGATCCAATTTCGTATGTGCTGTTTCTAGCGTTCCGTACACGGTTTTAAAACACCATAGTATTCAATTCCACCCGCTGATCGCTATATTACAGTCTGTATATTTTTAGCAATCACGATAGCGAATTTACAGTTCTGACGAAAACAATGCCACACGTCACAGTCTGCAAATCTCCACAGTACATTCAACGTGTCAATGCTTGCGGCGACTCATTAAGTTGCACACGAGGTAATAAGTTCAAGGTACCTACATTAGTTCGTGCAGTTCGGTTTTCTGCAAAGAGTTCAGTTCTCACAGGACAAGTGACAGTAGATTCGCGCAAGCATTATCACTGCTGTTTATAGTACTCCACGAAACTCACACCACTCACACAGTCTAACGTTTTGGTCCACAGCGTCCACCCTGAAGTTTAGTTTAATCTGTGACCGCAAAATAAGAAGGCGGCCATGAATTTTCGTGTGATTCTGTCAACCATCTTTGCACAACATAAACGGTGCCTACGCCACGACACCACACACATTCTGTCTCTACTGTTCGACTGCAACTGCAGGTATCGATATCGCTCTCGCATCACGGTTCATATAACAGTGCTGCATATTACATTTGGTTTTACACAGCACATTACGCATAAGCATGACGAGGGAAGTGAAACACAGTTAAAAGAGACTATTGTAGTAAGACCAATAAAGCAAAATATAGTAATATTTCATACTACAGAACAAAAAACAAAATTCTAGACCATCAAAGATACACGTACAAGCAAAATGAAGCACAAGAAAAGAGAGAAGAAAAAGAAAAAAAACATCTCTCATAATGACCAGCTAAATATGCTTTCGTAAGACGTTATCAGAGGAGGCTTGCATGGCCTGACGAGAATTGACTCCTTCATGTAGCAAAATATTTTTAGAAGCACGTTGCTGTTTACTTAAAATATGTCAGTCATTCAACTAAATTTAGTAATACACCGGATATTACACTAGTGACTTTCTTACGTGACTGAAGTAAGCACCTGCACGGTGATCAATCACAAGTCCAATTCGTGCAAGGTTGTCAAGAGCGAACAATGGTAGCCAACACAGATTATAAACTGAAGCCTAGTCTGTTGTAAACTTAACAATAACTGTCCAGTCGTAAACCAACAGAACTTCACAACCACAGTAGATCCGATGTAGTGAGACTGTATACGGCATGCGACTAAAAGCTTCGCAAGCAATAAATTGTCTACCTCGCTGTCAGATTTATTGTACGGAACAGGCCAAAGGCTTTATGGCTGGCGTGTGTCGTGCCAGTCGAGCGCTTTGTTCGACTAACACTACAACGAAATCTTCTCCAGTTACGGTATCAGTCTCTCATACTTATCCTGAAGATAACCGGCAACAGATTCGATGAATTTTTCCTTCGAAACTTCGTCAGATTCTCAGAAATATTGTATTCTCATACAGTTTATGACTCCTTCCAGGCCGGCCGGAGTGGCCAAGCGGTTCTAGGCGCTTCTGTCTGGAACCGCGCTACCGATACGGTCGCAGGTTCGAATCCTGCCTCGGGCATGGATTGTGTGGTGTCCTTAGGTTAGTTAGGTTTAAGTAGTTCTAAGTTGTAGGGGACTGATGACCTCAGCTGTTAAGTCCCATTGTGTTCAGAGACATTTGAACCATTTGAACTCCTTCCGGAGGTAAATTCAGTATTTTCGCTTCTTCATCGCAAACCGGCGAAGACACAAGCATTTACTTTAGCAGAACGTTTAACCTTTTGAGGAAGGTTTTCCAGTAAACTCCTTGTTTTCATCCAGTCTGCAGGACGGTGAATATATGCTGCGAGATTTTTGGGCTGAATAATTTGGCAGACAAAAAACTCTCTGCCTCAAGCTACATGTGTTCTACGAGGTTCAACAGGGGATTTCCATACACCTGAGCAAAAAATCCACCTGATTTTCTTCGAATCACGGGAGCCTTATTATGCTGATATGTAAAAAATCCAGTTAATAACAATAGTCAAAAGAATGTATATGCTGACACTTTCGAATTTGTTCGCACGAACTTCTAGGTTCATTCTGACTCCCATAGATATTGATGGTGGTACATCAGAGTAACAGACCTCTACAATCTTCTCACTGTAATTTACTGCTGTCACGGTCAGGTCCTCATACTTTCCTGTGTTGCGCCTTATCGATTTTCCAGTGACATAATGTTCGTTAATTAACAAAAACAAGGTGCGTCTGTAGGGCTGTGTTTGAGCACGACTCATGGTTCCAACAGTTTACGTCACAGTTTGGGAAAGTACGGGTTCTCTTCGATCTCTTGATCGGCCTGCGATCTAATGGCTTTCGCTGATACTATAAGAACGACCTGCCTTAGCGTTTTTAATCCACTATTGAGTTTAATATTAAAAATTACTGTGAAACAGGGCTGAAATGTCTTTTAGTGTGCAGGTCTTGTGTAACAACGGCAATTAACAAGTAAATGAAAGATTTCTATCATGAATCTGTCTAATTCTGGAGCTTTCCCTCAATCTGGTGACGTTTTTATCTGTTGTTCTGATATGTGGACAGGGACTGAATTGCTCATGTGTGACCTACTCGGCAAGTCTTTAAAACATTGTAATGGTTTCAGTCGCGTGTTACTGTATTGGAGAATATTTTCGTCTTTGTTATCGTAATATTAAAATCAACACAATTGTTTAAATATTCATACATACCGGCAATCTATGAGAACTTGTGTTGCAAATAAGTTCGCCCGCAATAGGAGTTTGTGCAGTGGTAGAAGCACAAAATTATCGAATTTTAAATTTAATGCAAAGCCATAGCCTACCGTTCTGGCTAGTCCGTAGTTTCTTGCATATCCCTTGCAATTGCGCCGTGCGAAGTCAAAGCATGACATGAATCGAACGCTACCGTGTATCGGGAAACCTTGAGCCTGTTCGAACGCGAGTATTGTTTAGCCAACCCTGGGAGTCTGAATTCTACCGTTAGATTTTAAGAGGTTCGTCTGGATTGTTTGCTGTTTTGTTACAATTAACCCTTGCTCTCCGCTGACTCTTTGCGGAGTAATTCATTCGTTTTGTTACTCAGCGAAGTTAGACTGAAAGAAGTGACTCAATGTTAAGATGCCAGACTTTCATCCGGTGTGTATAGGGTTCAGACTCCCTTAATCGGTCATCCAGGTATATATTTCCTCTATATCGATTGAGGCCACAACGTGAAAGTTTCCTCGAACACGAATAGTAAATCCTCTTTCTCAGAAATAACTTAACGCCTATTAAAAAAATGAATTGGAGGGGGTGCACACTGAATGCCTCCTGTCTGACATGATAACGTTGAAATTTTCTAATTGCGGTTAAAGTTTTCTAAAGCTAACTTAACTTGAATGTGTTATGGCGACAGTGAAATGTTATTGGAATCTTTTGGTTTCTTCGTCTGTTTGCTCTGATTTAGGGTTCATAGGGAGGAATATAGTTAGTCGTTTCTTCCCTCACTCGTTTTGCGATCGTAATTGGACAGGAAATGACTAGTAGTGTTACAGGGTACCCTCCACCACGCAGCGCACGGTGACTTGCGAAGTATCGCTGTGCAGATGAAAGCTATCACCATTACTTCTGAGTGGCGTGAAACTGAACATAGACGAAGTGAAGGAACTATTACCTTCAAAGCAAAGTAAATCACGATGGGCGAAGCAATGAGGATGTAAACAGCGGCCAAATAAAGGCAAGGAGGACATACCCAGCCGAAAGAAGTCTGTTGGTATTAATCGTCCATCTTAATCTGAGGTAGAAATATACATCTAGAGCGCAGTACTCTATGGAAGTGAATACTGGGCTTGAAGAAAACCGAAGAAGGAGGTAATAGAAGCATTTGAGGTGTGGTGCTACACAAGGATGCAGAAAACTATATGGGCAGATAAGAAGCGAGGAGTTTTCCCGCAGAATCGGCAAGGAAAGGATTTGTAAAACACTGTTAAGACAGTAAGAAACAGCTTGCATGGTACTGGAAGGATCTTGGGCGGGTAGAAACTGGAAAGCAAAACTTAAGTAATACACCCAACAAATAATTAAGTACTTTGTGCACCGATCCGTTTTATTGTCCTTCCGTGTACTAGCGCAAGAAGTTCACTCACCCATGATGAATTCCAGGTAAAATCGACCTACCTGGAGAGACCTATATCGTCCTTCATCTGTAAAGGTGTATAAAGAAACTGATAATTCAGGTTCCTGGTCAGACTAAACTACCAAATAAGCAACAAACATTGAATATAAATTCCTTCATTGTCATTTCTATCTACAAATCACTACCACCAAGTCTATATTAGTATACAATTTTCAGTACAAAAGAACGATACACAAGAGAGTCTGCACTAATCCACTCACGCTTGCAGTGCAATCACTCTCTAGTGGCCAGTTTAAAGTTTTCGCTCTGACCTGATTCCGAGAAGATACACACCTTGACTTGTAGCACGAATGCTCTCGCATACGCTTTGGAAATTCTCACTTCGCAAGATTTCGGTTATGTTTGCGCAACACGCGACAGGTGGATGCAAACGCTACTCCCGAGATGAAGAAGCCGGAACAGTAAAGGAAGTCGTGGCGCGCCCACGAAACAAGTCAAAAAACGATGAGGAACGAAAAAGTTTTGATTTTTGTTTGAGAGCTGATTGTAAAGATCCTTATGCCGCATTGCAATGATTAATACGGGTGTCACAGGATGGACGGACAATTTTCAGGAATGAGACAGGAACGATCATTAGAAGCAAAAAAAAGACTAGTAAATTCGGGCTTTAAAACAAGTACCATATGAGCTAGGAGCATTTTTTCTTCAATACTGTGCAACAAATTCTTCTACTGCAAGTTCTTTGCTTTCCGTGTGTTGGAAGGACGTAGCATGAACCAAAACCAAAAATGTCTAGTACATCTACTTCTAATTCTATATCTACATGGATACTCTGCAAATCACATTTAAGTGCCTGGCAGAGGGTTCATCGAACCACCTTCACAATTCTCAATTATTCCAATCTCGTATAGCGCGCAAAAGAATGAACACCTATATCTTTCCGTACGAGCTCTGATTTCCCTTATTTTATCGTGGTGATCGTTCCTCCCTACATAGACCGGTGTCAACAAAATATTTTCGCATTCAGAGGAGAAAGTTGCTGATTGGAATTTCGTGAGAAGATTCCGTGGCAAACGAAAAACGCCTTTCTTTTAATGATGTCCAGACCAAATCCTGTATCTCTCCCATATTTCGCGATAATACAAAACGTGCTGACCTTGTTTGAACTTTTTCGATGTACTCCGTCAGTCCTATCTGGTAAGGATCCCACTCCGCGCAGCAGTATTCTATAAGAGGACGGACAGGTATAGGCAGTCTCCTTAGTAGGTCTGTTACATTTTCTAAGTGTCCCGCCAATAAACCGCAGTCCTTGAGTAGCCTTCCCCACAACATTTTCTATGTGTGCCTTCCAATTAAGTTGCTCATAATTGTAGTACCTAGGTATTTTGTTGAATTTACGGCTTTTAGATTAGACTGATTTATCGTGTAATAGAAGTGTAACTAGTTCCTTTTAGCACTCATGTGGATGACCTCACTTTTCGTTATTTAGGATCAACTGCCACTTTTCGCACCATTCAGATATCTTTTCTAGATCGTTTTGCAGTTTGTTTTGATCTTCTGATGACTTTATTAATCGATAAACGACAGCGTTATCTGCAAACAACCGAAGACGGCTGCTCAGATTGTCTCCCAAATCGTTTATATAGATAAGGGACAGCAAAGGGCCTATAACACTGCCTTGGGGAACGTCTGAAGTCACTTTTGTTTTACTCTATGACTTTCCGTCAATTACTACGAACTGTGACCTCTCTGACAGGAAATCACAAATCCAGTCACATAACTGAGACGATATTCCATAAGCACGCAATTTCACTACGAGCCGCTTGTGTGGTACAGTGTCAAAAGACTTCCGGAAATCCAGAAGTACGGAATCGATCTGAAATCTCTTGTCAATAGCACTCAACACTTCATGTGAATAAAGTTCTAGTTGTGTTTCACAGGAACGATGTTTTCTAAACCCATGTTGGCTATGTGTCAATAGACAGTTTTCTTCGAGGTAATTCATAATGTTCGAACACAATATATGTTCCAAAATCCTGCTGCATATTGACGTTAACGATATGGGCTTGTAATTTAGTGGATTACTCCTACTGCCTTTCTCGAATATTGGTGTGACCTGTGCAAATTTCCTGTCTTTGGGTACGGATCTTTCGTCTAGAGATTTTAAGTAAAAATGCGCTGTAAAATACGTTAAGAGCTATGACAACTTGTTCAGTAGAACATATGTGTTTCGCGGTAGCGAAGTTAAGGTATGCACTTGGGAGGCGGAGGCGATATTTACTGGAGTCTTTTTTTCTACTTTTTTTTTAGATGCATATTATCACCTCCTAACACGTGAAAAGCAAAGAGCTTGCAGTAGAAGAGATTTGTTTCACATTACCGAAGACGAACAGGTGCTCATAGCTCTTAAACTACGTATTTTAGAGCCGATGCTTACTAGATTTTTTTTCTTCGAATGATCGTTGCTGTCATTTCCCTCAATACTGACCGTTGCTCCTGAGACACGCTGTACATGATCTTAGACATGTGAAACATGCTGACTGTGTGAACGTTGTCTCTTGGTTCCTCAGATGTCAGACGTTGCGAATACTTTTTAACAAAAGTAACCGTACAGTAGATAGGTTATGTGTCATCGGCTACATATTATTTCTCGTTTATTGGAAGGTATCAGACATAAATCGAAGTTGAAAATCGAATCGAGTCATTTTGCGTTTCGCAACATGCATGATCAGACATTGTCATTTCACAATAGATAATTTGCAAGCAATCGCGAATTTCGAGCTGAGTGAATATCAACAGTCAGACCACTATCGATCAGCTGAGCTCTGATAACATATGTGGAACTGGACATCAGTGCGTGATAAGCGATTAAGAGACAGGTGCGTGTGATCTGATAACGCTGAGCTAACGCAATCTTTCCTGTGAACTACGTATACGACATTTTCAATTAGCAGAAGATAGTCAGTGGAAGACAAAAGTGTCGTGCTAAGTTTCTTCTGTTTTTATGAGTCCTTCGGGAAATTTTTCTTGAATTTTTCCCCCTATTTGTGCCTGAAAGCACGGTGTTGGCTGGTGACTTCAGTCGGTCTCCTCTGCATTCATCACTGACAGGCCACTGGGCAGCCACCTCCGCTAATCTATCCAATAGCTTGTAAGCCTGCAGCTAGAGGGCTGCACGGATAAAAGAGGTGTGATTCGTATCCGCATGTTCATTTCTGTACCCGCATCGGCAACTCTAATTCGTATCCGCGTTTAAAATTTTATAAATAATTTAAAATTGGCCAGAATGAGATTTTCACTCTGCAGCGGAGTGTGCGCTGATGTGAAACTTCCTGGCAGATTAAAACTGTGGGCCAATGCGCGGGATTAGCCGAGCGGTCTTAGGCGCTGCAGTCATGGACTGTGCGACTGGTCCCGGCGGAGGTTCGAGTCCTCCCTCGAGCATGTGTGTGTGTGTGTGTGTGTGTGTGTGTGTGTGTGTGTGTGTGTGTGTGTGTGTGTGTGTGTGTGAGTGTGTGCGTGTGTGTGTTTGTCCTTAGGATAATTTAGGTTGAGTAGTGTGTAAGCTTCCGGACTAATGACCTTAGCAGTTAAGTCCCATAAGATTTCACACACATTTTGAACAAAACTGTGTGCCGGACCGTGACTTGAATTCAATTTAAAATTGTTCTGCACGCTACAACTGTGATGATAGCGCTGGCTACAGATTAAATTTTCGTCTGTCGAAGTCAAACCTCGTATTTTATATTCCACCAATTACGAACGTAGAGGATGATAAACGGTACGTTTTAATATACCACAGCTAGTCATATTCTTGATTCGATCCGTACTTTACAACTTTCTGTCGTAATTATTGAAACTGATCTTGTGAATTTTCTTCGGAACATTTCCGTAGTATCGGAAAGTAAAATGATGTACGCCCGCCCGGTTAGCCATGCTGTCTAAAGCACTGCTTTCCGAGCGGATTTGTGTCCAGGTCCGGTGTGACGGCCAGTCTGTGGATGGTTTTTAAAGCAGTTTTCCATCTGCCTCGGCGAATGCGAGCTGGTTCTCCTTATTCCGCCTCAGTTACACTATGTCGGCGATTGCTGCACAAACACTTTCTCCACGTACGCGTACACCATAACTACTCTACCACGCAAACATTGGGATTACACTCGTCTTGTGTGAGACGTTCCCAGGGGAGTCCACTGGGGGCCGAACCGCGCAATAACCCTGGGTTCGGTATGGGGCGGCGGTGGGGTGACTGGACTGCTGTAGCCTGCTGTGGGATTGTATACCACTGCGGGCTCTGGCGGGGGGCGAAGCCTCTCCGTCGTTTCGAGGTCCCCAATTCCTTGCAATATAATACAATACAAAATGATGTAGCATTAAAAGTTGCATCACGTGTTGCATACTATTGAAAGATTCACTGATTTTACCCCGAACATTATTTGTGCCGTATGTGATAAACAGGAGTCACATCATGAAGCAAAGACTTCAAATGGATGAGAAGTCTTAGTACAACCTTCAGGTAGCTCCGTAGCAGCTTTCGGTAATTGCAAATCTGACGTTTGTTTCTGCAAACGAAACTGGAATAACTCAGGTACAAGACACCTGCTGATACAAATAGCATGCACTTGTAATTGCACACGTGTAATTGTACAGAAAATCAGGAAAACGAGCATGTCGCCAGCCTTAGCCACGGTAGATGTCAACAGCGCACCTACCCTCTCAGAGACGATGCTTATTCAAGTGAATGTAGTCCCACTCCGTCCTAATGTGCCATAACAGTTATTTATAACAGTAAAAGTTTTTACTGTCGAAGGAATGTAATACAGGCAGGCGACATTAAAATACTGACACTGTTCCTTAATTTTCAACCGGAAAATAATTATGATTGCGGGTATCCTCAGATACATCGACAGATATGCGCAAAGAGACAGGCTTTCATCCACATCCTCTTAGATTTCTACCTACGATTAAGTGGTCGGGAAAACTAAAACATTGATGTATCTGGTGTACAACAAACCCACGAAACCAGGCTCCAATTATGTAGTCTGTAAAGATACCACAGTTATTGCCATGTCGAACTGCCTCCCGCCATAAAACCATCACTATGTACTTGCTCAGTGGATACCAAGTACGGTGGCTGCATAGTTTTATGTCAGTTAACTCAGTATATGAACACATCCATACTCACATCCGCGGTGTGATGCATTGAATTAACTCTCCACAACCTCCAGTTAATCTCACTTATCCATGGTAATAGCGGATGACCAGCTAGTTTACAGTGCTCCACTGGCTCCAAAAATTACACGACGGTCGGAGATTACCTCCCACCCCTTTTTTTTTCGGCCTCTTCCGGCTTCTAATCTCTTAAACTGGGATACTGTCTCTGACACCGAAGACCTTGACGTCAACAATTACAATTTACACTGAGGAGATAAAAGTCGTCGGACACCTGCTAACACCGTGTCGGACCTCCTTTTGCCCGGCATAGTCCAGCGACTATGTGGCATAGACTCAACAACTCATTGGAAGTCCCATATAGAAATATTGACCCAGGTTGCCTCTATAGCGGTCCATAATTGCGAAAGTTTTGTCGGTACAGGATTTTGTTGACGGGCTGGCCTCTCGAGTATGTCTTGTAAATTTTGGATGGGATTCGTTATCTGGGTGGCCAAATCAAGCGTTCCAATTGTCCAGAATGTTCTTTAAACCAATCGCGAACGATTGAGGCCCGGTGACACTGCGCATTGACATCCATAAAAAAACTCCATCTCCAAGTAGACGGACATAACCATTTACAGTCAATGATCGATTCATTTTGGCCAGAGAACCCAGCCCATTTCATATAAACACAGCCCACATAATAATAGAGCAATAAGCAACTTGCACTGTGCCTTGTTAGCACCTTGGGTCGATGGCTTCGTGGGGTCTGCGCCACACTCTAAACGTACCATCAGCTCATACGAACTGAAATCTAGACTCATCTGACCAGGCCAGGATTTTCCAATCGTGTAGGTACCTACCGATGTGGTCAGGAATCTTGGAGAGGCACTACAGGCAATTTCGTGCTGTTAGAAAAGCTCGCTTCGATCGTCCGCTACCATAGTCCGTTAACGTCAAATTTCGCAGTCCTGCGCTAACGGATGCGTTCTGCGGTTACTTCACATAGTGTTGCTTGCCTTTTAGCACTGACTACGCAGACGCTGCTGTCCTCGGTCGTTAAGTGAGGGCCGTCGGCACTGCGTTGTCCATGGTAAGAGTTAGAGCCTGAAATTTGGTGTTCTCGGCATACTCTTTACAATGTGGAACTCGGAACATTGAATTCCCTGAAAATTTCACAAATGAAGTGTCCCATGCTTCTAGCTCCAACCATCATCCCGCGTTCAGAGTCTGTTACTTCCCAACGTGCGGCCTTAGCAGTGGCTCTGGCTCTGAGCACTATGGGACTTAACATCTGTGGTCATCAGTCCCCTAGAACTTAGAACTACTTAAACCTAACCAACCTAAGGACATCACACACATCCATGCCCGAGGCAGGATTCGAACCTGCGACTGTAGCAGTCGCGCGGTTCCAGACCGAGCGCCTAGAACCGCTAGACCACCGCGGCCGGCCCTTAGCAATGTTGGAAATCTTTTCACACGATTCACCTCAGTACAAATGATAGCTCCGCCAATGCACTGCCCTTTTATACCTTGTGTACGCGATACTACGGCTACCCGTATGCGCATATCGCTATTCCATCAAGTCATCTCAAAGTATCTGTTCTTCTCCTACAAACTCACCTATCTATTCAGGGAAAAGAGCGACAGTCTAAAAAATATGAGGGGCCAGCCTGTACCTCATTCAAGAGGTACAATTATTGCAGTTTTCCGCACTTTCACAATATCAATAACACTGCAGGGAAAGGATGTATAAATTCTAAAATAAGTGTGTGACAAAGCTGTTTTAGCGAACAGTAAAGAAGTCTCTAGTGGATAGTAAAAATAGCTCAAACTTTAGTTTAGGATAGACGGAAGTTAAGACAAATTTTTGACAAAAGCAACTGCGGTAGTACCCCAAGCAAGTATTTCAGAGCCATTAGTGTTCACAACATAGCCGCGCGGGGTAGCCGCGAGGTCTGGGGCACCTAGCACGGCCCGCGTGGCTCCCCCTGTCGGAGGTTCGAGTCCTCCCTCGGGCATGGGTGTGTGTGTGTGTGTGTGTGTGTGTGTGTGTGTGTGTGTGTGTGTGTGTTGTCCTTAGTGTAAGTTAGTTTAAGTTAGGTTAAGTTGTGCTTAAGCTTAGGAACCGATGACCTCCGCAGTTTGTTCCAATGAGACCTTACCACAAATTTCCAGAATTTCACAACATAAAGAGTGAGCCAGAACTCCGCAGACAAACTTTCACAGGTGGTAGTATGGACCAAAACAAGAAAAAAAGCGACTATTAAATCATGGGCTCTAAAATGTACACCATAACAGGTATGAGCACTTGTTCAGTAGAAGAGATGTGTCTTACAGTAGCGAAGATGAACAGATGCCTATAGCTCTTAAGGCATACAGTTTATATATGTTTATGAGACTCTTCTTTGTTTTGGTCTAATCTTTCATCTCTGAAAGTTTGTCGGTGAAGTTCTGATTCACCCTGCATGTAAATGACCAAGTAGATATCGTCGGAAGGTCTCTAAGACTGTCTACGTTCATCCTATTCAGATGGCCAAACCACACCAGCTGTTTTTGTTGGATGTCGTCTCAGATATTCCTATCCATTTCCATCCTTTGTCGGATTAGTCATCCAGCGCAGATCATATTCATTTTGTGTTAATACAATCTGGTCATCTGAAGAAACCCCACACACTGCTGCAGACTCTTATTCACCTCCAATTCTTACTCTCGCAGTGCTATTTTCACTTAATTTCCTAACAGTCTGTAGCAAGCTTTGTGTTAAAACGTGAAGATATACCTCCCACAGTACTAGAGGGACTGTAGAAGGTAAAAACTGTAAGGGACGACAAAGATTGCTTTCTTTATGGTAATTTCATCCTCTTGACTCATATGGGCAGGGGTGGGCTATTAGCAGTACAACATCCTCTCTTCGGCCAAGAGGTTTTAAAAATATAAAGAATACAAAAATAAGTATTATTAAAATGTGAAAAATCTACAATGATTTTTAAAAACTGTAAAAAATTGTATTATGTTTCCTTTTACGTAAAAACAGTAAGACTTATTTAGAAATAATGTGAAATGATAAAAAGTTAAACAATGCACTTTCGTCTAACAGGTGAAGGATTTCCATTGGGAGAAAAGGATTCATGGAAGAGAGAATGTGCTCTATAGAGCTGAGGGTAGAAGGAGTGGGATAGGTAAAGGTGGTTAGGGAAGAGGGAGGAAGGGGAGGGGGAGCCCAGATGTGGAGTTGGATATATGAAGAATTGTAGCTGGTAAGGAGGATAGATATCAGGGCAGATCTTATTGTCTAGGAGTGGAAGTCGACTGAAGTTGCGCTGGGTAGAAAGTGTAGTGTGTGTAGGGGCGCGGTGGCACACCAGGACTGGTGATCTCAGGGGAAATAATGGGGTTTTTGGAATCTAGTTTGCGAATAGTGTAGGATATGCAGAGGTGTTTGATAGGGGAAATGAGGGGTGGAAATTTTATGAGATGGTAGAGGATCCGCGTGGAGGAATTAGCGAGGCGATGTGCACGACGTTCAAGGATGTTGAGGCACTTATACAACTTTGGTGGGGTGGACACTCATGCGATATTAGTATAGGAAAGGACAGGTCGGATCAAAGTTTTATAACAGTGGAGGATTGTGGTAGGATGTAATCCCCACGTTTGGACAGTTAGTGTTAGTAGTTTTATTCGTGGGTTTTCTTTTTGCTGATTAATGAATAGGGTTTCCATGTTATTTGCTGGACGAACGTTAGTACAAGGGATTTTAGCGTGTGACGGATTGGAACACATCCAACAGTTGAGGGTGTAGGGTGCTACTGTGAGATGAAGATGATGCAACAGGTGAAGAATTCGTGAAGGGCAGTATCAGACCAGTCAGAAGACTGACGACCCAGAGAACAAGTAACCTCCGGTTATGCAAGCACTCCGGGGTTAATCTAAGCTCTCGTGTTTGTTGCAGCCTCGGTGGACAGCAGCACGGGGTGCGAGGCGGCCATGCAGTGCGCCGGCCGCCTGGGTCTGGGCGTGGAGTGCCACGACAGCGTGTGTCGCTGCGGACCCGGGAGCCACTATCTGCACGGCAGCTGCCGCCGGTCCGCAGGTCAGTGCCCACACCTCTAGTTTGTTGCAAACAGCGTATCTAGCTACCAACCTCGACCAGATGGTATTCACTCGGAAGCACTGAGAAAACTAGCACTGCAGATCACCCCGTTCCTAACAAAGTTACTGAACGACTGTTCAATTAACCAAAACAAATTATCAAAGTATAACACCGACACAAAACAGTGATCCGTCTTCGAATCACAACTACATACAGGAATAATACAGAAAACAACTGAAATAAATTCCTACTAGTCTCCGCCAGAGACTTCTCCGATATACCAAGCCTAATGCAGAGATCAGCGAGAAGATCCAAGCCGGGCTCCCGGTGCGGCAGCTATCCACGTCTGCTGGCGGTCGATGAACTACCGATGTGCGGCCGAGTGCCGGCCTTTATAGCGCTTCGGCGGATGAGTACAGCGGAACTATTTTCCATCACGTGGTTTGACCCGTGAAAATAGCTCCAGGATCTGCAGTGACCTCTTCCTTATGTTCCTGTGGGCCATTAGTGGCCCCTGGTGGCCCCTGGTGTCTTTGCTGTGTTGTTGTTGTTGTTGTTGTTGTGGTTGTTGCTGTGGCCTATCATCAATATTGCCTGCCGGTTGTGTAGTGCTTCGGTGTGCCTGCGAGGCGAGCAACCCGCGGCTGCAGGCTATCAGTTTGGTTGCTGATACTCTAGGCGCCGTGATGTCTGGTGGAGAAGGCCACAGCACAGCGGACCGGGATCCTTCAGATTCAAAGACTTACAGGCCAATATGGCTAATAAACACCCCTTGCAAACACACAAATCTCTCAGGGGTATGAGCCAACACCAATTTGTTTTCAGATCTGGCAGATCGATAGATGATGCCATTAACCAGGCCCTACACATAGCTAATACTACAACACGGAAGCCGCGCGAGGTAGCCGCGCGGTCTTGGGCGCCTTGTCATGGTTCGCGAGACCTTCCCCGTTGGAGGTTCGAGTCCTCCCTCGGGCATGGGTGTGTGTGTTGTCCTTAGCGTAAGTTAGTTTAATTTAGATTAAGTAGTGTCTAAGACTAGGGACCGATGACCTCAGCTGTTTGGCCCCATAGGAACTTACCACCACCACAACACAGAAATACGCCATGGCAATAATGATTGACATTGCCGGGGCATTCGATAATCTCTGGTGGCAATGTTCCAGAGATTAAGACATCTGGAGGTACCGCAATCACTGTACAACAGTTTCCTAGACTACTCTAAAGACAGAGCAGTCGAATGGCATATGGACAGCCGGAAAGTAATTAGAACAATCGCCAAAGGCTGTCCTCAAGGGTCGATCTGCGGCCTCATCTTCTGGGACATAACAATCGAAGCCCTCATACAACTTCTGGACGGGGATGACAGGTCAGACGGCATTTTCGCCTACGCAGATGACCTATTAGTTGTAGTCACTGCAAACAACAGAGCCCAGTTAGAACAGAAGGCCAGTTGAATACTACAAACTATTACACAATGGTGTCAAAACAATAAACTCAGGATAGGCGAAAACAAAACAACATACACATTACTGAAAGGATCACTCCAACGGAATCCTTCGGTTAAAATTGGGGACACAAACACCGAACGAGCACACGTTACGCGCTATCTTGGGTATGCATTAATGAAAAATTGAATTTCCACGAATACATAAGGCTAACTACAGGCAAAGCAGAAAAAATACTACACAAACTGGTGAGGCTAAAATAAACAGTACAGACAACCTCTACCAGTTATACGGACATACCACCGTGCGCTCTTCGAATCAGTACTTAGCTTCGCAGCTAGCACTTGGGCACTAAACTGAAACTGGTCACCAATAAAGCATCAGACTGACGAGGGCAGAGAAGTGTTCTAGTTAGGCTGTCTCGAGCATTCGGTACCACCTCAGTAGATGTACTGTGTGTGGTGCTCGGAATATCCCCCTTAGATATCACGATCAAATATAGAGCTGCAAGATCCTGGTTATAGATGGGGAGACTAGATAAGGTACACACAATAACTGGTGTGCCGATAGAGACAATGCGTCACCTTAAAAGTTGGCGTTTGGATACGTGACAAGATGAGTGGGCTGTGATAAGGGAAGTAGACTGTTCGACTTCCTTCCCGACGTAAGGAAGTAGTTGAGAATGAAACATATCGATCCCAGCCGCGGTATGGTAATTTCTTAACCGGACACGGATCTTATCCCACGTACTTGAACCGGGTGAGTCTGAGGCAGACACCTATGCGCACATGCGGTGAAGATGGTCACCCAGAACACACTGTCTTTTCCTGCGGGCAATAGGCGAACAATATACATACGCTACACTTAGACTACACAGAAACAGACGTAGATATACACAGCAATGAGAGACGAAGAACAATGGGCACAATTAAACGTACTGACAAACAGTATTTCAAAAGCAACTCATGAAGAGTACCTGCGGGCACGACATAAGAGACATGGCTGTACGCAACGTAACAACAATCTCCAGAGGGTGGACAGCGATACCCACAGTGACAGCGGAAACAGTGACAATGAGGAGGAACAGGAGGGGGAAGACGAGATGTGACAGTAAATAAGCATAACGTGCTCGCGATCTAGCCAAGAAATCACCAAATGCTGTAAACGGATGAGCACCTAAGGTTAATGCTTAAGGTTACTAATACATAGAATTAGCAATACTAATTCTCTACTAGTTGCCATTTGTGTGTGTGTGTGTGTGTGTGTGTGTGTGTGTGTGTGTGTGTATGACTGGCGGTCAACAGCTCGAAGAAACCATTCCGAGGTATTCACCGTCAGTCACAATCGGTGACGGAACTAACAAATCTCTCTTCTATCATATTATCATTTTATATTATTCCCTAAAAAACAACAAAATTTTATTTGTATTTCAATCTTAAATTATTGTTATTCTGAAAAGTATTATTCTTTGTAAATGTTGTAGATAAAACAAAAGAAAAGAAAACTGTAGGAAGATGGAAAGCGAAAATTGTAAAATGTACGACCTGTTTCAAAACATCAGGTAACAGGTCTATAATTTGGCAATAAATAAATAAAAATAAGTTCACAGTAGACGTCAGAGACAGGAACGCAGGCATGAGCAATGTTGACAGAGTAGAGGAAACGAGTGAGAGGGAAGATTCAAGTGATAGGGAGAGGCGGTGTGAATAGACGCCAGTAGTTCCAGTGGTGAGAGACTGAGTGTCGCGATCTGATACACGAGATAGATGGCCACGGCTAGAAAATGCTTGAACATTGCGCCACAAGTAGCGGAAAGCCGCGCGGAGTAGCCGCTCGGTCTGAGACTCCCTGTCACGGATTGCGCGGCCACTCCCTCCGGTGGTTCGAATCCTCCCTCGGGCATGGGTGTTTGTGTTGTTCTTAGCATAAGTTAGATTAAGTGTGTAAGTCTAGGGACACATGACCTCAGCAGTTTGGTCCCTTAGGAATTCTCTCACACAGACACCTAGTAGTGTAAAACGTTGTGCCATCAGTGAAGTGTTGTGTACGTTGTATAGTAGCATGTCGATGGAAGGCAATGGAAACCTCGTAATTCCATTTTGTTGAATTCTGCAGGAGAAGGAAAAACGGTTTCTTAAAAATAGTGGTTCAGATAACGTGCATCTGCAAAGGATGAACATTAATAAAACAGCAGAAACGAGGTCCTGTCCCGAAATGGAATAAAAAAAGGTCTCATGAACATGAGCCCGGAAATGCATCGTTGCCACGGCAGATGGCGCTGACGAATGACAGTACCTCTGACTATATACCGTCTGTTCCGTGTGCGTTGCAGGTGGTAGGGGTAGTAGCGGTTGTCTTGTAGGGTATACATAATCGTACTTTGGCTTACGCTATGTTGGTGGGTCACTTGCCTGGAGCTTGGGGTTCGACTCAACATCCTGTAGAGCCCAGTCCTCCAAATCTGGTGTACACACAGTCCGCTACCTCTTTGCACGTTCGTCCGCCTGAATGGACTCAAGATCACACAAACGCCCAAAGAGGGCTTGAAATGTTGTAAGAGGTTTTTGCTGTCTGTGAGTGTACATGTTTGTGTGTAGTCGTGCTGCCTCTCGACCGTTTCCATTTGCTCGGCCACACATAAACACCATCTCGGCTTGCTCCTGAAATTAACACCGGACCATTCTACTCCTTACAGTATGCTGCGTCAATTACACAGCCGGCAACACTCCAGAAATACACAGTACGTCGTCAGAGTGACTGTCATTCGTCAGCGCCTTCTACCGTGACGATGATGCATTTCCAAACACATTTTCATAGGATCTTTTTTCTTCCTTTTCCAATCAGGAATCCGTCCCTGCAGTTGTGGGCTTTATTAATGTTCACCTTGCATAGCAGAAGCCTAGTTGATAGATTAGAGAAATCCAAGCATTTTCAAATCTCTTTTATGATGGAGTTACTGGTGACTGTAATCACGAGGTTTTCACAGACGAGGTGTTCATTACCTACTTACTGTAATGTAATTTCGAATACTTTAATAAATAATAATAATAGTAATGTAACATATAACAAAAGCATTTGACACGCTGCCAGACCGCATACTGTACGAACGTACGGATAAGCTCCCAGGCAAGTGAGTGGCTCAAAGACTTCTTAAATAACAGAGCCTAGTCCATTCTTCTCGACGCCAACTGTTCATCAGATGGTTCAAATGGCTCTAAGCACTATGGGACTTAACATCTGAGGTCATCAGTCCCCTAGACTTAGATCTACTTAAACCTAACTAACCTAAGGGCATCACACACTTCCATGCCCGAGGCAGGATTCGAATCTGCCACCGTAGCAGCAGCGCGGTTCCGGACTGAAGCGCTTAGAGCCGCTCGGCCACAGCGGCCGGCTGTTCAGAGACAAGGACCTGTGATAGGCAAGTGTGATAGGACCGCTATTACTCATTATGTAAGTAAATAATTTTACGGACAGGGACAGCACTAGTCTGCGGCTGTTTCTGGATTATACGGCGTCGTACGAGAAGGTGCTGTCGTTGAATGAGTGTAGGAGAATAGAAGTTGATTTACAGAAAATTTCCTATTGACGTGATGAGTGACAGCTAGCTCTAAATGTGGAAAAGTGTACATTAATGCAGATGAATGGGAAAAATAATCACGTAATGTTTGAAGACAGCATTAGTACTAGTAGTGTGCTGCTCGACACAGCTACGTTGATTAAATATCTGGGTGTAAAATTGCAAAACTATATCAAATGGAACGAACATTCTACTGGTGAAGGCGAATGGTTTATTGGAAGTAGTTTAGGACTTTCTGGTTCAAATGTACAGGAGACATCCTATACAGGGTGTTACAAAAAGGTACGGCCAAACTTTCAGGAAACATTCCTCACACACAAAGAAAGAAAATATGTTATGTGGACATGTGTCCGGAAACGCTTACTTTCCATATTAGAGCTCATTTTATTACTTCTCTTCAAATCACATTAATCATGGAATGGAAACACGTAGCAACAGAACGTACCAGCGTGACTTTAAACACTTTGTTACAGAAAATGTTCAAAATGTCCTCCGTTAGCGAGGATACATGCATCCACCCTATGTCGCATGGAATCCCTGATGCGCTGATGCAGCCCTGGAGAATGGCGTATTGTATCACAGCCGTCCACAATACGAGCACGAAGAGTCTCTACATTTGGTACCGGGGTTGCGTAGACAAGAGCTTTCAAATGCCCCCATAAATGAAAGTCAAAAGGGTTGAGGTCAGGAGAGCGTGGAGGCCATGGAATTGGTCCGCCTCTACCAATCCATCGGTCAGCGAATCTGTTGTTGAGAAGCGTACGAACACTTCGACTGAAATGTGCAGGAGCTCCAGCGTGCATGAACCACATTTTGTGTCGTACTTGTAAAGGCACATGTTCTAGCAGCACAGGTAGAGTATCCCGTATGAAATCATGATAACGTGTTCCATTGAGCGTAGGTGGAAGAAACTAAAATGAGCTCTAACATGGAAATTAAGCGTTTCCGGACACATGTCCACATAACATCTTTTCTTTATTTGTGTGTGAGGAATGTTTTCTGAAAGTTTGGCAGTACCTTTTTGTAACACCCTGTATAACACTAGGGCGACCAATTCTTAAGTACTGCTCGGGCGTCTGAGAACCTCACCAGATCGTATTAACGGAAGATATCGAAGTACTTCAGAGACGAGGTCCTAGATTTTTTATCAGTATGTTTACTTAATAGCTAGATATTATGGAGATTCTTTGGGAACTGAAATGGGAATGTCTGGATCAAAGGCGGCTTTCATTTCGAGGAACTCTACTGACAAAATTTAGAGAACCGGTATTTGATGCTGACTGCACAACGATTCTAGTGCCAACGTAAATTTTGCGGAAGCATCAAGAAGATAACAGAAATTAGGACTTGCATGAAGCCACGTAACAATGGTTTTATCTCACTCTGTTTGCGATTGGAACAGAAACGGAGCCGGCCGTTGTCGCCGAGCCGTTCTAGGCGCTTCAGTCTGGAACCGCGCGACCGCTACGGTCGCAGGTTCGAATCCTGCCTCGGGCATGGATGTGTGTGAAGTCCTTAGGTTAGTTAGGTTTATGTAGTTCTAAGTTCTAGGGGACTGATGACCTCAGATGTTAAGTCCCATGGTGCTCAGAGCCAACACAAACCGAAATGCTTAGTACTTGTACAGCTTGTCCTCCACAACGCACCATACGGTGGTTTGCGGAGTATGTATGTAGATGTAGATATGGAAATGACCTTTCTGGGCCCGCAGAACTCGTATGACAATGTTCCTAGAATATAATTATGAGAAATAATGAAAATGACCTATGCGAGAGAAAAATGGATTAACCTGGTTAAAAAGTTACACAAGAACACAAAAATAATGACGAATATAGGAAACAAGAGCACCTGAAATATTTTCGTTGATAAAGGTCTAAAACAAGGTTGCGGATTGTCATCTGTTCTGTTTAATACACTACTGGCCATTAAAATTGCTACACCACGAATATAACGCGCTACAGACGCGAAATTTAACCGACAGGAAGAAGATGCTGTGATATGCAAATGATTAGCTTTTCAGAGCAGTCACACAAGGTTGGCGCCGGTGGCGACACCTACAACGTACTGACATGAGGAAAGTTTCCATCCGATTTCTCAAACACAAACAGCAGTTCACCGGCGTTGCCTGGTGAAGCGTTGTTGTGATGCCTCGTGTAAGGAGGAAAAATGCATACCATCAAGTTTCCGATCGCAATTGCGGTTTATCGTATCGCGACATTACTGCTCGCGTTGGTCGATATCCAATGACTGTTAGCAGAATATGGAATCGGTGGGTTCAGGAGCGTAACACGGAACGCCGTGCTGGATCCCAACGGCCTCGTATCACTAGCAGTCGAAATGACAGGCATCTTATGCGCATGGCTGTAACGGGAAGTGCAGCCACGTCTCGATTCCTGGGTCAACAGATGGAGACGTTTGCAAGACAACAACCATCTGCACGAGCAGTTCGACGACGTTTGCAGCAGTATGCACTATCAGCTCGGAGACCATGGCTTCGGTTGCCCTTGACGCTGCATCACAGACAGGAGCGACTGCGATGGTGTGCTCAACGACGAACCTGGGTGCACGAATGGCAAAACGTCATTTTTTTCGGATGAATCCAGGTTCCGTTTACAGCATCATGATGGTCTCATCCGTGTTTGGTGACATCGCGCTGAACGCACATTGAAAGCGTGTATTTGTCATCCCCACCATACTGGCGTATTACCTGGCATGATGGTGTGGGGTACCATTGGTTACACGTCTCGATCACCTCTTGTTCGCAAAGACGGCACTTTGAACAGTGGGCGTTACATTTCAGATGTGTTACGACTCGTGGCTCTACCCTTCATCCAATCCCTGCGAAACCCTACATTTCAGCAGGATAATGCACGACCGCATGTTGCAGGTCCTGTACGGGCCTTTCTAGATACAGAAAATGTTCGACTGCTGCCCAAGCCAGCACATTCTCCAGATCTCTCACCAATTGAAAACATCTGGTCAATGGTGGCCGAGCAAGTGGCTCGTCACAATACGCCAGTCACTACTCTTGATGAGCTGTGATATCGTGTTGAAGCTACATGGGCAGCTGTACCTGTACACGCCGTCCGAACTCTGTTTGACTCAATGCCCATGCGCCTCAAGGCTGTTGTTACGGCCAGAGGTGGTTGTTGTGGGTACTGATTTCTCAGGATCTATGCACCGAAATTGCGTGAAAATGTAATCACATGTCAGTTTTAGTATAATATATTTGTCCAATGAATACCTGTTTATCATCTGCATTTCTTCTTGGTGTAGCAGTTTTAATGGCCAGTAGTTTATTTTTCTGGAATAGTCATTGAATGGCTGCTGCAGGAAGTGTTCACGTATGGGAATCAGATTGGTGACGACGCTCTTCATTTTTCTTCTGGGGATGGCCAGGCAACATATTCTCAAGATGAAGATGATTATGGAATACATGCTGAGAAATGTTAAAGAAGAGCATAGCAAATGGGATTTGGGAATAAATCTGGACAAGGCGGATTCTATGTGTAAGGGACAGGATTTGGTAAAAATTGACGCAGAGAGAGGGTAAATAATATTCTGTAGAAGCGAAAGAGAGCTTTGAACAGGATAATATGAAATAATAATATTCGGCAAGACAATACTAAAATGATATTTCACAGTGTGGTGGAGAATATGGTTCTAAAAGGAGCTGATATGTGGTCTCATACAAGAAAAAATAGCGTGAAAATTAGAACAGAGCAAATGGACTGTGGGAGAAAATTTCTGCAGTTAACCAGGTAAGATAGGTTACGAAACGGGAAATATGCATGCTAATGCAGATAACGTATTCCATAACAAAAACTTCGGAGAACAGATCGCTTGAGAGGTATGGGTAAGTGCGGAGAACCATACGTGACCAAGGAAGGTTTTAAATTGGCAGCCGCTCGGAAGAAGACGGAGAAGATCCCCAGCATTAAGATGGGAAAAATACACACAGGAAGCAATGGAAACAGGAATCTAAGATCTTATGATAGAAATGAAAGATGCCTTTTGAAGAAAACGGCTAACTGCTAGCGGGGGAGAAAAATATTACGTTAGTATCAAGTAATGGGAAGATATGTTCATCTACAAAGAATTGTGGCTATTCAATTGTTCGGTGAGTCGCGCAATAACTAGACTACTAATTATAATTACAATATTAAAATCTTTAATCTAAAATGGGTATAATCAGATACATTACTTATGGATTCCGTAAGGAGTTGCGTTGGTACGAAACAGAAAGAACCACACACTGACCGCGGGCTATTTACAGTAGAGAATACAAACGGTCCATATTTGTTAAGTGAAGATCATATCCCGCTATGCGCAGGAAAACTCGAAGACATGCGAAGGTAGGCAACTATGAGAAATCCACATTCGAAGCAATGTAATACATTTATCTTTCTTTTCAGTTTCATTACTTATTTTCGTTGTATACTGTTTCTAATTTATTAAGATTTTTAAACACACTTGCTGTGGTTTTATAGTATAAATTATTATCATTGTCACAATTAATAATTAAAACTGTTGAACAGAGAATTTTCAGTGTATTGTACGACCTGCTGTAGACCTACATAGTGGAGTGGAATGTAGGAACTGACAGTTATAAAGTATATTTATGACGAAAGCAAAATTCATATTGGATGTCTTTCACATTGTTTTAAAAAACATAAAACATAAAAGACTACTGTATTTTCACCTTCAAGAGATAAGATATTTTTACAAAGTTATTGATTCAAATTTTTTCACGAATTTAAATTATTATTTATGTGTAGTGTAGGATTCTTCTTTGTCTCGGTGCTGTAAAATCTCAATCATTTTTCAGTTTTAGATTCTTGGGCTCTTCTTGTCGAAGGACACATGTAGCAAAAACGCTGATGTGAAAAAACCTTCTAACTACCTTCTTAATACCGTGTTGGTCCACCTTTCATAAATAATAGAGTTGGCATGGATTCGACAAGTTCTTGATATGTTTCTGAAGGTATGAGTCAGCAGACGCCTAAGCACAGATCTCGCAATTCTCGTAAATTACGGGCTTTTGGTTTGTGGACGCGGAGATGCCGCCTGGAAGCATCACATATGTTTTCCATGGGTTCAGATCAGGCTGATTTCGTGGCCATGCACCTCAAACCACTGTTCTCAGATTCTGCCCTTGTGACGGGGCCAGTTATCCAGTGACTTTTCAGTTCACTACCCGGCCTGGTAAGTGGCAACACCTGCTGGTCACCGTAGTTCGAAATCTAGTCATCTGTGGATTTCCCATTGCCTACCGTACAAGTAGTGTATGTGTAAAGGAGATAGCAGACAAGCTGCTAGTGCAAGCACTTACACACTGCAGCTCGTGCATTTGGGGTCCCCAGCAAACAGCCATGACAACGGATATCGAATGAATTAGCAGATCAAATTTTTGCGTAGATATCTACTGCAATTGCCGTTATAATCAATTATTATTCGTTCAACCGTCTTTAGCTTACTACAATGAAAGTCTATTTCTCAGCAGACGCGATATTGCTTATATTTATAAAGCATCTTCTGTGATCATTCTGGAAATATGGGTACTAGTATGTCTCTCCATTTTGGTATTTATAGACGAAAAACAGTATTTCCTTGCAAAATTGGAGTGCAATTTATTCACAGCGTGTTTTACATCTTCTTTACATATTTTACAAACCACAGCATTTTCATTCATTGTTATCGGTGAGTTTCGTGAGAACAATGTCTCCTTTGTTCCAAAGGTTCATAGGTATCTCTTTAATAATTCGATGTGTGCTGCACAGGCCATATGAAATTGTAAAGCTCACGAATCTTCGGAACGAAGGTAACATTGTTTCGCCAAGCCCAAGCCCTGTTAATTAAAGCTGAAGAACGAGAATGATGCCAGAGCCCACAAGGTTTTTTTTTTTTTTTTTACGATGATGAACATGTAAGTGAAACTGGAAAGAAAACATCTGATATTCGTACGAAGAGCCCACGCTATCTTCCGTAAAACGGGTTGTGATATATACACGTAGAGGAGAAGGGAAAGTAAACCATTTGTTTTCAGCCTCTTTCTTTTTTTTAATTTCCTTCAGAAAGCGAAATTTAGCTTCATGCTTCAGAATCAGTCATCACTATTCGCAAGATACGAATACGTGAGTGAAACACCATGCCACGGAAAGATGACTGACCCGATCTCAGTATTTTAGAGTATACGAGGGGAAGGCCCGTAACGATCACAACGTTTGGGTAGCATTTAATAAAGTACCCTTAGTCAGGTTCGTAATAGATGGTTCGTTTTGTAAACTAATAACATCAATACAGTGCAGTCCTTGCACCTTTCAACAAAATACTTTTTGGACAAATTTGAAATCAATGTTCACTCAGCTGACAAAAATGTATTCTGAGTATTGCGCCTCGTCATGATGTAAAAAATTGTACAGTGACCTTCTTCTCTGTCTGTTCACCAGTTCCCACCTAAAGCTGAAAAACCCATTCGAGAAAAGTGTGGACATTCTTCACCTAATGTTTTCAGTGATGGTACTTTAGCGAATAATATAAATGAGTCCGTAAATATGAGATCATAGGCTATGGTCAACTTTTTACGTTTTACAGGTCTAGGGGAGCAGTGCACGGAAAGTGATGATTGCTTCGACAATTACGCGACTCACACCTTGACGTGTGCCAGTGGAGTCTGCGCATGTGCCGACGGTGCCTACGACCGCTATGGCTCTTGCAGGCTGAAAGCAAGGGGTAAGTCAGTGTGCAGTTAATTTCATTTCTTACCTCCTCATTTTCTCCATTCCTGATGTAATATTTGGATCACAAGATGAGCAGGTATATACAACACTCCAGGTGTAATTCTTTCTCTGAAATTTTGCTTGCAAATTAGCTGTTCGATAGCCACGTGTACCTAAATTACGTAAAACAAATTGTTAAGATTTGTTTAGCGATTACGTAGATCTTCCCGGCGTAGTAAATATTGATGCTCTTGAAGGGCATGCCGCCGTATTTCATCGTCCTGACGACATGATATTTCGACGGTGCAACTGGCCGCCGTCTTCAGATGAGATTGCAGGTGCATAGTGACGCCGGACCTGAGGTAACATGAGGCACGGTGGCTCCTTTATACCCTAGAATAGGTCTCTGGGCGTGCGCGAGAAGTGGGACGGCTGCCTTCTTCGAAGCAAAAGCGATTAATCTCAAATTAAGATGGTTATTTCTTACGACTTATCTTACCTTACGACTTATCTTAGAAGAAAGATTAAGGAAAGGCAAACCTACGTTTCTAGCATTTGTAGACTTAGAGAAAGCTTTTGACAATGTTGACTGGAATACTCTCTTTCAAATTCTAAAGGTGGCAGGGGTAAAATACAGGGAGCGAAAGGCTATTTACAATTTGTACAGAAACCAGATGGCAGTTATAAGAGTCGAGGGACATGAAAGGGAAGCAGTGGTTGGGAAGGGAGTAAGACAAGGTTGTAGCCTCTCCCCGATGTTGTTCAATCTGTATATTGAGCAAGCAGTAAAGGACACAAAAGAAAAATTCGGGGTAGGTATTAAAATTCATGGAGAAGAAATAAAAACTTTGAGGTTCGCCGATGACATTGTAATTCTGTCAGAGACAGCAAAGGACTTGGAAGAGCAGTTGAATGGAATGGACAGTGTCTTGAAAGGAGGATATAAGATGAACATCAACAAAAGCAAAACAAGGATAATGGAATGTAGTCTAATTAAATCGGGTGATGCTGAGGGAATTAGATTAGGAAATGAGGCACTTAAAGTAGTAAAGGAGTTTTGCTATTTGGGGAGCAAAATAACTGATGATGATCGAAGTAGAGAGGATATAAAATGTAGGCTGGCAATGGCAAGGAAAGCGTTTCTGAAGAAGAGAAATTTGTTAACATCCAGTATTGATTTATGTGTCAGGAAGTCATTTCTGAAAGTATTCGTATGGAGTGTAGCCATGTATGGAAGTGAAACATGGACGATAAATAGTTTGGACAAGAAGAGAATAGAAGCTTTCGAAATGTGGTGCTACAGAAGAATGCTGAAGATTAGATGGGTAGATCACATAACTAATGAGGAGGTATTGAATAGGATTGGGGAGGAGAGATGTTTGTGGCACAACTTGACCAGAAGAAGGGATCGGTTGGTAGGACATGTTCTGAGGCATCAAGGGATCGCCAATTTAGTATTGGAGGGCAGCGTGGAGGATAAAAATCGTAGAGGGAGACCAAGAGATGAATACACTAAGCAGATTCAGAAGGATGTAGGTTGCAGTAGGTACTGGGAGATGAAAAAGCTTGCACAGGATAGAGTAGCATGGAGAGCTGCATCAAACCAGTCTCAGGACTGAAGACCACAACAACAACAACATTTCTTGCATCTAATAAAATAGGATTCCACAGATTGCCTAAAGGAAAACCTTCATCTCTGTCAATAATCTCATCGGACAGTCGTATTTCGATGGGTTCCTAAAGAACACAGTGCCAGTAACGGGAAGGCGGAGCAGTAATTTGCGTCTCTTTTATTGCTATATTATGCTCTTCATTAAGGCAACGTTCAGCCGGTAAACAGATGGCTACTTTTCTGTCGACAAACAACCTTCGAGGTGAAGCAGGGGCCGCACCTGGCCCGCGAAGCATATACGTAATTGTGTTGGCGGGGCAGAGCCTGCTTACACCACAGCGTCGAACTTGGTGCCTGACCAATTTCAACTTGACTGTACCCATTCCTGAGAGAAAGGCCTTAACAGATGGAAGGACAGTCAGACACGTACGTACAAAATAAAGTTATCTCAAAAGCGTTCCGTTTTTCCCTAAATACTAATTACTCTAAAACCAAGATACTTAGGCAATTTTCTCTTTCGGGGATTGCGTGTTTAAAGGCGCCATCGAATTTGGAGTACAAGACCCTAGTCGACAACGATAGCGGACTATAACAGAGTCATGCAGTGAGCCAAGAGAAAGCAAAGCCGAGCGTCGCAATTCCTCCCCTTCCACCCACCCCCTCCCGCCACTCAACTACATCCCATCCCGAAACCCAACGCGGCAACGGCGTGCCTAGCTATACGAACAGAGTGATGGAGGCGATAGACGCCAATTTATGTAGGACGCCGATAAAAGCAGAACAATAATCATCAGGGAACACCTGAAGATGGCAACTAGTCTCTCTGCCGAAGTATAGTGCAGAACTTACCGTGTGATCCAGACAGTCGCCCTAGAGTTCTACAAATGACGACGACAGAACACTGTGTCAAGCAGCCACCTCGTTTTAAGAACCACTCCCTCTTCCCCTACGCATGCTATCTACATGTAGCTATTGTGCTGTAAGATTGTAACCTGTATGAGTGTATCTGCTGTAACGTTAAGCTTATTAGTGGCTATGTTTAACTTTCTGGTTGTAGCTACGTGAAACGTCCTAGCTTAAGAGTTCCACCGTGTATGGTTGTCTACACTATATGCAGCCTCTGTGAAGTCTGTAGATTTGGCCTTCTAGATGTGACTGCTGTGTAACTACATAAACTTTATGCCTATTTGTCATCTTTCGCCTAAAGATTTATACAATCCTTTAATTGTACAACATTGGTTTGTGTGGTAAGAAAACCAAGATTTACGTACGTGACTATATAAGATCCTAACATCATGACTGAACAATCACTGAATATAAAGTATCCCATCCACAGCTATTGGTATACAGCAACACAATATTTAACATATTCCTAATGGGACACCCACAACTGTCATTTGAATTATTCATGGTAAATAAAATCCGTTGCAGTTGTAATTATAAAATTCATTTATTTCGATAGAAACATGCGCGTTTCGGAAGCTAATGTCATTTTCAGGTGCTACTGTAAGAACTGATGAAGACTAAGTAGGACGCTAAACAGAATTACTTAACATCAGAGAGGAGTGTTAAGGCCATAGACTATCAGTAGAAACGTACCTTAATTGCTTGCCACAAAACATATAAGTAGTGCAGAAAAATTAACGAATTTGACCAGTGGTATGAGAGAGCCTGTGCGGGTGAGGCATGAAAAATATGGGGTCGATCCATAAAACTTGAGGTAAACGCATTTTGAGTACAATCGGCAGCACACGTGCAACTCACTTGTAAGTTTAGTTGTACACAATTAAGGTACGTTCTTGTGATGGTACACAGCCTTATCGGCCCCCCTAATGTTTCTTAATTTTATTTAGTGTGGTGTGCGTACTGTAAGACCTTCGGTACACACACCATCAGATCACTTGACTTGTCGCTCTAACGAAGTAGGCGAGTGTCAGCAATATGTCTCGTGGTCTTATCGTGGAGTGTTTATCTTCTGCCTTTAGGTCATACGGTAGAAATGCCACTTGCACGCTTAGAGTAGCAGATTGACGGTGACCAACTTTAAACAGAACTTGATAAATTTTCACACACATTTATTAAAATAAAAATCATAGACATTACGTAACTTAATTCTGGTTGCTGTTTACAATTGACAATCTGAAGTTCCTTTGGTCTTGGTACGTTAATCTTATTCTCATATATCTCTGATACTTGACAAAGTGTCTATTCATTTACCTTCATGACTATGTACAGGAATATGGTAATCTTATTAGGCGCAGACTGAAACTTGACTGTAGACTAATGCAGACTAATGCAGACTGATGCAGACAAATGCAGACTAAAGCAGACTGAGTAATCGGAGGTCTGTACAATCGTTATAATACCTCGCGCGTTCAGGTATCACTGCGCGAGTGTGATCCGCGAGGAGAAAAGGTTCTACGTTAGCAGCAATCTCATTGGCTGCATTACATATTAATACGCGGATCGGCGGAAGCAGAATTTGGTCCGTCTCTAAGACAGCGCCATCTCGTAGTGCAGAGACGGATGAGCGCTGCGCCTGCGCTGTTGTGCTTAGCAGGGCGCGCTCTAGTGGGAAAGTTTTGTACGCGCTGAATACGCGGAACTATGTACACAACATTTAGTATCCTGCTTAGTCTTCAGTAATTGTTACAATAGTACCTGAAGGTGGAATTAATGTCATGAAATAGGGGCAGTTTACGTTCCCTTATTCAATGAAGGGACTTCGTAATTACAACTGCAACGGATTTATTCACCACGAACATCACAATATTTCTTAACACATTGTTTTCAGTACGATAGTACGGTTGGCCTAACAACAGTAATTAACGCACGTACAAAATAAACATATTTGATAGACAGACGTAATCAGAATCTGCGCTAAATGAATTAACACTCATTGCTCCCTAGACGCACTAGACATTGAACCCGGTCCTAACAACGATATGGCTTATCTGTGCAATAACCGAAACGTAGCGCTATTGCAATGCAAATAGTCATGTGCAACAATATGCGCTGGGTGAAATCACGCTACTTTTGATATTACGGATATATTGCATACTAAGTGCAAGGCGAGAAAGCCAAGTGCCAGCGAATCATATGATAGTAACCGGGTAGCGCGAGATGCAATGCGTGTCTGGATAAACTAAGTTTAGAGATCTTTTGAGTGAGCAAGTGGGACTTAAAGGTCAGTAACTAATAACTAGAAAAGTATTGTGATTTATTTGTGTATTAACTAGCGAAATTAGAGAATGTGTTGAGAATTGTTATTAACAATACTAGTAGCTTTGAACATATAACAGAAAGCTCATGAAATGAACAATTTAGATAAAACTACCTCTTACATTTAGTACTTTAGAAGTAGAAGGGTGAAGGATGATGTGATCCTGAGTTCATACATATCATGAAGTGCTTAAACCAACAATGTTCTAATAGACAAAGCACAAGTTACAATACTGGAAATGCAAAAACTGAAAATGATCCGTAAAAGCGACATTCTGTTTCATGTATTGCCCGCGCATGCCAATGCATAGCCAGATGTTAACTTATTCGACATGTTCCAAGCTGCAGCAACTCCATTCCGAAATCTGGCTTCCACACCAGCACGTACCAAGTCAACACATTCAATTCTATCAATACTTGACAACGGAGTGCTAGCGAGCACGTACTGACTGCTTGACAATATAAACTTTCGAATCCAAAAACTCTTCTCTACCCATGCACACAGGAAACAAGAATTGTGTGGCAAGTATTACAAATAAAACTACCGTCTCTCATAATATAGATACCTCACACAAGACATCACATATTGCGGAGCAAACTGTGTTTGCAGTGGCGCAGCGTTTCAATATCATCGTGTCTGTGGCGACTTCAGACTACAGTTACACATAAAACGACGATTGCGAATTTCTCTTCTGGTTGATGCATTCTGAACCACAGGAAATATGAACACATTTCACACCGGATTTTGCTTCCATCTGTAAAAGACAAAACCCGCCTGCATAACCGCGCTGGCTAACGCCCGCTTGTGCAACGACACTCGACCCTGAGGTCACCAATTTCGGATCCTGGTGGTGGAAAATTTTCCCTTACAGTATTTGGTCGGTAATGAGAGGATAGATGGTGACGCGAAATTCCTGATCTCCACTCTTTGCGACAGTATCCTGGATTAAATTCCAAATCTCTCCGCTGTGTCTCTGAAGTGAGAGTATGTGACACAGTTACTGGTGATCTGTCCGGCGGATGGGAATTTTATGCTCGATGGCACCCTTGGTGCTATTCGAGAAGAGTAGGCTACGCGCGGACATTGGGTTTCACCCTCTCCCTTCCCTTCATCCATAACACAAACCCAACACTACACTGTACAAGCACACATTGTCGTGTCCTGACATAAGTGGGAGTGGGAGAGAGGGGTTACTGGTCAGTCTCCACTCCCGAGCGGTACAGAGCAGAAGGCAGGACAATTCACAGTGAAGGCATTTGATTGTTTTCTTCTATCTGAGCCAACACTGGTACAGGTGTTTACTAGAAATGCAGGTGCTGACACTTGGTAGGGAACTCGTTGTGGAGACTCTGGACAAACCGGGTTTTGAATTAGTTGTTTATTCCATACAGGACTAACTAATACACTGGAGGCTAGTTCTAGTGTTAGAAAAAGCATGAATAACACTGTTACAACAGAAACCAGTGCAGAAGTCCCAGGAGTGGATGCTAACAACAGTAGCAAACACTAGCAGCATATTAAGCCAACAACTTAGTTGCAAAACAAAACATACTGAATGTGACACTGTTCACTGAGGCACTCCAAGTGAGAGAGCAGACTTACGGTGAGCTGGACCGAGGCTGGAGTCGACAGACGCTGATTCGGCGGCCAGATCATCTGACTGAGAACTCCGCCAAAATGCGGAACCTAGGTGTTTTAAGGAGTCGCGTGGGGGCACTGTTTTTCCCACTTAAAGCCACCCAGCCAAGCCCGCAGGTCTGTTGCAGGCGCCTGCCAATCACGGTTTAGTTAGGTCCCCTCTACTGCTAATAAGGCGGGGATGTTAATGCAGTTGCACTAACTGGGTCCGTATTTCGTATCAACATTGTTCAGCTGAAAGCTAAACGTAACTGCTCTGCCAAGTAAGGCTTGCAACATTATTATTATACGTCATTTAGCCTCGCCCCTAGGGCTCCCCGGAGTAGGGACTGCTAGGTCAACATTTTTTTGGCGTTTTCGCTCTCTTTCTTACTCTTGTGAGCCTACTGACGTTTCTGTTCTCAGGGCTGGTATCAAGCTGGCTTTATCGCTAACACGTTCTACGGTGGCAACCTACTACAGCGTCTAGACGACATATGATGTTACATGTTAATTCCTTTAAGAGTAACTAGGGCCCTGGGACCGCGTCTGGGGGCGTCTGCATTTTCGCAAGGTTCTCCCGTTACTGTTTACTTCATGTAACAATATCTCTCCTAGTTTCGTCTGCCATCAGCATCGTCTCTGCTTCCGCGAACTGGAGTGTCTGTCCTCCTTTCTCACAGTTTCACGATAACACTACAGTGGCAAAGAATAATCAATACGTTACAACATCACAGTCGTGCACACAACACATATACACACCTGATACTTCATAACGGGTCAAAGGGAAGCCCTGCCAAACCTAGGACCTTCTCCAGGACGGTGATGCAGAATTTTTGCATCTGCTCCCCAACATTCATTCCCTGAGTACAGGAAACTGTTATGTACAAGACAGCGATTGTGCACAAGTTGAAGGGTATGGAAAACCCTCAACGCACCATGGATTTAGGGCAAGCATGACAGCGACACAGTGGTGATGAGTGACGGTGCACATGTGAATTATACAGAGAGTCCACAAAACTATAGGTATAAAAGATTTATAAAAATAATAAATGTCGAAAATCTTCCAGAAATGGTATAAACTTAATAATAACTGTTGCTGACCGGCATCGCGCCAACCAGCGATGCTAATCACAAGGTATCGCACCGTCTCATGAAGAAACAGCGATACACTATTTCAGTCAGTGGAGCCAACTACAGCAGCCTGGATGTAGAACTTGTCAGTGGTCTCCTGTACTGCAGCTCAGGCGCAGCCTCGCACTATGGTCGTGTTTTCCCGTCGTTTTCGTTGTGATAAGCTTCGAGGATGGCCTCCCCAAACGAATATTTGAGATCGTCGAGCGGGTCTTCACTTTCCTTCAACGAGAAGCCCCCATTGTCGTTCTGTGCCATGGACTGTATGGTAGTAGGGCTTGCTTCGTACGGAATATGTGAACGACGCCTCTACACTTTTGAGTGAGGGGTCATGCTAATCTAACTGGTATGCGACATCCAACAAGTGTCGAAGATTACGATATGGCCCACAGCAGTGTTTCAGTAACTTTTCCAACTGTTCCACATTCCACACAGGTGTAAAAATCCATAAAAACTCTTCTGGGCTGTATGTCGCCTAGCTTTTCTTAGCGTTACACTGTAGTGCTGTCGATCTTTCTCCTGGGCATCCAGCGTTCGTATGCGAGTCAGCTGCCATGTTTTTCAGTCCTGGTGATGAGATGTTTCAGGTAGTCAGCCCAAGTGTCGTCCAGTTAAAACGAGAACAGTGCATCCATTGTCATTTTAGCCTGGCGTCCACGGAACAGAAAGAACAGCGTGTCTTGCTTCGCTGTATTGTATGCGAGTGTCACTATCTGCATCGTGGAAGAACATCAGGATAGCTGACCGTAAACGGGCACCTATAGCCACCCCATTGGGTCATAGTTCCTCTCATACAAAGTTCTGTACATTAATTGAAATTCTCCTTTAGTCTGTTCCGTCTGCCTAAAGACTTCTATGATTTTCAATAGTGTTGGATCTTCTTTCTGTTCAGCAGCATTGTCATTTTATGCAGCAATAATTGAGATTTCTTTTATACTCCGGTATACTGCCAAAGGATTTCTTTAAATGCAACAGTGCATACGTGCCCTCTTTTCTATACGGCTTCAGGACGGAAGCTTCAGGACCAGTGCCGTCAGTCGATCTGATGGACCCTTCAGGCTAATAGCCAGCATAGACAAAGATGGGCCGTCACAACAGCATGCCAAATAAATACAGCTGGAACTTGTCGATGGCCCACAGAACCGCAGGTGTCTCTTTCTCGGTCGTGGAGTAGTTCATCTTGGACATCGGGAGTACTCGAAAGTATAAGCCATTGCATTTTCAACAACTTCCTGAATCTGCACTAGAACTGCACGTATAAATGCACATACAAATGCTAGCCTCGGCCTCGGGGTGAAGTTCTGTCTTACCATCACGTCATACAATGCTAGGACGGCGAATGTGTTAGCTCCTCCTTAAGGACCAGGAAATAACTTTCCTGTACTTCACTCGAGGGATATTTGGCGTCTCACTGTAGCAGTTCTCCCAAAAGACGTCACTTGGAACAGATTATAGATCGTTGCTAGTAACAACACAGTCCGAGAAAACTTCTCACACGAATGCGCCGAGGAGTCGGAAAATTTGTGGCTGCTCAAATTTCTTCCAGATTAGGACGGACTTCATCGCCATTCATTAGATTCCCCAAGATATTATTTAGTGGGCGGCGAAGAGGCAATGTTTCGCATATAGGCGGAGGCGGAGGAGGGGGAGGAAGAGATTAGTGTTTAACGTCCCGTCGACAATGAGGTCATTAGAGACGGTGCACAAGCTCGGTTTAGGGAAGAATGGGGAAGGAAATCGGCCGTGCCCTTGCAAAGGAACCATCCCGGAATTTGCCTGAAGTGATCTAGAGAAATCATGGAAAACCTACATCAGGATGACCGAGGCCTGCGTTCGGTACATACTTCTGCAAGTTTCTCAGGCAGCCTCGACGTTTTTTACATGTCTATGTAAAATCGATATAACAAAAACACGTTGTCCATTTAAGTTGATGTAGTAGGCTGACCGTCATATATTCGAATGTGGCTGTATTATCACACAGGCCAAACGGCATGACTTCGAACTTGTAGATACGCTCAGGATTTATGAATGCAGTATTTTACCTGTCAGCCTCATCAACATCAGTTATCCAGTAGCCTGTCTGCATGTCCGTAGTTGAGAAATATTTTGCTTTTTTCAAACATTCGAGAGCGTCATCCGTGCATGACAATGGAGAGACATCGTTCTTCGTGATTTCGTTCAGTCGTCGGTAGTCGACGAAGAAGGGTCGTACGCCTTCTTCACAAGGTCCACAGGAGAGGAGAAACGACTCTCTGTAGGTTGACTCTCTCGTCATCTTGCAGCATTGTTACCACTTCTTTGTGGGTTCATTGTCAGTCAGCTGACAACACTCTAAATGGTGGATTATCCTCGGTGTTAATAAGGTGTTTCACCATGAGCTGCTTGGTCTATCTTTTCTCCACTCTGTATTTGAAAGCAATCGGAAGTTGGCTCAGAATAGCTATCATTGTTCTTCATTCAGGCCAGATCCTACTGGTAGATCCATAGGAGCTAGTAGCTTCCTCCCTAGCGTTATCTGTAGTTATAGCGTAGCACAACTGTTCGTTGATGACACTAAATTGCCCTCCCATGACTTGCACGGCTGCCCGTACAGACTTATCTTTAGAGTTGAGCTGTGATCAAGTAGCTGTCGGTCTGCTGTACTCATAGTTACTTGTACAATTACTATTATGCGACATAAGATGGCGTAACATAATGGTCTGGAGGATTTATGAGCCGGCCGGTGTGGCCGAGCGGTTCTAGGCGCTTCAGTCTGGAACCGCGCGACCGCTACGGTCGCAGGTTCGAATCCTGCCTCGGGCATGGCTGTGTGATGTCCTTAGGTTAGTTGTGACTATTACAGTGCCATCTATCACAAAGCGAAAAAAGTGGTCCAACTAAAACATTCATATTTCTTTACGTACTACACGACCATGTAATAAAAAATGGGGGTTCCTATTTGAAAAAACGCAGTTGATATCCGTTTCACCTATGGCAGCGCCATCTAGCCGGCCAACATTAGCGCCATCTGCTTTCCCCCTTCTAGCTATACAAGTTTCGTTCTTTGTAGTTTTTTCTTTTAACGCTTATTTCGTGAGATATTTGGCCCGGTCACGACATATATATATATATATATATATATATATATATATATATATATATATATATATATGTGTGTGTGTGTGTGTGTGTGTGTGTGTGTTCGCGTGCGCGTGTGTCACGAATCCAATACTTTACACAACATAAAACGTGAAGTACAAAAGTGAATGTCATGCATGTGCTTGAAAATGGTAAAGTCGAAATCAGCTATTCGCACAAAGTAAATAAAGATCAATAATACACAGCCTACAATGGACCGTGTTATCTTTTGTTAAGCTTTTAGACGCTTTAGACCCACAGAGAACCAAAATTGTTATTATTATTATTATTATTATTATTATTATTATAAGTATTACTATTATTATAACTATTACTATTATTATTGGTGTCAGAGATTAGACACAAAGCACTAGCAGACTGAAGTATTTAATTTTCTTCCAGTGTGAAGCAAAAAGTTCAGCAATCAAGTGGTTTACAAACTATAAGTATAGTTCCATAAAAACACGGGAGAACTGCCGTAAGTCAGTAAGATCTTGCCACGATATTTCGGCACAGAGTCTTTTGGCCATCTTAAGGTGAGTACAGCTGTAGAATTACTTCTACAGCTGTACTCACCTGAAGATGGCCAAAAGACTTTGTGACGAAATATCGTGGCAAGATGTTACTGACTTACGGCAGTTCTCCCGTGTTTTTATGGAACAATCAGTACGCCGGGAAAGTTTCAAACATCACATATAAGTATAGTGTACAGATTTTAACTTGGTTAATTTCAATGGGAGGGGAGGGGGGGGGGGGAGAGATCTGCAAAGTGTGGGTGAAGCGCTGTCGTTAGGGAGCGGAATAGTGGAGAGGAAGGACCAACTGTCTGTCCTTAACGTGGATATTAGCTTTCTTTCCTGAGGAAGAGTTGTAGGTAGATAGTACTCGCTCTCCACTTAGAATTGCTTCATCAAGCTATAGTAAAAGATTGTTAGAAATTAGTGGTACCAAAAGTCTCACTGGCTCATTACTCACCTACAAAAACTAAATAACATTTACCAGTCGTCATCTTTATATATAAAATTCTCGTGTCATAGTGTAAGTTGCCATACTCCTCCGAAACGGGTCAATCGATTCTGATGAAATTTTACATGTATATTTGGTAGGTCTGAGAATCGGTCGTAATCTATTTTTCTTACTTTTTGGACAGAACCTTTTTTTTTTTTTGATGTGGCATTATAAAAAAACCCAACCCTAAATTTTCACCCTTCTGCCACCAACCACTATTTATTAATAGAGATTTCAGTAATTTAATAATTTTCGACCCCGGTCCATAACTGATCAATTATCACTTGATCAACGGCTCGATCGATTTTGATGAAATTTTGAATGTATATTCGGTACGTCTGAGCATCGGTCGTAATGTATTTTTCATACCCCTAAGTGATAAGGGTGGTCAACCCCCGGTCGAAAACTGATCAGTTATCACTTGATGAGTTATCCCCGTCAGGTGTCTATCGGTGATAGTCTTTCACTATTCGGTAGACACGTAATTGAAGAAAACGTACCAAAACCAACGACTCGAATATGCCTCTTTGAATCGACCTAACTAGACAGAGAAGTTTAACTAGGTAGCACGAGTCATTCGCCAAACCGACATTTAGGCCTAGCGCACACGCATCGATTTTTAGCGTACGGAAATACATCGTACGATCAAATTATTTTAGTGGAACAAAGATGCTCGTATGTTCCACTTTGTTCCTCTAAAAGAATTTAATCGTACAATATTTTTACGTACGATAAAAATCGAGGCGTGTGCGCTTGGCCTTATTCATAATGCTGGCGAACACGTTTCGACACGAAATTGCCGCTATGTTCGTATGTTCATGGATGAGCCGTGTATCGGCTACAATTGTTAAATCCGTGCGATCTACCGTAGAAACGCTAGAACTAATAGTGGCCGATTCTGCCGGACTTCCCTCTAAGCCCTTTCTCACTCCCTACACAGTTTTCGGCCATTGTTATTGTTTGTGTCACGAGCTCCCTCCAACAACGGCTATTCTGTTACAAGTATACGTTGTGTTACACGTATACATTATTTTTATAGACTAGAGATAATTTATATGGCAAAACAACGTTTCCCGGATCAGTTATAACATGTAAAGATTTTCAGAGGTGGAACGAAGTTCGCCTGGTATAGGTAATTTTAAAATAAAAGTGTGCAAAGATAATTCTTTTTCATTCTAAATTTTATTCCGGAGCTACTTTTGATGATGATTGTGGGAAAGAGGGAGGAGGCTTGGGTACTGACTAATACCTAATTTCACTTAGGGGCAATAGTTGCAGAAATACTGGGAATCACTACTACAAGGGAAGGCGGTTAAGACACAATATGAACAACAAGCAAAAAGAACAATAGCAATGAAGGTAAAAGAGAGCAGTGCTCGGATCAAAAAGAGTGTTAGACAAAAATGCAACCTTTCTACATTGCTATTTAACCTGTCCAGCGAAGAAACACGGAGATAAAGGAAAGAATGAGTAGCTTGATTAAAAGTCAGGATGAAACGATAGCCGGCCGCGGTGGTCTCGCGGTTCTAGGCGCGCAGTCCGGAACCGTGAGACTGCTACGGTCGCAGGTTCGAATCCTGCCTCGGGCATGGATGTGTGTGATGTCCTTAGGTTAGTTAGGTTTAAGTAGTTCTAAGTTGTAGGGGACTGATAACCACAGCAGTTGAGTCCCATAGTGCTCAGAGCCATTTGAACCATGAAACGATACAGCGACGACATTTCTACAAAATTACAGGGCCTATTGAATGGGATGAACAGACTAGTGAGCACTGAATATGGATTGAAAGGAAACCAAAGTTAATACAAGTCATAGGAAACATTGCGTTGCGCGTCCATACTTCTGCTGAGTATTACTTTAGGTGTAGAGAAGCTGCTTTATGTCGTTTCATTTCTGAAAGCGCGACCTTGACGGCTGCTCCTGTGTGTCTTTTTGTGACGCAGGCGCGGGTGACTCCTGCGACTACGACGAGGACTGCAGCCACACTGACACGTCGCTGTCGTGCATCGAGAACGTCTGCACCACGAGCACTAGAGCCGCAGCCTCCAGAGCAATGGTGATTGCCAGCGCTTATGTAGAGAGCAGAGAGGATAACGAAAACATTCCCAGTAAGTACAGCACGCTACAATAATTTTGCTACTTACTTTGGTTTGAAACTTCCTAACAGACTAATACTGTGTGTTGGACCGGGACTCGAACCGCCCGGAATCTTGCCTTTCGCGGGAACTGATCATACTGGGTTCCAGTCCTAATCCGACACACCGTTTCAATCCTGTGCTTTGCACTGCAAAGGGTACTTCCATTTCTATTACGTGTTAGCGCTCTTTCCGTTCCGCGTATGGAACATGTAAAGAATGATAGTTTAAATAACTGTGCGCTCTGAAAATACTCCAATCGTGACGTTCTGGCCCCTGCTGCAGTGATGTGTATGGGATTCCTAATTTTAAAACTTGGTTCTTCGTGCATAGTTGTAGTCTGTATTCAAGCATCTGCTACCGTCAGCTTCTCGGTGACATTCGCTCGTGGGTCAAGCAAATCCGTCAAGATTCATGCTGAAATGGTCCTAACTTCTCTTTTGAATAGTTTTGAAACTACCTACCACTACGACATTAGTTAATACGGTTTTATAAAATTTAGTGATAAGGGGCAGTCAAATGAAAACAAAGACATACGGAAAAGAGTAAGTAAGTAAGCTGATTATTAGGTAAGTCTCCAAGTTTTCGTGGCCGTTGTCACCGATCGTAAACTCTTCTGGGACGTTAGGCCGTGTCATTTCTTCTACACGAATGACATTTCGACCCCTCTGTGGGATCTTCTTCAGGATCTTGTGGTGTCCACGGTTGACTGAGCTTTGAAACTTCCTGGCAGATGTGTGCCGGACTGAGGCTCGAACTCGGGACCTTTGCCTTTCGCGGGCAAGCGCTCTAAAAACTTTTTTTTTAATCTCATTTTGTTCGTTTTCGTTCGTTGTATTTGCTCGGTGCGGACGTCCCGAGACACCCGTTTATGTTCGTCGTTGACCAATTAATTCACTTTTTTTTTTCTTTTTTTTTTTTTTTTTTTTTTTTTTTTAGGGCAGCTAACCCTCTGACCGAACACGCTGAGCTACCGCGCCGGCATCAACTGAGCTACCCAAGCACGACTCACGCGCTGTCCTCACAGCTTTACTTCTGCCAGTACCTCGTCTCCTACCTTCCAAACTTTACAGAAGCTCTCCCGAGTTCGAGTCTCGGTCCGGCACACAGTTTTAATATGCCAGGAAGTTTCATATCAGCGGACACTCCGCTGCAGAGTGAAAATCTCATACTGAACACTGAGTTCAGTCAACCGACACTACAATATCCTGACTAAGCGTCCCACCATCAGCATTTTACTACATTAATGTCATAGTTACGACTTCCTTTCCAGTCTAGTCTGTGATCCATTTTTTCCTCTCTCCTCTACTGACATAATTTACAATGACACCGAAAAATAGTTAGTATAAAGTAATGAAATTTCGGGCCGGCACACAGTTTTAATATGCCAGGAAGTTTCATATCAGCGGACACTCCGCTGCAGAGTGAAAATCTCATACTGAACACTGAGTTCAGTCAACCGACACTACAATATCCTGACTAAGCGTCCCACCATCAGCATTTTACTACATTAATGTCATAGTTACGACTTCCTTTCCAGTCTAGTCTGTGATCCATTTTTTCCTCTCTCCTCTACTGACATAATTTACAATGACACCGAAAAATAGTTAGTATAAAGTAATGAAATTTCGGGAATATATTTGTCTAGGTAACATATTTAAGTCATTAACATTGCAAGATCACAGGTTAGTGTAAGCGTGAGCTAGGGCATTGCAAATATGAAATGCTGGTACATTACGAGGTGCATTCAAGTTCTAAGGCCTCCGATTTTTGAAACTGGCGTTACTTCTCGACGTAATAGCCCTGCAGAAGTACACATTTTTCACAACGCTGACGCCATGATTCCATGGCAGCGGCGAAGGCTTCTTTAGGAGTCTGTTTTGACCACTGGAAAATCGCTGAGGCAATAGCAGCTGGTGAATGTGCGGCCACGGGGAGTGTCTTTCATTGTTGGAAAAAGCCAAAAGTCACTAGGAGCCAGATCAGGTGAGTAGGGAGCATGAGGAATCACTTCAAAGTTGTTATCACGAAGAAACTGTTGCGTAACATTAGCTCGATGTGCGGGTGCATTGTCTTGGTGAAACAGCACACGCCCAACCCCTTCCCGGACGTTTTTGTTGCAGTGCAGGAAGGAATTTGTTCTTCAAAACATTTTCGTAGAATGCACCTGTTACCGTAGTGCCCTTTGGAACGCAATGGGTAAGGATTACGCCCTCGCTGTCCCAGAACATGGACGCCATCATTTTTTCAGCACTGGCGGTTACCCGAAAATTTTTTGGTGGAAGTGAATCTGTGTGCTTCCATTGAGCTGACTGGCGCTTTGTTTCTGGATTGAAAAATGGTATCCACGTCTCATCCATTGTCACAACCGACGAAAAGAAAGTCCCACTCATGCTGTCGTTGTGCGTCAACATTGCTTGGCAACATGCCACACGGGCAGCCATGTGGTCGTCCGTCAGCATTCGTGGCACCCACCTGGATGACCCTTTTCGCATTTTCAGGTCGTCATGCAGGATTATGTGCACAGAACCCACAGAAATGCCAACTCTGGAGGCGATCTATTCAATAGTCATTCAGCGATCCCCCAAAACAATTCTCTCCACTTTCTCGATCATGTCGTCAGACCGGCTTGTGTGAGCCAGAGGTTGTTTCGGTTTGTTGTCACACGATGTTCTGCCTTCATTAAACTGTCGCATCCACGAATGCACTTTCACACATCCATAACTCCATCACCACATGTCTACTTCAACTGTCGATGAATTTCAATTGGTTTCACACCACGCAAATTCAGAAAACGAATGACTGCACGCTGTTCAAGTAAGGAAAACGTCGCCATTTTAAGTATTTAAAACAGTTCTCATTCTCGTCGCTGGCGGTAAAATTCCATCTGCCGTACGGTGCTGCCATCTCTGGGACGTATTGACAATGAACGCGGCCTCATTTTAAAACAATGTACATGTTTCTATCTCTTTCCAGTCCGGGGAAAAAAAATTGGAGGCCTTAGAACTTGAATGCACCTCTTAATAACCGGTATCACTAATAAAATGTTAAATGCAAGGATGCAAACGTGCAAGTTAATTCTGGTTGCGGATGTCGCTGGAGTCGTCGTCTGGTAACGTCCCACATGTGCTCGATTGGAGACAGATATAGTGATCGAGCAGGCCAACCCAACATGTCGACGTACTGCAGAGAGTGTTGGGTTACAACAGCGGTACGTGAGCGAGTGTTATCCTGCTGGAAACACTCACTGGAATGCTGTTCATGAAAGGCAGCGCAACAGGTCGAATCACGAGACTGATGTACAAATTTGCAGTCAGGGTGTATGAAATAATCATTAGAATGCTCCTGCAATCATACGAAATCGTGTTCCAGACAATAACTCCAGGTAGATCGAATGTGTCTAGCACTTGTACAGGTTGATCGGAGGCTCTGAACTGGCCTCCTCCTACTCCACGGCCATCCCTGTCATCGAGACTAGAGATGGGTCGTTCGCGTACTAACGGGTCCAAAGGAACGGGTCACTAAAATGAACTGAATGAGAGAGGAACGAATTCTAAGGAACGCTCATAGTTCGCTTCGATCGCGGCTTTCTACTTATAGTTCCCAGGAACGGGAAACGGTCGGTTTCGTTTCCGAACGGCACGTCGGCCGATCTCGTTGCAGCCTCGGTCCCATTCCCGTCTGTCTCTGTCTCGGTCTCGCTCGGCCGGACTCGTCCTTCTTCGCGTGGTCACTCGTCGCAGTTCCACTGCCGACTGCTCATAGTTCAGTATCGAGTTGTTGTTGTTTGTTTCGTTGGCTTCGCACGCCCAATATAGATCTGTTTCAAACCTTTTTTGAACTCTGAACTTCCGGTTATTTTCGTATTCTATTCAGCGTCCGCGAACGTAATTAAAATTTATTTTATAATTACGTAAAATACATAAAAATTACGTTGTTGTAGTACATACATCTCTTCAGGTAACAAAACGGCGTATCAGCTTACTTCACTATTTCGATAAACAGCAGAAGAAATACTTGTAAAAAAGGCAAGATTTTTTTGTTATTACACATGCAAAGGACGTCGGCACGGCACACACGAGTGGCCATTTTCCGTCTAATTTTGATCCAAGGTAAAAGAGCGTGTTCACTGCTATAGAAGGCAGACCGACTTACAACCGAATGAATCCCGCGGTTCGTAATCGAGAATATGAAAACTCCTACAATATTATTTCAGTGGTACAGGGTGGCGCACGAAAAACTGGCCCCGAGTGCTAGACTACTCATTGTCGCTTACCAATCGTCATCTATTGTTTCGAAGTTGTTTGCATTAGCTTATTTGTTGTTTCTCCACTGTCTAATTATTACATACTTATCTGTTCTGCTCGTAGCGGTCAACAAATCGATCGTAATTGGCGAGCAGTCTGCACTCGGAGCCGGTTTTTCGTGCGCCACCTTATATTATTTCACTGCGATCAGCCACACAACGCTACAGTTGGCTAAACGAGATGTTTTGCAGAATCACGAAAATTACAAGTGTGTGAGAATTCTGTTGTGAATAAAAACTCAGTACTCCAGGCGGGAGACAAGTGCCCCCTCTTGGCGCCTTCCGTCTTCAGTCACCTATGCTACTAATTCTCAGTTTTTCATAAGAACCATATACACAATGAGCGGTGAACGAGTAAAAATGAACGGTTCCCAGAAAAGAGCGATCACTAGTGAATTAGTTCCCAAGGATGAATGACTTTGCCCATCTCTAACCGAGACAGAACCAGCTGCGTCAGAAAACACAACAGGTCTCCACCCTGCCCTCATATGAGCTCACGCTGGACACCATTGAAATCGCAAAAGATAGTGGTTAGAGACCAGCGGAATGCAGTGGAATGGAGGTATACCTCGGAGCTGTCCTTTAAGTAACCGATGTCTAAGACTTCGTTGTGTCACAGTGGTGTCAGCTACTGCTCAGATTGCTGCTTCAGAAGCAGTACTATGCGCCAGAAATATGGGCCGAACACATTGGTTTTCCTTCACAGTAGTGTCACGTGGCCGTCCAGGGCCTGGACTTCTTGCAATTGCACATTCCTGTAACCACCGCTGCCAGCAGTCATGTACAGCGGCTACATTCCTGCCAAGTCTTTCTGCAATACCGCAGAAGCCACATTCAGCTTCTCGTAGTCCTATAACACGGCCTCGTCCAAACTCAGTGAGGTGTTGATAAAAGCGCCTTTGTCACCTTAAAGGCACTCTTGACTCACATCAACTCACCATGTAAAGTATCAGAGTTAACCAAAGTTCACGACCGTTACAAAGTGTATTTAAAGCAAACCTGGTTTACATCCTCATAGTGGCACTACTAGCGCCACTAATATGCGACTGGCGAGAAATTTGAACAGACATCATCTTTCAGATGTAAAAACACGTCTACCACCTTTAGTTCATGTGGCATAACTTGTTCCTGGTGCTGAGATTCTCCCCCCCCCCCCCCCAATCATCAGAGTTAATCAACTTTCACGACCGTTACAACGTGTATTTAAAGCAAACCTGGTTTACATCCTCATAGTGGCACTACTAGCGCCACTAATATGCGACTGGCGAGAAATTTGAACAGACATTATCTTTCAGATGTAAAAACACGTCTACCACCTTTAGTTCATGTGGCATAACTTGTTCCTGGTGCTGAGATTCTCCCCCCCCCCCCCCCCCAATCATCAGAGTTAATCAACTTTCACGACCGTTACAACGTGTATTTAAAGCAAACCTGGTTTACATCCTCATAGTGGCACTACTAGCGCCACTAATATGCGACTGGCGAGAAATTTGAACAGACATCATCTTTCAGATGTAAAAACACGTCTACCACCTTTAGTTTTTGTGGCACAACTTGTTCCTGGTGCTGAGATTCCCCCCCCCCCCCCCCCCCCCCCAAAATCAACGTAATCGCCGGTTGTTGTTTAAGATCCGAAAGTGCGGTGTTGTTGCAACAGGTGCCGCCTGTAGACAGTTGTTGTCACAGCGCTCCTCTCCCCATGGCGATAGGAAGACGATTTAAGCGGGGTAGGACGTCAATCGCGCCGACTTGGAGCAGGAGAGGCACCACAGGACGTTTTATTTTCTACTGTCTATACTTTCACAAATAAATTCATAAAACTTTGTCAGTATGACCAGGAAGGATTCAGGATTCACACTCGTAGCAGCGGAAGTTCAAAAACATAACAAAATAATTATTTTACATGTGAAATTTCACCATTTCTGTCACTTACTATTGGCTGCATTTGTCGCTATAGGTACACTTTCTTTCATAGGTAAGGAAGACTGTTCGATGAAATTTGCACAGCATACAAACCATACTTACAGGTGTCTGAAACTCTAGAATCTATTTAATTTGTGAAAAAATGAATGAGCTGTTACGTTTTAAACCTTATGTTTAGAAAAAAATAAAATTTTGTAGTTAATTATCTTATTTTTTACCACAGTTTTTAATAGATCTGGAAAATTCAAGAGTTTCATACGCCTGTAAGTATGGTTTGTATGCTGTGCAAAATTCATCAAAGAATCTCTTTTACTTGTGAAGAAAAATGTACCTATAGCAACAAATGCAGCCAACAGTAAGTGAAAAAATGATGGAATTTCATATCTAAAAAAATTTATTTTGTTATGTTTTTTGCACTTCCACTGCTATGAGTGTGAATGCTGAATCCTTCCTGGTCATTCTGACAAAGTTTTATGAATTTATTTGTAAAAGTATAGACAGTAGAAAATAAAATGCCCTGTGGTGCCTCTCCTGCTCCAAGTCGGCCCGTTTGACGTCCTACCCCCCCTTAAATAAAGTCTCCATCTGGCTGGTTCAAATGGCTCTGAGCACTATGGGACTCAACATCTGTGGTCATCAGTCCCCTAGAACGTAGAACTACGTAAACCTAACTAACCTCAGGACATCACACACATCCATGCCGGAGGCAGGATTCGAACCTGCGACCGTAGCGGTCACGCGGTTCCAGACTGACGCGCCTAGAACCGCACGGCCACACCGGCGGGCCTGTCTCCATCTGTTACGAAGTTCACGTAAAAGTCTGAAACATCCGTATAATATAGTTCTTTGTAGTGTCTCTAAATCTGTTCGTAATTTAGATTAGGATCAGAGTTTTGTTTAGTTTCTTAAAATAGGTGGAAATTTGGCGTCCGGAAAAGTTTCCTAGCCGGCAACTGACAGGCACAATGCTACGGCAGGAACAGTGGCAATACAGTGTATTGCTAGTGGGAGTGCTCCACCCTGCTAGCTGTCAAATAGCAGCTGATTTCGATAGGACTACAGTAACTGCCAATGAACGTGTCTCCAGTGGTCAAGTAGTAACACACTTTTCAATTGCTTTTCACTTCATAGGTGCTTACCTATTGCCCTAAGTCAAAACTAATAAACATATTAATCGAGCCGGCTGAGGTGGCCGAGCGGTTCTAGGCGCTACAGTCTGGAACTGCGCGACCGCTAGGATCGCAGGTTCGAATCCTGCCTCGGGCATGGATGTGTGAGATGTCCTTAGGTTAGTTAGGTTTAAGTAGCTCTAAGTTCTAGGGGACTGATGACCTCAGAAGTTAAGTCCCAAAGTGCTCAGAGCCAATTCAACCATTTTGAACCATATTAATCGAAAACTTTTGTTTCGGAGGATTCTGATGTTTAGTTTTGAAAACTCTGTTAACCTACCACCCTATCGTACATACACTATCCACCGGGTAGTCATCAACTGACCTAATCACACAACCTATCAACTGCTTGTCTAACTCCATTGTTAATTTGGGGTATTTCTTTCCAGCATGTTTATTATCTACCTTCAATTTTTTGAAGAATACTTTCAAAATCGTTTAGCAAGTTCTTCCGTACTTTGACTGAAGTTTATCTATCGAGTAGGAAAAAGAGTGTGATGACATCAGCGAGACAAACGGCCAGTGAAGATGCACACCAAGCTCGAAGTCTTACGGGGATTGTCGAAATGCCGAGAGTAATGAGGCTAATGACCAGGTTCACTACATCAGTCCAAAAAAATTGTTCAAATGGCTCTCAGCACTATGGGACTTAACTTCTGAGGTCATGAGTCCCCTAGAACTTAGAACTACTTAAACTACTTAAACTACTTAAACTACTTAAACCTAACTAACCTAAGGACATCACAAACATCCTTGCCCTAGGCAGGATTCGAACCTGCGACCGTAACGGTCGCACGGCTCCAGACTGTAGCGCCTAGAACCGCTCGGCCACTCCGGCCGGCCTACATTAGTAGTGTGTGGTATAAATTTCGGGCTAACGAGAGGCGTGCTAGGGTAGTCCGCGCAGGTGTGCTGACGAATGTGTCGCGACTGCTACGGTCGCAGGTTCGAATCCTGCCTCGGGCATGGATGTGTGTGATGTCCTTAGGTTAGTTAGGTTTAAGTAGTTCTAAGTTCTAGGGGACTGATGTTAAGTCGCATAGTGCTCAGAGCCATTTGCACCATTTGACCAATGTGTCTGCATGATGTAGTGGTCAATGCATCTGGTTTGTAAGCAGCAAACCTTGGTTCGAATCCCTGTCCAGCGCAAATTTTCAATTTGTCTCATTGATTTAAATCAATGCCTACTGTCTTGAAACAAACGTAGTTCCTGATGTAATGCTGCCTTGTTCCGACCGGTTTGGGCTTTTGAATGTTTTTAGAACCAGAAGTAAAATGTTCACGAAATAAGGTCGCATCACACTGACGACAATAAGAAATGAAATTCTTTTTCTTCGTCTGGTACCATGAACTGGTTAAATACCTGTTAATGAAACAGAATCATCAGGCACATAAGTCTTTGTTGGAGAGCAGAAAAGTTTCTGTTAGTTTTCAATGCAAATAAAAATTTGGATGATAATAATAAACTAAACGGACGTCGATAACGTCATCAACTGCAGGCTCTATTGATGGACACTGAAATTTGAAACGGTGAAACGCTACAGGGTGAAAATACAAGTTTTGGATGATTTGAGCATGGTGCTAAGTACAATACATTTAATAAAGTATAATGCGTTGTCTAAGCATTTAGTTTTTTTTTCATTAGTAGCTATGATAACAAAATATACAGAACCTTCTCGTCTGGAATCTACGATAGAAAGAAGTGCAAAAGTGAGATGTACATCGCTTTTGCTTTTTAAAACCATAGAATATGGAAAATGCCACAGATAACTGAATAGCCACAGGAGGTCAGCTTTCTACAGTACAGTGAAGTCTTTGTCATTGAGTCATAGTGAATTTTTATAAGGAACACGTACTATTATGTCTCTCTTTTCATAACATTTTGTAAACAGTACCTCCTTTTGAAGTGTAGCGGATTCATAATGTACGCTTTCCACGCTTTTCACTGACAACATATTTACAGACGTGATCCAGTGCGGCAATTCGACGTGCGGCAATACGACCTGCTCCGACGACACGCAGTGTGGCTTCGGGGAGACTTGCTCCGTGCTGGAAACCTGTGCCTGCAAAGCAGGCTTCTTCCGGGACAGCGACGGCGCCTGCAAACTGGGTGAGTATCTTTCACAATGTAGTGATTCCGGCATAGCGATTCATTCCATACATACTTGATAGGCACGTTTACACAGTGGTACGTGCTCGAAAGTATGGCCTCATATCGTACCTATGTAGACTTTCCTGGCGCATTAGTATATCAGATTCTTGTCGAGTTTCCAGCTGGATCAAACTGTCATCTGAGCACAATATTTCAGCGGTCCACCTGGCCACGATCATCAGGTGAGAAAAGCTACGCTGCTGTCACCGATAACTGCTTCCACTCGTTTTTTTTTTCTTTATTGTGATTTAATTCCCCTGCCCCAAATGGGCAGGGGAGGGCTGTCAGCGGCACAATCAGCCGCTCTTCAGCCGAGTTACATGGCAACTAAAATAAGAATAAAATGTTACATACATAAGGCGATAAAAAGGGGGAACATAAAACAGAGTAAAGGGAGAAAATGGAGGTAAAAATAGACTGACATGGAGACGTTCATGGCGGACAGTTAAAAAAGTCACCAGAATGTCAAAAAACATAGTTGGCGATTCTTAAAACACAGAGAAGACACTGAATCGACATACACAGGTTAAAAGTCGGCCACAGTATTAAAAACACTCCAGAACAACACACTTAAAACCCACTTGTAGCACACACGACGAAGAACAAAACTGCCAGGTGGGACCTGCCGAGGAAAAGGTCAGAAAGGATGGAAAAGGAGGGGAGAGCAAGGGGCAGCAGGGGAAGCGGTGGGATGAAGAGAGTAGGGGCGTCAGCAGGTACACTAAGGCGCAGGAGACACTTGGGGTGGGAGATGAAGATGGAAGACACGACAGGAGGGAGTGCAGAGATACTGAAACGGGGCACAAGAGAGGGAGGGGCAGTAAGAGGGGGAAGCCGCTCAGGAGGAGAGAGGGGGAGGAGAGGGAGCCCTGAGGAGGAGGCAGGAAGATGGGGTTAGAGTTGGTAGGAAGGGTAGATGTCAGGGCGAAGCTCATCATCCGGGAGGGGTAGACGGTGGAAATTGCGTTGGGAAAGGAGATGGAGGGTGTGGAGATGGAGAGAGGGTGGGACACAACGGTAAAGGCGCGGCAACTGGTTGGGGGTGGAGAGGAAGGGAGACACCAGGGGATACGTTCAAGGAAAAGCAGAAGGTGGGGGAAGGGGATGAGGTCGTAGAGGGTGCGCGTGGGGGGCGGAAGGCGAATGCAGAAGGCGAGGCAGAGCGCATGGCGTCCGAGGATTTGGAGGGCTGTAAAGAACTAGGGAGGGGCGGAAATCCAAGCTACGCTAGCACAACAGAGGATGGGGCGGATCAAGGATTTGTAGGTGTGAAGGATGGTGGAAGGATGCAGACCCCACGTCCAAACGGACAGGAGTTTCAGGAGGCAGTGGCGGTTGTGTTCCACTCGCAAATGACTGCACCTTTATATGCATCGGAAGTACAACAGCGCATGCGGTAGATACAGTGCGCATGCGCTCAATCATTCGTGCTGCCCCCTGGCGCAAAAAGAGTTACAGCGCCTCCGGTGATGAATACTGCTGAAAACGGCATATCGTTACAAATGATTATTCATAGCCGGCCGATTCAGATGCCGTTGTTTCTTCTTATCCGATAAAACAGGATTCCACGTTTTAGTTAGCGGGTATCCATTATCACGATTAATGATATTATCTGCTAGTCTGATTTCGACAGATTCTTGACACAATCCCGGTACTGCGAAGCATTTGCAACGACTTGTGTCTCAATGTATAGCATCCTGTGTCCCTCTGTAACAAAATGCTCAGCCACGGCAGATTTATCTGGCTGTAATAATCGCGTATGGCGATGATGTTCAATACACCTGTCGTTGACGGTACGAATAGTTTGAGCAATGTAAATTTTCCCGCAATCACACGGTATTTTGTAAACGCCAGATTCCCTCAAACCTAAATCATCTGTAACAGAGCCAAGAAGTGCTGGAATCTTAGCTGGCGGACGAAAAACACATCTGATCTCATATTTCTTCAAAAATCTACCTATCTTGGCTGACACGTTCTCAGCAAACAGAAGAAAAGCCACGTACCTAAAGGTGTCTTTAGAAGGTTCAGGTAGGGGTCCAAACTCAAAAGCACGTCGAATTTGTCTGTCCGTATAGCCGTCATTATTGAATTCGTCCTTAAGATGTTGCAGCTCCTGTGATAAATTCTCAATGCAGGAAAATTTACATTGGCCAAACTATTCGTACCGTCAACGAATTCGTACCGTCAACGACAGGTGTATTGAACATCATCGCCATACGCGATTATTACAACCAGATAAATCTGCGGTGGCTGAGCATTTCCTTACAGAGGGACACAGGATGCTATGCAATGAGACACAAGTCGTTGCCAATGCTTCGCGGTACTGGGATTGTGTTTTAAAAGACTCTGTCGAAATCAGACTAGCAAATAATATCATTAATAGTGATAATGGATACCCGCTATGTAAAACGTGGAATCCTGTTTTATCCTATATGAAGAAACAACGGTATCTAACTCGGCCGGCTACGAATAATCATTTGTACCGATATATCGTCTTCAACAGTGTTCACCACCGGAGGTGCAGCAACTCTTTTTGCGCCAGGGGGCAACAGGAATGATTGCGCGCGTGCGCACTGTATCTAGCGCATGCGCTGTTGAACTTCCGATGCATATAAAGAGGTGCGATCACTTGCGAGTGGAATCTCATGCACTCCACCTCGCCTTCCGTATATGCCTCCCGTCCCCCACGCGGATTCTCTATGATCTCATTCCTTTCCCCCATTTGCTCCTATTCCTCGAACATATCCACATCCTCTACACCTCCCGCCACCTTGAACCCCCTCATCCCCTGGTTGCTCCTCTCCTCTTCCATCCCCGCCCCACGTCTTCACTGTTGTATCCCCCCTACCCTCCATCTCTACACCCTACATCTCCTTTCCCAAGGTGGCTTCCATCAACTCCCCCTGCCGGATGATGCCTTCTCTCCGTCCATTTATCCCTCCTATCAACTCTGATCCTCACCCCCCTCCTTTCCTCTGTCCTCTCCCTGGGCTCCCTCTTCCTCCCCCCTTCCATCCTGTGTTTTCTCCCCGCCCAACCTCTCCATATCTCCCTTCTCCCCCCCCCCTTTGCCTTTCCCACTCCATGGCACGTCTGCTCAGCACCCCACACCCCTCTTATGGGCCCTCATTCTCCACTGGCTCCTTTCCCCCCTCCCCCCTCCACTTTTCCTCTCCTTCTCCCCCTTTTTTATTTTCCCATCGTCTGTCCAGTTTCCCCCCCACCTGCTCTCAGCTGTGGTATGTCATAGTTGTACCAACTTTTTAGTGCAGTGTTTAAGTGAGTGTTCGGTGTTGTGCGTCTTTCCACAGTGTTGCGAACAGAACTCATGCTGTCTCTGGGTGTGCATTTTATATCTCTTGCGAACAGAAACCAGACTGTCGCCGTGTTTTTTAATTGTCTGTTATTTTTCTGCTTCCTGTGTATTTTCTTAGCACCATGAACCCTGTATTTTATGTTTTAAGTTCCAGAATTTTCTGCTATTTTACCTTTGTCACCGATTTTATCCCCAACTGTTATTTTTTATTATCTTCATCTTTTTAAAACAAATTCTGTAGGCTGAAGAGCTGGCGTAGTAAGCTGCTGCCAGCCCGCCCCCTTCAGGGGGAATCGGAACTCGATGAAGGAAAAAAAACGAGTTGAATCAGTTATCGGTGAGAGCAGCGTAGCTTTTCTCACCTGATGATGGCAGCCAGGTGGACCGCTGAAATATTGTGCTCAGATGACAGTTTCATCCGGCTGGGAACCCGACAAGAATTTGATACGGCCTCATAACGATAGGATTCACTAAATTTGTGTCAAGCGTCCATCTACATCAGTTTACGGCGATAAAATGAATTAGATGACAGAATTAATGCTTGTGGCGACTGAATATGACGACTGTAAGTGTGCAGTGCAACATGCGCTGTACATATTCATTACTTCATGTGTGTTACCACAGATAGCACAGATAGCATCCATTTGTACTGGAAATGTAAGACACGTGAGGAGCCTATTTGCTCTCTGCCGCATGAAAGGAGAACACTGAGATTCTGTAACTGTCCACCCACCTGACGTCTTCTAAAGAAGTTCTTGTTTCTGCGCAGAAGTAGCAGTCGGGTCGCTAATGCGTTTCTCGCGATGTGATGCTCTGAAATTTACTAGTAAGTTGGCTAAGACCCACTACGTTACTAAATAAGTATCCAAAGTTAAGTGGAAGGCCAATAGCTTTTTAACACCTTCATCACACGCAGAGGAGCTAAAGCGTTATAGTGGTAACAAGATATATCACAAACGTATGTCTACAAGTCCACAAATTTCACAGTTCATGTACGTAACACTTATAGTTCTGTTATACTGAATATATATCGTGTAGAAATTACATACACGATCTACACTCTACTCCCTCCCATGCTAGCACAGTCCGGATAACTTAAGATCATTATGTACGGCGCGCATCTCAGATCCTAATCGGGTTGCTTCTAAATCGAGCTGTACCGTATGGCCCCTCCTTACCAACTGGATCAAATGGTTCAAATAGCTCTAAGCACTATGGGACTTAACATCTGAGGTCATCAGTCCCCTAGAACTACTTAAACCTAACTAACCTAAGGACATCACACACTTCCATGCCCGAGGCAGGATTCGAACCTGGGACAGTAGCAGCAGCGCGGTTCCGGACTGAAGCCGCTAGAACCGCACGGCCACAGTGGCCGGCGCCCAACTGTATCGGTCAACACGAATCACTTACCTATTTTGGTGGAAGCCGTTGACGCACGAAGTGCTTCACATGTTTATCGTCATTCTAATGTTACTAAAGGTGATTTTTAAAATGAAAACTGAGTGGATAACAAGTATGATTGTCAACTAAATCTAGGTTATGCTTTTAAAATATTAATAAATTAAAAGTAGAGATTTGGCGCCCTTCCCGAAAGGTAATAACTACATCATCTGTCGTGGAAGCCAATCAGATATCCGACTACTAAATTGGAGCAATGTCTCACGGAATCGGTCCTCACTACACCGTTTGCCGTCTGTACCTGACTCCAGTTCTTACGTCAGACACCACGTAACGCAGTATCAACTAAGTTATGAAGTGGGTTTGAATATTACGCCTCCTAAAACTAGAAATTTTACAATGTGCTTTAACTGAATCTACGTTTACAGCAAATTTATAACTTGCATAACATTCAAATTAATGTGGAGAACCCTCTGACTTATCGCACTGACTAATAAACTGAATTAAAAAGTACTGGGAGGAAATCATTCTACCCCCAGCAGCGATTCTTCGTTTTCTTCGTACTGCAAGGGATATGAGGATAGGACGTGTTAAGAAAGTACTAGAAATAGCTGTAGACGTTAAATACCGTAGGGGAAGACACAGATTGGATTATATCCAACAAATAATCGAGGACGGGAAAATAAAGAATGGATGCCTTCATGGTATTTATAGGCCCCACATTTAAATGTTTGGTCTTTTGAATATTTCTTTCATTCCATCTTTTCTTTTCAATTTACAGATTGACAGTAGAAGAGAAAGACCGCACCCCTGATTTATGCCTTTTTTAATCTGAGCGCTCCGCTCTTGCTCTTCCACTCATGTTTTGTGTTGTGTCGGTAGCTGTGCCGACACCGTGAAGTTAATTGCTGAAAATGAACTCTAGACTAACGCTGTAGCCGATAGTGCACGCACGGCATAAAGCAGACGGGCGTGAAGTCTGGAACATGAGAACTTATAAATGAATAAGAAGAAAAGTATGTAGATGCTTATTACTTATCTTTTAATTGTTCTTTGGAATACATCTCTCTTGAATACTCGTAAACTATAGGCACTGATACAAATGGCGCCTTGCTAGTTCGTTGCCATTAACTTAGCTGATGGCTATTCTGTCTCTCGGCTAATGAGAGAGAAAGGCTTCGTACAACTGGGCGGTAGCTAGGTTCTCGTACAACTGGGGCGAGTCCACTCTCGTATCACGAGACCTGCCTTGGTGGTGGCGCTAGGTCTGCGATTACAGTGGCGACACGCGGGTCCGACATGTACTACATGGACCGCGGCCGATTTAAGCTACCACCTAGCAAGTGTGGTGTCTGGCGGTGACACCACATTTTGCCCTCTTGATTCCTATACATCACGTGTATTTCCCGTTCTTCCTTATAGCTTATAAATATTTTTCTGAGGATCTAAAATATCTTGCAGCATTTTACGTTATCCAACTTTTTTTTCACAAGTCTTTTTAAGATGTCTTCATTTCTTCCAAGTCTCGAGTCCATTATCAAGTACAACGTCAGAACTGTTTCTCTGGTACCTTTACTGGTCATCTATCAGATCGTCAGTTTTCTATCCCATTCTTCTGCGTATGGTTCTTGTCAATAACTTGTATACCTGAGCCGTTTAGCTAGGCGTGCGATTACAGATTTAGCTGGCTTTGATATCTTAAGGATTGTGTGGATTACATTCTTCCGAAACTCCGATGGTATGTCTCCAGTTTCACAAATATTACCTTCTCCCAATGATTTCAGAAATTCCACAGCATTGTTATTTATTACTTCTGTCTTGTCTGTTCGCAAGTCTTCCAAGGCTTTTTCCGTCTCTGACTCAAAGACTGCACCTTCTATGGTTTCATTTCTTCGTCATCAGACACTCGTAGAGGCCCTCAGTGTACTCTTCCCTGCCAGCCTCTCGGTCCTCTACCTCTAACGGTGACGTCCCTTTAGCACTCTTAATGTTGGCGCCTTCACTTTTAATTTCGTCAAAAGTTATTTTTAATTTTCTATACCATATATCTGACCCTACGAGAATCATTTATTTTGCAACTGATTCACTTTTTCTTTTTTTCCTTTTGCCATTTCGCATCAGCTTATCTGCAAAGTATAAATTAAAGAAATACTAGCAGTTTCAGTTCCGCTTCTAAGATTGTGATACTACACTCACCTGGCGGCGTGGCGAAATTTAATAACTAATCAGGGTAATTACAGCATAGGAAGCCTTTCTACATGTACATCTACATCCATACTCCGCAAGCCACCTGACGGTGTGTGGCGGAGGGTACCTAGAGCACCTCTATCGGTTCTCCCTTCTATTCCAGTCTCGTATTGTTCGTGGAAAGAAGGATTGTCGGTATGCCTCTGTGTGGGCTCTAATCTCTCTGATTTTATCCTCATATTCTATTCGCGAGATATACGTAGCAGGGAACAATATACTGCTTGACTCCTCGGTGAAGGTATGTTCTTGAAATTTCAACAAAAACCCGTACCCAGCTACTGAGCGTCTCTCCTGCAGAGTCTTCCACTGGAGTTTATCTATCATCTCCGTAACGCTTTCGCGATTATTAAATGATCCTGTAACGAAGCGCGCTGCTCTCCGTTGGATCTTCTCTATCTCCTCCATCAACCCATCTGGTACGAATCCCACACTGCTGAGCATTATTCAAGCAGTGGGCGAGCAAGCGTACTGTATCCTACTTCCTTTGTTTTCGGATTGCATTTCCTTAGGATTCTTCCAATGAATCTCAGTCTGGCATCTGCTTACCGACGATCAACTTCATTCCATTTCAAATCACTCCTAATGCGTACTTCCACATAATTTATGGAATTAACTGCTTCCAGTTGCTGACCTACTATATTGTAGCTAAATGATAAATGGTCTCTCTTTCTATGTATTCGGAGCACATTACACTTGTCTACATTAAGATTCAATTGCCATTCCCTGCATCATGCGTCAATTCGCTGCAGATCCTCTTGCATTCCATTGTTACAACCTCTCGATATACCACAGCATCATCCGCAAAAAGCCTCTGTGAGCTTCCGATGTCATCCACAAGGTCATTTATGTATATTGTGAATAGCAACGGTCCTATGACACTCCCCTGCGGCACACCTGACATCACTCTTACTTCGGAGGACTTCTCTCCATTGAGAATGATATGCTGCGTTCTGTTATCTAGGAACTATTCAATCCAATCACACAATTGGTCTGATAGTCCATATGCTCTTACTTTGTTCATGAAACGACTGTGGGGAACTGTATTGAACGCCTTGCGGAAGTCAAGAAAGACGGCATCTACCTGGGAACCCATGTCTATGGCCCTCTGAGTCTCGTGGACGAATAGCGCGAGCTGGGTTTCACACGATCGTCTTTTTCGAAATCCATGCTGATTCCTACATAGTAGATTTCTAGTCTCCAGAAAAATCATTATACTCGAACATAATACGTGTTCCAAAATTCTACAACTGATAGACGTTAGAGATATAGGTCTATAGTTCTGCACATCTGTTCGACGTCCCTTCTTGAAAACGGGGATGACCTGTGCCCTTTTCCAATCCTTTGGAACGCTACCCTCTTCTAGAGACCTACGGTACACCGCTGCAAGAAGGGGGGCAAGTTCCTTCGCGTTCTCTGTGTAAAATCGAACTGGTATCCCATCAGGTCCAGCGGCCTTTCCTCTTTTGAGCGATTTTAATTGTTTCTCTATCCCTCTGTCGTCTATTTCGATATCTACCATTTTGTCAACTGTGCGACAATCTAGAGAAGGAACTACAGTGCAGTCTTCCTCTGTGAAACAGCTTTGGAAAAAGACATTTAGTATTTCGGCTTTTAGTCTGTCATCATCTGTTTCAGTACCATTTTGGTCACAGAGTGTCTGGACATTTTGTTTTGATCCACCTACCGCTTTGACATAACACCAAAATTTTTTAGGATTTTCTGCCAAGTCAGTACATAGAACTTTACTTTCGAATTCATTGCACGCCTCTCGCATAGCCCTCCTCACACTACCTTTCGCTTCGCGTAATTTTTGTTTGTCTGCAAGGCTTTGGCTATGTTTATGTTTGCTGTGAAGTTCCCTTTGCTTCTGCAGCAGTTTTCTAACTCGGTTGTTGTACCACTGTGGCTCTTTTCCATCTCTTACGATCTTGCTCGGCACATACTCATCTAACGCATATTGTACGATGGTTTTGAACTTTGTCCACTGATCCTCAACACTATCTGTACTTGAGACAAAACTTTTGTGTTGAGCCATCAAGTACTCTGAAATCTGCTTTTTGTCACTTTTGCTAAACAGAAAAATCTTCCTACCTTCCTTTGACGCCCAAAGTAACACATAAATTTAATTTTATGTGTGGTTTGAAGATGGACGAGACATACTAAATAGTTAACGGTGGTACGTAAATATAATCAAAGATCTCGACTTAAACCGACCTTCCCTCATCTAGTTTCCTCATAAAATATGTATTTTATAGATCATAATGTATAAATAAACAACATTTGCTATGGTTGCCACCCCGCATCCCTACACAGATATTTTTAATTAAAATTGTTTAGTTGATTTTTTTGGATACCTACCCTTATGCAGTTTTTTAAAACAATTACCATCAATCAAGAGTAGATATAAATAGAACGCCGAGATAAGGTTGCCAATCTTTTTACGGGCAATAATGGAAGGTTGCCAGATACAAACCGGTAAGCGTGTAGTAGTAAATTACCCTCATCGAATGTCCTTATACTATCGTACATAAAATGTAAATAATTTTATTTTCAACACGATGGTATAGGGTTGACTTAGCAAAAATGGGTATATCTTAGGGTTTTCGCTGTTTTAAGATGCAATAACTGAATACGAAAGCGTGGTGCGGTGGGAAACCATTGAATGTACAAATCTGTCCGATGGATAAAGCAGCAGAGGAACAATTATGTTTGTTACGGTCATTCCGTGTAACTAGAGTCCAAGGTAGTGCGCCGCTAAAACGTGCACAGTTTTTCTTGCAACCGCTGTTGCAGCTCAGCCAAGCGGCTGGCTTGTGCATATAAACTCACCGCGAAATGATTGTGTATTGTATATATGGAGCTTATAATCACGCCAAAAACGCAGATCCATGCTCAGATAATAGGCGTACCGCGGGCTCCATATCTGTGCGTCAAAGATGGGCTTTCAGCCATAGTACGAAAACGAAAATATTGACTGCTATCAATGATCATCTTGGTTTCTCACAAGATGATACATCATAATCTTTGCAAAAATTAGAACAAGAAAGATGAAGCAAGTCTTCACAGTATTAAACAATTAAAAGCGCCATCAGTACATTTGATGATAGTATCGATATAAATGTCTTGTTTAACATTTCTACACGTAAAGGAGCATCATCCGATGTTACTGATTTCCCGCTTACTTTCAAATCAGTCAACAAAAGTTAAGTTTTCTTTCTGGATGCAGTTCTGTTATTGGAAGATTACAGAAGCCGATATTCTTAAATCTTAATTTCGCGTCACAGGGCACCTCCTGAGTTCAGGTGAATAAAGATAAACGCGCAGTACTAAAAATGGAACGACTGTGGTTGGCTACTCGCAATTAACCGTTGAAATGTTGAAGACAGACAAATCCATATCAGCCAAGACAGTCAAATCTCAAGACAACATGGTTCAGATAACAAAAATCAACGTTGAAATAGTAGATGAATCTTGAGGAGCGTTCAATAAGTGATGCAGTATTTTTTTCTGACAGAAGGCCAGTTTTACTCGGAATTCCAGTACAGCAAATTATTCCCCACTATTCTGGCTTCAAACCCCTATTATTCAACATAAACTCCGTTCGTTGTGACAGCCTTACGCCACCTACTGTATGGTATACCCGCATGGTAATACTCTACTGGTCGACGTTGTAGCCAAAGTCTTGCTGCATCAATAACGTCCCCATCATCCACGTATGCTTTCCCCGGAGTTCATCCTTCATTGGGCCAAAAAGACGGAGGTCGGAATGTACGAAATCCAGGCTGTAGGGTGGATTAGGAAAAACATTCCAATGAAGTTTTGTGAGCTCGTCTCGTGTGAAACCATGTGTTGTCGTGGAGAACTGAAAGTTGAGCAGCGAGGTGTTTGACTGTGATCCGTCGATCACGTCGAATGAGAGTGTCCGCACGTTCCATCATTGCACAAGTCACAGCTGTGTGCGGCCGCCGGTACGAAGGAGATCGGACAGGTCCGCACAGTGATGACAGAAGCCTCGCCCAACGACTCACCGTGCTTTCGTTCATTGCCAGCTCTCCGTAGACACTCTGCAAGCACCTATAAACATCTGCGATACTCTGGTTTTCCGCCAAAAGAAACTCAATGACAGCTGTCTGCTTGGGACGCACCTCCTTTGCAGACGCCGTTCTCAAGGCTACGTATTGGCGCTGCCACCTATCGGAGCCTCGTGAATCTATAGCGGCTGACGCGGGGAATATTCTACGACGCCCCACAACAAATTCTGCATTTCTTCAACAAAAATAGGACGAGAAAAAAATGTGTTGCATTACTTATGGAACGCCCCCGTACTTATAGCAGATCGGATCCTCCTTACCACAAACTTTCATTAAAGCAGCTGATCATAACCTCATAAAACGATGTTCAAGTAATGCTGCAAAGACACATATTATATTTGATCGCTATTTAGCGCCTTCTATCAAAGATATTGAACATCAAAATCGACAAGTGTTTGATATTCCCGACATAGTTAAAGGACCTCTACAACCCAGACCTACTGATTTTTTGGGAATGTCAAGAATTATCCTTTAAGGAGGCTTTGGTACAGTTCTTAGCCGATTATGGGGAGAATGACCATTTGGCATCAGTAACGCAAAATAAAGATGTCCTTATAACTGATGAAATTCTGTGCTACTCTTATCAAATAAATGAAACTCATGTCGTGGAAGCAAAAGAAATTGTTTATGAATGTCAACGTGAGAAAGCGGATACGTGAATTATGTTTCATGCTAGCAAAGTGCCACCAACTTCAGTAATTGTAGTTGATGCCTCTGGTACTGAAGATATAATAATTTGGCTGTTTAATTTTCATAAAGTCCCTGAATCTGAAATTTGGTAGGCAGCTTCAGCAACTAAGACAAAAAGCAATAAAGACCTTAACTGTATCAACTGCACAAAATTAGCATTGAATTTGGGATCCTCATTATGTTTTCCAGCATTGTACGCATTTGAAAAACGCCGATTACATCGCTGTTTTCTGCAGTAATGGAAAAGTCAGATCGTTTTAAATTTTTGCAAAAGTCGAAATTTAGAAAAAAAAAAACCTTCGCGTCATTAACAGATGAGGCCCACGTTTTCGTTGACGAAAAAACTGATGTAGTTCCAGAGTTTACTGCTCTTACGTATGGCATAAAGCAGTGCAAAGATATTAATGATGTAAGGTCTCGTATTTTCCAAACGAATTATGCAGCCAAAAAAGATAGTGAACAATTTATGAAAAAAATAAAACGCTTCAATTCAAATATAATTCCACCACGTTGGAAAACGTTAAAACAAAAAATAAAAAAAGAAATAAGCACAGTTTATGTAGCCTATGTTCTATGTGGCTTAATGCTGCGGACTCTTTTTGTGTAAAACTACAGCCTGAATCTTGTGGGAAGTACGTAATGGCTATATAAAGCCAATCTTCAGCGTCGCAACACTCTTACAAGTTCACGAAATTTTATGGGCTATGGACAGGGATAGTAATGACAACAATCCCTCAGAATCTGATTTCAATATTTCAACTTTTGATGCATCAGATTCTGAATAACTACTAGTATCTGAAATCTTTGTGTTTCAAATTGTACAATAAATCACATTGTTTCTGTTACAAAAAATGTGTTAAACATATTTTAAAATGTTGATTTATTTTCTTCATTTATTAATCCTATTTTATACGTAAATAGGTAAACTCCGGACGATAAGTGAATATTCCTTATTATTACTATATCGTGCATTTCATTGAGTGGAAGTTATTTCATGCTTCGAAACGCCAAGCACTGAGTGCAGATTTGCGTTTTGAGGATATCTCTACATTCCATATTTACAATGCACAGTGCGTTCGTATGTACAAGCCAGTCGCTTGGGAGCGCTGCAGTAGCGCTTGCAAGGAAACTGTGCGAGATTTTACCCCCCATTGTTTTGGATTTCAGTTACACAGAGAAGTGAGCATGTCCAGTCTCTTTTACTCGGCAACTGTCACACACGCAGCTGTTAGTCTGCGTCTTTCTCTATCGCATGTGGGTTTGTATATTCAGTGTTTCTCTGACACACCACGCTCTCGTACTGAGTTATTGCAACTCAAAACTGCGACAGCCCAATGATAAGCCCACATTTGCTAAGGCAACCCTATACCATCGTGTTAGCAACAAAATTATTTACATTTTATGCATGACGGTAAATTGAGTTCATGGTTCAGAGTAGTTTCAGGGGTAAGACAAGGATGCAACCTGTCTCCACTGTTGTTCATATTATTTATGGATCATATGTTGAAAACAATAGACTGGCTGGGTGAGATTAAGATATGTGAACACAAAATAAGCAGTCTCGCATATGCGGATGACTTAGTTGTGATGGCAGATTCGATTGAAAGTTTGCAAAGTAATATTTCAGAGCTAGATCAGAAATGTAAGGACTATGGTATGAAGATTAGCATCTCCAAAACGAAAGTATTGTCAGTGGGAAAGAAATATAAACGGATTGAGTGCCAAATAGGAGGAACAAAGTTAGAACAGGTGGACGGTTTCAAGTACTTAGGATGCATATTCTCACAGGATGGCAACATAGTGAAAGAACTGGAAGCGAGGTGTAGCAAAGCTAATGCAGTGAGTGCTCAGCTACGATCTACTCTCTTCTGCAAGAAGGAAGTCAGCACCAAGACTAAGTTATCTGTGCACCGTTCAATCTTTCGACCAACTTTGTTGTATGGGAGCGAAAGCTGGGTGGATTCAGGTTACCTTATCAACAAGGTTGAGGTTACGGATATGAAAGTAGCTAGGATGATTGCAGGTACTAGTAGATGGGAACAATGGCAGGGGGGTGTCCACAATGAGGAAATCAAAGAAAAACTGGGAATTAACTCTATAGATGTAGCAGTCAGGGCGAACAGGCTTAGATGGTGGGGTCATGTTACGCGCATGGGAGAAGAAAGGTTACCCAAGAGACTTATGGATTCAGCAGTAGAGGGTAGGAGGAGTCGGGGCAGACCGAGGAGAAGGTACCTGGATTCGGTTAAGAATGATTTTGAAGTAATAGGTTTAACATCAGAAGAGGCACCAATGTTAGCACTGAAAAGGGGATCATGGAAGAACTGTATAAGGGGGGCTATGCTCCAGACTGAACGCTGAAAGGCATAATCAGTCTTAAATGATGATGATGATTATGCATGAGTGTATAAGTAAATTCGATGAGGGTAATTTACTATTACACGTTTACGTGTTTGTACATGGCCACCTTTCTTTATTGCCTGGATAAGAAGGCAACCTTACCTTGGCGTTTTAAGTACATCTTTTACTCTTTATTGTCTGTATTTTTTTAAGAAACTGCGTAAGGGTGCATATAAAAAAATCAAACAATTGTTAATTAAAAATATCTGTGCAGGAATACAGGGTTGTAACCCTAGTTCGTTTTGTTTATGAATACATCATAACGTATAGGGCATATGAAGGGCTTATTTCAGTAGTGATACAAGTCCATTTTTGTTCATTGTGAGATACAGAGTCCTAAAGTTAAATGAGTGCTGAAAAATCTGCAATTGAGATTCCAGAAATATTCAAGCATATGGCTTCTTGCTAGAGACGAACCTTTATTTCTGTTTGTTTGGAACATTAATTGCAGAAGCATTTTAGGCAGAAAAGTGGAGGTAATGGACTTATACCACTATTGAAATAAGCCCTTCATATATGTTGTAAGGAAACTCAATGAGGTAAGGTCGGTTTAAGTCGGAATCTTAGGGTAGTATACAGGAAATGTTTCCGTACTTTTCCCACATCGTCATACTATTTCATTAATAAGTTAGTAATTTCCTACAAAATTACTGTTTTTGTTAAAAGACCGTATGAGAACTTGAATGGTGCGTCTTCGTCAGTTGGAACTCGGTGCCTGGAAATCTAACGGGTATGAGCAGCGCTCCCAAAGCAGTAAAGATGAACTCAGTTAGGTAGGCTATAAGTTGTACAGCATCTGTGAATAGTCGTCTGTTTTATTTGAGTGCCGAGGTTTGATCGTCTGCAAGCAACGCTCGTGGTTCGTACAGTCAGTCGCCACGCTCCACAGTTTAGATATGTGGAGTAGTTTAGCTGTGTGCCTAAGGTCCCGGAATTTCAGGAAATACTAATAGGTTTGTCGAGCAAAATAGTTTACCATCATTTTGCTCGTCAGTTACGACAGGTGCATGAGAATTACGATAGTAATTCAGAATTACATCCACATCCGGACCATAGATGCCTATACAGGGCGTTAGAAATGTAGCAGGACACAGGATGCTCCACTGAACAATTCGAGGCAGGGAACCTGGTGTCGGAAAAGGCAGCTTAAGGACATAAGGAAGTATACTTGTCTATCGCTTTGTGTAGCATTACTGTTTTCCAACTGTTTTACAACTAACATGCGTACAAGTTCACTCGTACTGTGCTATATATTTACATGTACATTCTTTACTTCCTGCCGGCCAGTGTGGCCACGCGGTTAAAGGCGCTTCAGTCTAGAACCGCGCGACCGCTACGGTCGCAGGTTCGAATCCTGCCTCGGGCATGGATGTGTGTGATGTCTTTAGGTTAGTTAGGTTTAAGTAGTTCTAAGTTCTAGGGGACTGATGACCTCAGATGTTAAGTCCCATAGTGCTCAGAGCCATTTGAGCCATTTCTTTACTTCCTGCGAGGAAACAAGGAGAACGAGCCTAATTACCGGGAAGTCATGAGGCAGGTTTTGTTTACTTTTCTTGTCCATAAGGCGGCTCTGTTGTATTCTATTTACATCGTGTCAAGACAGAAAGTGCTATGAATAAACGACAGACCCGTTCATCACTGATTGCTATTGAGAGACGTACAATATAATACGATGGAGAGATGTAGCGGCACCGGTACAGTATTTCCTGGTCGCTGGAGTGGAAAGGGAGTTTCTATTCCATGGCCTGCAAGGTCATCTGACCTGAATTCCCTTGATTATTTCATATGGGGACATTTAAAGCCACTTGTCTACGATACCCCAGTGGATACGAAGATGGAATTAGTTGCCAGAATTGAAGCTGCCTGTGATGTGATTCGAAACACACCAGATATATTTGTCAGGTTCGTCAAAATCTTGTTCGCCAATGTCATACTTGCATTGTGGTTGATAGCCGTAGGTTTCAGCACATTTTGTAAGATACAGTACAAATGGTACGTTCATTGCATCAGTGATGGTATTTGCAGGTAAATAATATAAACAGAAAAGTACACAGTAATGTCATTTTATTCCTATTATCTCCCTAAGCTGGCTTCTCCTACCCCAGGTTCCCTACCTCAAATTGTTCAAGGGGGAGCATCCTCTATGTCCCGTTAAATTGTTGCACACTCTTACCCAGACACCTTGTATGTCACCGTTAAGGAAATTTTTGATGTTTCACTGGCTTGTTCCATTACTATACGGACCCACGGACCCACTCTCGCTCGCCTTCAGTTTTCCACATTTGATTTGTGTATTGGTCTACGTTCCATAACTGGGTTTGTGTTTTTTTTTTCTTTTTCTTATTGGCCGAGCGCTGTTTTGGGTCACTAAGCCATAGTATCTCTACACTAAAAACAGTTTTTGCACTCATTTCAGTGCGTTCTGACTTTTTAAGTGTGCGATACTTCGTGTAAATGTTTTCATTCGTCTCCACGATTGTCTGAAGCACACGGAAAACTTGCCGATGTCAACGTTACCTCGTTCGCTTCTACAGCACTCGGGCGTATAGAAATGATTAGGGCTGTAAATTTCTGCGACAGGTAGAATGGAATGTATTAGTGTTGTGATTCTTGAGTTTCTTCCGGCGTATTTGATAATCAAAATATCCGCGGGTGTACTGCCGGTCTACAGTGTCCAACGGGCGCAATATTTCGGCGATCACACATGTCGCCATCATCAGGTGAACTGACGGACTGGGCTCCTGTGAACGTGCCGACACGGAGATCCGTACGCTATGTGTTGTTCGTGTTCAGCGTTGTTACTAGTTCCTGTAGGATATGTAATATAACCGGCGTGAACAACGTCGGATGTTGACTGATCACTGTGAAGGGCATGGACATGCCAAGTACTCGTATGAGAAAGCGTTGTCAGCAGTTGACAGAGGTTGGAAAGGGCCTCATTGTGGTCTCCATGTCGCTTGCTGGTCAAATCGTGCAATATCCAAAGTTTTGGGCATTCTGATGTGTCAGTTCCCCGATGTTGGACTGCTTGGGAACGTGAGGGCAAGCATAATTGCCGTCTACGTTGCGGTCGACCACGTCTCACCACCACAAAGGTTATTGCCAATATTGTGCACCAAGCACAGTGTAACACCCTCACATCTCTGCCTGCCGTCTGAGAACAGGTAACATACTTTTTGCAACATTCTCTGTCATCGTGCACTATTCGTCAGAGACTAACAGCAACCAGACTACGAATTACCGCCCAATGCGTAGGCTTGAACTCTGACAGTACAACAGTAGGTCACGGACATCCAGCGTCCTCATGTGTTACCCCTGTTGCGACTGTATTGTGGTGCCATTTTTCAACAGGGCAATGTCCAACCACACTCGATTTGTGCCTCTATGAACTGTCTGTGTGATGTTGAGGTTCTCCTGTGATCATCCACAACACCAGATCTATCCCTTATACAACACAGAACGTCTGTGGGCCCTGATCCACCCCAATGCCAGTATACAGGATATCAATTACATGTCTGCATCTACATCTACAACTATATAGATACTGCACAAGCCACCGTACGGTACTTGGTGGAGGGTATGCTGCACCATAACCGGTCATTTCCTCTCCCGTTCCACTGACAAACATAGCGAGGGAAAAACGACCATCTACAGGCCTCCGTATAAGCCCTAATTTCTCGTATCTTGTCTTCTTGGTCCTTATGCCCAATGTATATAAACGGTAGAAGAATCTTTCGGCAGTCAGCTTCAAATGCCAGTTCTCTAAATTTCCTCAACAGTGTTCGTCGAAAAAAACGTTGCTTTCTCTCCAGGGATTTCCATTTGAGTTCCTGAAGCATCTCCTTAACACTTACGTGTTATTCGAACCTACCAGTCACACATTTAAAAGCCTGCCTCTGAATTGCTTCGATGTCTTCCTTCAATCCGACCTGATGCGGATCCCAAACACTCTAGCATCAGTGTCCTATATGCACTCTTCCCTAAAATTCTCTCAATAAACCGAAGTCGACCATTCGCCTTCCCTACCACAGTTCTCACAGTGCTCGTTCCACCTCATATCGCTTTGCAACTTTACGCCCAGGTAATTAAACGACTTAGCTGTGTCAAGCAGGACACTAGCAATACTGTATCCGAATATTACAGGTTTGTTTTTCCTACTCATCCGCGTTAACTTACATTTTTCCACATTTAGAGGTAGCTGCCATTCATCACACCAATTACAGATTTTGTTTAAGTCTTCTTGGATCTTCCTACAGTCACTCAACTTCGACACCTTACCGCACATCATGGCATCATCAACAGACAACCGCAGATTGCTGCCCACACTGCCCGCGAAATCATTTACGTATCTAGAGAACAGTAGCGGTCCTATCACACTTCCCTGAAGCTACTGCTGACGTTACTCTTGTCGCTGCTAAACATTCGCCGTCGAGGACAAAAAGCTGGGTTTTATTACATAAGAAGTCTTCTAGCTACTCAGATATTTGTGAACTTATTCTATATGGTCGTTCCTTCATTAACAATCTGTAGTGGGGCACCGTGTCAAACACTTTCCGGAAATCTATAAATTTGGAATCTGGCTGTTGCCTTCATCCATGTTGTTGTTGTTGTGGTCTTCAGTCCTGAGACTGGTTTGATGCAGCTCTCCATGCTACTTTATCCTGTGCAAGCTTCTTCATCTCCCAGTAACTACTGCATCCTACATCCTTCTGAATCTGCTTAGTGTATTCATCTCTTGGTTTCCCTCTACGATTTTTACCCTCCACGCTGCCCTCCAATACTAAATTGGTAATCCCTTGATGCCTCAGAACATGTCCTACCAACCGATCCCTTCTTCTGGTCAAGTTGTGCCACAAACTTCTCTTCTCCCCAATCCTATTCAATACTTCCTCATTAGTTATGTGATCTACCCATCTAATCTTCAGCATTCGTCTGTAGCACCACATTTCGAAAGCTTCTATTCTCTTCTTGTCTAAACTGTTTATCGTCCACGTTTCACTTCCATACATGGCTACACTCCATACGAATACTTTCAGAAATGACTTCCTGACACTTAAATCAATACTGGATGTTAACAAATTTCTCTTCTTCAGAAACGCTTTCCTTGCCATTGCCAGCCTACATTTTATATCCTCTCTACTTCGACCATCATCAGTTATTTTGCTCCCCAAATAGCAAAACTCCTTTACTACTTTAAGTGCCTCATTTCCTAATCTAATTCCCTCAGCATCACCCGACTTAATTAGACTACATTCCATTATCCTTGTTTTGCTTTTGTTGATGTTCATCTTATATCCTCCTTTCAAGACACTGTCCATTCCATTCAACTGCTCTTCCAAGTCCTTTGCTGTCTCTGACAGAATTACAATGTCATCGGCGAACCTCAAAGTTTTTATTTCTTCTCCATGAATTTTAATACCTACTCCGAATTTTTCTTTTGTTTCCTTTACTGCTTGCTCAATATACAGATTGAACAACATCGGGGAGAGGCTACAACCCTGTCTTACTCCCTTCCCAACCACTGCTTCCCTTTCATGTCTCTCGACTCTTATAACTGCCATCTGGTTTCTGTACATATTGTAAATAGCCTTTCGCTCCCTGTATTTTACCCCTGCCACCTTTAGAATTTGAAAGAGAGTATTCCAGTCAACATTGTCAAAAGCTTTCTCTAAGTCTATAAATGCTAGAAACGTAGGTTTGCCTTTTCTTAATCTTTCTTCTAAGATAAGTCGTAAGGTCAGTATTGCCTCACGTGTTCCAGTGTTTCTACGGAATCCAAACTGATCTTCCCCGAGGTTGGCTTCTACTAGTTTTTCCATTCGTCCGTAAAGAATTCGTGTTAGTATTTTGCAGCTGTGACTTATTAAACTGATAGTTCGGTAATTTTCACATCTGTCAACACCTGCTTTCTTTGGGATTGGAATTATTATATTCTTCTTGAAGTCTGAGGGAATTTCGCCTGTTTCATACATCTTGCTCACCAGATGGCAGAGTTTTGTCAGGACTGGCTCTCCCACGGCCGTCAGTAGTTCCAATGGAATATTGTCTACTCCGGGGGCCTTGTTTCGACTCAGGTCTTTGAGTGCTCTGCAAACTCTTCACGCAGTATCATATCTCCCATTTCGTCTTCATCTACATCCTCTTCCATTTCCATAATATTGTCCACAAGTACATCGCCCTTGTATAGACCCTCTATATACTCCTTCCACCTGTCTGCTTTCCCTTCTTTCCATAGAACTGGGTTTCCATCTGAGCTCTTGATATTCATACAAGTCGTTCTATTATCTCCAAAGGTCTCTTTAATTTTCCTGTAGGCGGTATCTATCTTACCCCTAGTGAGATAGGCCTCTACATCATTACATTTGTCCTCTAGCCATCCCTGCTTAGCCATTTTGCACTTCCTGTCTATCTCATTTTTGAGACGTTTGTATTCGTTTTTGCTTGCTTCACTTACTGCATTTTTATATTTTCTCCTTTCATTAATTAAATTCAATATTTCTTCTGTTACCCAAGGATTTCTACTAGCCCTCGTCTTTTTACCTACTTGATCCTCTGCTGCCTTCACTACTTCATCCCTCAAAGCTACCCATTCTTCTTCTACTGTATTTATTTCCCCCATTCCTGTCAATTGCTCCCTTATGCTCTCCCTGAATCTCTGTACAACCTCTGGTTCTTTTAGTTTATCCAGGTCCCATCTCCTTAAATTCCCACCTTTTTGCAGTTTCTTCAGTTTTAATCTACAGGTCATAACCAATAGATTGTGGTCAGAGTCCACATCTGCCCCTGGAAATGTCTTACAATTTAAAACCTGGTTCCTAAATCTCTGTTTTACCATTATATATTCTATCTGATACCTTTTAGTATCTCCAGGGTTCTTCCATGTATACAGCCTTCTTTCATGATTCTTAAACCAAGTGTTAGTTATGATTATGTTGTGCTCTGTGCAAAATTCTACAAGGCGGCTTCCTCTTTCATTTCTGTCCCCCAATCCATATTCACCTACTATGTTTCCTTCTCTCCCTTTTCCTACACTCGAATTCCAGTCACCCATGACTATTAAATTTTCGTCTCCCTTCACAATCTGAATAATTTCTTTTATTTCATCATACATTTCTTCAATTTCTTCGTCATCAGCAGAGCTAGTTGGCATATAAACTTGTACTACTGTAGTAGGTGTGGGCTTCGTATCTATCTTGGCCACAATAATGCGTTCACTATGCTGTTTGTAGTAGCTTACCCGCATTCCTATTTTCCTATTCATTATTAAACCTACTCCTGCATTACCCCTATTTGATTTTGTGTTTATAACCCTGTAGTCACCTGACCAGAAGTCTTGTTCCTCCTGCCACCGAACTTCACTAATTCCCACTATATCTAACTTTAACCTATCCATTTCTCTTCTTAAATTTTCTAACCTACCTGCCCGATTAAGGGATCTGACATTTCACGCTCCGATCCGTAGAATGCCAGTTTTCTTTCTCCTGATAACGACATCCTCTTGAGTAGTCCCCGCCCGGAGATCCGAATGGGGGACTATTTTACCTCCGGAATATTTTACCCAAGAGGACGCCATCATCATGTAATCATACAGTAAAGCTGCATGCCTTCACCCATAGTTCGCAGTATATCATGCGAGAAAAGGGCAAGCTGAGTTTCGCTCTAGCGATGCTTTCTCAAACCATGCTCATTCGCGGTAGTAAACTTCTCAGTCTCAAGAAAGTTTGTTATATTCGAACTCAGAATACGTCCAAGGATTCTGCAGCAGCCGGCCGGTGTGGCCGTGCGGTTCTAGGCGCTACATTCTGGAGCCGCGTGACCGCTTCGGTCGCAGGTTCGAATCCTGCCTCGGGCATGGATGTGTGTGATGTCCTTAGGTTAGTTAGGATTAGGTAGTTCTAAGTTCTAGGGGACTGATGACCTCAGATGTTAAGTCCCATAGTGTTCAGAGCCATTTGAACCATTCTGCAGCAAACGGAAGTTAGGGATATAGGTCTGTAATTTTGCGGGTCCCCGTTGGCCCTTATTATATACTGGAATCACTTGCGCTTTTTCCAGTCGCTTGGAATTTTGTGCTGGGCGAGAGATTCATGAAAAATGCAAGCTAGGTAAGGGGCCAATGCCGTAGACTACTCTCTGTAAAATCGAATTGGGGTTCCATCCGAACGTGGTGATTTATTTGCTTTCAAATCTTTACGTTTGTTCCCTACGACAGGGATGCTTATTACTATGTCGTCCATACGGGACTCTGTCCGATGGTTAAATGGCAGTAAGTTACACTGATAAGAGGGCTCATACTGCGAAGGTCTTTCATATCTGACTCAATTTCTTAAAACCTGAAATAACATCACTCACCCCCTCCGGCCGGCCGGTGTGACCGTGCGGTTCTAGGCGCTTCAGTCTGGAACCGCGTGACCGCTACGGTCGCAGGTTCGAATCCTGCCTCGGTCATGGATGTGTGTGATGTCCCTAGGTTAGTTAGATTTAAGTAGTTCTGAGTTCTAGGGGACTGATAGATGTTAAGTCCCATAGTGCTCAGAGCCATTTGAACCATTTTTGAACTCACTCCCTCCCCCCAAGTAAATAAGTTTCGTTTCGTTTCCTCTTCCCCTTCTGATCGCTCAACGTTTTTGTCAGACAGTTTATATTTAATGTAGTCCTGTCCTTAATTTTAACCGTTCTTGGCCACCATCACTGCTGTGCAGCGTGAGGACAGGGCAATTGAAGCCTGCAGCAGAAAAGAATTTGACACTTTAGACAACGGTCAACATAGTCAGCTGGGATAGAAGGGTGATCATTTCAAACCACGTCGGCACACTCAGGTGCCATTTTCACAACGCCATTTCATCACTATCAGGTGCACGTGTAGCCCGAGCCGCATAGGTTTTAAACACCCTGATGCACACTGGAAGCTGAAGGGATGTTAACGGTTAGTGATGTAGACGGTAAGTGTGTACGTTTTTCGCAGAGCTGGGGGAGTCGTGCACGGCGGACGCCGACTGCTCGCACATCGCCGGGGCGCGCTGCGGCGTCACGGACAGCTCCCGGAGCGCCACCTGCCACTGCGGGCCGCGCTGGGCGCCCGACCCCGTCAACAACTTCTGCCGACTCGGTGAGTGCCTCTCCTCTCCTTAAGAAAAACATGCTTCGTCAGCCACACTTTGGCCCGTTCAGCGGCTCGGACGTCTCGCTACATTTTTGAACGTGTTTTATGATCTATTACGAATTTTCTGGAGTCCGAAAATCTCCTCATATAAAATTCAAATGGTTGAAACCAAGACAATATTGAAGAAGAATCACAAGGATCCCGCGAGCCGAGTGGTGTGAAAAACAGCAGAACTTTTATAAAATAGTTCTCTACCGAAGGAGGTTATCAGGAGACTGAAACCAAACAGTTCAGTTCCACCTAGGCTATATGGACTACCTAAGATCCACAAGGAAAATGTGCCGTTACGTCCAATTGTGAGTAACATTGGAGCAGCCACTTAAGACCCAGAAAAATTTTTGGCATCTTTGCTCAAACCAGTGATAGGCATGTGTTCACATCACATAAAGAATTCCAGTGATTTATCAGCCGATTTCAGTCACTACAGCTGCAAAGTAACGACTTATTGATCAGTCTTGATGTGGTTTCTCTTTTCATAAAGGTGCCTCTTGTGGACTCACTACACCTCATTGGAAATATGTTTGGTGCTGATATTACAACGTTGTTTGAGCACACTCTCCCCTCTACATATTTTATATTTAGCAACAAATTTTACGAACAATCTGACGGTGTCGCTATGGGAAGTCCTTTGTCTCCCCTGGTGACCAATCTTTTTATGGAAGATTTTGAGGAGAGAGCACTCGACTCTGTCACTTTAAACCCACAGTATTTTGGCGATACGTTGACGACACATTTATAGAGTGGCCCCATGGTTTGGACCGTCTCCAAGAATTTTTACGTCACATGAACTCCATACATGAAAACATTAAGTTTAGCATGGAGATGGAGAAAGACGGTTGCTTCCCATTTTTAGACGTCTTAGTGCGACGTAAGAGTGATGGCACACTTGGTCACTCGGTGTACAGAAAGCCCACTCATACAGACCTGTATCTGCAAGTTACTAGTTGCCACCATCCAGCACAAACAATGGGCGTTCTCAAAACCTTACTCCACAGTGGCCATACCACCTCTGACGCCGACCGTCTTCAAGCGGAACTGGAACACCCGAAAAAAGTATTTCTGAAGAATGGCTTTTCAACTAGGCAAGCGAACAGAGTGATGCAGACCTACAAGCGATGGAACACGTAAGAAGAAGAGGCCTTCAGGTCGACTGCTTATCTACCATTTATTGGGAATATTTCTTCTCAGATAGGCAGAATATTGAGAAAGTATCAAATGAGAGTCATCTTTCGGCCTCCTTCCAAAATTTCATCACTGATGGGATCCGTTAAAGACGACTTGGGCCTGCGTAAATCACGTGTTTACAAGATTCCGTGTGAATGCGGCAAATCATATATAGGGCAAACAACACGAACTGTGCATGAACGCATTGTGGAACACCAACAGCATACTCGCCTTCTCCAACCCACCAAGTCCGCAATCGCCGAACATTGTATTACCACAGACCACTCCATGAATTACAACGACACAAAAATTTTGGTCCATACATCAAACTTTTGGAGCTCGATTATCAATGAATCTGTGGAAATAAGATTGTCTGACAACGAGACTCTCATCGATCGTGATAGCGGTTATCAGCTAAACTCTGCTTGGACTCCTGTTATAGAGAAACTTCGTAGACGACGTAGTTATCTGCATAAAGATGAAAATCGACCTGATATCGATACGCCAAGCTTTCACCGTGGAGGGCGCGAGGCGCAGCGCACTGAGTTGTTATGAACGCGCACACTGAGCAGCGCATGCGCAATGTCACCTCAGTATGGCTTTGAATAGCAGAGCTCAGAGCGTACTCTCTCTGTCTATTGTCTTCCATGATGTTCCCCCTTTTTTATACCTATGTTCACCATGTTTTCTCCTTTGTATATTTTTAAATGTCTTCTATTGTTTGTTCTATGTCTTTCGGCTGAAGAGCAGTGCGTATGCTGCTGCCAGCCCACCCCTATGGGGAACTGAAATACAATAAAGGAACAAAAAAGCGTACTCGCCAGTACTACTTCAGTGACACTCACCTGAAGATGGCCAGAAGACTCTGCGCCGAAATATCGTGGCAGGACGTTACTGACATCCGGCAGTTCTCCCGTGTTTTTATGGAACAAGAATCACAAAGATTAAAATCAAAGTTGAAAATAGCTAATGAGATACTAGGCAAAACTAAAGTATCATACTGGAAAAGGAGTCTGAAAATATGGAGTACAGAAATAGCCAATACTATTAAATAAAAACAAAATTTTTACAAGCACGAACAAATGAAGACTGGAAAATACATAAATAGAAAAAAAACAAAGAATTAATAAAAGGATACCACAGTGAATCCTGGGACAAATTCATTGCTAATGTTGAACATGGTATTTATGGAAGACAGAATGTGTCGTTTAAGCTTTATGAAGCATATCAGTAAAACGGAGAAAGTTACTGCAGACATTAATATGATAACACAACATCAATGGATATATCATTACAGAAATTTATAGTATGATGAAGATAGGGCAGAGAGTTATTCTATAACATACTTATAACAACTCTGTACATCACATAGAAATAAAATAATTAAAAGCAGTCTTACATTTGACAAAAAAAATAGAAAAGCTACTGCCCTACATAGAATTAATGCTGAATTAAGCAAATACGAATGAATTATTTTAGAATCTTGTTTCCTTCATTTTTTTACATATTTGTTGGAAGAACTGTTCCATACCTGAAGAACAGAACAAGCGTAAGATGGCTTGGGGAGTAAAGCTTAAGTTATTTCTGTATTTTAAAAAGTCAATAGGAAATACTCGAGATATCGAGGAATTCAGGGTATAAAATTTATGGGAAAATTCTTACTCAGTGATTAAAAACTATTGCTGATGTAATAATCTCAGAAGAACAATTTTGCAATGATAATATATTTATAATAAGAAAAATTATTGAAAAAGTCGGAATTTGGCATTTATTGATTATGAGAAAGACTTTGATACGGTAAAAAGACCCTTTTCTGGATAATATTGGAAATAAAAGGCATTCCTAAACACCTTATTAATACCTTAAAGAGTCTACTTGTAAATACTAACAATAGTTATAACTTCAGGTTCAAAAAATCTTATGAAATTTTAATAAATCAAGGCGTTCTACAAGGGTGCAGTTCGTCACACAGTCTATTTACTTTATATATGGACGATCTAGTTAAGAAGTTAATGATGAAATAGGGCTAGGAATCAAATACTCTGTTATATACTGATGAGCAGATAATTATACAGGAAACAGAAGATAATTAACAAAGAGCGGTGACTAAATTTAGCCCAAACGCGAACTGTCACAACTATATCTGAAAATAAGACAGAGATAATGGCTTTCAAAGGAGAGAATTCAGTCAGATAGAAAATCATAATAACTAATAATATTTTAGAACAATTATCCCGCTTCAGTTATCTAGGATGCGATATTACGTTTGACTATTACAAAGACGTTGAGAAGAAGGTTAATAACTATCGCGCTATCTATTTCCAATTTTATAAGGCTTTATGACGGTTGAGTTACATATCCAGCTGTTGATGCCTCAAAAGGATGAAACTTCGTAACCAAGACGGTTTTTATTCTGAAATGATTTTTAGTGTGATTCCATAGAAACGTAGATTACATAAATTTTTCCGAGTACAATGAACACTGTATGAAGGACACTATTTCACAATGGCATTTACTTTTAATTTAAGAGGGAAGTCTTATGTCATTAGCTTTCTGCAATGTTTTTTCACATGTTAATAAGGCAACGGTAAATCGTCGTGTAACGTAAATAGAGCGGACATCTCTCTTACTTCAGGCTGCATTCACCAGACAATTTCGACGCCAACAAAAATCAAATTTTCACAGGACTTTTATCAAACTGCAAATCCCATGCGTATCAGTTCAGCATCGTTCGCACATGGTCATCTCACTCCTGAAAAACTATTGGTATTTTGATAGATAAGAATATTCACTTCGTCCGCTTTTCTAGGGTAAAATCACTCGTACTTTCCACGAAATTTGTTTTTAAAAGGTACCACAATATACCATTTGTTTAATAACACGACTTCGTTTCAAAAAAAGGCTGGCAGCATTAAATGTGAAAGTACCAATAGTTTATTTAGACAAAAGGTGGATTCATGCGCATTATACCGTGAATAAATTCTGTCAAAATGACAGTGCCTGAGGAGTAATGTCAATCAAAATTTGTGTGGTCGCCCTGAAAGAGGGCCCACTTAGAGCCCGCACACATCTTCATTTGTTCCAACTACTCCTGTAAGTATTCAGACAGAATAGCGAGTGATACTGAATAGTATCACGAAAAATACGTTCCAAGGAACTCTCAGATCATGAAGAAACCACTCGGAGCTGTGTATAACCCCCGCCCCCCTCTTTCCCCCACCACCCCAAGGAGACACTATTTCGAAGGTGATAAGGTGATGGTGGTAAATAATATCCAGGCAAAGTGTAATTTTATTGAGTTGTGTATTTCAGGAACTTTTGTGTGGCACCTCGTAATCGGCATGTCTGTACAGCTATACGTGCAGATTTGCCCGCCCAAAGAATGTCTGGGAGTAAAGAGACAATCATAGCCAGATTCCTTTCATTGTGCAGAGCAGTGTCCCCGAATATGATCTGTGATGCTGTGGTAATGAGAGAACTGAGCAATTTGTCCAGACTGGAAACCGTTAGAACCCGCCGAAAATTTAAACGGCTTCTTCTCCTTCAAAGATTCTCCTTGATACAGAAAGGCCGGCCGCTGTGGCCGAGCGGCTCTAGGCGCTTCAATCCGGAACGGTCGCAGGTTCGAATCTTGCCTCGGGCACGGATGTGTGTGAGACCGCGAAGGAGCTACGGCGGCCTTGTCTTCTGTCTCCGAAAAGCTTGAAAAGTGGCTACTCTATTTAGTAATTGAAGTACAAGCACAAATAAACTTAACACCTGGTTTATTGAAACTATGTCTCGTTATAATCAAATTCATGACAAACTAATAAATTATGGAGGGCTATCTCACTTCGATAATGAAAAAGAAATTGAATCGTTAGCTCATACTTACATAAATCGCTCAACTTAATGAATGTAGGCACAGTATGAATAACTGAACAAAATTTTACTTGAAAATCACTCGTTGACCGTATCAGAATTACTGAAGCGTAAGAGTGGCCAACTCATAGTCGACACCTACTGTGCAATGGTGATCGAGATCCCTCTCTGTACTAGCAGTAGTTAAATATGAAAACTAAATAATTGCTGACAATAAGTATCAAAGTCATCTGAATACTATGTACTTCGGAAGATTTGAAAATGCATGACGTATTAAGTAAAACTGGACACATCAACATAACACTCCCTGTAATTTACTTTGTGGAACTTGAACACACAAACTTCGCAGAATCAACCACATGATTTATTCAATCAGCGACATAGTTAAAACCTACCTTCACAGTTGGAAATACATGTAAAAACACTATAAATCTGAGAACAGAGATAATTCGGTAGCTTTGTCAGGTGCAACAATCTGGCAGGCAAATGTGAATAACTGGCCGCACGTGAACATGAAACGGAGACAGACAAAGTACACACGAAAATGTATGTAAATATTCAGTAGATGATTTAGAAGAATGAAAATGAAGAACACTGTATGCAATCAGATTGAACAATTGATTCCAATTCAAGTAAAATAGGTCACAAGCCACTACGTTTCCGAGAAATACGTGCAAATGAAAGTGTCCGCAATCACATAGACTCTTATACCGTATATAATCGCTATTCAAAGAATATCATAAAATGAGCTGAAATGATGGAGAGAATGAGTTGGTTACATAACGTTTCGGACTGAGCGACAGGAACACGAAACTGTAGCCAGCTCCAAGCCTAAAAAATTCATAAAGACAGGGAAATTTCATTACTCCATGCACATGGATACCAGTTCATGATAGTAAATCATTCAGAGCTTAGCAAGTGAAATTAGTGAAAAGTAAGTTGTGGGATGCGAACACCACAGTAAATATTTGACAGCAAAATCTTGCCTATGAGCAACAACTTCGAATAACCACGAAAACGTAACTTTCTCACCAACACTGCCGATCCGATATCTCCCCATCTAGCCGCCAGCGTCGCCGTCCAGCAATAACAAGTGCCCACGAACAAGGCTATCCGCAAGCGTAGACTCCTAACCATCAGCACACTGATTGGTTGAAATCTCCCGGAACCGCCAGAGATGATCACTCATCCGCCACAACACCTCTAAGGGATAGCTATGCTGTATGGTGTTGATACTGGTTGCAGAATATCTTTCCAAAGTTTAAGCAATGACAAGTTCGCGATTTACTGAAAGAAAATTATTGAAATATTGAAAGTTGGCATTGAAGAGGCAACTTACAAGCTGACGAGGATGGCGCATTGATAAGACACTGGACTAGTACTCGGGAAGACTACAGCCCAAATCCCCATGCTGCCATCCAGACATGTTTGCCACAATTTCGCTACATCGATTACGGTGAATGTCATGAGAGTTCCTTTGAATGGACACGGTCGATCTCCTGGTCCCATCCGAGCTTACGACCGACCGGCCATAATGACGTCGTCGCCGACGGGATATTAAGTCCTGTTCCTCCTTCAACTCCTCCATACTAAACTGCTCATTCATAGCTAGTGAGAGGCGGGCCGCATCAAACCAGTCAGTAGACTGATGACCAAAAAAAAAAAAAAGTCCACACACTACATTCGTAGCGCGCCTGTCATTATACCCATTACTCGTGGCAGACAATCCACCGAATCCCCCAAGAATTCAAGCAATTCGTGTGCATCCGCATTGAAGGTCATCAGCAGGTTAGCCTTAACGATATGTCCGAAAGAACAGATGCCATCAGAAGGAGGCTCGGAGTGTTGTATAATTGGTGGAGAAACAGTTACAAGGAGAGCTCACTGGCTTCGAACGTGGACTTGTCACTGGATGTCACCTAAGTAACAAATCCATCAGATACATCTCAACCCTTCTAAAACTCCCCGAGACGAGTGCTAGTCATGTGACTGAAGTGAATACGCGAGGTAGAATCTCAGCTGAGACGAGGCCAAGAATGTGGATGTGCTGACGTACAGGGACCGTTAAGTATTGTGGAATATGGTTGTACAAAATTGCACGAAATCAGCATAGGAAACCATTCGTCAGCTCAATAGTGCTACCGGCAGTCCAGCTAGCACAGTGACTGTGCGCAGAGAGTTGAAAACATAGGTGTAGAAAGACCGAGCAATTCCTCATAAGCCACATATTCCTGTACTCAGTGTTTAGTGAGACTTGAAGTGGCGTAAAGAGCGACGCCTCTGGATAGGTGATAGCTGCACATGAGTGATTTGGGTGTGAGAAATCACGCTATACTCTGTGGAAATCCGATGGAATGGTTTGGGTTTGGCGAATGTCTGGAGAAGTTTGCCTGACATAATTTGAAATAGTGAAGAGAGGGGGTGATGCTGTTACCGTATGGGGATGTTTTCCGTGGTTAGGATTCGGTGCTCTTATTTCCTTAAGAAAACGCTTAGTGGGTAAGGCTATGAATACATTTTACAGCTTTGTGTATTGTGTACACTAGTGGAAAAGTTCGGAGACAACGAATCGTCCTATCAACATGGTAATAAACCATCATAAAGCAACATCTTTGAGGCAATGGTTTGTGGACAATAACGCCCCTGAAGTGGACTGCTGTGTCCAGAGTCCCAACCTAAACCCAATGGAACATCTTAGGCGTAAGTCCCCAACACTACCTTCTCTGGTTTCGGCTCTTGAGGAAGAATTGGCTGCCATTCCTCCATAGACGTTCAGACAACTCACTGAAAGTGTCCCCAGCAGTCTTCAAGACGTCATAAGGGTGAAGGATGGACACACCACATGTTAGCGTTTATTAACAGGTGTCCGGGCAATTTTGATCAGATAGTGTACAATAGATAAAAGAACATGATAGGACGGTATATTGTATCAACATGTGTAAATTGAACGTATGTCAGTATCGATCATAGGTTTTTCGACGAAGACTGATTAGTACCCGAAGAACAACAGCGGAGATGGTCCAGTGTCTTGTGGCGATTTTCGTTAACACTACCTACACGCCAAAGTTTCTCTGATTGAGACAGTGTATTTTGCTAGACACATTCTAGTAGCTCAAAGATGAAGTTACTAGTAGCATTATTTATTGTAAGTGAGACGCCTGGGAGCTGTTTTTGTCTTACATCCATTGTAAGTTACTAATACTATCCCTCTGAATTCCTACAGCTCGTAAGATGAACTACAGCTGCGCCGAGAACGCAAACTGCTTTTCCTTCGGGAATGCCGTCTGTAAGGACTACAAATGCGCCTGCGACGACGGCTTCCGCTTCGTCGAAGAGAGAAATTTCTGCTGGCCAGTTAAAGGTAAGCCTAGGTGCTTTCTGAAACTGTTGTGTTTTATTAAAAGTGTGGGCAATAAACCAATTTTTTCCTGTCTTCTTGCAATTTAAATTACATCGAGTTTAAAACACTCTAAATTAGGTGACTTCCGTGTTGGAAGAAGAACGTAGATCTATGCCGCAGGTAACTCTTATGTTGCAGAATTCTCTGTCTATATCTGCACTGTTGCAATATACTGCTGTGCTTCATGGTCACGTCAGATCTGTTTTTACTTGTATGCGTTGAAAATACTCATAAGTCTTCAACAACACAGTATGTGGGTGACAACGCATCGCTGGTGGTCACCGGATCTCGCACCGTTGTTTAGAATGACGTCTCTATCACACAGGGAGTTTCTCGAGATGCAGTAAATACAGGACCTCACAGTGTATAGTAACTAACTGTTGAAAATATTTCAAAAAAAATTAGTGTAAGTATGCGACACTTTTCAATATTTTGCACGAAAAGACATGCTAATTTCGTAATAGTGCACAGATTTAAGAGCGAATTCTTAATTCATAAACCAAAGTGAATAATTTATCGTAGTTACGGTTTTCCAACATTTCACTGCTGACACTGATGTTCAGCCCGTATGCAATCCTCTTTATTTCTTACTTATTTGCAGCCAAATAACTCATTTGATACTCATCCCATAGCCTCCTTCAAGTATGCTCAGTAGAATGTCTATGAGTATTTTGGCTCATTTTTTCCAGGTCATGAAGTAGTAATTTGTTTACATCTCATTACCAAGGTCACTGACCTCAGAAGCCGAGTTGGCGGCGTCCATAGCCCCTCCTTTATCACGTGATAAACACAGCCATCACATTACAAGTCACACATCCTCCCCTCCCCCTGTCCCATCCTCGCCCCTATCTCAAAAGAACCACATTGAATTATTAAAAATTAAACAACGAATCAAAAATTCAGGATAGCGGAAATAGCTCAGTTGTGTTGGTGGGAAACTAAAAGCCCCTTCACCGCCCTGTCTTTCTCGTTCCATCGAATCACAGCGAAATATTAAGATGAAATACCCTATAAATAAAGAAATATAAAAAATCCATCATTGTAGAACTACATCAGTTGTGCTCTACACTTCTAGCAAGTTATAATCTAGTGTTAAAATGAAGTGTAAAAATGCCATCTAGATGCATTATTTCCATAATATTTACATAAAGTTGCATAAGCAAACGCACTGCATAATGTACCAATTCCCTCCCCTACCCTGCCATAAGAACCTAATGTTTTAGTCACCAATAAAACGAAAGAGTTAAGCCCCATTTTGGCTGCGCTCATAAACATCCTAATCATTTACCAAAAAGTTCTGTTTGCAAGATTTGCATATCTAAAATACCTGGGTTGCGTAAAATGGGGCCAAAAATATCTTCAGATATATTTACACTACTGACTACAAAAATTCATTTACGGACCGGTTCACCAGTTTCACATATGTGACTTTTTTTCTTTATTGTTATTTCAATCCCCCCCTCAACGGGGGCGGGCTGTCAGCAGATAAAAACCGTTCTATAGCCAAGGATTACACAAACCATAATTGCAGATGGTTAAAATCTATAAAAGTTGACAAAAAATATGTTTTTCTAATCAATAGGTAGGTGGATGATAATGATGATTTTGAGATAAAAACAAATGACAATAAACGAAGATTTTGTAAAATACACATAGATGGGAAGTAGAAGTTGTTTTTAAAACTCGTTTGACGATTTTTATTACAGTTAAAATATAAAAATGATGAATGTGAATGATGCCATGATGTAATGGTGATGCTAGGATACACAGGAAGAAACCATCATGATGAAGGTACAATGATGAGTATGATTAGGGGGCAGGTATAATTAAAAGTCACCAAGTTGGATGAAGGAGGAAGAAGAAAATGGGAGTATGGTGTGGGGGGGGGGGAGGGAGCGTTGTGATTATGGTTAGGTAGGGGGTTATATCTCTGGACGGATTTCATTGTTGAGGAGAGAAAGTTGGAGGATGGATAAGGCATGGACGTGCATGGAAGGTAAAATATGGATCTGATAGTGCGACAGGGTATCTAGATAGGTTATTGGTGGGTGGGAAACTGAGTGTTGGAACTGTGTTCTGCGATTAATGTATTAGATCGGAAGATTCTCTATAAATAGAATAAGGTGTGGGAAGTGGATGAATTGCTACAGGATCCTCGGTGGGGAAGATAGGCGGATGCAGAAGGCGAGGTGAAGGGCACTTTTTTTTAGTATTTCAAGGGACTATAGAATTTAGGCGAGGCAGGCATCCAGGCAACGTGGGTGTAGATTAAGATGGGGTGGATGAGGGACTTATATGTGTGGATAATGGTAGAAGGATGTAGACCTCAGGTGCGATCTGTCAGTAGTTTTTGTAGCTTAGGCTCTGTATTGGATGATAAGGAGACGTGCATTCAAAGTTAGTTTTCTGTCGAGAGATATCTCTAAATACTTTTCTGTGTTACTCTTAGGGGGAGACGGTAACCTGGAAGACGGAAACGCCAAGTGGTGCGACCAGAGATGGTGGCTTGGCTTTCGTGTGGATGTACTTCGAGTTTCCACATGTTACACCACTCGATTAGAAGTTGGAGTGAGGCATCGTAGAGTTGAAGGGTATGATGAGTGGCTAGGTGAAAGGACAGAGCCTTGAGGCACGTCTGCAGCAAGGTGGAGGATGTGGGAGCAGGCATGGTTGATTGTGACATATGTAGGACAGTGTTGAAGGAAGAATCCTATTAGGCGGGCATCGTTAAGTAGGAATGCATATGTTTGTAGCTTGAAGATCAGGGCAGAATCCCATACCCAAGCGAAGACTTTTTGGATATCAAGGGAGACAAATATGGCGGACTTCCATTTATTCAATTTATGTGAAATCAGGTGATTAAGGTAAAGAATTTGGTCGTCGATGTAATAGTTGGGACAAAAGCAACACTTGGTATTGGGAAAGGGTAGGTGGGCTGTAAGGTGCTGATGGATTCGATGAGTAAGAATAGTTTCAAAAATTTTGCTGAAAACTGACCCGAGGCTGCAAGGTTGATATGCTGATGTTTGCGAGGGTGGCTCATCATGTTTCAGGAAGAGGAGAACTTGAGATGTTTTCCACTGCTCTTGGTAAGAAACTGTGTACAGAATGGTATTGTAAAGGTGTGAAGGATGGCAAAGGTTTCATGACAGGCTCTGGGACTTTCCTTGAGGTGGCGATAGGTAATTGTATCAAGACTAGCCGCTGTGTTTTGCTTTTTAGCACGTGTTTGTGTAATATCGTCAGCCTATACTGGTGTGTTTAGTTCTGTTCATGGAGGGCTGTGTAAGTACTGGAAGTATGGTACGAGAGGTGGGACAGTACATACACATAAGGGTCCATGGTGTAATCAAAGTTAGGATCATGTGGGATGGTGAATGTCTCTTCCAAGTGGGATGCGAAGTGGTTGGCTTTGGTGAGGTTGCCTAGAAATGTCTGTTGCTATGTAGAATGGGATAAGTGGGAGTGGGGTTGTTTCTGGAGAGTCTATGAAATTATTTCCAATACTTTGTAGAGTTTATAGATGTTTTGTTCAGTTTAGTGCTGTCATATGCCAGTCCTGTCGACATTTGGCTTGTAAGCAATTGTGAACATATCGCTAGAACTGTCAGTGGAGTATGAGCGCGTCTCAGTCGCGAGTAGGAAGGAATTCTATGTATGCACGAAGGGTTTTCGAAACAGGGCAATAACAGATGGAGGAGGAGTGGGACGGTCGTAGGAGAGAGTTCAGAGTGGGGTATGGTTGGAAATGGCATCCGAGATATGTTTAGATTAATGCATTGTTTGTGAAGGTAGTTTTGGTGCAGTGAGGACAGGTAGGTGTATTTCTGTAATGTTCTGCCAGGTGATCATTGAATTGTAAGCATCGCCGGAACTATATTCTTGTGTAGTGTATCAAGTTGCTTCTACAGAATCCTTCCTGAGGTAAACCAAAGCCCCATTTTGATTACAGTGTCAGTGGTCTTAGGTGATTCTGAGAACACACATACTAGGAAGCAAAGTCCATTACCAATTTGAATGCGGAGTGTCTTGCATACATTGATTCTTGGTTGTGATATCATTTAAGATCTCTTCGTCAGTGTACTCTAGGTTGATCTTTCGATCCATGCTGTGAATGTGACGAGTAAGCGAGGAGGTTGGGGCTCGTTAGGTGGAGGGTTTGTAAGGTCTGTAATGGTAGCATTTCCTTCAAAATAGGTGATAATTCGGAGGAGGGATGAATGGGAACCGACAGTTTTAATGATGGTGGAATCTCTCATAGGGATGAGTTGCTGGATTTGCGTTGCTGGTATGTAGCACTGAATGTGAGCTAGGCTTGTCTTTGGATTGAGAAATGTGGGCTGACAGCTGCTGTTCTGAGATGATTTCAGCGTGCATGTCATCGGTATCTGGGAGAGTTAGCTGGGTTCTCTTAGTTTCACACTGACGATCACTGGTACTCGACCTTTTATTTTAATTATAGTTTTGGTTGGGTGTGGGAGGGAGGTTGCGGGATGACTGGAGGTAGGAAATGTTTACCTGCTGGTGTCGTTGAATGAGCCATAGCTGGTATGTGAATCACTACTGAGGAAATTTAGAGCACCAGCATTTGAGGCTGACTGCAGTACAAGTTTACTGCCGCCAACTTATATTTCGCGTACAGACCACAAAGATAAGATAAGAGAGATAAGGGCTCGTACAGAGGCATATAGGCAGTCATTTTTCCCTCGTTCTCTTTGGGAGTGGAACAGGGGGAGAAGATGCTAGTTGTGGTACGAGGTACCCTCCGCCACGCACAGTATGGTGGATTGCGGGGTATGTGTGTAGATGTAGATGTAGGTGATATCGGGGCTGCTCCTGTTGATGGTAGACAGTTCTCATTCAAAGATCAGATCTAACCTTAGCACGGTAAAATACAAGGGAAGCATACAAACAAATAGACATTCTATATGTAATTAGTTAGGCGTACTAATGATGAAGATGCTGTATCACTATAAACATAAAATCAATTGACTGCTAATTGACTGGACCTAATCGAAATCAACAGCTGCATTCGCTCTCTGAATCGTTTGTCAGTCGGAAATGAAGACTCGCTGCAACCGTATTTTCTATACTCAACAGCAAGATACGGTAAAAAAAAAGCACGAGACATACACACATTCACACAACCCCACAACTACACACAATCTCACACAACACCATTTTAGGACGGAAGGAAGGTGTTTTTATCACTTAAGCTACGACGCAATTTTAGGAAGGAACGACAAAGATTTTCACTACAGTACATATATCACTTATACTGAACAACTACTGCCTCGTTCGTTCATACACACACACACACACACACACACAAAGAGGGCGACAGAGACGCAATATCTCCAAAGATGACAGAGTCGATGTTTATCATTTATCGAGTACCAAATACACACACGCACACACACACACACACACACACACACACACACACACACACACACACATATATATATATATATATATATATATATATATATATATATATATATATATATATATTTATCATAATTAACAAATTGTAATTATAGATCTCTATGAAAAATTCGAGCGAAAAAAAATTGCATTATGCACAGAATGTAATGGGAACAAGTGCAAATATTTCTATTGGTGACTGAGGACGGTAAACTGAAAATTGTTACTTCACTACTTACGTCATTTACAGGCTAATAATTGTAGCTATTACAAGTAGTACGGTTTAGGTAATTTAGTGCCTCCAAGTACCTGTGGCGGGTGCACGTCATTAACGTGTATTTTTCCCTGAGCAGCAGGTCAGATGTTGAAGTATGGATACGTGTACGAAAAACAGTTAGTCCATACTTAAAGCCGTAGAGCACCTAGTGCTGCCGTTATGACTATGCAGAAAGCATCAGATCATACAATTTGTGACGTGTTTGTGAGAAGACTGTTTGATGGAGATAAATAACAACCAACACACTGGTGTGTGCAAAAATTAAGGTACCACATATAAAGATACCTTCACTTACACCTGTTAAATTCTGTATAAGATTTTGCACACTTGCATTACTTATTAAAATACACACAGTTTGCATATTGGCACTATTGACAAAGACATTCTCGCAAGTAACACTCATTAACAATTAACGTTTAACGGCAGTACTACACTTGCTAGCCCTATGGACCTTCAAATTAAATATTTCTGTGTCTGAATTATCTGTACAACTTAATGAAATACACGTAGCTTGCTTATTTGAACTACTTAAATAAATCATAGCTTAGTAATGATAGTAGTTCGATTTTTGTATCACACATCTAAATTCTTAAAAACTGGTTGCAGAGACACGCACATGAACACTACTGTAGATCTGATTTACAGCTTAAAGTTCCTAGAATTATGTTTATTAATCTCATGACTAAAATTCACCAAGAGTTCGATATTTCTGCCACATTCTGAGCAAATTAAATAATTCTCAACGAAAATTGTATTACTAATTCGTTAATTACATTGCGTAAGCAAACGCTCGTTTTACCTTTTCATAGAGAGAATATTTTTACTCGTTCTATTATTCCATAGCAAATGATGAATAGCTTCCAGTGAAATTCATACATTCTATTTGCAAGCCACTCTACAAACAATTTTTTTGTAGTCAGTAATAAAAACATAGTTGATCATATTTTTGGCCTCATTTTACGCAGTTCAAGTATTTTAGAGATGTAAATACTGCCAACATACTTTCTTTACACAGTAAATGTGCTATTTTTGAGCATAACCAAGATGGGACTACGCTGTAATTGGCTTTCTCATTGTATTGGCAGGTATATTATTGGGCTCCGATTTAAGGATAATGGAGGGTGGCAGTACATTATGCAGTGTGTGTGTTCACGCAATTTGACGTAAATATTGTGGAAATAATGCAACTAGGCGGCATTTTGAATTATAACTTTATTGCTAACTCTGACTGGCTGGTGAGGAGATGGATGGAGCTTCGGGTATATACTACAATTAATTTCGTTCCGACATCTTGGATTTTTTAAATTTATTTATTCGATGCGTCATTGTAATAGCTCACTGTGATTCGGAGTAAGGAGAGGTTGGGGTAGGGAGAGATTTCCCACCAACACATCTGGGCTGTTTATGTCATTTTGACTGTTTTTGATTAGCTGTTTCATTTTTAAAACTTCACTGTGATTGGTTTGACATAGACGGAGGGGTAGGGGAGTGTGGCTGCCAACAATTCGGATTTTGAGTCAGTGACTGGATCATGTAATATAAACAAATAACTTTATTATTTGTAAACAAAGTGGGCCAGAATGCTCATAAATACCACTATGCTCTATAATTCTTACCTTCAACCAGGGGACCTATAACAACTTCAAACTGCTGACCTTTTCGAAAACCGATTACATATTTCCAGAAACTGTTTTGGCCCAGGTTGTGCTACCTGGAACGTCCTGTATAGTTTATTATAATGAAATTGTTTCATATCGCAGATTATTACCTTACACAATCGCAGCTTAAAAATGTTAGTAAAGATGGAGTGAGCTTAGTAACTTTTTACAGGAAAATATCGAGATCAAGCGTAATTTTACAAACGGTAATAACCCGCCGACAGTCATTTTATCGTAATTTTTTCCGCTTATATCCAGCAGATCGTATAGTTAATTAGAAAGACTGGCCACTCTCATCAATTCATTCCCCCAATTTCTACCTTTACAGCTCTGAATGACGAGTGTTCAGAAACACTGGACTGCTACTACAATGGCTCCATATGCTCGAACGGCACCTGCGCGTGTGCTGAGGGCTACCATGAAACATACAAAGGCACTTGTCTCAAGGACATCAAAGGTATGTGGCTTATCTTGCTTAGACACTTTGAATTCACCTTGGGTTCCTTAATCATATGCACAAAATTTTATGGTAACGTAATGAAACACCTGCTGTAATTAGTTTGGTATTTTTAGATAATTATTTTTAGCTGTTCCGAATTGTCATCCCCATATCAATGTGCAGTGCAGTAGTTAGAGTCTCGGTCTGGCACACAGTTTTAGTCTGCCAGGAAGTTTTATATAGTGTGAAGCCACATGCTTTACGTGAATACTTACTAGCAATACACGCTCAACATCGCAATCTGTGGCGTTTGCTACCATGTCCGAAATCAATTAAAAATCTGAGCCCCATAAGTTAAATGATATCACAAATTCATAAACAGTATCAGATTTAATCGATCCAATGATGAATGATATTGGCTGCAAATCATTCCAGAAGATTGATCCCTGGGTTCACTTGTGCTAGGTTCCAAGATGTAGAAGCATTAATTCAGAGAACATGGATTATTGGTAAACACCGCTCACAGAAATCACAATTCATACAAGATCCACAATAACAAAACGTCGGCGATATTGCTTCAGAGTTGTTTACTTACTTTTTGCAGACAATAACAAAAACTATATGAATGGTAAGTTACACGAACTGCCCTCACGACATCTTACACTAAATTGCTGCTGGCGTCCTTCAAACAGATTAGGAAAAGTGCTGTCACGAAAACAAAGTATAAATATGTATTTCGTAGTAGAAGTAAGCTTTCTGGTCACAAGCAGTTATTTAATATATAATACTTGTAACTCAAAAGGGCTTATCAATTGTAAATTAAATCAGTTGGAAAGTACACAAATATGGTAGCAACAATATTTGAGTCATCTATTCCATCTACAGATCGTTCTGCCCCCTAAGCATACTAAAATATATGAAATTTTTACGAAATTTATAATTGTTGTAAAATGTTGTGTAAAGTATACCATCTTAAAGCATTTGGTGGGCTAATTTTAAAACTTGCCTTATATTTCGCGTGACAGCTGTATTTCAGAAAATATGGACTGCAGAACATTGAGAGTAATATGTCTAAATTTTTGTTAATATTAACTCACCTGATGTGTTTGCAGTCGAATTGTAGCTGTAGAACACTAGCTTTTGTCCTCTAACATTAGTTGAATGAGCTATATTTTTGAAAACATCGTTTGATTGGATTCTGATACTAGACGGCGGATTCATTTTTCCACGCGTGATACAGTTTTATAATTAGCAAAAAGGCTAGATTCCCTTTGAAACTATCACCCTATCATGATTTTTAGTTGTGCCTCAAATTACGGTAGCTATATATGGGATAATCACTGGTTGTTGTTGTTGTTGTTGTTGTTGTGGTCTTCAGTCCTGAGACTGGTTTGATGCAGCTCTCCATGCTACCCTATCCTGTGCAATTTTCTTCATCTCCCAGTACCTACTGCAACCTACATCCTTCTGAATCTGCTTAATGTATTCATCTCTTGGTCTCCCTTTACGATTTTTACCCTCCACGCTACCGGACCAACCAACCGGTAATCACTGGTTACAACATTCAAAATATGGATTTCTTACACAGATCTGAAAGTAAAATTTCAGAAGATAGTTATGGTTGTTGCGTTGATGTTAGAGACATGTCTTGTGTATAACAAATATAGCATTTACATAAGCCCCTTTAAAATGTGGTTCCAAGCTTCCCACAAAGGAGACAACTAATTGAGAATGACGCTGTCGACATAAAATAATCATTGCAGTAACATTCGGAACGTTGGTAACACAGTACCATAATACATTGGTTTACTGCTAACCAGTTGATCGCTTAGAAACCTGTCCTTGTCAACAACGAGATGTTTAATCATTTCCAGCTCCTCTAGTAGATTCAACTTCTCTCCCTGAGCAAGGTCTAGTATCCTCAGGTTTTGTAATGTGGGGGATTAGTGCCCGCTGGACTTAAGATGCTCAGCAAATACGGAATTTTGGTTAATCTGACCTTTATTAGTTAACAAGCACTCCATAAACATGATTTTGAACCTTCTGCCAGTCTGACCTATATATGACCTTTCGTAGTCAATGCACTCCAATCTATGTACGCCCGACCCTACATACTTATCTCTCGGGCGGCATTCATTATACTGAAGCTTATTGGCTACCACGTGGCATCGTCGATACCGCAGCTGGGAGCGCATCTCAGCTGCCATGTGCGGAGGGAATCTGTCGTCCAGTTAAGTCGGACGGGAAGTGTTACACACTGAAACGCAATTGCGATAGATAGAAAATGAATAAAATTACAATCCTGGTTTCAACACTAAATTTTCTACCTTTTCTCAGTTACTCATCATACTGCCTAATACGCTGTTTTTTGGAATTACTGTCCCTGTTTTAAAAGTGAGTGCACTGATATTTATGATCTTTGGATGTTCTTCAAGTTCTTCGAAATTGTACAACTTTTCCCTTACAAACTGCTTTTTTATCAAGAACTGCGAAATAAATCCCCAAGTCGTTCGTCTGTTATCGTTTCACGTCGGCAGCAAGAATTAGTAAATCCTCAGACAACTGGAGCAATATAGACGGAATATTTAAAACTCTCTTTCATTCAGTGGATTTTGAAATATCATGGGAAAATCTCAATGATGTCGCGCCAATGCGTTCATTCATGCACGCCAGTAGCTTCTACATTTCTTGTGTGACACAAGGTTCTTAGAAAGAAATAAAAACTTCGAGCAAAGATGGCACACAGCTTTGAATGTTATGATGCTACTTTTCGCTGGTATACTGTTGTGGAAATAGCATTATAACAGTAGATATAATACGAGACTCCTATGGTAGTGTGACTGACGTAAAACAGATGGCGCTCAGTTTCAGCTGATAGTTAAATCATATCCGGATATTGATAACTGGTTAATTCGATAACGGCGAATTCTCAACAACTTGAAACTTCCTGGCAGATTAAAACTGTGTGCCGGACCGAGACTCGACTCGGGACCTTTGCCTTTCGCAGGCAAGTCCTCTACCAACTGAGTTACCCAAGCACGACTCACGTCCCTTCTTCACAGCTTTACTTCTGCCAGTACCTAGTGTCCTACCTTCCAAACTTTACAGAAGCTCTCCTGCTAACCTCGCAGAACTAACACTCCTGAAAGAAAGGATACTGCTGAGACATGGCTTCTGTAAAGTTTGGCAGGTAGGAGACGAGGTACTGGCAGTAGTAAAGCTGTGAGGACGGGACGTGAGTCGTACTTGGGTAGCTCAGTTGGTAGAGCACTTGCCCGCGAAAGGCAAAGGTCCCGAGTTCGAGTCTCGGTCCGGCACGCAGTTTTAATCTGCCAGGAAGTTTCATATCAGCGCACACTCCGCTGCAGAGTGAAAACCTCATTCTCTCAACAACTTGTTATTTGTAACAGCTGCATTAGTTCTTACCCAGCTCTAGTTCCCATCCTATGCATGGATCATCATCAAAAGTGTTATTTCAGGGGGCACTGAGGAGAAGCTTGTCCCACTGTGGGCCACATACTGCTGGTGCAAATTTCTTCCATCACCAGGAAACGTACCAGTTGCCTCCGGACAGAGGGCCGCCACAGAGGCTTGTATTAGTGACCTCGGCAGTTAGGACGTGTAACTCACCTCAAATGCGGATCAACGCAAGATAATATAAATAAACACAAGACACGATACTGTACAAGGTTATCGAAAGAGACGGACCAAATTAAATTAATTTTTGACAAACTTACCGTTACCTTCTGTCTCCGGTTCTTCGCCTAATATTTGTTCTTTAATTTTGTGACATTTCGCCAGCACGAGTGGATGGTATTGTCAAAGCTTCTACATCTACATCTACATGATTACTCTGCTACTCACAATAAAGTGCCTGACAGACGGTTCAGTGAACGACCTTCTAGCTGTCTCTCAACCGTTCCACTCTCGAACGACGCGCGGGAAAAACGAGCACTTCATTTTTTCTGTGCGAGCCCTGATTTCTCTTATTTTATCGTGATGATCATTTCTCGCTATGTAGGTTGGTACCAACAGAATGTTTTCACAATCGGAGGAGAAAACTGGTGATTTAAATTTTATGAGAAGGTACCGTCGCAAAGAAACACGCCTTTGTTTTAATGATTGCCACTCCAATTCATGTATCATGTCTGTGGCACTATCTCCCCTATTTCGCGATAGTACAAAGCTTCGTGAAGCCGAGGAACCGTAGCCAGCAGGCAACGAGGAATTTCTCAACAAGTTTCCACGAAAACCATAAAAATTTCGTAAATTATTATTCTATGAAATGAAAATTGTGTATGAATACATACAGCTGCAAACCAGAAGTTTCAAAGTTTACAGACGTACGTAAATGTTCTAAGTGTCCCTTTGCTGCAGCAAGACAAATATCCAAATGATATACGGACTCGTCCCAACCACGAAAAATCATGTGTTGTGTTGTTGAGTTCACCACAGCAGTGATACAACTTATGTTTTTCGTAGCTGGTGGTTCAGTGGCAAATTACGAAATATCCCTTGCACTGAAACTGCCGACTCACTTCCTTCCGAAGAGCTAGTGAAATCTTATGCTGTCCAGTAGCTATCTTCCAACTGATGCAGAATGGCTCTAACGCTCTAGCGTAAATACTCCGATAGCCACTGAATGGTACATGGTGGAGGGTAGCTTGTTCAAATGCCAGTAATTTCCTTTCCCGCTCCACTCGCTCGTGGAGCGAGGTAAAAACGACAAGCCCTAATTTACGATCCCTTATTTCTCCTATCTTCGCTTTTATTATGCAAAATTTGCGTTGGTAATAGTAGAATTTTTCTGCAGTCAGCTGCAAATGCCGGTTCTCTAACTCTTCTCAGTAGCGTTTCGCGACAAAACCGCCGTCTTCCCTCCAGGGATTCCGCTTTGAGTTAACGAAGCATCTCCGTAACATTTGCGTGTTACGATACTGCAGTACCTGCGTTGTCCTTAAGTTCAGCGTAATGTTCCTTCGAGCAAACTTGCATATCCGGATAAATAGGCACTGCGGTGACTACAGCTGTTATAAAAGCATGAAATGTATTCACAGTTGCACGTATGGACAACCATCAGCTGTATAATGGAATGACGACAATGTAAATTTGTGCCGGACTAGGACCCGAACCAGTATTTCCCGCTTATCAACGGGCTGTCGCCTAACCATTAGGCTAGCCGAGTACGTTTCACAGCTAGACCACGTGCCTACGCCTGCACTCGTACATCCATTACGTATATTCCCATACAGGAGACACATCTTAATTGAAAGTCATTTGCCCGGTGTCTGTGGGTAAATACGATATTGCAGTGTCTGTGTTCAGAATGAGATTTTCACTCTGCAGCAGATTAAAACTGTGTGCCGGAGCGAGACTTGCCTTTCGCAGGCAAATGCTCTATCATCTGAGCTAGCCAAGCACCACTCACGCCCCTTCCTCACAGCTCTACATCTGCCAGTAGAGCACTTGCCTGCGAAAGAAAAAAGTCCCGAGTTCGAGTCTCGGTCCGGTACACAGTGACTGTGTTGTTCAGAGGTACGACGCAGCGTTCCATCGGACTTGCCTGCATTAAAACGTCTCCTTTGCACGGAAAAATACATAATGGATGTATGAGTGCAGGTTGTAGATACATAGTTGATGACACATGGTAGCTTAGGTCCGACCGTGAAACATACTACGGTAGCCTAATGGAAAGACGCCGCTCGTGATAAGGCCTTTCAGCCATGGTTTGCAGGATATCCTGTGAGAAAAGGGCAAGGCGAATTTCGCACGAGCGTTGCTTTCTAAATCCGTGCCGATTTGTGGCCAGAAGCTTTTCTGTCTCAAGATCTTCCCAATGATGTTTATACTGAATTATATTTCACGAAATAAAAATTAATTAAACCAGGTTCATCTATTTGAATAACCCTGTATCATAAATTTAGCGCCTCAATTACACTACCGGCCATTAAAATTGATATACCACGAATATGACGTGCTACAGACGCGAAATTTAACCGACAGGAAGAAGATGCTGTGATATGCAAATGATTCGGTTTTCAGAGCATTCACACAAGGTTGGCGCCGGTGGCGACACCTACAACGTGCTGACGTAAGGAAAGTTTCCAACCGATTTCTCATACACAAACAGCAGTTGACCGCCGTTGCCTGGTGAAACGTTGTTGTGATGCCTCGTGTAAGGAGGAGAAATGCGTACCATCACGTTTCCGACTTTGATAAAGGTCGGATTGTAGCCTATCGCGATTGCGGTTTATCGTATCGCGACAGTGTTGCTCGCGTTGGTCGAGTTCAGGAGGGTAATACGGAACGCCGTGCTGGATCCCTACGGTCTCGTATCACTAGCAGTCGAGATGACAGGCATCTTATCCGCATCGCTGTAAAGGATCGTGCATCCACGTCTCGATCCCTGAGTCAACAGATGGTGACGTTTGCAAGACAACAACCATCTGCACGAACAGTTCGACGACGTTTGCAGCAGCATGGACTATCAGATCGGAGACCATGCTGCGGTTACCCTTGACGCTGCATCACAGACAGGAGCGTTTGCGGTGGTGTACTCAAGGACTAATCTGGGTGCACGAATGGCAAAACGTCGTTTTTTTCGGATGAAACCAGGTTCTGTTTACAGCATCATGATGGTCGCATCTGTGTTTGACGACATCGCGGTGAATGCACATTGGAAGCGTGTATTCGTCATCGCCATACTGGCCTATCACCCGGCATGATGGTACGGGGTGCCATTGGTTACCCGTCGCGGTCAGCTCTTGCTCGCATTGACGGCACTTTGAACAGCGGACGATACATTTCAGATGTGTTACGACCCGTGGCTCTACCCTTCATTCGATCGCTGCGAAACCCTACATTTCAGCAGGATAATGCACGACCGCATGTTGCATGTCCTGTACGGTCCTTTCTGGATACAGAAAATGTTCAACTGCTGCCCTGGCCAGCACATTCTCCAGATCTCTCACCAATTGAAAACGTCTGGTCAATGGTGGCCGAGCAACTGGCTCGTCACTATACGCCAGTCGCTACTCTTGGTGAACTGTGGTATCGTGTTAAAGCTGCATGGGCAGCTGTACCTGTACACGCCATCCAAGCTCTGTTTGAGTCAATGCCGAGGCTTATCAGGGCCGTTATTACGGCCAGAGGTGGTTGTTCTGGGTACTGATTTCTCAGGATCTACGCACCCAAATTGCGTGGCAATGTAATCACATGTCAGTTCTAGTATAATTTGTCCAATGAATACCCGCTTATCATTTGCATTTCTTCTTGATGTAGCAATTTTAATGGCCGGTAGTGTACATTCCTCGGATTTGAAAAAAAAAATGTCTAACTGCTGTATTATCGATCAATAAAAAGAACATTTAAAAAGATGTTACAAGGAGAGTGAGTCTAACATTGACTTAATAGATCGAGAGTATAGAGTATTAGCAAACACACAGTGTATTCTTCACTGACACGTCATTCAAGACATATGAACTCATACTTACCACTAGTACGATAACAATGCATGTGCAACGAGAAGCCGAAAGGAATGCAACGGTTAACTGTTTCCAGAACTGGGCGATGAATGTGTGTCGTACAGCGAATGCACCTCTATGTTCGAACACTCCATCTGCAGCGGTGGCCGGTGTGTATGCGGTACCGGCTACCTACAAACTGGGCCAACAGTCTGTTCCGTGGGTAAGTACCTGGCACAGCGCTGAAATACGCGCCGCAAGTTATTATTATCATTATTATTATTATTTATAGGACTAATGTAGTTGCTACAAGAACTTCATAGTTCGCAGATTAAGTACTACGGCAAATAATCCACCTAATTAATAAGATATAAATGTACAATATTTGTTTCGGAGCTGTTGTTGCCTTCAGTCTAAAGGGTACTTTGATTCAAAACTCCTTGGAAGTCTATCTTGTGCTAGTCGTAAACCGCCTAAATACAGCACTCAACATGCATTTAAAAGTTCTTAGTGTGTCAATATTTGATCTCCCACCACAATTTTACTCCCCCTCCACAGACACTCACCCCCCCCCCCCTCCCGCCTTAATCAATTTAGCTACACTCCTGGAAATTGAAATAAGAACACCGTGAATTCATTGTCCCAGGAAGGGGAAACTTTATTGACACATTCCTGGGGTCAGATACATCACATGATCACACTGACAGAACCACAGGCACATAGACACAGGCAACAGAGCATGCACAATGTCGGCACTAGTACAGTGTATATCCACCTTTCGCAGCAATGCAGGCTGCTATTCTCCCATGGAGACGATCGTAGAGATGCTGGATGTAGTCCTGTGGAACGGCTTGCCATGCCATTTCCACCTGGCGCCTCAGTTGGACCAGCGTTCGTGCTGGACGTGCAGACCGCGTGAGACGACGCTTCATCCAGTCCCAAACATGCTCAATGGGGGACAGATCCGGAGATCTTGCTGGCCAGGGTAGTTGACTTACACCTTCTAGAGCACGTTGGGTGGCACGGGATACATGCGGACGTGCATTCTCCTGTTGGAACAGCAAGTTCCCTTGCCGGTCTAGGAATGGTAGAACGATGGGTTCGATAACGGTTTGGATGTACCGTGCACTATTCAGTGTCCCCTCGACGATCACCAGTGGTGTACGGCCAGTGTAGGAGATCGCTCCCCACACCATGATGCCGGGTGTTGGCCCTGTGTGCCTCGGTCGTATGCAGTCCTGATTGTGGCGCTCACCTGCACGGCGCCAAACACGCATACGACCATCATTGGCACCAAGGCAGAAGCGACTCTCATCGCTGAAGACGACACGTCTCCATTCGTCCCTCCATTCACGCCTGTCGCGACACCACTGGAGGCGGGCTGCACGATGTTGGGGCGTGAGCGGAAGACGGTCTAACGGTGTGCGGGACCGTAGCCCAGCTTCATGGAGATGGTTGCGAATGGTCCTCGCCGATACCCCAGGAGCAACAGTGTCCCTAATTTGCTGGGAAGTGGCGGTGCGGTCCCCTACGGCACTGCGTAGGATCCTACGGTCTTGACGTGCATCCGTGCGTCGCTGCGGTCCGGTCCCAGGTCGACGGGCACGTGCACCTTCCGCCGACCACTGGCGACAACATCGATGTACTGTGGAGACCTCACGCCCCACGTGTTGAGCAATTCGGCGGTATGTCCACCCGGCCTCCCGCATGCCCACTATACGCCCTCGCTCAAAGTCCGTGAACTGCACATACGGTTCACGTCCACGCTGTCGCGGCATGCTACCAGTGTTAAAGACTGCGATGGAGCTCCGTATGCCACGGCAAACTGGCTGACACTGACGGCGGCGGTGCACAAATGCTGCGCAGCTAGCGCCATTCGACGGCCAACACCGCGGTTCCTGGTGTGTCCGCTGTGCCGTGCGTGTGATCATTGCTTGTACAGCCCTCTCGCAGTGTCCGGAGCAAGTATGGTGGGTCTGACACACCGGTGTCAATGTGTTCTTTTTTCCATTTCCAGGAGTGTATTTCTTTTTGCCTCTCGCTGTGTCCAGTGAACCGATCCCTTTTTCTACTCGTGTCATGAATTTCTCTTCTCCTTTATTCTATTTGGTGTCACTTTATTAGTTATTCGTTATATTGATCTTCTGTAGTAGCACATTTCAAAAGCTTACATAGGCCTCTTATCTGTATTGACTATCGCCCACGTTTCACTTCCGAACAAAGGCTGTACACCAAATAAATACCTTCAGATAAAACTTCCTACAGCATACGTTTATATTTGATGTTAAAAAATTTCTCTTTTTCAGCAACGCTTCTGTTGCTATAGCCAGCTTTGTATCCCCTGTCTTCGGTCATTGTCAGTTATTTTGCTGCTGAAATACCGAAACTCGTCTACTACTTATAGTGTCTCATCTATTTTCCCCCAGCATCGTCTGATTCAATTCCACTACACTCTATCGCTCCTTTTTTATTTTTGTTGATAGTTATCTTAGAATCTGTTTCCAAGAAGCTATACATCCAGTTCTACCGCTCTTTCAAGTTCCTTGCTATCTCTGACAGAAATACGCCATCGGCAAACTTTAAAGTTTTTTTTTCTGCGTCGCACGGAGTAGTCACATGGCCTCAGGCGCCTTGCAACGGTTCGCGCGGCTCCCCCAGTAGGAAGTTCGAGTCCTCTCTCGGACATGGGTGTGTGAGTTTTCCTTGCCGTAAGTTAAAGTTAGACTAAGTAGTGTGTAAGTCTAGGGACAGATGCCCTCAGCAGTTTGGTCCCATAGGAACTTACCACAAATTTCCACTTTTCTTTGTTTTGTTTCTGCTTACTGAAATTTAGTTCCGTTTCCAAATTTCCCCTTTGTTTGTATTCGATGTACCCAAAATGATCCACAATAGTAAATATATTTAGTGTCTTTAGAACCAAAAAGCGGGAAACTGCAAATGAAAATTAAGGTTTTGTCAGATTTTATGTACTGTTTAGTCTGAGTTTAGCTTGAACACAGTGTAAATTTTTGTAATGAGACAAAGACATTCTAATTTCAGGAGTCGGTTAGTTATTGATAGAATACACTCAGCTGAATTTTTATGTATGTTATACAGCTCTGCAGTAGCGCGTTCGATCACAGGGGCGTTTTCTCGCTCTACAAAAGAGAGGGCTTATAGACTTACCCAACGTTGCGAACATTTCCAAAGATGACTGTTTCACTCTGTTCTGCTTTTACGGTTGCCTGATCAATATCGACTGCTCGAAGTGCTTATACCTTTCATACCCGCGTTTAAATTAGCAACCAACCGCTGGTGAGCTCACTGCTATAATGGAAGTGGGTTTTGTGCTTTCGTGTCGTCTTGTTTTCTATGTTTTCGTGTCACAGTGAAAAGGTTGCACTAGGTCCTTGTGTATTACTACCAGTATTCTTTTTCAAGAGAGGCGAAATGCATGAAAGCAAAAGGGTATTTATAGTTTACACAGAAAAAGGCTACAATGTGCATAAATAAGATGGTAATAGATAAGTCTGCTTTAATGAAAATTACTTCAACAGTGAAAAAGTCAGTATTACGTGATAAGGAAAATAATTTTCGATGTTGTATGTCACGTAGCGAGCAAATAAGTTACAGGCGATAAAACAAAACGTCATTTATTGTGTTCTAGATATTGTTTGATGTGTATTCTGTATTTTATCGAGCCAATAAATGTGTATGTTGGGAAATGTTTGGACGCTACTTTTCATATTTTTTCTGTTCTCAGGCGTGTAGAGAAGTTATCACACGGCTTTCGATAGGAAAATTCACTATTAATTTTGATTTGGCCATTATAAACTCTATTACCATAGTTTGTTCCTACATTTCATTAAAGCTGTCAAAACACAATTTGGCGCCGTCGTGTAAACGAAAATGGCCATTCGAGGCAAACGACACTCAGTGCAGGAACCATACGGCAGAGGCGCTGTAGTACACTTGTGTCTAGTTATCAATTGAGACAAGAACGTCGAACGTATAAAAGGGGCTATAATCACGCGGAGTCAACCTCGATAACTGAGTGGTCAGCGCGACAGGTTAACCATGCAAAGGGGCCCGAGTTCGATTTCAGGCTGGGTCGGAGATTTTCTCCGCTCAGGGAATGGATGTTGTGTTATCTTCATCATCATATTATCCCCATCGACGCGCAAGTCGCCGAAGCTGCGTCACCTAAAAAGACTTGCACCAGGAGTCTGAGTGGCCCTAGCCACACGACATTTCATTTCATTTCATCACGCGGTAAGGACGACGCATTTTTTGGGTCGCTATAGACGAGTGCTTGGTAGCGTGAAGGCGAGTGAGGTCGAGAATCGTGGACAGCTTGCGATGGACTAGGGGTGCCACTTTCTCGCCGGCCGGAGTGGCCGAGCGGTTCTAGGCGCTTCAGTCTGGAACCGCGCGACCGCTACGGTCGCAGGTTGGAATCCTGCCTCGGGCATGGATGTGTGCGATGTCCTTAGGTTAGTTAGGTTTAAGTAGTTCTAAGTTCTAGGGGACTGATGACCTCAGCAGTTAAGTCCCATAGTGCTCAGAGCCATTTGAACCATTTTTTGCCGCTTTCTCTACTTCGCTAAGTGGATGCAGTGCTCACGAATAACAGCCATCAGACTTAACGATTGTGCAGTAACGGAAATCAATATAAAGGCATTGATTTTTTTAGGAAAATTAACATTGTCGACTGGAATAGTTGTGTACAATGTTCAGGCAATAGTATGAGATCCAGTATTCCGACAAAATGGTTCAAATGGCTCTGAGCACTATGTGATTTAACATCTGAGGTCATCAGTCCCCTAGAACTTACAAGTACTTAAACCTAACTAACCTAAGGACATCACACGCATCCATGCCCGAGGCAGGATTCGAACCAGCTACCGTAGCGGTCGCGCGGTTCCAGACTGAAGCGCCTAGAACCGCTCCACCACACCGGCCGGCAGTATCCCGACAAATGCACGCAGATGGTATCAAATTTGATGCCAGTAGTACAGTATATAACAAGACGGCAAAGATTCAGGTGGTAGGCGGTGGAACTCAGTACAAAGGCAATCGCCTATGTGTGGTGTCAGTGTGTGTGTATGTGGCTTTAATGTGAATAGGAAACAGACGCCTTTCATGAAAGTGCGTGTTGTGTACATAAACCACTATATTAACAATGACACGCGGAAAACTGAAATCCAAAGATGAAAAACAAATGTGACTGTCTAATCGTCCAATCGCCAAGAAGCTGAACCGTTCAAGTACGGTGACCTATAATTTTGTGAGATTTGGCGCACGATATGGACGGAATGGTAAACATGGTCTAAGTAGAAAATTATTTGAGGCGTCGAAACAGTGCCTTTTGAACAAAGCAAGGGCCACACAACCCTATTATTCTCAATTTGTTGCTGATTTATAGTTGTCATTAATTGGCACATGTATACGATAAATTCTGTCAAATGACAAACATCTTTCATTACAGGAACGACTGCAGAAACTTGCTGTAATCCCAAAACATAAACGGGCTTGACTGGAGTTTGCTGAGAAACGTATGTCGCAAACTTCAGAATGGAATAAACTGATCTTCAGGGATGAGAAGCAGTTTAATTTAGATGGGCCGGATGGGTTTCAGTGTTATTAAGATGATCTCAGAACAGAGCAGCAGCTAAGAATAAGCAGAAATTTTGGAGACGGAAGTGTTATGATTGCGCTGTAGGCAAATCATGGATTGCTTGGCTGAACGCTAGAATGAACTCTAATATTTACACAGAGATGCTAAAGACGAAATTGATTACAATGTATGAGTACCTAGCGAACGAAAATCTGATGTTTGAACAAGATAGTGCATCTGTTTATGTTCCTGCTGCCACCAAAAAGTGGTTTGAAGATAAAATCTCGGTGTCTTGCCCTGGTCTGCACGTACCATGGATATGAATATCGTGGAAAACCTGTAGGCAATACCTGCAGGACGTGTTTATCACAATGGAAGGCAATTTGAGGCCGTAAGTAAGCTGAAAAGTGCGATACGAAAAAAGTGGGTGACAATTCCACTGCAAGAACTGAAAACCCTAGCAAAATCAATGCTGAGGTCAATTTTTGAGGTAATTATAAAGAATGGAGTTTGGACAAAGTACTAACAGTGCAATAACACAACAGGACTCTTAGTGCCTTTATACCAATTTCCATCCAGGAAATGCGAACGCCTAATTTTGTTACACGTGTTATGAAAAAACTATGCAGCTACATCATGATTGTTTATGTCTTATATGCATCTACTACATTCATAACAAATTCGGTACGGTGTGCTACAATTACTGTATTATTACTTTAGTAGAAACACTGCCTATACACAGATTTCCACTACTGTACATTTGTCATGGTTGCCAAAGAATTCTTCTTAATTTTTATTTCTCATGACGCGTTCTGGGTTACCCCGTCATCGATCTGAGACATAACAATACAATGTAACGTCGAATGGAGAAATGTACATTACAATGAAGCAATGAAGCTAGGTAACATACCTTTAAGATCCTTAAACAGTATCTTATCACTTATAATCATTCCGTAATAGCATTAGTGCCAAAATTTGCTCAGAAATAACAATGCTTCATAAAGTAAACAATCTTAACATTACAATTTACCGAACAAATGCTGTACATTTTCTGGGAAATATGTTCTGTACAACTTACCTAAGAACCATTTAATAGCAGATGTTTGAAGATAATACAAGCAATGCTTTAACAAGCCATGGAGGTGCACAGCACATTCAGTGAGCGACAAAACACATGAATTGTAAAATATGAGAAGTAGGGAACAGGAGGATTTTTTGCGACAAGCAAATGAGATGCCGGTTCTTTATGTAAAATGGTGTGTAGAGCTTGTGGGAAAACATTGAAACTTTACAGCACGTATTATGTAACATTCGACATGATGCAGTTCTCATCCACTTCCCTGAAATTTCGTTCCGCCTGTACTCATTTTTTGGTGTAATTGAAGCTAAATATTATTTATACCTGTAATAAGCGTTCACATTCGCAGATATGCCTTTGTCATATGCATTTTGATACTGTTACTAACGCCGCCTAGCGCCAAAGATTATTTACCTCATAATATGTTGTACTGCCTGAGCCAGTTTAGTCACTTTTCTTGCATTGGAATGACTATAAATGACAGAATACTGTGATCGATATTAAAGATTTGTTACTCAGCTTCAGTGCTTCAATGTAATGCATATTTTTGTCTTCCGCCTCACATTCTGATCTTATGCCACAAAACTCATAAAGGGGTAACCCGAAACACATCATGAGAAGTTAAAAATAAAGAAAAAATATTTGGTGACCAAGACAAGTGTATAATCATTAGTACCAATATGGTCACAGATCCCTTCAAACGCTTTTTGTCTCAGATGATAAAATTGGACTTTCATCACACGTTTTCTTGGAGTTTCAATTCAATTTATTGCGACGATATCCAGACCAGAAACTCTGAAACAGGTCATACATATTCAATACCCATGATTGACATACAATGCTTTATAAGTCATGACAATGGAAACTATCGCTAATACTAATGTGCAAATAAAATCTTGAGAATGTAGTCAAATAAGAACAACATGAAATAGAAATAATTCAATTACAGTTCTAAGTGAATGACTTCTAGCTTATGTAACTAGATCTTTCACTGTGTGTGTCGGAATAGGTCGAAGTTTGCCGACTATCTACGACTATTCCTCCATCTAGATGTATTCTTACAACAACATTTTTACTGCCCCCGCTGGTATGAGCGTGCCTCAGCAAACATTGAGTCTACGCACACCCGTCTATGTGGCCTTTGCATTTTTTACTTTGTTTTTATTTTTTATAGTTTCTCTTAATTTTATGTATTCGTGTGTATCATCCTCTATTATGATAGATATCTACATTTTGCTTCTGGTCTGTTGTCGTTATCTTGAGATTCAGTGAGTTTACTTAATCTTAAGGACTGAAAGTTGAGCAATTCGTTTTTATTCTATGTGGTATCATATTAACTGTAGTTCTTAAGTTTTAGTCATTTACAGTTTTTTGCAGATCGCATTCTAATTGCATTCTCTCTCTACCTGGAAACGAGGACGGGGACCTGATCAGCGGACTTTACTCTCCACTTTCATAGACTGCTTAGTTTCCGCATCCTACTCGATGTAGGTGATTGAGATACGGTCCATGAGCCGTTGATAGGAGCACAATAACTCGAGTCGATGCAGTCTAGGAGTGGGTCTTTCATTTGCTCTTTGTCCTGTTTTCTAGGTGTGAGCGGCCAGTGTTCCGATAACGAGACATGTAGCGCTGTCTCTGGAGCCATATGCAACGGAAAAAGGTGTGTTTGCGAGGACAGCTTCACCCTGTCAGCTGCTTCGGACACCTGCCTGCAGGGTAATGACTTTTTCTCTTTTTCTCTGGAAATTGTCTTTGTATGTTTGTCAGAATGCGTTTAACAACATTTCTCAGTAGCTAAGCAACTGCTTGTCGTGTTAGCGTAATATTCTACAGTTATATAAAACTCCTTCGTGTTAATGCAGTACAACGCTAAATGCGCCGGGGTTCTGCAACCAACAAAAATATACGAATAGGCAGCAGTCTACAACTACATCTATATGGCTACTGTGCAGATCAAGCTTAAATACCTAACAGAGGGTTCATCCAACTTCCTTCGCTCTAATTGTCCTGTTATCCCTCCCTGGAACAACGTGCGGAAGAAAGAAAATCTAGGTCTTCGCGTGCGAGCTTTGATTTCCCTTATTTTATTATGATGATCATTTCTCAATAAAATATTTTCACATTCGGAGGAGAAAGTTGGCGACTGAAATTCCATCACAACGACAAACGTGTTTGTTTTAATGACATCCACCTCAAATTGTGTATCATGTCCGTGACAGTCTCCTCGCTATTTCTCGATAGTAAAAAAGTGCTGCTCTTCTTGAACTTTCTGGATGTACTCTGTTAATTCTATCTGGTGAGGATCCCCCACAGCGCAGCAGCAGCACAAAAGAGGATGGACAAACGTAGCGTTGGCAGTCTCTTTGGTATATCTGTCGCATCTTCTAAGTGTTCAGACAATAAAACATAATCTCTGGTTCGTCTTCCCCACAACATTTTCTATTTGTTCTTTCCAATTTAAGTTCTTCTTAATTGCTATTCCTAGATATACAGTTAAATTTACGGACTTTAGATGTGGTTGATATAGCGTGTAACCAAAGTTTAACGGATTAGATTTAGCACTTATGTGGATGACCTTATACTTTTCATTATTTAGGGTCAGTTGCCAATTTTCGCCATACAAATATCTCTTCTAAATCGTTTTGCAAGTCGTTTTGACCATGTGGTGACATTATTGGACGATAAACGATAGCATCATAGCATCATCTGTAAACAGCCTAAGACGGCTGCTCAGATTGTCTCCTAAATCGTTTATATAAATTTCAGTGAGATCACATTCAAAATTTGTGGTGTTCTTCAAGTCTGGTTGACACAAAAGTGACGGACAGGTGATTTTTGGAAACGTCCCCACGGGTTCGTATCATCTACTTTTGGTTTTGATGACAACAGCGGCCCTTCGTCTAAGGGTATCAACGAGACGCTAGATTTTTTGGAGAAAAATTTTGATTCTTGAGCTCTCGGTACAGCATTAAGTTTCACGGTTCATATAATAAAACTACTTCCTTCTTGTTATGTCCCTCCCACTGTTGTTCTTTAATCTGGAGGCAGAACCAAGCACACAGAACACCAGTACACCAGTACACCCGCACTCAGACATTCATCCAGATACCTAATATTAACAAATGCAAATTTAGGTAATGCAAAAGAGTAGCCAGTTGCACAATAAAGTTTTATCAAACTTTGACCAATGTTTCAACAGTTTTAAAAAAGTCTTCTACAGAAGTTATTGTACCTAAGAACAAATACTATGAGATTATGTGTGGAACAGAGACGGTATAATTACAATAAACAAAATTACAGAAAAAGTTTATAAATAATTTTAGTTTAGCATACTCATGTAGATTCGCATATTATCTACATCTGATATTGGTATCGTTGACTCTGTCTAGTACATGTGTCGGACATCCACTTAATCTCCATTTGGAATACATGAGTGATAGCTCTCTACGTTAGGGCTTTATCTTAAAATTTTTTGAAATACCAACATTTGACAATGGATGCAGCCACGTGAAGTGTGCCACATCAAAGCTTAAATATAAAAGGTGGCATCAGATCCTATGGAATGTAGGTATGCCAAGTACAGAGTTGGTGACATGCGTCGACTGGCTGAAGAGCAGAGGCACTAACGTCAGGTCGCTTCTGGCAGCGGCAGGTGGCAGCGTGGGTGATTTCACTAATGTACACTACTGGCCATTAAAATTGCTACACCAAGAAGAAATGCAGATGATAAACGGGTATTCATTGAACAAATATATTATACTAGAACTGACATGTGATTACATTTTCACGCAATTTAGGTGCATAGATCCTGAGAAATCAGTACCCAGAACAACCACCTCTGGCCGTAATAACGGCCTTGATACGCTTTGGCATTGAGTCAAACAGAGCTTGGATGGCGTGTACAGGTACAGCTGCCCATGCAGCTTCAACACGATACCACAGTTCATCAAGAGTAGTGACTGGCGTATTGTGACGAGCCAGTTGCTCGGCCACCATTGACCACACGTTTTCAATTGGTGAGAGATCTGGAGAATGTGCTGGCCAGGGCAGCAGTCGAACATTTTCTGTATCCAGAAAGGCCCATACAGGACCTGCAACATGCGGTCGTTCATTACCCGGCTGAAATGTAGGGTTTTGCAGGGATCGAATGAAGGGTAGAGCCACGGGTCTTAACACATCTGAAATGTAACGTCCACTGTTCAAAGTGCCGTTAATGAGAACAAGAGGTGACCGAGACTTGTAACCAATGGCACCCCATACCATCACTCCGGGTGATACGCCAGTATGGCGATGAAAATACACGCTTCCAATGCGCATTCACCGCGATGTCTCCAAACACGGATGCGACCATCATGATGCTATAAACAGAACCTGGATTCATCCGAGAAAATGACATTTTGCCATTCGTGCACCCAGGTTCGTCGTTGAGTACACCACCGCAGACGCTCCTGTCTGTGATGCAGCGTCAAGGGTGACCGCAGCCATGCTCTCCGAGCTGATAGTCTATGCTGCTGCAAACGTCGTCGAACTGTTCGTGCAGATGGTTGTTGTCTTGCAAACGTCCCCATCTGTTGACTCAGAGATCGAGACGTGGCTGCACGATCCGCTACAGACATGCAGATAAGATGCCTGTCATCTCGATTGCTAGTGATACAAGGCCGTTGGGATGCAGCACAGCATTGCGTATTACCCTCCTGAACCCACCGATTCCGTATTCTGCTAACACTCATTGGATCTCGAACAACGCGAGCATGAATGTCGCGATACGATAAACCGAAATCGCGATAGGCTACAATCCGACCTTTATCAAAGTCATAAACTTGATGGTATGCATTTCTCCTCCTTAGACGAGGCACCACAACAACTTTTCACCAGGCAACGCCGGTCAACTGCTGTTTGTGTATGAGAAATCGGTTGGAAACTTACCTCATGTCAGCACGTTGTAGGTGTCGCCACCGGCGCCAACCTTGTGTGAATGCTCTGAAAAGCTAATCATTTGCATATCACAGCATCTCTTTCCCGTCGGTTAAATTTCGCGTCTGTAGCACGTCATCTTCGTGGTGTAGCAATTTTAATGGCCAGTAGTGTATATTATTAACAGAATTAACATATTAACTAAGTAGTTGAAAAGATAGAGATGGGAGGGGGGTAAAAAAGTTGTACCATCAAAGTCATATGGCTTATAAAGAGCCCGCACTCAGGTAAACATAGCAAACTCTTTAAAATATCTTCCAAAACGCACAAGAAGCACTTCCCCCAAGCGGATCCTCTTTGTCCTGATTCCCTGCCCCCATTTACTCCTTTTCCTCGAACATATCCATGTCCTCTACACCTCCTGCTGACTTGCTCCCCATCATCCCCTGGCTACTCCTCTCCTCTCTTCTCCTCTCCTCTCCGCTCCTCTCCTCTCCTCTCCTCTCCTCTCCTCTCCTCTCCTCTCCTCTCCAACCCGCGCCCTCTGCCACACCTTCACCGTTGTGCCCCCCCTACCCTCCATCTCTACACCCTTGATCTCCTTTCCCAAGGTGGCTTCCATTGATGCCCTCTCTCCCTCCATTTATCCCTCCTAACAACTATGATCCTCACCTCCCCTTCCCTCACTCTGTCCTTTTCCCGGGCTCCCTCTCCCCCACCTTCCATCCTGTTTTTTCCCGGCCTACCCTCTCTCTTACTCCCTTCTCCCTCCGAGTCCTTTTGCTTTCCCCTCCACTGCCTTCCCCACTCCTTCTCGCGTCCGCCTTTTTCTATGTCCTCTCCCTCCATCGGCTCCCCCCCTTTTTTTCCCCTCATTGGTCTGGGTCCTCCTCTGCCCCCCCCATCTGCCGTTGTGTCGCCTCTATAGTGCTGTTTTAAGTGAATGTTCAGTGTTGTGCGTCCCCTGTCAGTTCTGTGAACAGCCACCATACTGTCGCTAGTTGTGTTTTTTTTTTTTTAAAAAAAAGTTCGCGTGCAAACAGAAACCAGAATGTCGCCATGTTTTTTAATTGTGCCTGTCTACTTACTATGTATCCGCATCGTCAATGCCGTGTTTTTATATTTCAACTTCCACCATTTTACAATTTTTTACAATGTTGTTGTTTTATCACCTGTTTTTATTGTTTGTCTATATTCACATTATCTTTTTTAACTTTTCTGTAAGCTGTAGAGATTCCGTTACGTTGCTGCGAGACACCTCCCCCCCTTGAATTTCAAAGCAAAAACGCTTCAAGGATATATTGACATTGTATAAGGCACCAGTACTGACGCTTTAAGTATACCCCTGACATGAAGGAAGACTGTAAATGGACACACTTGACGGAGAAACTGAAAATATTTAAAGGAAAATGTAAACACAGCCGCTATCAAATGTGTGGTATTTTAAAAAGTTTTAAGACAATGCCTTACAGAGTAGAGCTACTACTTTTACATCATGTCTTTTAAATGATTATTAAGCGTTATACACGCACATGTACTAGAATGAATCGACGACTCCCACATCGGGTATAGACAATATGTAGTTCTACGTGATTATACGTCACTAAAATTATTTTCTCACATTTCCTGTAATTTTCCTTATTCTAATGACACCGTCTCTGTTTCACATACAATGTCGTAATATTTCTTAATAGGTACAATACATTCTAAAGACAGTTTTAAAACTGTCGAAACCATGGTCAAGGTTTAAGGGTGCCATGTTTAAGATCGCATAATTTAATTAGTTGTGTTACACTATTGTCAGAATATTTGTGTCGTATTTTAAGAGGCTGAATATTATTTGATTGCACGGTAACGAAGCTAATGAAATGGATATTCGTGAACAGCCTCTGTGAATGAAGTTATTGTTGACACATGTCGGTGGATACATACCCTCTCGTTAACATGTATGTTCCAAGAAGTAGACTGAACTTTTGAGATTTGGCTGATTGTAGAAGCACTACAGACTATAGAGTCACTTTTCTTTTGAAACAAGTATCCCACTAATTGGATATGAGGCAGAGGGTATCCTATTTGCGAATATATGAGAGAGGATTTCCAATTCCAGCGTTCGATGCTAAGCAAGGGAAACTTCCAAAACGTCTTGGGCACAATTAAAAAAGATGGTAACTATTCAATAACAACAAAGTAAACATGAGAGGTATTGATTTCAGTTCAGTTTCATTGAAGTTGAGAACTTACAGAGTTCGCATTTACATTGCTTTCTCTGCGCACACCATCAAAACTTCGATTTGTTCGTTCCCTTGAAAAATATGTTTCGGTGTCCAAGGGCCTGCGCATGAGAGTGGCTCCTACCTGACGTCGAGCCATAATGGCGGCTGGCACAGTATCCCTGCCTGCATTGTAATTGTATCCAGTATGTCGACACTTTTTCTTTAATTTCACAAAATTCACAGTTGAAATTGTTGATGGTGCTAACAGGCTTTGGATTGATGGATTGCTGTCTTATAGAAGTTCATGGGAGTAAGATCGTACGCCCAATTTGAACGAAGGGTTATCGTTAACCGAGTATGAACCACAAAGAATAACAGGTACTACGCCCTCACAATTTTTCCTTACTTAGCACTACTTGTATATATGACGTTTCACATGGTTCTTCCTTTGAACAAGAGCACACCATAGACACTCACTGTAGCAGCTAATCAGCCGAATCCCTTTTTCTTTCTGAACATTACCACTCCTTGTTGGTCAGAGTGCGCTCTCTTTACACTACCTACCGCACCGACAAACAATTCTTAGCGTCCTCTAATTTTTCGTACCTTTCGACGACTTTACAGCCAACCAGGCCAACATATTCCATCACTATTATCCCTGACCACACTATCATTCCACTGTCCTCATCTCCCTGTTCCTCTGTGTTTACATAAAGATCAATTCTTCTGGGTATACCACGTATAAGCTGGAAAATAAACATTTACGGTATTTCCTACATAAACTGACATTCTGTGTAACACAGATGACACTAATAAAGGGAAAGAAAAGAACATGAAAACACGTTACACTATCTCATTTCATAACATGGTATATGTGCTGAAGAAGATGGAGGTTTTCTTAAAAACATCTCATATTATTTGAAGTCCCGATAGCCGTGATGTGGCTGAAATCTGAGTGTTACATCGGAAATTGTATTAAAATTATCTTAAGTCTAAAATCTTCTTTTAAAAAAAGACAGTTATCATTTTCAGTAATGTCTAGTCTCACCATGAAAGTGCAATTAAACGTTTGTAAATAGTATTTCCGAACACATACCGTGTTAATTACTAGTTGGATACACGCTACTTACAAGGGAACCTCCCCATCGTACCCCCCTCAGATTTAGTTATAAGTTGGCTCATTCGATAGGCCTTGAAAAACTAAACACAGATCAATCGAGAAAACAGGAAGAAGTTGTGTGGAACTATGAAAAAATAAGCAAAATATACAAACTGAGTAGTCCATGTGCGAGATAGACAACATCAAGGAGAGTGTGAGCTAAGGAGCGCTATGGTCTCGTGGTTGGTGTAAGCAGCTGCGGAATAAGAGGTCCATGGTTCAAGTCTTCCCTCGGGTGAGAACTTTACTTTCTTTATTTTCGCAAAGTTATGATCTGTCCGTTCGTTCATTGACGTCTCTGTTCACTGTAATTAGTGTCTGTGTTTTGCGACCGCACCGCAAAACCGTGTGATTAGTAGACGAAAGGACGTGCCTCTCCAATGGGAACCGAAAACATTTGATCGCAAGGTCATAGGTCAACCGATTCCTCCACAGGAAAACACGTCTGATATATTCTATACGACACTGGTGACGGCATGTGCGTCACATGAAAGGAATATGTTGTCGACTCACCTAGCTTGTACACTTGGCGAATGGGTGAAAAGGTTCTTCTACCTTGCCCGATTTAGGTTTTCTTGTGGATGTAATAATCACTCCTAAAAAAGTGATGAAAACATACGCGTATGTCACATAAACTGAAAATGAAATGTTAAAATTTTCACCCAATTGAAGGCTTGAACCAAGGACCTCTCGTTCCGCAGCTGCTCACGCTAACCACGGGACCACGGCAACCTTGAGTTTACTGTTTCCTTGTTGTTGCCTATCTTGCACATGGACTACTCAGTTTGTATATTTTGCTTATTTTTTCACAGTTCCACACAACTTCTTCCTGTTTTCTCGATTGATCTGTGTTCAGTTTTTCAAGGCCTATCCACTGTGCCAACTTATAACTAAATCTGAAGGGGGTGCGATGGGGAGGTTCCCTTGTTAGGCGTAAATTATCCGAGCTATAAACTATTAAAAACCTATCCAAACAACAATGGTAGTACACATTTTCTCAAAACAAAACAACAAGTAACTCATTCTTCTGTCGTTATAACTCTGAACCAGTACAGAAACACAGAATCGTCACGATAGTGTCGGTTTTGTTAACACACATCCAAACTCACGTCCTTGACAAAATTAGTAAATTTCTGAAATTACGTTTAAATCTTCTTTCGAAATTAATTTAACTTTGAGAGAGAGATGTGGAAGCTGTTACATGGTAGAGAGCAGGGGAATTTGTTGCAAATATTTCAACAGGGTGGAGGCAGTTTTAGTGGGAAGAACAGTGGAGAAACTGTAGAGACTCTCCCCTCGAACTGCAGAATATGCAGAAGGAACATTTTAAGGAGCAGGAAGCGAAAATTTGTGCTCTTCAGGAGTAACAGGAGGAAGCAACAAATGACCTATTCAGGATCAAGAGGGACAGAGGGGATGAGGATGGTTGGGAAATGTAAATTGTTAGGAAGGCAGAGATAAAGAGAATGCGATCTGGTAGTTCTATTATAAACACTAAAAAAAAGATATTAACCATTGCTAGAGTTAAGTGCAGAAGAGGCCCGAATAGGACTAATAGCAGGAATGTGCAGCACATCTTAACCACGAGCAGAGAGCATTGAAATGTGCAAAATGGTAGGCAGAGGAAAATACTGCTGCTAGGTAGAAGCCAAGGGGAGGCGTAGGCCGTCAGTTAAAGGAAATCTTGAGGGCAGGTACCGGACCACCAGCATATTCAAACCAAATGTAAAGATTAAACACGTGATAGAGAACTTAAGGTCTTTATGTAAGGATTTTTCGAAACAAGGCCATATATAGACAGTGGGTGTGGAAAGATACAGTTTGAACATAGAGCGCATGACATTGGTGGTGGCCTAGACAAAATAGCTTCCCTCATTCGAAGTATGAATGTAAACTTTGTCGAGCCGTTCCGGCGTCATGGATTTCTGAGTCGGATTAACGTAGGGTTAAAATGGCGCTGATGGTAGCCGATGTTTCTCTCGTACTCGTCGGGACAGTCGATAGGTAATGTTTGAGTAGGCGCGGCCTGCACCTAAATGTGACTGGAAAGGGAAGACTGGCACAGCTGAGACATGAAAGTATACGGGTTGGCTCTTGGCTGATACATGGTCAAATAACTTTTTTCATCGGAAGGGGAAGTAAATCCAGACAACAGGCTCCCCTGCCAGAAGAGAATCTCACTCAGTGGAAATAAATCTGCAATAATACTCGCGAAATAGATGCTGACACACCAGATAGCACACTTGCTGCATGTCATAAAGAAAGAAAACCTATGGAAAAAGTAACATGGAACGTTGCACAGACTTAACAGTCCTTCCTGACAACAAGCAATCAATAAGAAATAAAATACTACAAACTGAAGTTCAGCTCCGATCTCGGAACTGTGCAGTCTCATTGACCATGTTAGGGACACGGAAATCCCACATGTAGCATTACTGTTGAATGAAAGGACACACTCTGACTGCAGGACTAATTCAAAGTGAGGAAGATCATGTATTTATATCAGAAAAGAAACAAAATATAAATCAAGACATAATCTTAATACAGCAAGTTAAGATAAACACTTGGAAATATAAGCTAGTGATTAACAAGGCTTGATATCAACAAGAAATTGTTTGTGTATCGGTCACTCACAGAAGTGAGGACAATTGGATCTATCATTGACCGCAGGTCCGCAAAAGACATTAATCAGATATCAAAATATACGATTTTCCAAGGGAACCAACAAATCACAGTTGTGGTCATGTGTGTATAGAAACCAATGTAAATGATAATTCTGTGAGTTCCCAACTTTATTGAAACTGAACTTTGAAAAGACGTTCCCAATAGCATTCACATCAATAGCAAAGTCTCACAAAAACAAATGGATAAAGCAGTTAGAAGGAAGTCCTCCAAAACCCTCAAGTACCTCAATTCCATAAAAAAAGTGTCATATTGAGACAGATTCTTAAATTTTCGCCACTTCAAAAACATTCATAGGAGGTAGCCGATTGGTGGAAAATATCATTTAATTACGAAATTGTATACCATACAAAGAATATATGAATATATGTTAACGAACAAGAAACAGGAAGAGACAAACAAAAGCGTAGTAATATTCTGATAATGGAGAGGGGATAGAGTAATAAATGATCCAGATAACTTGAAAGACTATGTCAATGAGAATTTTTCAAGCATTGCAGAGGAATTACAAAAAAGTCGCAAAAATAAATAAAATCCTGTAAATAATTGTGCACTATATGCAATAATGTTATTACCAATCACAGAGCACGAATTCTGTAAAACTTCACAAAACCCACAAAAAAGTCAGTAAACTTAGATAAAGTACCAATACGTCTGCTGAAGCAAGGCATGCTGAGTATACAACTTCTTAAAAAACATAAAAAATTATTTGCATCAGGAAATTTCTAGAGAATTTAAAAAAGGCAAGGGCTGGGTGTCTCCTAGAGAAAGACAGTATAGAAGACAGAAAAAAAATCTGTACCGTTTCCCTGCTGTGATCATTTTCAAAGATAATGGAATAATGTATGAGAGGTAGATTAATGAAGTACCTGAATAAATACATCGTTGTAACTGAATGACAAGCTGTGTTCTGAAGTGGTAGAAGTACAGTATCTGATGTAGTAGAATACACAAGAGTAGTACTTGATGCTGTTGACAAGAATGAGCGTAACAGAGGCGAATTCTTAGTTATTTAAAAGGTTTTTGACACTGTTGACCATAAGATTCTATTAAATATGGTAGAATCTTTGGGAATAAATGATATATTTGATTACTGTTTCTAATCATACTTAGTAGATTGAGTACAAAGAGTATAACACCAACCTCAAGTTTAAGCTTTTAGCGAAACACTTTTCAGAGCTAAATGCATTACATGGTAGCATATTAAAGTCAATACTGTTCCTGAAATACATCAATGATTTTCTCAATAGTGTAAGTTACGGAAAAAACCTTCTACTGGGCAGCGCGGGGTATCCACGTGGTCTTAGGCACCTCGCCACGGTTCGCTCGGCTCCTCCCAATTGGAGGTTCGAGTCCTCCCTGAGACATGGATGTGTGTGTTGTCCTTAGCGTAAGTTAGTTTAAGTTAGCTGGGAAAACAAATGAAGGATGCTCACAGTTGATTCATATGCAATAAAGTGACATTGAACATCAAAAGCTATGAATTTCAGATTGCATAGGAAAAATGTCACCGTTAAATTTACTGTCGATGGTACCTCTAGAGACTGCATAACGAACACAAAATTTCTAGCTGAAGTGGTGTGAACACACAAAGTACATTGAGCTCTTAGCCACGTAATTCTTCGGAAAAGAAACGCACTGAAAATTACCACGAGACTAAAATTCCCATTTTTTTATATAAATGATTTGTTCAGTTACGAGACGAGGCAGAACACGAGAATTATATTTTATAAGTAACTCAACAAACATACTATGTCCTATGGAACTGATTGTTATCCATGGTGTATGAGAGTATTGTAATGAGTAAAACATTTGCGCGGCCCCCTCCTTGATGTACCATAAATTTCTCTTCTTGCCGATTCGATTCCGTATCTCCTCATTAATTTCTAGATTTGTTCATCTAATCTTCAGCATTCTTCTGTAGCGCTACATTTCAAAAGGTTCTATTGGCTTCTTGCCTGAACAGATTATCGTCGTAATTTGACTTTCGTACACGGCTACGTTCCAGACAAATACCTTCAGGGGAGACTTCCGAATGTTATGTAGGACAGCCCTGATCGCATGAAAACACTTTTTTATGCGTTCGAGACTGTTCCATATAATATTTTATTACTAATTCATTGGGATCACTACTGATCCCAATATGTTTACAAAAACTATGCTATCACGAAACGCTTTTTTTTTATACTGCCGGTCTGCATTTTATATTCTCTTTACTTCCGCCATCATCAGCCATTTTGCTGCCCAAATATGGAAACTCATCCACTGTTTTTAACTCCTTATTTCCCAAGCTAGGTCCTCAGTAGCGCCTGATTTAATTCGACTACATTCCGTTGCCCCTGTTCCACTTTTGTTGATGTTCATCTTATAACCTCTTTTACAGAAATTTTAAGTAAGGCTGCAGTCAAAGCAGGATGGTAGAAGAGCTGAGAAAAATCTACGTCAACATCTGCGTAATTATTCTTCCTGCAATTCCCAATTAGCTGCTTGGCAGAGGAGTCATCGAACCAGCTTTACACTCTTTACCCACCGTTCCATTCTTGAAGAGCGCGAGGGAAGAACGAAGACAAATCGTTCCGTGCGCGATCTGATTTCTCTTATTGTATTACGATGACCATTTTCCCGTATGTAGATGAGCGTCAACAGCATATTTTCGCATCCGCAGGATCAAGTTTAAAATTTCGTGAAAAAATCTCACTGCAATGAAAAAAGGCCTTTGTTTTAATTACTGCCGTGACACTCGGTCCCATATTTCACGATAATACAAAATGAGCTGCTCTTCTTTGAAATTTTCAGATGTCCTCTGCCTCCTCATCCGACGAGATTCCTTGCAGTGCAGCACTACTCCAATATAGGACGGACAAACGTCTTTTAAGCAGTTTCTTTAGTGGATATGTTCCATCTTCCAAGTGTAGGGCCAATAAAACGCACATTTCGTATGTGATCTTCGGAATTTAAGTTATTCGTTATTGCAATCCCTAGGTATTTAGTTGAATAGGCATCCTTTAGATTTTGCAATTTATTGTGTAGTGGAAATTTGACAGATTCGTTTTAGTGGTCATGTGGATGACCTCATACTTTTCCTCGTTTAGAGTCAATTGCCACTTTTCGCACCATACATACCGGGTGGTTATAATTAACCTTCCCCTATTTAACTCGGAAACTAATTACCGTAGGAGTATCAAACTTGTTACCATTAATGTCAAAGACATGAGGAAGAAAAATAATCCAGAAGTAATTCAATTGAAACACTTTTAATGTTCTGCTACGGTACATAATATCATTACTTGCCGGTCCATTACTGCTACAAAAAGGGCTCAATATGGCGCCCATCAGTGTTCAGAAGACTCTGATAGGGCAGGATTGCATTCTGCTCAGCAGGACGAAGCATGTATGTGGGTATGCTAGCTACCTCTATTGATATACTGCGCTTCAGATCATCACGTATGTGAATGGTCACCTGGTAAACCCGACCTTCGGGTAACCCCACAACCAGAAATCACAGGGAGTGAGATAAGGTGATGGCACTGGCGAAGCATTTGGAAACGATCAGCTGATAATTCGATAGTTTCCAAATGTGTTTCTGAGAAGCAGGTGAACTTCACGAGCGATGTGCAGTGGGGCAACAACTTGCTTGAAAACTGTTGAGTTCTATGTGTCTGTCTCCTGCAGGGCGGATACGACATGCTGGCGAAGCGTATCGTAGTAACGCTGGCCAGTTGCACTGCATGTCTTTGGTCCTTGAGCGAGAACCTGTTCAAAAGGAGTTGGCCAATGATGAACGTAGCCGTGAAGTCACACCATACGGTGATGCGTTCGTTGGTCCATAGGATGGTCCATGGAGAGCGAAGTCAACTCGTCGTTGTGCGTCCTATGGTACAAGCTGCTGTACGATAGGGATGTTGTAGGTATACCATTTGGGAATGGTTTGAAGCACCTTCCGTACAGTGGAGCGCGGAATGTTCAACTGTCGTGACTCAGCACGGGCACCGCCTGACGATCGGGAATCGTGCGCAGCGTTGTCTCCCATAGCAACAGCGATTTCATCAACCACATGTGGTGCAACCCGCCGTCGACCGCTTCCCGGAGCGACGTCCAGTTGTCCAGTTGATTTGAACTTTTACATCATGCTCCGCACAGCAGGTGAAGAAGGTCGTCCCTTCCGTAATCCTTTCAGTCAGCCATATTTCGAAGTGCAGCTGCAACATTATTGTTGTTTTGATAATAGAGCTTCACCAGTAATGCCCTGCTCCTTTTGTCCAAGCTGATGTTGACACGTCAACAAGTGCACTGCGACTGGTCAGCTGTGTGAGACTATGAATCACGATGACTGATCAGGGGACCTGGAGGCCATAACTGGAACTGGACGGTGGCGCTGTGACGCATGGAAATCATGGACCCCATACTCTGGACATTAATGCTACCAAGTTTGGTACTTGTACGGTAATTAGTTTCCGTGTTATAACATGTTAAATAGGGAAAGCTTAATTATAACTACCCGGTATGTTTTGTCTGAATTATTTTCTTTACTGAGAAGCCTATTTTGATGATGTTACAAAGAGCCAGTACTAGAGGATAAACACTGAACTGACAGCTGTCTGATGTTGCAGTGGCGACGGAAGAGGGGGGCCCTTGCATCGAGTCTGTGCAGTGTGAGCCGCTGATGGGCCAATATTCGACGTGCAACACGACCACCGGCTCGTGCGTCTGCTTGGCCGGGATGCACTTCGCAGATGGCGCCTGCTGGAACAACTCAGGTAGGCTTTGCGCCAGTGCCTCGTCTGAGACCGACGCCGTTGTTTTACCACACTTGATCTCCTTCACGTTCAATTTGTGTCCACCTGACCACCCGACCCGAACTGTTAGCTTGTAGGGACTCAATATCAGTTTGTAAGAACTGCCTATATTTTATCTAGAGAGGAGGACAGAGAAAAAGAGAGAAACGAAGAGTGTGTGTGTGTGTGTGTGTGTGTGTGTGTGTGTGTGAGAGAGAGAGAGAGAGAGAGAGAGAGAGAGAGAGAGAGAGAGAGATGGATTTTGGCGCTTACACGGTTGCAGGGAGTTTTAGAGATAGTCATTCTGCGATTAAAGAAATTGAATTTATTTTCCAATTTATTATTTCTATTATTGTTATTAATCTACTCATAAAATGATTTGAAATGATTAACCAACACCACAATAACGGGTAAGTCTAGAGCAACACTTTCAGTTTTAACAGTTTGCTCGATATGGTGATCAGTAACGTCGACGAGAATTGAAAGAAGTGGGTGAACTGCGATTGGGGTGCAAGAAGAACAGGTGTACAAATAGACTGTCCAGCTTTCGCAGACGATATTGTGACATTCTAGGTATCATTGCATGACGTAACTAATCGATCCACCCAGCTCTAGAGATAAGCAGCTAAAGTTGGTTTATAGATCTTTATAAGTACAGAATGTGGACTGACAGTAAACCGTAGAAAGACAAAAGTAATGAGAAGTAGCCGAAATGAGAATAGGAGGAAGCTTAACATCGAAAGTGGTGATCGGAGGCAGATGAATTTAAGAAATTCTACTACTTTGGAAGCGAAATATCCCATGGGAATCAATGTGCACACAAAAAGCAAAGCGGTCATTCCTGGCCATAAGAATCTACTGCTATCAAACATAGACCTTAATTTCAGGGAGAACGAGAATGCACGTTTGGAGCATCGCATTGTAAGGTAGTGAATCGCGGCCTGTTGGGAAACCGCAACAGAAGATAATCGAAGCTTTTGAGACATGGTGCTACAAAAGAATTTGAAAATTAAGTCCTGTGATAAGATGAGAAATGAGGAGGTTCTCCAGAGAAACGGCAATGAAAGGAAAATATGTAAAACACTGAGAAGATGAAGGAACAGATGACAGGACATGTATTAAGACGCAGGGGAATATCTCCGTGATAGTAGAGAGAGATTTTAATACATTCAAGAAATACTTGAGGACGAGGGGTTCGAGTGCTACTCTGAGATGAAGAGGTTAGCGCAGAGGAGGAATTGCCGCAACAAACCAGATTGACGACTCAAAAAAAGAAAAAAGAAATAGCGATGTCACAGCATGCAACAATGACAAGACAGTTCCTAAATGAATGACGTTCGTATGAGTGAAAGCGAGGAAGGTAGCGAGAACTGAAAAAAGTTTGACAGAAAAAGAAGCTATCATAAAACAAATAAACAAGGTGAAATTTTGCGTATAGGCAGATCATGAACAAGTAAAACAAGAAGAAACTTACCATCAATGCAAAATTAAGACTTTAACAGTGATTCGCCCCGAAGCTTTATGGCTAGCAGGATGGGATAAATCTTGTAACAACAGGATCACGTAGGAGACTAGAACCTGTGGAACGAAGGATATTTAAGAGAATATCGCGAACTCAAAAAAGAGGAGCCAATGTATAAGATAAGCGAACCAATTATTGTATACCCAGATAAAGAAACCTCGGACGTTGGACTATGTTCTTCGAGCAAATACTTAGAACTGACAAGGAGAAGTTGACATTTTAGATACTACACAAATTCCTTGTGAAACAAGAATACCAAAGTAACTGGAATCAGCGGCAGGAAGACAGGAAACATAAATGTGAAACAGAGTACCATTTAGATCAAAACTAAGGCTGCTGTAGCTTTCCAGGACAGAATTAGACTGAGGGTAAAAACTTCATGGTTTGAACATTGAGGAAGGTTCCATAGCTAAAGAATAAAGAATAAAGACAACGACAAAAATACCTTATTCGAATTTATGTTATCCTAAGATTGCGAAACCGAAAAGGAGAAGATTGCTGGTACTCACGTTTGCTGGTACTCCACTGGACCATGTGATGTAATAGGATCATTTCAAAATTTCCTTTAGCTTTTCATTGTCTCCATATTACTTTCACTGCCTTAGAACGGGCCCTCTTCCTATCCTCTTATCAGCTCGTTATGGACTAGGTTTTCCTGGCTGGCCAACAAGTCATTCATTAATTTTTGTGAGAAAAATTTTTCCCGCCTAAATTTCGTATATATAGATTCCTCCCCTCCCCCCCCCCCCCCCCCCCCGCCCCCGCCCAACACACACACACCCCGGGAATTGGTTTGCACCGTTTTAATTTTACTACCGATAATATAGCATTTTCTTCTCCAACAATTACAACTAATTTTCTTTTGACAAATTTACATTCTTTCTGTGGTTGCAATCTCAGTTTACTTACGTTTCACTTATGTGATGTATAACTCTTTCTTGCTCTAATCTAGAAAATATTATAATTTAACAATGATGCGACAAAATCAGTTCATAACTTTTTATATTTAGAGAAACTGAAGATATATACTGACTGCTGGAGAGATTACTTTAACAAGTGTTAAGGAAGTGTTTTCTATGCGCAAATCACTTATCCTAATAACGTTCACTCAGTGAGCGTTGCTGTTTCTGAAAACGAACAGAGTTGTGTGACACAATACAGTATAAGAGAGTGGAAATAACAAAGTAATAGCCGGCCGCTGTGGCCTAGCGGTTCTAGGCGCTTCAGTCCGGACCCGCGCTGCTGCTACGTTCGCAGGTTCGCATCCTGCCTCGGGCATGGATGTGTGTGACGTCGTTAAGTTTAAGTAGTTCTAAGTCTAGGGGACTGATGACCTCAGATGTTAAGTCCCATAGTGCTCAGAGCCATTTGAACCATTTTAACAAAGTAATAGTAGCTTTATGCAGGGTGTCCCGGGAGGAATGGTCAGTATTCATGAATATGAAAATACGACAGGAACGACCATTCGAAGCAAAACTGTTCGGTAAACATGGTCCCTAAAATACGTACCTTAAGAGCTGTAAGCACTTGTTCGCGTTCGATACTGTAAAGCAGTATCTACTACAAGCTCTTTGCTTTCCATATTTTTGGAGTATCGACCGATACAAGTAAAAAACATTTGTTAAACATAAGCTCTAAAATCCATACGTTAGGGATATAAGCTTTTGTTCAGTAGAATAAATGTGTCTCATAGTGCCGAAGGTGAACAAGTGCTCAAAGCTCTTACAGCATGCCCTTTAGAGCCTATATTACTGGACGTTTTTTTCTTGTTTGGATCCACGCTACTATCTCGCAGAACATGGAAAGCAAAGAGATTGCTTTAGAAGAGACTTGTTTCACAGTATCGAAGATAATGATGATGATATTTGGTTTGTGGGGCGCCCGTACAAAGTCCCAGTTTTTACACAGTCTAATTTCTTTAGACAGTCCAATCTAGCCACTGTAACGAATGATGATGATGAAGTGCTGAGGACAATACAAACACCCCGGACCCGGGCAGAGAAAACGCCTAACCCGCCCGGGAATCAAACCCAGGACCCCGTGATCCAGAGGCAGTAACGCTAACCACTAGACCACGAGCGTCGATGATGAAGAAGATCTCAAGCTCTTAAGGCATTCTTTTTAGAGGCCACGTTTATTGAACGTTTATGGTTCGAATGATCGTTCCTGTCTTATCCTCGAATATTTACCATTCCTCGTGGAACACTGAATAATTATGGAAATAGGATTGCGCCTTGAGCAAATACAGTTTTCTGCTTTAACGCCGATAAACGTTTCCCGGAAATTTCACATTCATCAACGAGTTCATTTTATTTTCTGTCGGGTGATAGTTAAAAATTTCGCATGATAATATGAACAATATTGCGATTATTACGCTTATAGTCATCAAATTATTAACAAAATACAGGGTGTTAAAAAAAGGATTCCCTATTTTGAGAGGTGGTATTATGGGCCAAATGAAGACAAAAAAAAAAACGCCGCGCGGGATTAGCCGAGCGGTCTCAGGCACTGCAGTCATGGACTGTGCGGCTGGTCCCGGTGGAGACTCGAGTCCTTCCTCGGGCATGGGTGTGTGTGTTTGTCCTTAGGATAATTTAGGTTAAGTAGTGTGTAAGCTTAGGGACTGATGACCTTAGCAGTTAAGTCCCGTAAGATTTCACACACACATTTGGACATCTGAAGACAAAAATATCCTGCCTCGTGATGGCTGGGTGTTGTGTGCTGTCCTTAGGTTCGTTAGGTTTAAGTAGTTCTCAGTTCTAGGGGACTGATGACCATAGATGTTAAGTCCCATAGTGCTCAGAGCCAGTTGAACAAAAATATCCCGTAAACATGGGCTCTAAAATGTATAGCTTAGGAGCTGTGAGCACTTGTTCATCTTCGCTACTGTGAAACATCTCTTCTAATGCAAGCTCTTCGCTATTGCGAACGACCTATAGAATTCAGTAAACAAATAAAGATGGTTTTACATTATAGTTTTGTCTTTCCATTTACCAGCGTAAAAAATGGTTCAAATGGCTCCAAGCACTATGGGACTTAACATCTGAGGTCATCAGTCTCCTAGATGTAGAACTACTTAAACCTAACTAACATGAGGACATCACACACATCCATGCCCGAAGCAGGATTCGAACCTGCGACCTTAGCAGCAGCGCGGCTCTGGACTGGAGCGCCCAGAACCGCTCGGCCACATAGGACGGCCTTTACAGCGTAACGAAAAACTACTATTCCATATGGGAAATAGCAGACAGGATTTTGTGTTGTGGTCAGGCAAATGGAGCCAACCGTCGGCCGGTGTCTTGCATGCTGGATAATTTCCACGCGATTAGGATATTCCCTAGTATCAAACAGCTTAACTAGTATGAGATTTTCACTCCGCAGCGGAGTGTGCGCTGATATGAAACTTCCTAGTAGATTAAAACTGTGTGCTCTACCGCACTTGCGCGTGAAAGGCAAAGGTCCCGAGTTCGCGTCTCGGTCGGGCACACAGTTTTAATCTGCCAGGAAGTTTCATATCAGCGCTCACTCCGCTGCAGAGTGAAAATCTCATTCTGGAAACATCCCCCAGGCTGTGGCTAAGCCATGTCTCCGCAGTATCCTTTCATCCAGGAGTGCTAGTTCTGCAAGGTTCGCAGGAGAGCTTCTGTAAAGTTTGGAAGGTAGGAGACGAGAAACTGGCAGAAGTAAAGCTGTGAGGACCGGGCGTGAGTCGTGCTTCGGTAGCTCAAATGGTAGAGTACTTGCCCGCGAAAGGCAAAGGTCCCGAGTTCGAGTCTCGGTCGGGCACACAGTTTTAATCTGCCAGGAAGTTTCAGCTTAACTAGTGTTAGGTATCATCAGTTCCTATCAGACGAATTGTCTATCCTGCTAGAGGAGAAACCTTTTCAACAAGGTCTGGAGATGTGGTTCATGCTCGATGGAGGACCATTCCAATTTCTCTGAAATGTTCTTGAACAACTCACAAGATATTTAATGTACAGTGGCTTTGTCGGGGAGATCCCGCGCGTTGGCCAGTTAGTTTCCCTGATAACAAAGAGCTTGCAGTAGAACGGAAGTGTTTCACACTAGCGAAAATGAACAAGTGCTCGTAACTCTTAAGGTATACATTACAGAGCCCATGTCTGCCGGATATTTTTGTTGTTTTGATCTATACTGTCAACTCTCAATACATGGAACACTTTTTTTAACACTATGTTTTCACCTTGAGTCACATACTGAGGTTCGTGTAGCAGTTTATCATTTGCCGTCAGGTGACACATAGCTCCAGTTTGTCATCTATAAGCCGACCGGGGTGGCCGAGCGGTTCTAGGTGCTACAGTCTGGAACCGCGCGACCGCTACGGTCGCAGGTTCGAATTCTGCCTCGGGCATGGATGTGTGTGATGTCCTTAGGTTAGTTAGGTTTAAGTAGTTCTAAGTTATAGGGGACTGATGACCTCAGAAGTTGAGTCCCATAGTGCTCAGAGCCATTTGAACCATTTTTTTGTCATCTGCAATTAATCAGGACTTCTCAATAATGGATTACATATATTTACCGAAACGTTAAGGCTCCAATGAGACTGTTGTTTTTATTCACTTCGCTTCCCTGTTTGCGCTTCGCTCTAACATTATTATGCAGACTCTAATTTCCACGTATTTCCGAAAGCAAACAAGGACAAAAAGTAAGTTTCAACCACAGCATTGACAGTATCTCTGTAATAAATAGACAGTCTGGTAGATTACCAAAGGCCTTTCGTTTCTCTACGTCCATGATGGTAAAGAAAATTTTCACATTCAGACAGTATTATACATGCAATGCATATAGAGTTGGCTTTCAGAATGGCAGTGTATGTGATTTGTGTTGCAGTACTTGGAGGTAGCTGTTCGCGCTCTAGCGAGTGCTACGTCGTCGGCAGCCGAGACGGTTTGGAATGCCGGAACGGCTTCTGCGAGTGCAAGTTCGAGTATGCGGCCACCGAAGACCGCTCTGCGTGCGTCTCAGGTGAGTTTGTCTTCTCGCCACAGTTGAGTCAGCACCTTGAAACAGGTGGCTGATTAGCTGCTGGGAGAGGCAGCAGACAAATGAAATTTTAACGCTACTATAAAGCCTTCAAATTCTACAAGCATGAACAAAATGGAAGAGTGCTATTTCTAGCATCCTCTTGGGAAACTTCTCAGAAGAATTCACTTGGAATGTAGTTCGACCTCAAAAGAAATCTCTTGCAAAATTCGATTTCTAACTTCTTTTTATCGTTGTTCATTGAGTGGGATCCTTACCAAGTTGGCTTAAAGCAAGTAATAACAAAACTGAGAGAAGACCCACGCAGTTCGACATACACCGAAACGCCAAAGAAACCGGTACATAGGTGTTCAAATATGGAGGTACGTAAACAGGCAGAATACGGCGCTGCGGTCGGCAACGCCTATATAAGATAAAAGTGTCTGGCCCAGTTGTTAGATCGGTTACTGCTGCTACAATCGTAGGTTATCAATATTTAAGTGAGTTTAAAAGTGGTGTTATACTCTGCGCACGAGAGATGGGACACAGGATCTCCGAGGTAATGATGAAGTGGGAATTTCCCGTACGACCATTTCACGAGTGTACCGCGAATATCAGGACTCTCGTAAAACATCAAATCTCCGACATCGCTGCGACCAGAAAAAGATCCTGCAAGGACGGGACCAACGACGACTGAAGAGAACAGCCATCAACAAGTGTCAGAGTGCGAACCATTCAACGATACATCATCGATATGGGCTTGCGGAACCGAAGGTCCACTCGAGTACCCTTGGGACTACACGAAACAAAGCTTTACACGTCGCCTAGGACCTTCAACACCGTCGTTGGACTGTTGATGACTGCAAACATGTTGCCTGGTCGGACGAGCCTCGTTTCAAATTGAATCGAGCGGATTGACGTATACGGATATGAAGACAACCTCATGAATCCGTGGACCCTACGTGTTAGTGGGGGACTATTCAAGCTGGTGTAGGCTCTGTAATGGTGTGGGGCGTGTGCAGTTGCACTGATATGGGACCCATGATACTTTTAGATACGACTCTGACAGATGAAATGTACTTATGTATCCTGTCTGATCACCTGCATCATTCATGTCCATTTTGCATCCAGACGACTTTGGCAATTCCAACAGGAGAATGCGACTCCCCATACGTCCAATATTGCTACAGAGTGGCTCCAGGAACCTTCTTCTGAGTTTAAACATTTCCGCTCGCCACCAAACTCCCTATACATGACACTATTGAGCATATCTGAAATGCCTTGCAACGTGCTGTTGAGAAGAGATCTCCACCTCTCATATTCTTACGGATTTATAGACAGCCCTGCAGGATTCATGGTGTCAGTTCCTTCCATCACTAGTTCAGACATTACTCGAGTCCATGCCAAGTAGTGTTACGACACTTCTGCGTGCTCGCGGGGGCCATACACGATATTAGATATGTGCACCAGGTTCTTTGGCTTTTTAGTGTAGAATTTAAGCACGAAAGATGGCTTTACTCATTTCTTAACGAGGAATGAGTGATTAGTTCCAGAGTTCTACTCTCGATTGTAAAATCGCCCAGGAATTGTTTCGGTTACATCTCTACATCTCGGTCACATATTCCGTATAGTAAAGCGGATCGAGACATCCACAGAGTTTCGTTAAAAAATGGGCACTTCCTTTCTACGATTTTCCCCGTCCTCAAACAAAAAGCATTAAACTATTTCGTGTGTGTGTGTGTGTGTGTGTGTGTGTGTGTGTGTGTGTGTGTGTGTGTGTCTGTGTGTGTGTGTGCACGTCTCTCAACAGTGGCGGTGACGCGCTTGTTTTATGTTTATAGGAGCGACTTCTGGGCTGCATCTGGGTGCGTCGACGTCTGCGCTGCTCTTGCTAGCTCTCTCTCTTCTCTGCAGCCCGCTATGCTGACGAAGTGCCGGCACATCGCCATAGTCTAGCAGAACTAGATCCTTTTCTGCGGGTCCTCTTTTGTAGAGCAACTAAGGAAATAACATGTTTACACTAATGAACATTGACTAGTCATTTATACGACGAGTCATAACACCCTTACTCTTCCAGCCTCGATGGATCCACAGTTTTCTTCTTTCCCACGAATGCGTTAAAACTCCACGACGGCCAACCGTCCTTTCTGCTCACGAAAGAAGGCATGGCGCTAGTATGTGTGACCAGTGTGCCTTATTTAACGTATGACTCGTTTCGGCGTTCAGTTAATGAAGCAATATGATTTTTTTTATCATTACATTATGTAAACTCAGTATTTTTAAATACACTGTTGTCGAATAATGGTTATTTATTTTTATTTATCTTTCAATTTTCGTAATCGGGACTGTAAGAAAGTGAGTGATGTCTTCCAGTGCTGATTTATTCAACTGTGATAACACCAAAGATGAATGCAGAAGTGTAAGTATCAATGTAATTGTAATAAATCTGAAATAAACAGTAATCTGTAAGGCGAGTATATTACTGCTACGTAGTGCCCACTTTTCCAGCTGAATTCGAATAGATGAAAGTCTCCTGCATCACAGCAAAAATCAAATTGCTCTGAGCACTATGGGACTCAACTTCTGAGGTCATCAGTCCCCTAGAACTTAGAACTACTTAAACCTCACTAACCTAAGGACATCACATACATCCATGCCCGAGGCACGATTCGAACCTGCGACCGTAGCGGTCGCGCGGTTCCAGACTGTAGCGCCTAGAACCGCTCAGCCACGCCGGCCGCATCACAGCATATCTTGCCCCGAAACTCCTCAAACAACTAGGCCGCTTGATTTTACAGGAAATCCGAGCAATGGCTTTGACAGAACAGATTAGTTACATAACTTTACAATCCGTGATCGGATGCACCATAAACGATGCGAGTGAAATGTTAGTTTTGTTTTATCTGCGTTGGTTCATAGCAAAACGAGTCAAGATTTTATCAGTAAAAAAAAGCAACAATTGACACTTTCGTTAACTGAACAATATACTTTTGTAGTTCTCATTGGCATATTCCGAAGTAGCTCTTTCTAGCTCCGTCCTTTCGCACAACTGGCTTCCCTTTTAACGCAACAGGCATTCTGGGTACCTTTTCCCTTAAACTGGCGATTACTTTAAGCCACCGCCTTTCAGTTTAATGACATCTTCCTTTGAAAAAGGACATATTCCTTAACTTATGACATTCTTTCACCATTCAAGGATACTGCAACTAAGTCTTATTCGAGCACTCACCTTGTTAATGCTAAATTTTAGATGAGGGAACATATGGAAAATACTGACAGGAATGGATCATAGGCCGTCGATTAAGATATAAGGGAATAACTCCCTTGGTACTAGAGGACGCTATAGAGGATAAAAACTGCAGGGGAGACAGAGATTGGAATACATCCAAGATATAATTGACCTTGTAAGGTGCAAGTGCTGCTAGGAGATGATATTGTTACAGAAGAAGAATGCATGGCGGGCAGCATCAAAGCAATCAGGAGATATGACTCAAAAAGCTAGGTTATTAAGAGAAAGAGGTGTGTGATGAATTCTAGCAAAAAGGTAGGTTATATATGTAAAATATGTTCTAGTTAAGGCAATACAATTTTATCCTTTCAAATAATGAAGCCATTATTAGAGATCACGGATATTATATGACGCAAAATGGTTATGGAGCACAGCAGCAACTAGCCACAATTTATTTTTGGTTTACTGCATTCAAAACATATCATTATCCGTTTCGGATTTAGACTTTCATCGTCAGATACCTTGCATGATATTTTCAAAGTAAACCAACTTTTATGTGTTTTGGTGAAAGAATGCATTTCTTCTGAAGGTAGAGATGTAAATTCGAAACAGATAACGATACGTTTTCAATAAAGTAAACCGAAACCAAATTGTGGCTGTTCACTGTTGTACATTATAAAAATTACCTATAATATAATTTTGGTAAATTCATCTATCCACTAATTGTTTCAAATATTCTGTAGTTCTTGCTTAATGAAATTTTATCAGTTAATTCTTTTCTGGCTGCACTACTTACAACCTCTTAACGCTGGGATACAGTCAGAGAATGAAGCTGTGAAGTTCTCACTATTCAGCCAATGGCTGACATAAAGTGCTGTTAATCTCCGAAGAATTGCGTTTTACGCTACGCCGATCTGCTTATTAATTCTTCCTCTCGCTATCCGTTCTACGTGATTTTACATCTTATAAAGTACATTTGTAGGTCACGATTTATTGGGAGTTCCTCAAGAAGTGAGTTCAGCTGCCTGTTTGAAATTTATTTCAAATGGACGCACTTCGGCGACAGCGACTCCCTTAAGCTACCCCTGTAATCCTAATGGGAAAAGCGGACCTACCGTTTAACGTGAAAACCAAAATAGCTGTAGTTTTTGGTATATTTTCGCATCATTGAGAAGTGAGGACTAGCACAAAGGCAGACCGAGAAATTCCGCTGTCTGAACAGGTTTTGATCCTGCAACCTTACAGACTCGTCCTTAACTACTAGACCACAAGCCGGACTGCATCGTGTATGCTGCAATTGTCTCATTTCTTTTACACTACTTCCCTCGCTTTTAGTAATTCTGTGATTATTCTCCACGTTTCTATACATAATTATCACATCTACCTTTCTTTTATTTTAAAGAAGTATTCCATTCCTTGTGTGACGATGGTCCAGTGCCCAGTGTCTGCGCTAATCCAAAGTCGTCTGAAATTCGATGTCGGAAATTGAAGAAACGTACTCCACAAATCGTAGATAGCGTAAAAGCATATCCTCCACCGTCCTAAAATTTCCGATTCAAATCCCGAATGGCGCACGAGAAGAGCAACGTTCTATGCTACCCATCCCCAATTATCTTTCGTGATCACATCTTGACTCATTTTGTTCAACAGTAAAACTTCCCATTTTGTGCAAGCTCTTTCCCGTAGGCTTCCCGCTGGGATCCGGCATACCTGTTACGCACTCATTCTCAGCCAAGCAGCGAAGAACTGTGCAGTACTTGAGACGTATTGCGTTGTACCGCCCCTGCGTAAGCCGGACGGTAGCGGGCAGATAGATAAGAACATTAGTCATGGTTCTAGCACGACAGATGTGCACCCTCATTTGGCAGCAACTGCGAGTACACAGCAACAAATCACTATTTCCCTGCGCTGTGTTTAATTCACGTTATAAATCACACAAACTGTCAGCATATGTCCGTACGATAGTGTCCTGCACGGAAGATGGCATTTTGGTCAACGGACAACCACGCCAGGGATCACATCAGGGCACCTGTCAAAGGGGATAATGTTTGCCGGGTAGTCCCACATCCATAATCGCTGTGTACACAGTCACAGACTGTGGAGTAGGGCACAGAGAAGCCGCCTAACAGGCTCTTTGCGGTGGAGGGCCATGGGAAGAATGGAAAGAGGATAGTGACAAACTTATGTGGCCCGAAGGCGTAAAGTGAATCGTTCTGTTGTTTTTCGGATGTGGCGTATGTTTATAGAGATTGAAACTGTACCCCGAAGGAGGGCCGACGAAGTGTAACATCAGAAAGAGAGAATCGTTACTTGGTTGTAAAGGCACGGCGCCTCGGTACTACACGGCAACTGGTATCTGACCTCGCAGCATCCTCTGGACGGGTTGTAGCGAGGCAACCGGTGTGCAGAAGACTTGGGCAGAGTATCCTTTATTGTCTGAGACCTGCTGTACTTGTACCTCTGACGCGCCTTCACAGAAGGGAATATCTAGAGTGGAGCCGTCAACATGCCAATAGTGGGCCAATGTTCTTTTCACAGATGAGTCCCGATTTGATCTGGACAGTGATTCTCGACGAAATCGCATCTGGAAGAACGTGGAACACGATTTCGGGATCGAAACGTTGTGGAAAAAGACAGATACCGAGGAGGATCCCTAATAGATGGGCAGGGGTTGTGTTGGCCACCCAAAGACCTCCTCACGAAACTGCTGCTACGGTCGCAGGTTCGAATCCTGCCTCGGGCATGGATGTGTGTGATGCCCTTAGGTTAATTAGGTTTAAGTATCTCTAAGTCTAGGGGACTGATGACCTCAGACGTTAAATCCCATGACGCTTAGTGCCCTTTGCATCTTTTTTTTCACGAAATTGTACGGTTAAATCGGCAAGGTTTAACCGCTCTCAGGTATCGTGATGAGATCTTGAGATCTCATGTACGGTTGTTGCGAGGTGCTGTGGACGATAATGCTCGACCTCATGGAGCACGGGTGGTTGATGTTATCCTGGAAACGGAAGACATTGCACGCATGGAGTGTCCTGCTTGCTCTCTCGATTTGAACCCGATAAGCATATCTGAGATGCTCTAGGGACACGGTCTGCATCACGCTAGCATCCACCAAGCACTCTCCAAGACTTGCGTTCAGCGAAGCAGGAAGAATGGGCGTTATTGCCTCAACATGTGTTTCGTGACATCATTCACAGCATGCCCCGTCGTTTGTCAGGCCTGTGCTGCTACCCCATACTCAGTGTATTAACCAGTTGTCGGAATGTGTGAGTACATCCATTAAGTTAGAAAAAACGAAGAACATTTTTGTCTACCGTTATGCATGTTGCAGATGTTTACAGTTTATATTATTCATGTTGTTTCCGCTTTACTATCATCTGATTCTACTGTTCTGAGGCAAAACAAAAACAACCTTGGAAAATTTCCGTTTGTTGCTTTAATTTTGGACACCAGTTTAATTAGGGCTGTGGCCGAAAGATGCCAGCATCTTACAGAATCTTGACATTCAGTAGACAAAATAGTATTTTTTGGAAACAATATTTTATATTTGTGAATATTATGTGTTCTATTAATTATTGATGATCAAATATGTTTAATAATTAGTGTAAATGAAGGTCTGAATGTGAAGTAATGTAATAAATAAATATTGTTGTGCCTGTTAACTGAATGTATGCTAGCGTGAGAATAGTGGCTGTACAGGGAGAGGGCGTCATACACACAGGGGAAATTTGTAAACTGCAATTAGCCAGTTTATGAGACAAGGGAAATAAGAAACATTTTACGAAAATTCTGTTTTTTAAAGAGGGAGTCATTCTAATATGTGTGGATTTTCTAAATGTGTTCATTTAATAAACTGACGCTGGATTGCGTGGTTTAATTCTGATATGGGATTGGCTATGATGTTCCTCAGTCAGTCAGAGGACAGTACGTTTTCACGTATTTTTCGGGTTAAAGAATTACTTTGCGGAGTCTATGGACAGTTTACAGCTCAGCCATCACATTGTTCGGTCTTATACATAGGGGCTCTGAATACTTGTGCAGATTTTGAGAAATTACCACTTAAACTTGTCTGTGGGGTCCACAAAGTGAGCGTGAAGGTGTGTTAAGGACAAGCACGAGAAATTTCGAGTTTTATGTTTAAACTGCAACTTTTGAATTAAATAAAATCTGTGTGTCCTGTTATACATGTCACGATCTTGAACTGAACGTTCGTAGCGATCAATTTGTGTAATATTTGAGCGAGTAATGTGACATGGACTTTCCATTTTGTAATATTTTTGCTAACTGGTCCGGTTGGATACCATAAGCTGCCTTATACGAGTGACTGTGACCGCGTGTGAGTGTTGAAACTATAACTTGACATCAGTGTGGTGTTGGCGGTGTTTTTAAAAATATACTGAAGGTTTCACTCACAGACTATCAACCGTTTCATAGATCAGTTAACCTGATAACAGAAAACCTTATTTCGATGAAACCTGCAGAGGGGTGTAGTGCGGCTAGTTTCTGTAACAGTTTTCTCTAGCTGGCGAATACTACGCATTTTCTAACATGTCAGAAGAGTGGACTGGAGTTCAGCGGAAGAAATTCACCGCAATGTGAGTGGACATTATTGTCTATAGGATGAACAAAATTAAAAAAAAAACGCACCATTGGGCACTTCTGCCAGTCTTCTCCATCTGTATTGTTAATGCAACATGATAAGGGTATCATATCGAATGATTCTTGAGTATTTTTTGTAAAACGTTTTGTAGACAACTTCCCTCTTACATGTACACTTCCTTACGAGTCTTCCAAGCCGTCTCAACTTTGCATCTGTCTCCATAACAATCAGATTTAGGTGGTACGTCTTAAATTGCTCCGCACGAATATCCGTTGACGGTTGTGATTTATTGCAGATATTCATCGGCGATGTCGTAAACAAACAATATCAGAAGTTCTTGCCTATTTACGAGCATCTGTTTCCTTAGAAAGTGGACAACTAAAGCAAGTAATGTCGTTAACAGTTCTGTAGACAGTCTGCAGACAGGACTCTGCACATTGCATGCTCTCTTGAAACCGTGCCGCGTAATGAGTAGAAGTAGAGCCGCTCGTATGTTGGGCCGGCGTTGGTCAACGACCTGGTTGATGGAGCACCCGGCATTTCTCTAGCGATGGGAGGCACAGTGCGGGTGGCACGAAGAACCGCTGGGGATTTACACCGCGGAAGACTGACCTGCCAAGCTGAGCCACAACCGGGGTGCGTCGTTTGCATTTCGTGCAGACTCTGCCCGTCCGCAAAGTGGAAACAAGCGCGAAGATATATAGCTAGCGCGAGCTGAAGCGCTCAGTCTTGCCGCTATCTTTGTTCCAGAATAAAATTACTCTTCTATTCCGCCACTAAAGGTCAAACATGAGTCTAGTATTCTTTTGCAGCTCTTTCTCTACTCTGAGTTTAAAATTTCCCATATGAGACTTCTGGGTAACAATCGTATCTCAGTGATAGTGTCTCAGTCTACAAACACAGCTGTTCAATAGTGAATGGAGATCACGTTAGCTACAGTCATTGTAACACCATACAGCAGTGATGCGCGTCACCAAATGACAGAATATGCTAGAATTGTAAGGGGCAGTCAACTGAAAAGAAGACAGGTACAGGATAATGTCTGCCCACGTACTGCCATAGTTGTTTCGAGTACGCTGCAGAAGCTACGCTGGGAAATCCAATCACGTCCCCAGTAGAGTCCCCATCTCTCCTCATATTTTAGGACCCGGAAGAAAGACATTAGCTTCGGGGAAAGAAGTGCACTCCTGGGCAAAATCATGGTTCCGTGAGCAACTGCAAACACTTTTACGTGAAGGTATTGACCACCTAGTCTCACAGTGGCATAAATGTATCAACAGTTATGGTGGTTACTTTTGAAATAATAAACATTTTACTTATTTTTTCCATCTGTCTCGTTTTCATTTGACTGCCTCTTATATTGCTAGTCGGCTTGAACTTGCACGTCTCAAAGGGAACCAAATACAGGTTGAAAAATATTTAAACTGACAAACTCTGGGAGGTTGTAGGGGACATCAAAACAAATGTTTTTCCCTAATGTAATGTTTTCCTATGAGGAGTATTTAAGCCGGTAGAGGAAGATTTCTCTGGCGGCAAATTAATTAAACCAACAAACACTTTTCCGTTTTTGTATGACCAAGAGACAACAACTAGGTAGCAGATACGGCCCAATTAAACAGTCTCAAACAACACCGACCCACATATTAACGAAGAACCGCACTTGATGAGCGCTAGTAACTTTGGCAGGTGGGTTATCCTCACTCCAAACATGCGAATTGTGCATGTTGAAGATTCCATCACGCCCGAACGTTGCTTCATAGGTAAACAACACAGAGGATGGAAATGTAGGATGCATTTCACACTGTTCCAGGTACCACTGCGAAAACTGTGCTCTGGGTGGATAATCAACTGGTTCCAGGTTGTGGACACGCTGTAAGTGAAATGGACGTAACAATTGCTCTCGAAGGACTGTTCTTACATTCGTCTGATTCGTCCCCATGTGACGCGCAATTGCACGAGTGCTGATTGGAGGATCCCGCTCCACATACTGCAAGACAGCTTCCTCAAATTGCAGCGTTCTTACCGTGCGACGGCATCCCTGTCCAGGTAAGCTGCTAAATGACCTGGTCTCACGCAGACGTTGGTACACAGCATCAAAGGTCGTATGATGCGGGATACGGTGATTACGATATTGTTGTTGATAAACCCGCTGTGCAGGTCGTCCGTTGTGGTGCGCTATGTAGTACGTACCAACCACATCAGTGTACGCGCTCCAGGTGTATCGCTCCATTAGTAAATAGAGACAATGCAACACTACACTGGTGGACAGCAGTCGCCTACAACTGAAGAGCGTAATACGCCCTCTAACTACTGAAGATTGTAATACGGCCTGTATCAACTGAAGAGCGTAATGTGGCCTCCAAAGGTTTAAATAATCCTCGTAGGAAAAAATGACATTAAGGAAAAATATTTGTTTTGATATCCCCTACAACCTCCCAGAGTTTGTCGGTTTAAATACTTTTCACCCTGTATAATCCTGCTGGTAGCTAAACAGCATGGAGGAACACGCTAAATACGTACATGTCGAACCACGTACCCTGAACTAGAAACTCACCACAAAGGTCAGCTGAGTGTCACACCGATTCACCTACCTGTTCTATTGTCTCTGCAGGGATGACCCTGAGGTGTGCACCCTTTCAGCATGATACATTCAAAAGAACTGAATAGATCAGAAATTACTTTTACAGCCTTTGGCAGAACTTATTTATTTTACGTTTACGTACTGTTAATGTACAGATGAGTCTTACCCGGCTGGTTAGCCGAGCACTTTAAAGCGCTTGCTTCCGGGACACAGGGAGGTAGTTCGACCCGTGCTCTGATCCATCCTGCTGATTAACAACGACCGCCGGTGTGACGGTAAGTCTAGTTGTGGTTTTTAGGTGGTGACTAGATGAGTACCAGCCAGATGCAGACGTCCCATCTCATTTACATTTCACATACATTTAGAAAACGTTCTCACACTTGCAATGAGGTAACACTAGACACAGGCAGGTGCTATACAACGTATAGGGGGAGTGGGAAGGGGAGGAGGGCTGGTTCCAGGAAGAGCAACCGGCCACTCACTACCACTAAAAGTTCCAAATCCGAAAGAACATGTCGACCCCGCGCAGACACGGGATGACAGAGGAAGACGTACGGTTACGCCTTCCTACCCGGTATGCCTGGCACCAGAGCAACGGAGCCACCGGAGTCAATAGTGACACCAGACTGGTATCCCTTTCTGAGAATACTCCTGCACGACGTTCCTGCAGCTACAAAACATATAAGCATGATTTCTGCTTCAACAGACAAAATCCCATTTGGTAAATATTCTCGATTTTGCGCTGTAATTGCTACCAGGCGGGACTTTCTTCGCTATTTCGTTTCCCAATTACAAATTAAAAAGCGGTGAATCGCAAACCACAGACCACTTCTTATGCTGCTGGCTCCGTCCCACTTCCTGCACCGAGGAAGATCTACTTGAGGCAGCTCCAAATCCTCCTGAGGTTCCAAATTTTGGTTCAAAAATTGATCAAATGTGTGTGAAATCTTATGGGACTTAACTGCCAAGGTCATCAGTCCCTAAGCTTACACACTACTTAACCTAAATTATCCTAAGGGCAAACACTAACACCCATGTCCGAGGGAGGACTCGAACCTCCGCCGGGACCCCCATTTTGGTCATACATGGTGCAACCTTCCATGCGCTTATGCATGCACATACTTTTTCTGTGTATTCAGTGATTTCTTTCTGTGCTTCTTTGTTCTGATTCTTCTGAGATGAATAATAGAATATTAACCGACACCAGGCTGACATGACATAGTCAGCTTACCCACAGACTTTTTTCCTCTCGACTTTATAGACGAGAATATATCTACCTGCCGCTTACCCAAATGCATGGAGGAGGTTATTGTGGGTTGGCATGAGAGCCAACACCAGGTTACTAGAGGAAGCCGAAAGGCACGCGTTTTAGCTCACGCAGGCTGGCGTGAGGTCTAGAACAGGACAAGGAAATTAGACTTTAGCAAAAAACGTACGTAGCTGCTGGAATACTTAACATTAATCCATAAATGGTGAACGTCGCTCTTGACGGTACATTATTCATAATATCAATATTAACTGAACATGGCGCCTTGCTAGGTCGTAGCAAATGACGTAGCTGAAGGCTATGCCAACTATCGTCTCGGCAAATGAGAGCGTTTTTTGTCAGTGAACCATCACTAGCAAAGTCGGTTGTACAACTGGGGCGAGTGCTAGGAAGTCTCTCTAGACCTGCCGTGTGGCGGCGCTCGGTCTGTAATCACTGATAGTGGCGACACGCGGGTCCGACGTATACTAACGGACTGCGGCCGATTTAAAGGCTACCACCTAGCAAGTGTGGTGTCTGGCGGTGACACCACATTCCTCCCCCGCAAATCGGCGTACGGTTGTGGCATAAGGCTTCCGCCCGCCGTGGGGAGGACCCCATGCTGACGTATGCGACGAGGTGGGGAGCCTAACAACAGGCGAGGCTGTGCCACCCGCACCCTGCCATTCGGACCGCGGGGAGCTAGGAAACGCCTGAAAACCTGCTCTAGGGTGCACGCCAACATGCGGTGTATGCGCCCGCAGAGAGAGAGGAGGGGCCGAAGGGTCGACCTCCATCGGGCCGGGGCACCCGACGGGCGAAGACGACATATGGTCCGGAGCGGGCAAGAGTTCCATGTCGGAGGACAACTGGTCACGGGAAGCGGTCGGCGGCGCGTGACCCAGGGGGGCGCCCGGCGGTTGCAGCGACGCGTCCACTGCGGGCGTCGCCGGCGGGAGAACAGGCGGCGGCGGCGGCGCGTCGCTATGGGGCAAAATGGAAGGCAGCGTCGGTAACACCTGGGGCTGAGGCGAGCCAGTAGATGGGTCCCCAGAGCGCTGACCGGACGGCACCGTCGCTGAAAGCAGACGGGGAGCGGCAGATCTCGTGCGACGACAGAGGCGCAGCTGATTGAGATGCCGTCGCACCTCACCAGAGGCCCCCAAAACCAGATACATAGCGCGGCCGAGGCAGCGAAGAATGCGCCCTTCGAGTCAACGCTGGGAACCTCGATAGTGGCGGTAGTAGACAACGTCGCCTGGGGCAAAAGCAGGTGTCTTCCGCTGAACAGGAACCTGATGCGGCGGATGTAGCAAAGACATCAAGGTTCGATGAGGGCGACCGTGAAGCAACTCAGCCGGCGAGCGACCATCTCGGGGCTGAGAGCGATACGAGGACAAAAAGAGCAATAACGCGTCCTCCCGAGAATGCGACTCTTTCAACTTCACCATCTGTGACTTGAAAGTCCTGACCAATCGTTCAGCGGCACCGTTTGACTGTGACGAAAATCGGCGCGGACGTCAAATGTTGAATACCATTGGCCTCGCAGAATGAAATTCTGCGGACATAAATTGTGGGCCATTGTCGGAAACAATAGTCTGTGGAGGACCCTCAATGCAAAAGATAGCAGATAAAGCTTGGATGGTGGCAGATGACGTTGTGGAAGACATCTGGACAACGAAAGGAAAATGACTGAACGAATCTACCACAACCAACCATCGAGCATTCCAGAATGGACCAGCAAAATCGATGTGTAAGCGTTGCCAAGGGGAAGTGGCTTTTGGCCATGCAAAGAATTTCCGCAGTGGTGCTGATTGTTGTTCGGCACACACCATGCAAGAAGAGCACATATTCGTAATGGCGGCATCGATTCCGAACCAAGTACAGTGCTGACGAGCAAGTTGTTTCGTTCTCACTATACCCCAATGTCCTTTGTGGAGAAGCTGTAAGACAGAGGACTGTAACGAACGTGGGACCACGACCCTGGACTGATCATTATCAGAACGCAACAGCAAAACACCACGTCTCCTGGTGAGCAAAAAATCGGCGAACCAACGGATCCCCGATCCGTGACTTTGACAAGGGCCATTGCGTAGCAACAAAACGCAGAACGGTAACAAGGACAGGGTCGGCAGCTGTGGCTGTAGCTACACGACGAAAATCAATCGGAAACGATTCGACCACGTCATCGGTTTCCGAACCAATGAACATGCAAGCAAGTTCGGAGGAATCGAATGCTCTATCCTCAGCAACAGGCAAACGGGACAACGCATCGGCGTTTCCCTGCTTAGCAGTGGACCGATACAAGATATCGTAGCGGTACTGCGAGAGGAAAATAGACCAGTGAATGAATTTCTGCGCTGTACGTGGAGGTACAGGCTTGGTCGGATGAAAAAGCGATGTCAAAGGTTTGTAGTCTGTGATGATGGTAAAGTGACGACCATACAAGAAATCATGAAACTTTGTAACACCAAATACGAGAGCCAATGCTTCTTTCTCGATCTGTGAATAATTTCTTTGTGCAGACGAGAGCTATTTGGAAGCAAAGGCAATAGGGCGATCGTGCGAACCATCTTTGTGCGCAAGCACAGCACCGATCCCGAAATCCGATGCATCCACCATCAACAAAAGGGTCTTCTGGGGATCGAATGGCGTAAGGCAAGTATTGGAAAGCAACGCCGATTTCAACTGGCGAAAGGCGCGTTCGCATTGCGTCGTCCAGACGAACGGAACACCTTTACGGCGTAAGCGATGAAGCGGAGCTGAAGTGGAAGAGGCCTGTGGAACATAGCGATGATAATAATTTTTCCCAGCACACTCTGTAGCTGCTTCAAATTCTGTGGCGAAGGCAAGTCTTGTATGGCACGGAGGTGCTCGGGACTGGGATGTATACCTTGGGCATTGAGTACATGTCCCAGGTAGGGTAAGTCACGAGCAAAAAACACACATTTGTCCTTCCGCAAGCGAAGACCATTTTGTCGCAAGACCTGAAATAATGTTCTGAGATTGGCTAAATGTTCTTCTTCCGTCTTTCCGGAGATCACAATATCATCCAGATAGTTTGCTGCAGTAGGGGCCGACGCACAAACAGTTTGTAGATATTGCTGAAACAATGCAGGGGCGGATGCACACCCGAAAAGCAGTCGTTTGAATCGATACAAACCAAGATGCGTGTTAACCACCAAAACGCGCTGGGATTCTTCGTCCACCGGTATTTGCAAGTACGCATCTGCTAGGTCCAACTTCGAAAAATATTTACCCGGGCACAGTTTGTCAAAAAGATCTTTCAGGCAGAGTAAAGGAAAAGTTGCAGTCAGTAGTTGTGGATTCACTGTTGCCTTGAAGTCCACACAAAGTCTCAATTTTCCGGAAGGTTTTGGCAAAATTACTAAGGGTGATGCCCAGAGAGAAGCCTACACACGTTCAATTACTACTTGTGATTCCAAATCGTGTAATGTTCTTACGACCTCAGCACGCAATGCGTGGGGAACATTGCGCGCTCTGAAAAATTTCGGTTGCGCGTTTACTTTCAGTTCCAAATGTGCTTTATAGTTCTTAGCGCAACCGAGGCCCGGTGCAAAAATGTCTGCAAATTCTTCACATCGACGAGAAGCACTGTCTGAAGGCACAGTCTGGTTCACTGATAGGACCTGATTTACCATAGACAAGTTAAACAACTGAAATAAATCGAAACCAAACAAGTTCACTGCAGAAGAAGAACGAAGGACGTAAAATGACACAAGTTTTGTTTGTCCCTTGTATGTTGCAAGAAAGCTGCACTGTCCTAACACAGGGATCTCTTGACCTAATAGGTACTTAACATTTGCGGCACGCAACGGAGGTGTGCCCAGTAGTTTGTAAGTGTCATGATTGATCAGTGAAACTGCAGCCCCGGTATCGAGCTGGAATGGTATCACTTTGCCGTTTATGTCTGAATCTACAAAAAGTTTATTGTCCTGCTGACGACAAGAGCGACTGTCTCGTGCAACGTGAACTGACACTGGTACAGAATCACTTGCAACTTGACGGGAGTTCCTGCGATGTCGACGCACACTATTTGTGGGACGAACACAGTCACTGTTAGAGAGAGTGGCACTGGGCGGAGTGGCATGAACTATATGAATTTCCATGGGCGAAGTGTCGCGAGCCTGAGTATCCTTGGTTCGATTCCGATTCCGGCGTGAAGCAAAGGGCCTGGAATGATTTTGAGTTGCCGATCGGAGCTTTTTCTGGCAAACACTCTGAACATGTCCTTTTTTATTACAGAAAAAGCAAATAGCTTGGCGTGACGGGCAATTCTCATGCGAATGTCTAGTAGCACACCGCGGGCATGGTTTGAGCACTGCATTTGCTTGCCGGCGCGGTACACGTGGCTGAGAGCCTGGCGGCAGAGGCGTGGCCAGGTGCGAGGACTGTTTACTGTTCCGTGCAGCTCGCCCGGCGGGCCGGTTAACCTGACACACGAGTGGCGAAGTTTCAAAAGATTCCTGAGCAAAGTCAAGTGTGTCCCGCCGATCCAATATGTCCATCACTTGTTGAAGGGAGGGATTGACTAGTTTCAAAATCTCTTCCCATATACGTACATCAGAAACGTTCTGTGCAATTGCATCACGTACCATAGAATCTGAATAAGGGAGTCCACATTGACACTCAATAGCAGAATCCCTAGTAAGGCCTTGCAAGGTTGCAACCCTCTCCCTATTAGTCTGACCTGCCGTACGTTTTGTACGAAAGAAGGTGTACCATTTGGCAACTACATTGACTGATTCTTTGAAATATGTATCTAATGCAGACATAATTTCTTCATAGGACAGAGTCGCTACGTCGCGTCGGGGAAATAATTTGACTATCACACAGTACGTGGTCACCCCGACGGATGATAACAAAAAAGGCTACCGCTCGTTACCTTGAATTCTGTAGGCGGCGAGATGGAATCCAAATTGGCGTGACCACTCTGTCCAGCTTTCCAGTGTAGCATCAAAAGGACAAAAAGTTGGTGCAACCGCGTTTTGTGGCTGCGTTAGCGGTGGAGCGGCGGCTGCCGCGTCGTTTTGCATCGCACGTTGACCCTGGATGAGCTGTCCAAGGGCATCCAGTAAGGCCTGCGTCTGCTGATTCCGTAAGCGATAAAATTCGGACAGTACATCTGGAGATGGTGGCGAAGTCATTACACAAGTAAATGAAGGCAGTATAGTTACGAACGCGGTATTGTCTCGTTGCCAGTGTTGTGGGTTGGCAGGAGAGCCAACATCGGGTTACTAGAGGAAGCCGAAAGGCACGCGTTTTAGCTCATGCAGGCTGGCGTGAGGTCTGGAACAGGACAAGGAAATTAGACTTTAGAAAAAACGGACGTAGCTGGTGGAATACTTAACTTTAATCCATAAATGGTGAACGTCGCTCTTCATGGTACATTATTCACAATATCAAGAGTAACTGAACATGGCGCCTTGCTAGGTCGTAGCAAATGACGTGGCTGAAGGCTGTGCTAACTATCGTCTCGGCAAATGAGAGCGTTTTTTGTCAGTGAACCATCGCTAGCAAAGTCGGTTGTAAAACTGGGGCGAGTGCTAGGAAGTCTCTCTAGACCTGCCGTGTTTCGGCGCTCGGTCTGCAATCACTGATAGTGGCGACACGCGGGTCCGACGTATACTAACGGACCGCGGCCGGTTTAAAGGCTACCACCTAGCAAGTGTGGTGTCTGGTGGTGACACCACAGAGGTATCATAGAAATTGATCACGTCTGCGCAGCGATCCATAATCTCAGACTGCAGCTGGACAAAGTGACACAGTACCACTCCAAGGCGACGACGGATGGCGACCTGTCAATGGTACTCACTGCACGGGCATTGCTCCATCCAGAAGTTCCAAGACCAGGGCAGCACTCCTACTTTCAGGCTCCCCTTGTACTTTGTTTGGCACTCTGAGTCACAGCTACAGTACTCCTCTGTGGGCAAACCTTCATAACAGCTAGTAAAGTTTCGCGTCTTATTTCATCCGCTGGATTCATGGAGAGTAGTCGAACACCTTCTTCAATAGCGCTTACGAACACGGGTATTGGCGAAACGTTTGGCGCGGATGAATAGTTCAGTCCTTTACCTAAAACCTTCATCGTAGAGTCGTCAAGATTTCTACCCAGTTTTCTACCTAGTTTTCAGGTTAGTACTTTTTATAAAATCGACGTCCGTGCAAGATTACAAGAAAAACTGGTTCAAAGGATCATATTTACCAGTCGAAAATTGGGCCTGGTTTCCGAACAAATTCATCGCCCGCACCTGAAGATGTCTGTCGAGTTACTCTGGAGCTCATGGAACCGAATAGATGCTACGACATGAACTAAATCGGTTTTGATGCGTGAGGTGGCCACATGGAGACAGGCTGCGAAGTTTAGTCGCCTAGGGACGTCTTCGCAGCAGGAAACTGTGATTCAGCGCTCCGTCATTAATATGATTCGTAGAAATCTGGACGAAGCTACGATGATGGTTTTAGGTAAAGGATTGAATTTTGCACCCATGTCAAAGGTTTTGCCAGTACCCACGTTTATCAGCATAGCTCAACATGCTGTTCGATCACTCTCCGTGAATTCAGCAGGTGAAAGAGACGCAAGACTTTCCGAGATGTTATGAAGGAGCAATATATCTGTGGCAGAGAGGGCCGTACTGCGTAAGCTTCCCTATCATGCTCAGCTCATAAAGGTAATGCCACTGTTTTAATAACTCGTGACGACTATCATGGTAAAACGTACAGTTTACTAAGTGATAGCGCATACCGGAAAGTCAATGAAGACCGCACTGACCAGGTGGTAAGAAAGATTGCTTCGCTTCTGAACGGCATCCCTTTCTGCCAGACGTTGTGCAAAGACTGAAACCACGTGGTGCCGTTCCTCGGAGGCTTTGTGGGTCCATATGAAAGATGTACCCATAAGAAAGATGTTCCTACGCGCCCAATAGTGAGTAACATGGGTGCTCCAAACTATGATTGTGCCAGATACTTGGCGTCCTTATTACGGCCTCTTGCGGGAAAATGTGCTCATTTCATACGCAACTCTGCGGACTACATTAGCAAACTAAAATAACTCGAACTGAACAGTTCTGGTCAATTACTCAACTTCTATGTGGTGTCTTTATTCACAAAGACTCCAGTTTCAGAATCCTTATCACATATTGCCAGAAGTTTTGATAAAGAGATTATAGCTTCTTTCTCGACATACATTTTTTTTGTAATACACAATATTTTAACAGACCGACAGCGTCGCCATGGGTAGTGCCTTGCCGCCCTTGGTGGCCATTTTATTTGTTGAGGACTTCGAGGAAAAGGCGATAGAATCTGTTATGGTCCACAGTATTTTGGATATACGAGGACTGTCCGTTTAATAAGGTCCGACCGCTCGCGAAATGGAAACCATAGTAATAATGCGATGAAGTTTTTCACAGATGGCGTTACGTCGCTCTTTTCAGTTCTGAGCGCACAGTGAGCACGTAAGGATGCCTAGATACCTAATGTTTTCCACCAAATATGAGGGTAGGGTGAGACATTTCGCCTGATTTCATGCAGCCCACACAACCTAACTGGTTCATTTGAACAGATCGCCATCTCCATGTCTCTCCCGAAAAAAAGCAAACCATTTTCAGACTACTTTCTTTAACGCTAGATGGAAGTGCGCGACAGACAGGCAGATGCCAAAACTTTACTGGACTGGGATATTCTTTCCTTTTCCCATAGACAAGAGAGAAACTCAATAGGTGTTCCTAAAAAAACAGACCACCCATTGGTGGAATCAAGAAGTGAAACAATGGAATGTCTTTTATCACTCGTGTGTACGTGTACTTGTTATAAAATTTGGGTTTACATGGGCCACATCTTTGATCTTATAGTAAATCCCTCCGAGTCGGTCTGCTATCGATGCGCAAAGATCTGCGGCCGCGCTCGAGGCTCCGCTACCCCGGCGCCTAGCTTGGAGGCGGCAGAGTCTCGTCACTCGGGATGTAGGATCGCACGCGGCCTGGCTGAGGCAGGAGTTTGTGAGTGTCCCGTCCACCAGCGTCTTGTCTCTGAGGGACTTACTCAGCAATGCCTCCTCTAAGCTAGTCAGTTGTGCCTTGTCTCCGTTCGAAGGAAGGGCTAGTGTGGGCTGTGCGGCGTCGCTCTAGCTGATGTGTACTCATAGTTGCTGTTTGGGTGCCGACGCAGCACCTTGGAGGGGAAGGTCCGTTGTAGCGGTAGTTTGCGGTTGGTGAATGAGTTCGTTAACTGAGGTGTTACTTGTGTGCGATCGGGCAGATCAGACAGACCTGCCAGGCATTGGCTCTATTGCTTGTGGATTGTGGTTGCTTCCCGATACACGGCTGATGAATTTTTGTGGCGGAGAACAAGCAGCAGTTCAGAGCATGAAATGATGAGCGTTATGTCTGCACGCAAATAGTTTTGGCTTGCGTTGGGACAAGAAGCTCACTTATATTGATGGAAAAAATCGCACCTCCAAAAAATAATTAATGTAGAATATTGAAATTTATAGAATGTAACATATTTAAGTTATTAACATGGCAAGATCGCAGGGTAATATAAGCCATTACAAATGTGAAGTGCTGGTGCATTAATAACCAGTGTAACCACCAGAATATTGAATACAAGCATGCAAACGCGCATGCACTGTTTTGTACAGGAGCCGGATGTCAGTTTGTAGGATGGAGTTCAACGCCTGTTGCATTGGGTCGGTCAATACAGGGACGGTTAATACTGTTTGTGGATCACGCTGGAGTTTTCCGATGATGTCCCATACGTGCTCGATTTGAGACAGATCTGGTGATCGAGGAGGCCAAGGCAACATGTTAACAATCTATCGAGCATTCTAGGTTACGACAGAGGTACATGAGAGAGCGTTATCCTGTTGGAAAACACTCTCTCGAATACTATTCGTGGATGGCATACTGCAACAAGTCGAATCACGAGACTGATTTACGATTCTGCTATCAGGATGCGTGAGATAACCACGAGAGTCCTCCTGCTGTCATATAAATCACACTGTCCGGACTATAGCTCCAGTTCCAGTGTGTCTAGCATGTAGATAGATTGGTTGCAGCCGCTCAACTGGCGTCCTCCTAACCAACGCACGACAATCGCTGGTACATCGGCAAAACCAGCTTTCATGAGAAAATACAACAGACCACCATCCTGACAATGATCTCTCGGTCGATGATGCTGAAGTCGCAAATCACGGTGGTTTGGGGTCAGTGGAAAGCACGTTACAGATCGTCTGGCTGGAGCTGTCCTTCAAGTAGCCGATTTGTAACATTTCGTTATGTCACTGTGGTGCCAACTGCTGGTGAAATTGCTGCTGCATATCCAGTACGACGTGCCAGAGCCATACGCCGAACACCATAGTCTTCCCGCTCGCTAGTGCCACGTGGCCATTCAGAGCCCTGTCTTCACGCGATGATGATGTTTGGTTTCTGGGGTGCTCAACTGCGTGATCATCAGAGCCCGTACAAAGTTCCCATTTTTACACTGCCCAATTTGTACTCAGTCCAATCTAGCCACTGTCACGAATGATGATGACGATGATGATGATGATGATGAAATGAGAGGACAACACAAATATGCAGTCCCCGGGCAGAGAAAATTCCCAACACGGCCGGGAATCGGACCAGGGACCCCGTGATCCGGAGGCAGAAAAGCTAGTCCCTAGACCGCGAGATGCGGACCGGTCTTCTTGCGACCGAACATTCACGTGACCACTCGTGACCACCGCTGCCAGCAATTACGTACGGTGGCTACACTTCTGCTGTATCACAGAGGGAACATCCAGCTTCTCATTCCAACTCAGTGAGATATTGATAATGGCGCCTTTGTCGGCTTAAATGTATTCTTGACTAACATCAACTCACCACTTCGCGTATTAGAGGTAAGCGTGTATTTAAAGCAAACCTGATTTGCACTCTTGCACGAGTGGCGCGAAATATGAATAGACATCATCTTTCAGATGTAGAAACACGCCTACCAATTTCAGTTTGAGTAGCACAACGTCTTCTTGGTGTTGTGATTTTTTTTACGTCAGTGTATGTGCTTGATGTTGTGGTGTGTGACTTTGCTTTTAAGTTTTGTATATTCACTGGGTACAAGGCGTCCGCATGCTTAGAAATTTTATCTATGTTTTAAGGATGGTAGAAAACCCTCTTAGTTTTTCATTATGTGGTTTGTTTGGTGTGATGTTTTAAACTGTTCATTCGCTAGCTCACTTATTTCTAGTAGTGTTACTTTTTCTGTTACCACCACTTACAGCAGTGAGAACTGAATTGTGTCTTTACCATTCTTTTCTGAAGTAAGTCTTACCAAAAGGTTCGAACTAGCCCGTATATTCTGATTTGTTTGGTTCTGTTGAATATTGTAAACCGAGAATAAGAGCTAATTGGTTTGAAATTTGCTTAACCTTGATATTTCAAGAAAAGAGTTCTTAGGATTTTTTAAGGAATTTTAATTTTCTGTTAAAAGTCAAGATATTTTTCCCTGCAGTTCTTTTAGTGACGCTTATATGCTTCATTTACTGATTGTTAGTTCTATTCATTGCAAATTTTTATAACGAAAAGATCGCCAGAGTAAGTTTTGATACCCTTAAAGCAGTTTTCTGGTTTCTTAATAATGGCGTTTACTGACGGCTTCATCTTATAGTGCTGTGTTCTGTAATGGTTTTATAAGCGTGTTTTACAAATCTCCTGAGCCTTGTGTTCGTCAACGTGTTTGCGAAGGTATCTGTCAGGTACACCGTTTAATTCTGAAGGCTCGGTGTTATTTGAATTTATTGTAAACTGGGCTAGCTGTGATACGGCGTACTTGTTTGTTGTAATTTATAGATTTATTTCTACCTTAATGTTAAATACACTGAGGTGACAGAAGTCATGGGATAGCGACAGGCACATGTACAAATGGTTCAAATGGCTCTGAGCAATATGGGACTTAACATCTATGGTCATCAGTCCCCTAGAACTTAGAACTACTTAAACCTAACTAACCTAAGGACGTCACACAACACCCAGTCATCACGAGGCAGAGAAAATCCCTGACCCCGCTGGGAATCGAACCCGGAAACCCGGGCGTGGGAAGCGAGAACGCTATCGCACGACCACGAGCTGCGGACTGTACAAATGGCGGTAGTATCACGTACACAGGGTGTAAAAGGGAACTGCACTGGCGGAGTTCTCATTTGTGCTCAAGTAATTCATGTGAAAAGGTTTTCGACGTGATTATGGCCGCACAACGGAAATTAACAGATTTTGAACACGGAGTGCTAGTTGGAGACAGACGCGTACGACATCTCACTTCGAAAATTGTTAGGTAATACAATATTCCAAGACCCGTAGTATCAAGACTGTGTCGAGAATAACAAATTTTTGGCATTACCTCTCACCACGGACAACGCAGTGGACAACGGCCTTCACTTAATGATCGAGAGCAGCAGCGTCTGCGTATGGTTGTCAGTGCTAAAAGACAAGCAACACTGCGTGAAATAACAGCAGAAATCAATGTGGGACGTACGATGAACGTATAAAATAAGTCAGCGCGACGAAATATGGCGTTAATGGCTTTTCGTGTTAGACGACCGACGCGAGTGCCTTTGTTAACAGCACGAGTCGCCTACAGCTCCTCTCCTGGGCTCCTGACCTTTTCAATTGGTACCTAGATGACTGAAAGACCGTGGTCTGCTCAGATGAATCAATATTTCAGTTGGTAAGAGCTGATGGTGGCCATGGACCCAAGTTGTCAAAATGGCACTGTGCAAGCTGGTGGTTTCTCTATGGTGGTGTAGGTTGTATTAACACGGGTAATTGACTGGAAATGGTTACGTTCGGTTTCGTGGAGACCATTTTCAGCCAATCACGGATTTCATGTTCCCAAATAACAATGTCCTCTCACCTGGTCACAATTGTTCATCGTTGGCTTGAAGAACATTCTGGGCAATTCGAGCGTATGATTTCGCCACCTAGATCGCCCGAAATGTATCCAATCGAACGTTTATAAGAGATAACCGGGAAGTCATTTCGTGGACATCATCTTGCGCCGAAATCAGTTTCGCAATTGTGAACGACTACAGAGTTAGCATATCTCCGGAGGGGACTTCTAACGATTTGTTGAATCCATGCTACGTTGAATTGCTGCACTACGCCGGGAAAAACGAGGTCCGACACAATATTAGGAGCCATCCCATGACTTTTGTCACATCAGTGTAAATATGTGCAATTTTATTCTGTTTTTGTGCACATCATTCCACGTCAGAACTGAGCGTAGATAGCTGGTTAGTTCAGTGGTGTTAAATCTAACAGCTCACCCTTCAACCAGTTATTTATATAGATATATGGAAACGTCAATACCCCACACTCCACCATAAAAATCATAGAAAAAGCAACTCTTCAGTGCTTGAAATGGTGAGTGTTATGCTTGCTTGTAAACAGTTTTGACTGAAGTAAAGTTTAAAATCTTCTGAGTTGTTAGGCAGCGTCAATTTTCCTCTAAAATAATCGACGTTTCGACCTGTCGGCTTGAATCTTCTTCAGGATCTTTCGGTGTCCACTATTGCTGGTACACTGTCAGAGATCAGTGTCGCGTTCTCTTATAAAGGGGAGTTTTCCCCCGTTTGTGCCGGAGAAGTGGGGGTATTGGTTAAAATTCTTGTGGCTGCCGTTGGTGGGCCATCGTCATACGCTAATATTCTAGCGCTGATGCAGAAGGGGCGTTATTGGCTAAATTCTTATGTTTACTATTTGTGGCCCATCGTCATTGAATAGAAAAGCACTAATCCACACTTACGCTGGAGAAGGGTTATTGGTTTTAATTCCTTCTGCTCCTACTGGTCGGCCGTCATCATTGGTTAGATGCGAAATGGACAGAGCAGGAGAGAGGGAATGTTTACCCAAAATATTATTATCCGCCGAGGTGACTTGCAGCGCGTCGTTTATGCTGCTCGCATACCGCGGCCGCATTTTCACTTCCTTGATGGCGGGGAGCCACGATGCCGGAAGCCTATAGCTGTCCTGTCTACTGATATTATATGCATTCTTGGAAATTTCAACCCCTTCTTCCATAAATGTTTGTTTCATTGGCCATCACACGTACGTCATTAAAATCGATGTCAGAGCCACAGTTATCATGATGTCACGCTACAGCCGATTTTACACATTGTTTTAGCCGCGTGTGCCGTTCGTGTTCCTTAATGAAATCTTTAACAGTTCTTCCCGTTTTGCCTACATATACTAGCTTTGAGACAAGCGGCTCATTTATTTGCTTGATGCTGTGATGTGAGTTTTTGCCTTCAAGTTTCGTATACGCAATGGGCATGAAGCGCCCGCATCCTTGAGGATCTTCTCTATGTTTTAAGAATGGCATAAATGGCATAATATGGTTCGTTCAGAGTAATGTTTTAAATTGTTCATTTGCTAGCTCATTTATTCCTAGTAGCGTTAATTTTTCTGTAACCAAGGACGATGAGAATTGAGTAGTTTCTGCATTACTGTGCTCTGAAGTAAGTCTTATCTAAATATTCTAACTAGGCTGTAAATTCTGATTGGTTTGATTCGGCTAAGTATTGTGAGCCGAGAATGAGAGCTAATGGGCTGAAAGAAAATGAGGAGACACAGCCTGAGCGTATGTTTACTCGTCTATGAGAGAGAGAAAAGCTCCTGTATCCACTTGAAGGATAACCAGGAGATCAAAAATGGCGACTGTGGTCCATGTTTTCTGCGATTCACCGTAAGCCTACCTAAGGAAAGATGTGAATTGGCTATGCCCGCGCTGTGGCGTAGGCCTGCTGCCCCAGACGGCCGCGACATGGCCGAGTTTCTGGCATTCTTTGCAGCGTGCGTGTTTATGAGAACACTGCTGCCGGACGTGTGTGCGGCAGCACTGCGGGCACTCAGGCAGGGACAACCATGGGGGCGGTCTCAATCTGAATGGGTTCCAAAATGGTTCAAATGGCTCTGAGCACTATGGGACTTAACTTCTGAGGTCATCAGTCCCCTAGAACTTAGAACTACTTAAACCTAACTAACCTAACGACATCACACACATCCATGCCCGAGGCAGGATTCGAACCTACGACCGTAGCGGTCGAGCGGTTCCGGACAATGTGAATGGGATGCAGATGACTGGTTATCGAAATCCACTCTACAAGACACAGAACAGCGAGCCAGCTTCATGCAGCCTGCACTAAGATGATTCGAATCTCATCTCCCAGATTTGATGTGGAAACCGGGTGAGCTTTGAATGGAAGGCACACAGCATTCACTACCAGAAATTTAGCAGTCTGAGTCCAGGTTTCGCAATTTTCTGTAGGAACTGGAGGAGTTATGGATAGAAGACATGTCTTGTTCCTCGAAGAAGCGTTTGTTTGACCTGAAATCTAGCAAGTTAGAGAACCCCATCTAGGTTTGGATTGTCCAAGTGTAGTGCTCGTAAAAACACTTTCTGGCCTAGAGCGAAATGAACAATTATATCATGCATAAGAGGATATGCACAGAACTGTTTACAATTACAATTATTACATATAAAAAAATATTAGCAGGAAAGACACTGAAGTCCATGTGTCCAAGCTGCGTACCGTAGATCATATGTGACACTGAAAAAATCCTAATCTTGCTGCTACTGTATGAAACTTCTGTCGAAATTATCAGGAAAGAGACTGACCTTTATTGACAGAACACTTATAAAGTGCAACAGGTCTACTAAAGAGACTGCTTGCACCATCTTCGTCCGCCCTTTTCCTGGATCCACATGAGATGAGAATGACGGAGGTCATCTAAAAGATTCAAAGAAGGGCAGCTTGTTTTGTACTATCGCGAAATGGAGGAGAGAGTGCTACGGACATTAAACGTGAATCTGCGTGGCATCATTAAAACAAAGACGTTTTTAGTTGCAGTAGGATATTGTCGTGAAATTTCAATTACCAACTTCCTCCTCAGATTTTGAAAATATATTGGTTGATTGGTTGGTTAGTTGATTTGGGGGGGGGGGGGGGGGGAGGGACCAAACAGCGAGGTCTTCGGTCCCATCGGATTAGGGAAGGAAGGGTAAGGAAGTAGGCCGTGCCCTTTCAAAGCAACCATCCCTGCATTTCCCTGAAGCGATTTAGGGAAATCACGGAAAACCTAAATCGTCGTCCTCCCGAATGTGAGTCCAGTGTGAAAAAATTTTTTTGGCACCCAGTTACATATGTCGACATGATTACGATTATGAAATAAGCGAAATCAGAGAACACACAGAAAGATTTTAATGCTAGTTTTTTCCCCATGCCGTTAGATAGTGGAACGATAGAGAAATAGCTTGAAGGCGGTTCGACAAATCCTCTGCCAGGAACTAAATTGTGAATGGAAAAGTAGTTATGTAGATGTACATGTAGAAAGTAATATTCAAGTTTCTGAAAATTCCCAAGTTTTTGGATTTACTAAGAACGTTAACATCAAAATTCACCAGTTTAAGATTAGTAGACGGAAGACATGTGCACTGCAAAACATCAGGAAAGCTACATGGCTGAAAGAGCAAAAAAATGGTTCAAATAGCTCTGAGCACTATGGGACTTAACATCTTAGGTCATCAGTCCCCTAGAACTTAGAACTACTTAAACCTAACTAACCTAAGGACATCACACACATCCATGCCCGAGGCAGGATTCGAACCTGCGACCGTAGCAGTCCCGCGGTTCCGGACTGTAGCGCCTAGAACCGCACGGCCACCACGGCCGGCTCTGAAAGAGCAGAGAGGCGCCAGTTGAAGCGGTTCCATTCCTCTATAAGGAAGGATACGAATATAACAACCAGTCACAATCTCGTTGGTGTTTTGTTATTTTTGCATATTCAGATTTCAGCTATCAATAGTCATGTCACCATAACACTTTGTTGGTGAACATGCTGCCTGTATATCAGTTAATTCAGATGGTGCTATGTACTGCTGATTGTTTTCTGGGTCATCACGCACTTAAATACACTGGAGATGACTATTTGTAGCTGAAATTTGGATATGCAAGAATAATAAAAAAAAGATCAGTGCTATTGCGACTGGATGCTGTACTCCTCGAAAATTCGTTATCAGGCAGCCAGGTACCAATAGCGTGTCATGAGGATGGTCTGTACAATCTTGTCCAGGATAACGATTTGTCAGTGGACTTCCCGGCCGCTGCTTATTACAGGCATTCTGGCTCCTGGGTGGGGTGACCAGTGGCCCTATTCTTTATCGTCCATACCGTTCGTTTGTGTATTTTAGCCACGGTAGTGACGTCGTTTTCAGTTCGGTAGCTGAAGTTGCTAGTCTGTATGCATCTGAGGACTGTTACCGATCAGTCTCCCTGCGATTTTTCGTCTACTGTACTGAGAGGTGATGATGTGTCAGTGAGGCCATCGATCGGTTCGGTGTGCTTTGACTGCAGAGACAGTTTGTTATTTTATAAAATTGAGTCTTTTTTTTGTTTTGGATAAAGTGATTACATGTTATAAAAAATCAAAAGGCTGCCTCAAGGTGGAAAATCAATTCATATGTGCTATTATGCATGCATTTCGGCTGAGAATCATGGAAGCGGACATGGTGTGCAAGCTACTGTTAAGAAGAAGGCGAGAGCAACTAAGCAGACGAGGCAGCTCGAGGAAATGCAGCACCATGCGACTTACCGACATAATCTGCGGGACGAGACTAACCCTTCTGAAATCCCTGAGAACAACTTTGCTGCGAGGTACTGAGCTGGAAGTTGGTCCGCAATTTGGTTGAGGAACTGCGGCCATGCATGAGAGCCCATAAAAGAGCTACAGCTGTCCCTTTACACCTGAAAGGTAAAGTATATTTATGCAGCAAGTCCTGAAATGAGAAAATCAGTTGAATAATGCTTATTAGGCATCAGATTTTTAACATAGGTAGGAGGAAGGCAAGACATACTGGTCAAAACTAGTCAATAACGAAGTGTCTTCCTACATCCTGTTTTGCTTCAAATGTAGCACACATAAAAAGCAGACACACTTTCGCAACATGCAAAGGCATTTCAGTGTAGCTGGGATGTGAATGTACTAACCTCCTCATTTTCTTTTACCGTTTCCAATGATATATTATATAACCAACACTGTTCATTGTAAACCACCCCCCTCGGTACCTCAGGAGCCATACCGAATAGCTCATGAAGGATAAGAAATTGCAGGAAGCACAGCTGCAGTAGCTCCAGCGCTCAGTGCGCTCACCTACCGAACCGATCGGCAGAGTGACCGAACGGTAGAGTGGAGCTGCTAGCGATTCGCTGAGAGCGACTCCTATCCAAGTTGCTGTTCCCAGCAACCTCTTTCGATAATTGCTAACGTCGATGTCTTTTATGGTGGAATCAATCTCGTTCTCTATGTGAGGTATTATTTGTAAGTACTGTGTATTTTATGCATGCGTTTCACAGTCATGTTAACAATTAGCACACCATTTATGGAATGAACTAGGACGAAAGCTTTAGAAAAATACCTGAATCACTTGCTTGTCACAAGTGTTACTGCTTAGTTGTCGCTAATTTTTGTTTTATTGGCTCTACCAGTAGTTTCAGTTTCTGTGCTGCACTAGATCATGTTAGCGACTCTATATTTTAATAAGCTATTCTGTGGCACGTGCGAAATGAGTTCCTAGCACCCCACATTGAAACCGTCCTAAAAAAACTGTGACAGATTGGGAACCAGATTAATATGGACTTGTGGGCTGCCCAGAATGAAGCAGACAACTCTTGAAAGAACTCGGTAAAGGCAGATGTTCTCCATTCTAACACCGACACAGTCTGCTCAATGTAAATCTGAACGAATACCGTTGTAGGAACCATAAAGTGACTGAGTGCAAATCTGAATGTATGGCCCAACTGCCCTGCTGGTCTAGCAACGGTTCCTCTCAAGGCACACCACTGCACAGGTTCATCCGTCCGCTATGCCCATGGTTGGCGAAAACTCCCATAGAAACCATACTTATTGACGGGATACTGACAGGGGAAACTCCCCATCGTACCCCCTTCAGATTTAGTGCTAAGATAGCCCATTAAATAGTGTCCACAGATCAAGAATGAAAACAGTAAGATTGTATACTGAATTACTGAACTATGAAAAATGAATCAAAGCAGTTAACGGTCCACACTCAAGAAATGCAACGTCTAGGGGAATAATGAATGTATGGTATCGTGATGTACGTGGTCGTGATGTTGGACTATAAAGGGGAAGATCTGTGTTCAAATATCTCTCATTTCCATTTTTTTTTTTTGTTCAAAATCATGAATTGTCCGTCCACACATTAATGTGTATGCCTGCTGTAATCAGATTTGACTCTTGAATTCATTTGTTGTAATGTAGTCCACACCCGTTTGTTTGTCGTTTTCATTTCTGTGAGATACCTATGTGGCATCTCACTTTCTCTCACTATTGATCACATTAGTTGCGAGGGTAATTTATTCTTACCACATGACTCATGTTCTAAAAACAATGTATAGTATGACAATAGCCAAGACTACAGAAGGAGAACAGACACGTCAATGAGCGGACGGAAAGTTCACAATTTTATGAAAAAATAAAAGAGCGCGAATGGGATTTGAACGTGAATCACATGTCTCCCACTTCAACACTGTGACTACACAACCATGACACCGTGGAGCGTGAATCTGGCGGTTTTTTCGATGTTGCACCCTTACACTTGAACTGTTCACTGTTTCTGTTTTACTGCTTTTTTGACAGTTCAGAGCAGCTTCTTCCTGTTGTCGTGCTTTATTTGTGTTCAGTTTTTGATGGGCTATCCACTGGGTCATTTTCCCACTAAATTTGAGGGGGTTGCGATGGGGAGTTTCCCTTGTGAGGCCTGTTCCTTACTTCTGGCTGTCAACTGCACTCCACGCTGCACTGCCTTTTCATGCATTAGGCCAAACCCGAAAACACAACTGAACACTCTTGCTCAGAATACCGCGCCCATACTGGTTCCAGACCAAAGTGCTGCATCATACTCCACAAGCCACACAAGGGTGTGTGACGAATGGTACTTCTCACTATCTTACCCCCCTTACCTGTTCCATTCGGAAATGGCGCATGGGAAGGACGAGTGTCAGTAAGCCTCTGTACTAGCTATAGTTTCTCGAATTTTCTCGTCGTGGTCATTTCGCCAGATTTTTGTGGGGGGAAGTAGTATGCTGTTCGACTCTTTCCACAGTGAGCTCACTCGAAATTTCAATAGTAAACTTCTCTGTGGTGCACAACATCCCTCTTGTAAGGTCTGCTACTGGAGTTGTTGGGCATCGCTGTACTGCCACCGTGCCGACTAAACGATCCCGCGACTAAACGCGCCACTCTTCATTGGATCTTCTCTATCTCTTCTATCAGCCCAGCCTGGTAAGTGTCCTGTGTTACCTGTAAGCCTCTTTCTTCTTGGATAGTTCCTCCTAGAAATTTTACAGTACAAGCTGTTTACAGTAGTTTTCACCAATAGTATAGTTGTACACTAGTGGCTTTCTTTTCCTATGAACGTGCATTATGTTACATTCATTAACGTTCAGGGACAATTGCCAGAGCCTGCACCATTCATCAGTCCTCTGCAGGTCATACTGCAAATCAATACTCTCTTTTGGCATTTGCTACTTTCTTATAGACAACCACATCACCTGCAAACAGTCTTAAAGTGCTTCAGACACTTTCTACTGTACCATTTCCGCTAGTGGCAGCAGCAACCGTTATCGATATGTAGTAACTGGTCCCCTATCTTTGGGGCGACGTCGTTGTTTTTCCGGGTCGTGTGAGCGGGCCAGTTCGGATGGGGACTCAGGAGGAGCCAGGTCCGCGCAGTGCGAGGAACACACCGGGACCACTGGCAGCACGCATGGCCAGCCGGATGGAAGGGCTGTGGTCACGAGGGTGCACGATCTCGTCGTAAACCGGATCCAGCAAGCTTTAAGATGAGTGCATTTCAATCCCAGTAGAGAAACCTCCACCACTGTGATAACTCGTGATTTTCCAATGACTCGGGTTCATGTTCAAAATGGTTCAAAAGGCTCTGAGCACTATGGGACTTGACTTCCGAGGTCATCAGCCACCTAGAAAACAAAATGTCCAGACACTCTGTGACCAAGATGGTACTGAAACAGAGGATGATAGACTAAAGGCCGAAATACTAAATGTCTTTTACCAAAGCTGTTTCACAGAGGAGGACTGCACTGTAGTTCCTTCTCTAGATTGTCGCACAGATGACAAAATGGTAGATATCGAAATAGACGACAGAGGGCTAGAGAAACAATTAAAATCGCTTAAAAGAGGAAAGGCCGCTGGACCTGATGGGATACCAGTTCGATTTTACACAGAGTACGCGAAGGAACTTGTCCCCCTTCTTGCAGCGGTGTACCGTAGGTCTCTAGAAGAGCGTAGCGTTCCAAAGGATTGGAAAAGGGCACAGGTCATCCTCGTTTTCAAGAAGCGACGTCGAACAGATGTGCAGAACTACAGACCTATATCTCTAACGTCGATTAGTTGTAGAATTTTGGAACATGTATTACGTTCGAGTATAACGTTTTTTCTGGAGACTAGAAATCTACTCTGTAGGAATCAGAATGGGTTTCGAAAAAGACGGTCGTGTGAAACCCAGCTCGCGCTATTCGTCCACGAGACTCAGAGGGCCATAGACACGGATTCACAGGTAGATGCCGTGTTTCTTGACTTCCGAAAGGCGTTCGATACAGTTCCCTACAGTCGTTTAATGAGCAAAGTAAGAGCATATGGACTATCAGACCAATTGTGTGATTAGATTGAAGAGTTCCTGGATAACAGAACGCAGCATGTTATTCTCAATGGAGAGACGTCTTCCGAAGTAAGAGTGATTTCAGGTGTGCCGCAGGGGAGTGTCATAGGACCGTTGCTATTCACAATATACATAAATGACCATGTGGATGACATCGGAAGTTCACTGAGGCTTTTTGCAGATGATGCTGTGGTGTATCGAGAGGTTGTAACAATGGAAAACTGTACTGAAATGAAGGAGCATCTGCAGCGAATTGACGCATGGTGCAGGGAATGGCAATTGAATCTCAATGTAGACAAGTGTAATGTTCTGCGAATACATAGAAAGATAGATCCCTTATCATTTAGCTACAAAATAGCAGGTCAGCAACTGGAAGCAGTTAATTCCATAAATTATCTGGGAGTAAGCATTAGGCGTGATTTAAAATGGAATGATCATATAAAGTTGATCGTTGGTAAAGCAGATGCCAGACTGAGATTCATTGGAAGAATCCTAAGGAAATGGAATCCGAAAACAAAGGAAGTAGGTTGCAGTACGCTTGTTGGCCCACTGCTTGAATATTCGTGCCAGACAGGGTTGATAGAAGAGATAGAGAAGATCCAACGGAGAGCAGGGCGCTTCGTTACAGGATCGTTTAGTAATCGCGAAAGCTTTACGGACGCTCAGTAGCTCGGTACGGGCTTTTGTTAAAGTTTCGAAAACATACCTTCACCGAAGAGTCAAGTAGTATATTGCTCCCTCCTACGTATATCTCGCGAAGAGACCATGAGGATAAAATCAGAGAGATTAGAGCCCACATAGAAGCATACCGACAATCCTTCTTTCCACGAACAATACGAGACTGGAATAGAAGGGAGAACCGATGGAGGTACTCAAGGTACCGTCTGGAATGTTGTTCATGGATGGAAGCAGAACAGGCCGAGTGACCAGACTGACGTACAAATTTTCAGTGCGTGGAATAACCACGAGAAAGCTCCTGCTGTCATACGAAATCGCATCCCGTACCATAACTCTAGGCATAGGTCTAGTGTGTCCAGCACATAGAAAAGTTGGCTACAGGCCTTCAACTGGCTTCCCTCTGTCCAACATACGCCATCACTGGTACCGAGCCAGAAACAGCTTTCATCAGAAAACACAACCGATCTCTATTCTGCCCTCCAATGAGCTCTCGCTTGACACCACTGAAGTCGCAAACGGCGGTGGTTTGGGATCAGTGGAATATATGCTACAGGGCGTCTGTCTCGGACCTGTCCTTGAAGCTACCGATTTGTAAGAGCTCGTTGCTTCGGTATGGTACAAACTACTGGTCAAACTGCTGCTGCAGATGCAGTACGATGCGCCAGAGCCATACACCGAACACGACAGTCTTCCTTTTCGGTAGTCCAGTCTTCTTGCGACCGTACAGTCTCGTGACCACAGCTGCCAGAAAACATGTCCAGTGGCTACATTCCTTCCAAGTCCGTCGACAGTATCGCAGAAGGAAAATCCAACTTCTCGTAGTCCTATTACAGGACCTCGTTCGAAATCAATGAGGTGTTAATAAAGGCGTCTTTCGCCTTAAAGGTATTCTTGACTAATATCAACTCACCATGTCCATTCTCAAAGATAACTAACGCTCACGATCGTTACAGCATGTATTTAAAGCAAATGTGATTTTCAGACTCATAGAGGCGCTGCTAGCGCCACTCATATGCCACTGGCGCAAGATTGGAAAATAAATCATCATTCATATGCAGAAATCCACCTACCAACTTTCGTTTATGTCGCACAACTCCTTCTTGGCGTTGTGATTTTTTTTCCCTCAGTGTATCTTGTCCTTATCGTCGTGGCCTGTTTTACAGCCCAAAAGACGTTTCCCAGAAGAATATCCGGCTGCTGCAGCTCCCCCTTAATCTGTTGTTTAATTTGCGATAATCTACTACCACCTTCCATTTTTCGTGTAAGTCACCGAAGTTCCTCTTAGAACATCCGACTAAGCAGAAAGTCCGAAACTAGCGCACTAGGTAAAGTGTGATTTATCCCGTCGAAAGTGGCTTCTTGGCTGTCCATCCACTTACTTGAGACGACATAAATTGAGTATCCAATCTCATCTGCTATGTTTTTCCGCCTCCCGAGATTTTCTAAATTGTTTCCTAAACAGTGATGATGACAGTACGATAGTGTACCTAGTACCCAGAGAGCGTATAGTAATCACAGATTCATAAATAAGCTTAGTGCCATTCAGTTTCATTACTCATTGCATACCACGCGCTAATACAATTGCAGGAATCTAATTAGCTAACTCAGCAACTTTGTTAATTATGAAATATTGATACGCTAAAAGATTAATACAGTACGACCTTACGTATTTAGCGAGCGGTAGGAAACATATTTCGGCCTGTTAATGCCTACCATTTGAAAGTACTTATATCCAACTTTCCGTACAGTATCCAATATTGTCGGAAACTAGTTATCTTCCGAGTTAATTAACATTAAAGCCTTAGACCATTGCTAACTTTAGTTACAAATTACATCAAAAGTACTGTTCGATCCTGAACTATGGCATTATACGAGGGTTGTCCAGAAAGTAAGCTCCGATCGGCGAAACGGAAACCACTGGGAAAATACGGTAAAGCTTTGCACAGATCTTTTGGTCAGTGTCTCTAGTATGCCCGTCGATCGTGTCGAGTCGCTCTTTTCAGTTTTGAGTGAACAGTCAGCACGTAAAGATGCGTAGGGAATAGCGTCTCCCGCCAAGTATGAGCGCCTGGTTAGAGATTTCGCCTGTGTCATGCAGCCCACATAACACAACTGTCGAGCAGTTCCTTCTTCGTGTCAATTCTCGGCCGCACACTGCAGGGGCAATGAAGCTCCTGCAGCGTTTCCTATGAGAAGCGTTTCATCATCCACAATACAGTCGGTAATTGGCTTCCCCTGAGTTTCATCTCTGCTCACAAGAACCGCTGGCTATGAAGACACAATTTTTCCACAGACAATGAGCTGCAGACCACAGCAGATAATTGACCGAAAGCAAAGGCGGCTGCTTTCTATGACGATGATATTGGAACGTTGAACCAACACTACCGACAAAACTCGAAGTTGGAGCGACGACTATGTAGAGATGTAGGTGGAAGGTGTACCTAACTGTTGCAAATAAAATGTTTCTGGTTTTCACTGTGGTATCCATTTCGCGACCGATCGGAACTAACTTTCTGGACAACCATCGTAATTTTTTCAATGTATATGCTTATGTGCCGTTTGATGCGCAGTATTCGTTAATTAAGTCACTAATTAGGAAGTTCGGTATTTTGAGCGTCATAAAATATTTTATTTAAGATGCCTACCGTCAGTAATGAGTAGTTTAAAACGTATTTTTCATAAGCGAAACTATTTATGGGCCTGGCACACCCGAAGTCACGCAGACTGCGGCTGAGAGTAAAGGGAGCGACACAAATGTCTCTTGTAGTGAGGAGTGTGCCACAGTGCGATAACTAACATTCTGAAATATACGCATGTATTGGGTACAGTTATTTTTCTTCACTCGCGGGTTTAATTCATGACTTCTGTGACAGTAGCTACTAATTAATTCCAAAAGGAACAGTGATTGTTGACTCCTACGGACAATGACTGGTTAGCAAGCCTGTGTTGAGGGACTTGCTGATTATTTTTGGGCATATCTTAATTGTTTAGAGTTCCTAAAATTTGTATGAGAACAGTGATGGCGAACTGGTACTTTAACATTTTGCCACATATGAATGTTTTGAATCATTGGACTGTGTTGTGTGATTACTGCGCTAGGACAATTGAACAAACTACGAACCAGTACAGTAGATAACAATCTGTTTTCCTTTAATTTGAACTATATGTGACACCTGAAACTGGGCTTATTAGTGAATACACCAAGAGTATAATTAAAGTGTCTTAAATGTACCACCTGGTGTCAACCACGTTAATGCCGTACACTATTACTAGAAATAACATCTTTCACCCAGTTTTAGGGTCAATGGAACTGCTGTGATGAACAGGAGAGACTTAGACAGAAGGAAGCATGTTTGTTCTAAATAATGCCCCGTGGTTTTGGAGCAGTTTCCGATGTAGCCACCGTGTTAACGATCTCTAATAAACTAAAGATTTCGAAACTAACAGCGATAACCTATTTACAGTGGTAATGTGGCAGGCAGAAATTTGATAGTGTTCTGAATAACTAACACGATAATGTTCTGAATAACTGGTTCGTTTCGGTGGTTCGCTATTGGGGAGGTTTTCGTGTGAGCAACACCGAGTGTTTCTATTGCTGAAATTTAGTCGCCATGCGGTACAGTTAACTATACTGGTTGACTATAAGTCAAGTGCAGCAGCGGAATTTTCTGCCTTGTGGCCGTTAGTGTTGTGGTTACCTTCCCTGGCCGCTAACGTAGTTTTTAGGCAGTGTTTTTTTCCCTCACGTGTTGTTGCTGCCCAACATGGTGTGTAGTTTTGGCAGCTCAGTTCACATACGCGTTTGTTTGGAGATAGTGATACTCTTAATTTTTTTGGGGCCTTGAATTCCTGTGTACTCCGTCGTGGCAATAAAACGGTTGGTCGGTCGGATTGTGACTGTCCCTTGGTTGGGTTCGGACGAATCGAGTGTAGTTGGACTCACCACCTGTCTCGCCTAAGTGAACGAAGGCAGACCGATCCACTGGAGACTTCTGAGTGCCGTTCTCTTAATTGTCCTTTTGGCAGTTTTAATTTGTTGTAATTTAAGTGTATTTTATATTTTTAATTTGGCAAAGTTAGTTGTGGGCCTTCAGCCCTGGAAACATGTTCTCTGAGTTTCCTTCAAGTCCAAACATTATCGCCTTCTGCTCTTGAAAGGTTATTGTAATTTCCTCTGAAAGACTTTACAAGTTATTGTGGGCCTTCCGCAGTTGGTGTTGCAAAAAGGAAATTTTTAAACTTAATGTGTTGTTTTACAGATTGTTGCAATATATATTTCCTTAATTTTCAGAATTTAACTTTGTGGCCTTCAGCCATCTTATGCGTTTGTTTATCTCTTTCCGTGTACCTTAGCCGGCCGGTGTGGCCGAGTGGTTCTAGACGCTTCAGTCTGGAACCACGCGACCACTACGGTCGCAGGTTCGAATCCTGCCTCGGGCATGGATGTGTGTGATGTCCTTAGGTTAGTTAAGTTTAAGTAGTTCTAAATTCTAGGGGACTGACGACCTCAGACTTAAGTCCCATAGTGTTCAGAGCCATTTTCTGTGTACCTTGTGGGCCATCAGCCCTGTTAGCATCTGAAAACATTGCGCTCTTCTGCCTTCAGTAATCATCATAGTACATTTGGAATTTTGAAGATTTAATCCGGCGGCCTTCAGCCGCTCCGCATGCTGATCTCATATATGTATACGATTTATCTTATTCGTAAATTTAACTGTGTGTTATGTCTTTTCAAAGTCGAACTTATTCTAAAGCATCTGTTTGGAGGCCTTCAGCCACGAAGCAAATTTAATTCTTTCAAAAGTGTATTTGTGAACTAAATGAAAATAAATTACAATTGTGAAATGAATCCGACCGCAACTGCCTTAGCCCTTTCCACAATCCTAATTACCTGTTAGCCCTGCGTGATTTAGCGGGCGTTTCAACTGGAACACAACGTTATTAATTACGTAACACAGCACTGACTTGGAGCCCGGGATCAACAACTCGTCCATTTGCTGGAGTTGACAGAAATTGGACATTGTACTATCCCTTTTTCATCCTTTGTGGAAGAAACTGGTGAATCACTTTGTTACAGCCATGGTCCACCGTTACATATTTAGCTGAAACAATAAGGCCTAAAGAAAGATGTCTCCCTACACGCTAGATCTACTTTAATTGACTCCATCGTTAGGCCTGCCTATTATGAAAACGACTTAACACTTGATGGACAAGATACACATTTTCTTAGAAAGTTCGTCTGTGGATGACAACATATTCAAGATAATTACAGATGCAGTTAAATTTTAAATGGCCAAATACCAAATCAACAACACAGATAACACTGCGGCACCAGTTGCCAAATCGAGTGGAATCCTATCGTATCCACACAAGTTCCAGTTGGTATTAAATGCTGTCAGGGCTTTAGATTTCTGAGCTAAAGGGGTGTGATGATCGGCTAGGGTTAAATCAAGGTTGGTAAAAAAAACTGAGCTTCGGAGAACCAGAAAAAATAGTTATGCATCTCTGGCAAGTGAGCTGACACTACTACAAACCTCTCGTTTAACCGGCGATAATCGGCAACGGTTCGATACCCGTCCCCAATGGGCTAGGGGAAGCATACGTATGTAGACTCTGGGGCCAGCTGGTAATCATCTTTCTTTCTTTCTTTTAGTCATCAGTCTTCTCAGTCTTATCTGACTTACGTCCTCAATTATTTGTCGGATATTTTCCAATCTCTGAATTCCCCAATAGTTTTTACCCTCTACAGCTCTTTCTGGTACAATGGAGGTTACTCCCTAATAACTTAAGCTATCTAAAGGGGTGAATTCGTTGGCGTACGGCGTAGTTCGCTAGCCAGGGACAAAGTGGACGAACTTACCTCCACAGTGGTGTGCCTTGAGAGGAGCCGTTGCGAGAACAACACTGTTTATGGGCTGCATATTCAGTCTTGCACTCGGTCACGCTGTGGTTCCTACAACGTTGTTCGACCACCTTACATCCAGCGGGCTGTGTCTGTTTTAGAAGGGTGAGCATCGGCCTTTACTAAGTTCTTTCAAGATATTAGCCGCTTAGTTCTGGGATGCCCAGGGGTCTACATCATCCTGGTTTCCAATCTGTCGCATAGTGGTTTATTAAGAGTTCACCGAGAGGGCAATGTAATCTAAGCTGTATTTAGAATAATGTGTATGAGTAACATGTGACCGCTATTTTGTGATCAGGGAAATGTTGGCATGTACCAAAGGTTGTTGGGTAATTCTGGGACGAGTGACGGGCGAGTGATGCTACGATTAAGTTATCTCAACGGTTAATCGGTACTTCTCTTTTGCTGGCCTGTAAATTTCGTGAGCCGTTGGAAAATGTATTCCAGCAAAATACTTTAAACTAGGTGGCTCAATCAGCTGCGGCCGCTATGCAGTAATTAAAAGACTGTCTGCAAATCTTAAGTACTTACGGCTGTTGAAGTTACGACGCGCTGAAGTGACGGAAGTCGTGGGATAGCGACATACTCATATACAGATGGCGATACAGATGTATTCTATAAGCAGATGTATTGTATAAGCAGATGTATTGTATAAGCAAGGTATAAAATGGCAGTACATTGCTGTCATTTGTACTCGGGTGATTCATTGGAAAAGCTTTCCGGCCTTATTGTGGTCGGACAGTGGGAATTAACAAATTTTGAACTCGGAGTAGTTCAGATGGTTCAAATGGTTCTGAGCACTATAGGACTTAAGTTCTGAGGTCATCAGTCCCCTAGAACTTAGAATTACTTAAACCTAACTAACCTAAGGACATCATGCACATCCATGCCCGAGGCAGGATTCGAACCTGCGACCGTAGTGGTCTCGCGGTTCCAGACTGAAGCGCCTAGAACCGCTCGGCCACAACGGTCGGCGAACGCGGAGTAGTAGTTGGTGTTAGACGCGTGGAACATTCCATTTCGGAAATCGTTAGGGAATTCAATATTTGGAGGTCCACAGTACCTCTCACCACGGACTACGTAGTGGCCGACGGCCTGCCAACACTGCGGGAAGTAACAGCACAAATGTGTGACGCACGGCGAACGTATCAGTTAGGACAGTGCTGCGAAATTTGGAGTTAATGGCGTATGGCAGTAGAAGACCGGAGCAAATGCTTTTGTTAACAGCATGGCATCGCCTGCAGCGCTCTTCTGGGCTCGTGACCGTATCGGTTGTACCCTAGACAACTGGAAAACGGTTCTCTGATCAGATGAGCTCCGATTTCATTTGGTAAGAGCTGATGTAGGGGACAAGTATGGCTCAGAGCCAACGAATCTATTGACCCATGCTGTCAACAAGGCACTTCATGCTGGGGTAGCTCCATAATGGTGTGGGCTGTGTTTACATGGAATGGACTAGGTCCTCTGGTCCAGCGGAACCGATAATTGTCTGTAAATGGTTATATTCGGCTACATCAAGACCATCTGTAGCCATTCATGGGATTCATGTTTCCAAACAAAGATGGAATTTTTATGGATGACAATGCGCCATGTCACTGGGGCACAGTTGTTGGCAGTTCGTTGGAAGAACATTTTTAACAATCTGACCGCCCGTCGTGAGTCCCATCGAACATTCGTGGGACATAATCGAGAGGTCAGTTCATGCACAAAATCCTACTCTGCCAACACTTTCGCGGCTATGGATAGGTACAGGGGCATCATGGCTCATTAATCCTAAAGGTGGCTTCCAACGACTGGTTGAATCCATGCCACGCTGAGCTGCTGTACTACACCAGGCAAAATGAAGTCTGTCACGATGTTGTTGTTGTGTGGTCTTCAGTCCAGAGACTAGTCTGATGCAGCTCTCCATGCTATTTTATCCTGTGCAAGCTTTTTCATCTCCCAGTACCTACTGCACGCTACATCCTTCTGAATCTGCTTAGTGTATTCATCTCTTGGTCTCCCTCTACGATTTTACCCTCCACGCTGCCCTCCAATACTAAATTGATGATCCCTTGATGCCTCAGAATATGTCCTACCAACCGATCCCTTCTTCTAGTCAAGTTGTGCCTCAAATTTCTCTTCTTCCCAATTCTATTCAGCACCTCCTCATTAGTCATGTGATTTACCTATCTGATCTTCAGCATTCTTCTGCAGCACGACATTTCGAAAGCTTCTATTCTCTTCTTGTCTAAACTATTTATCATCCATGTTTCACTTCCATACATGGCTACACTCCATACAAATATTTTCAGAAACGACTTCCTGACACTTAAATCTATACTCGATGTTAACAAATTAATCTTCCTCAGAACGCTTTCCTTGCCATTACCAGTCTACATATTATATCCTCACTTCTTCGACCATCATCAGTTATTTTTCTCCCCAAATAGCAAAACACATCTACTACTTTAAGTGTCTCATTTTCTAATCTAATTCCCTCAGCATCACCCGATTTAATTCAACTACATTCCATTATCCTCGGTTTGCTTTTGCTGATGTTCATCTTATATCCTCCTTTCAACACACTGTCCATTCCGTTCAACTGCTCTTCCAGGTCCTTTACTGTCTCTGACAGAATTAAAAAGCTTTTATTTCTTCTCTATGGATTTAAATTCCTACTCCGAATTTTTCTTTTGTTTCCTTTACTGCTTGCTCAATATACAGATTGAATAACATCTGGGATAGCCCTCAACCTTGCCTCACTCTCTTCCAAACCACTGCTTCCCTTTGATGCCCCTCAACTCTTATAACTGCCTTCTGGTTTCTGTAAAAATTGTAAATAGCCTTTCGCTCCCTGTATTCTATCCCTTCCACCGTCAGAATTTTAAAGAGTATTCCAGTCAACATTGTCAAAAGCTTCCTCTAAGTCTTGTAAGATAAATCGTAGGGTCGATATTGCCTCATATGTTCCAATATTTCTACTAAATCCAAACTGATCTTCCCCGAGGTCGGCTTCTATCAGTTTTTCCATTCGTCCGTAAAGAATTAGTGTTAGTATTTTGCAATGCTGACTTATTAAACTGAATTATTATATTCTTCTTGAAGTCTGAGTGTATTTGGCCTGTCTGATACATCTTGCTCACCAGATGGTAGAGTTTTGTCAGGACTAGCTCTCCCAAGGCTATCAGTATTTCTAATGGAATGTTGTCTCCACCCGGGACCTTGTTTCGACTTAGGTCTTTCAGTCACGATATTGGGAGATATTCTGTGACTCTTGTCATCTCAGTGTATTGCTTGTGTGTGTGTGTGTGTGTGTGTGTGTGTGTGTGTGTGTGTGTGTGTTCGTGGTTACATACATCTGGTGTTTTTCGGGTAGCTTATTTATTGCATTGCAAAATCCTTAAAACTATAAGCGGTTATGTGGAGGTCGTCCCGTACGCTCTAGTAAACAGTAGAGGTTCCTTGCGGCCTCTTTGCATCCGGGGCCGCCACTTCGTGCAGCACAGACTGCATGGCCACGTGATCTTGAAATTACAGCCGTTAGCTTTGTATTTTTTTTTTTAATAATACCTTTCAGAATTCGAAAGTTTATTGTCTTGAAGTTCATGCATCATCTTTGAATTTTACGAGATTAATTGGCTGAAGAATTTATGTAATACCTTAAGGTTCTTAGGTGTGAATTTAAAAAGTTGGAGTTGTTTGCAGATCTAATCAAAATTATTATTTCCTATCGTCCATTGAGGGCATATTGTATCGTAAAAGAAAAGGTTAAAAGCTATTTAACACTCTTAGTATTTTTAATATTTAAAAACATTTATTTGTTTAAAGTATTTAGAGTGTTTTATATTCGTAATAATGCCAGTCATCTAGCACGAGACTGTAGTGTCCCAGGAGACAGGATCAGAAGAAGCTGAAAATAACCAAAAGATTTGCATGAAGTATTGGATGGTTGCAAAAGGTTAGAGCACTGTCCCCAGTTTTCTTATTGTATGTGCGAACCTGAATCACGAACCAATATATGTGTTAATAGAGTCATGTGGAATTGTTTCTTTGTCAGATTTTAAATGGTTTAAGCGGTTGCTCCACGTTTTTAAATTACCACAGTTAAGCATGAATCGTAAATTGTGCAAGTAAGTGAATGGAGAGACACTGACTAGAGTTGTCAAAGTGAGAGTTAGATAAGGCACTCAGTGGTTCACGTGCCCAATGGATTTTACTGTCATAAAACGGTAGTCTTCATCGGGACTGTTGGATTGTGATTTCTTACAGAAAACAGGGTATATTCTCGATTACCGAGATAAGAGCTTCATCTTTAAGTTTCAGCCAGAATAATGGTTCAGACTCTATAAGAATGACTCTCCGGGACAGACATATAGCATAAAGACAGGAAAATCACATTTTATTGTAAATCACCTAATAAGGAGCAAGCGAATAAACTGCTTAAGTTCTAATAGATAAGCCAGATGTAACTAGTATTGTAAAATAGATAATTTCTGTACGGCAACCACGGTACAAATTGTCTCCCCCCAAAACGCGGCAATTGAGGAAAATAACTATTGAAATTCAAAGCAAGGGCGGTAACTTTAAGAGGGCAATGGGAATTCCGTTGTTAAATTCACAGAAGACAGGGTGTGAGAGAGAGAGAGAGGAAAAAAGAGAGGGAGAGAGGAGAGGAAGAGAGAGAGAAAGAAAGAAAGAGAGAGAAGGAGAGAGGGGGAGAAAGAGAGAGAGTGAGCAGACAGGTGGAACGCAAATAGGTGAAAGCAGTACGTTGAATGCCTCTATGAGGGGGAGGACTTGTCTGGTGAAATGATGGAAGACGAAACAGGAGTCGACAGGGAAGACATAGAGGATCTAGTGTTAGGATTTAAAAGAGTTTTGGATGACTTGACGCCAAATAAGGCGCAAGGGAAGGCTAACACTCCATCGGAATTTCTAAAATAATTGGGGAAAGAGACAACAAAGGGACATCTGTCGTTGCTGTGCGGAATATGTGAGACTTTCGGAAAAAATCGTCCACCCATTCCGAAGATAACAAGAGCCGAGAAGTGTAAAAACTATCGCACAGTCAGCTTAACAGCTAATGTATCCTAGTTTCTGACAAGAATAACATACAGAACAATGGAAAAAAGAATTGAAGACCTGTTACGTCACGATAAGTTTGGCTTTTGGAAATGTGAAGGCACCAGAGAAACAGTTCTGACGCTCCGATTGATAATGGAAGCAAGACTGAAGAAAAAATCGAGACACCTTCTTTGAGTTTATTGACCTGGAAAGAGCGTTCGACAGTGTGAAATGGTCGAAGATGGTCCAAATTATGAGGACAGTAGGGGTAAGGTATAGGAAGAGACGGGCCATAAACAAAATGTACAAGAGTCAAGAGGGAATAATAAGAACGAAGTGCTTGAATTAAAAAAAGGTGTGAGGCAGGGATGTAGTCTTTCGACCCTACTCTTCAGTCTATACATAGAAGAAGCAAGAATGAAAATAAAAGATAGGTTCAGCTGTGGATTTAAAGTTCAAAGTGAAAAGATATCAATGATACGATTCGCTGATGACATTGCTATTCTCAGTGAAAATGAAGAAGAATTACTTGCTCTGCTGAATGGAATGAAAAGTCTAATAAGTACAGAATTTGCACTGAGAGTAAATCGAAGAAAGACGAAAGTGATGAGAAGTAGCAGAAATCAGAACAGCGAGAAACTTAATATATGGATTGTTGGTCACAAAGTAGATGAAACTAAGGAATTGTGCTACCTAGGCAGTAACACAACCAATGACGAACTGAGCAAGGAGGACATCAAAACCAGACAAGCACTGGCAAAAAGGGCATTCCTGGCCAAGAGAAGACTGCTACTATCAATCATAGGGCGTAAATTGAGGAAGAAAGTTCTAAGAATGTACGTTTGGTGCACATCATTTATGGTAGTGAGAAATGGACTCTGGGAAAACAGAAATAGAAGAGAATCGAAGCATGGACTGATAAGGTAAGGAATAAGAAGGTTCTGCGCAGAATCGGAAAGCAATATGTGAAAAACAGTGACAAGAAGAGGGGACAAAATGATAGGACATCTGTTAAGAAACCTGGGAGTAACTATCATGGTACTAGAGGGATTATAAACGTAAGCATGGTCCATAGCAGGTTGTAATGCGATTTTTACTTAATCGTGAGTTTAGCTAATTTCGATTACTTGTCAAAGTAGCTAATCGCACGATTGAATAAAAATTACATTACAGCCTATTACGAACCACGTTTACGTTTATTAAACATCTGGAGGGTGTGGATCGCCACAAATTCAAAATTTTAAGTAGTGGAGGGTGTTGAAGAGGGTAAAAACTGTAGATGGAAACAGATACTGGGATACTTCGGGAAAATAATTGAGGACGTAGGCGAGGAATGCGTGGCGGGCCGCATCAAACCAGTCAGAAGACTGTGGACTCAAAAATAAATAAATAAAATAAAAAAGATGATAGACTAAAGACTGTTTGACTGCGTGCTGTTTAGCTTCCAACTAGAGCTCACGCTCTCTGAAAAAAAAAGAAAAATGTAAGAGAATTATAGCACCTTTGGTTTGCACATGTTAGTCGTACACAGAAAGATACAGCTCAGGCCCCTTAAAAATGAAAAAGAGGGAAGACGGTTGCAGAGCCATTAGTTTGTACATGATATTATTGCACAGCACTATCACAACATGCTAAACACACGTTATGCTTTTCGGAGTTATTTCTGTATTTGCAGTTCTTCCGTAATTACGGCCACCAAGGCATTACTCACTTTAAGAAAAAAAAAAAAAACTTTAGCGTCTAAAATTCCTCGGAGTGTTTTTATTTATCTACTTTCTGCACAAGGTACGCTGCAGTAAAAACAGTAATAATGTGACAGATGGCGTTTCTCCTGCAAATAAAAGAAGCGCCAGGTTCTCGCTCAGAGAGGAGCCGTGGCGCTAACGTCACGGAAAGTACGAAGACCTTAAGAGAGCGGCACGCGACTCGGGAACCATTCTGGTTGCTGACCCGTTTGGGCCTCATTGCGGATTTACGCCGACTGCTACACTCGGCAGCCGGAAGTCGAGACGCTGAAAGCGTAACAGTCGACGAATTAATATTTATTGGTTCCTTACAGCCACGTCCGGCCATATAACCCGGAAGAATTATCAACACCATATCTGGTACAGCCGTTCGGAATCCAATATTCTAAGCTATTATCGACTTTCCAGTAATATATTGCCTCTTATTTCTGTTCATAATTCGATTGTTAGCCCGGAGTAGTTTACGATTAATATGTCTTTATATATATTCATTATGGCAAATAAGGCAGAAACTATCTTAAATCGATATCCACTAAGCAGTCTGATATGATTCTACCCCGCTTCTTTGCTGTTTCGTAGGTGACTCTTGTAATGTAATCGAGTGTAATGAATATTAGGAACACTTCGATAACGATTGGTATCGATCACTTCATTTACATAAAAAGCATCAATTTTATGCAGATCGATTTCTAAGCAAGCGATATACATTTTAAACTACTGCTTTATTCGAACTGATAAAATATGAGCCAGTAACCAGATGCCGAAGAAGACAACGAAGCCAAAATGAAAGCAGATAAGTATCAGGTTCTATAATTTATTAGTGAGGGCGTGACTACTCTCAAATTTTACCCAAAATTGCAAATATCTGTAATGCTGATATGTACTTGGAACTATAGTCTCTAATGAAACAGAACATCTTACTCTGTTATACAAATTCCTCCTTTTTCAATATATGATCGATTGCAAGCATTCTATCTATATCCAACCGAGTGATTGAGACAGATGGCTGTAGCGTGTGAGTCTTCGACGACCGCCGGTACTGCGTCAGGCGAACGTCAGTTAAAACGCTGGCTTTTGCAGCAGCAAGAGGCTGAGGAATAAGGGTGACAAGGGTTCGTGAGGCGCAATATACATTAGTAGTCAAAACTATTTTATTATTTTTTATTATTATTGCCTCTGACCACTACCTCGAATTTCTTTGTAGGCAAGAAATGCTATAAGGAAACAATGATAATGAAACACTTACGGAAAAATCGAAACAAAAAAATAATAATGTAGAATAATGAAATTTTGGGAAAACATTTGTCTACATAACATATTTAAGTGGCTAACATTGCAAGGCCACAGGTTAATGTAAACACGAAATAAGCCACTGCAAATGTGAAATGCTAGTACACTAACAACCGATGTACCCGCCAGACTGTTGAATGCAAGCATGCAAACGTGCATGGATTGTGTTGTACAGGTGACGGAGGTCAGCTTATGAGACGGAGTTCCATGTCTGTCGCACTTGGACTGTCAATACAGGGACGGTTAATGCTGTCTGCGGATGACACTGGTTGTCTTTCGATGATGTCCCATATGTGCTAGATCTAGTGATGGAGCAGGCCAAGGCAACGTCGACACTCTATATAGCATGTTGAGTTACAACAGCAGTATGTGAAAAAGCGTTATCCTGTTGGAAAACACCCTGGAATAGTTTCATTAATGACAGCGCGACAGCTCAAATAACCAGACTGATGTACAGTTTTGACGTCATGGCGCTTGTTATAATAAATAGAGTGTTGCTCCTGCCATACGAAATCACATCCCAGACCACAACTCCAAGTGTAAGTCCAGTCTGTCTAGGAGGCAGACAGGTTGGCTGCAGGTCTTCTATAGGCTTCCTCCTAACCGACACACGGCCACCACTGGGACCAAGGTAGAAACAGCTGTCATCAGAAAACACAACAGGCCTCCGCCCTGCCCTCCAATGAGTTTTCACCTGATACCACTGACGTCGCATCTGGCGATGGTTTGTCGTCAGTGGAATGCACGCTGCAGGCATCTGGCTCGGGGCTGTCCTTGAAACGACCGTTTTGTAACAACTTGTTCTGTCACCGTGGTGCCAACCGTTGCTCAAATTGCTCCTGCAGACGCAGTACGATGCGCCAGAGTCACACGCCGATGGTCCTTCTTCTTTGTAATGGCACGTAATCGTCTTCTTGAGACCGTTCATTCTCGTGACCACAGTTACCAGTGATCACGTACAGTGGCTACATTCCTACCAAGGCTTTCTGCATATCACAGAAGGAACACCAGCTTTACGTAATCCTACCACACGGCCCCGTTGAGACTCTGTGAGATGTTGATAATGGTATCTTTGCCACCTTAAAGTTATTCTTGACTAAGGTCAGTTCACCACATCCAATCTGAAAGGTAACTAACGCTCACGACCGTTGCAGCGTGTATTTACAGCAAACCTGATTTGCATCCTCATAGTGGTTCTACCAGCACCACTCTTATGCGACTGGTGCGAAATTGGAACACGCGTCATCTTTCAGATGCAGAAACACGCCTACCAACTTTCGTTTGTCACACAGCTTCTTGTTAGTGCTGAAAACTTTTTTCCGTCAGTGTAATAAATATGCACATAGGCCTAATTTCAGACAAAGAAATATTAAGAAAGGAAAAGAAAATAGAAGAAACGGTTTCAGCAACATGAACAGGAAATTAGCACTACTCTACAAATCTTATACAATACGAGAAATAAACTACAGAACTTCCACCATTCACCCCGTGGTGACACAATCAGGCAGTTCAACGACGAAGCAACAAAGGATACTGCTGTCAAATTTGAGAGTTTCACTGGGGAACCCCGCACTCGGGTCACAGAGCAAAAGGCGGAGACCCGCCCATTCACTCCAACCACGGACTTTCTCAGCACCCACATGTCTGGGAGGGGACTGCCAAGTCAGGGTTGGGGGGAAGAGGGGTAAGACCATGAGAGAAGGATTAAATAACCAACGGAAGGGTGACGTACTACGAATCGTGGCTTGGAAGTTCAAATGGCTCTAAGCACTATGGGACTTAACATCTGAGGTCATTAGTCCCATAGACTTAGAACTACTTAAATCTAACTAACCTAAGAACATCACACACATCTATGCGACCGTAGCAGCAGCGCGGTTCCGGACTGAAGCGCCTAGAGCCGTTCGGCCACAGCGGCCGGCAGCTTGGAAATCGGAACTATTTGAGGAAGCTAGAAAATATGGAAAGCGTAATGTTAAGTCTCAGTCTAGATACAATGGCGGTTAGTGAAGAGAAATGGAAAGAAGACGAGGATTTCTGGTCAGAAGAATATAGGGTAATATAAACAGCAACAGAAGATGGCATAACTGGAGTAGGATTCGTTGTGAATAGGAGGGTAGAGCAGAGAATGAGTTACTGTGAACATTTCAGTGATAGGGCTGTTCTCGTCAGAGTCAACAGCAAATCAACGCCGACAACAATAGTTCAGGTATACATTCCGAAGTCTCAGGCAGAAGATGATAAGATAAAGAAAATAATCAAGATATTGAAAGGGCAATTCAGTACGTAAAGGGAGAAGCAAGATAATAGTCTTGGGGGACTGGAATGCGGTTGTAGGCAAAGGAGTAGAAGAAACGGTTACCGGAGTATATGGGTTTGATAGTAGGAATGGGAGAGGAGATAGGCTAATTAAATTCTTCATACATTTCAGATAATAATAGCGATTACTCTGTTCAAGACTCACAGGAGGAGGAGGTATTCTTCTAAAAGTCTGGGAGATACGAGAAGATTCCAGTTATATTACATCATGTTCAGACAGAGATCCAAAAATCTGATTTTGAATTAAATTGCCGGGAGCAGATATAGACTCAGATCACAGTTTAGTAATGTTAAAGACTAGTGTGAAGTTTAAGAGACTTTTCATGAAGAATCAATGCACAAAGAAGCGGGATACGCTTCAAGTTCTCTGAGACTATAGGTACTGCAATAGTGAATAGCTCAGCAGGCAGTTCAGCTGAAGAGGACCGGACTTCTCTAAAAAGGGCAATCACACAAGTTGGAAACAAAAACATCGATACCAGGAAGACAACTGCGAAGAAACCACGGGTAACAGAAGAAATACTTAAGTTGGTCGGCGTAAGAAGGAAATACCAAAATGTTCAGGGAAATTCACAAGTCATTTGAGAATTAAATAAATAGGAAGTGAATGAAAGCTAATTCGAAATGGCTGTATGAAAATGTAAAGATATCGAAAAAGAAATTATTTTCGGAAGAAATGATTGAGCATATGGAAAATTCAAGAGAACAGTCTATGTAATTAAAAGTAAGGGCTGTAACATTAAGAGTGCAAAAGGAATTTTACTATTAATGCACAACACAAAGAGGATAGGTGGAAGGTCTAAATTGAAGGCCGGAGGACTTGTCTGATGACGTGATGGAAGAAGATATAGAAGTCGACTTAAGATGAAATAAGGCAGAAAAAATAAATAACATTACATCAGAATTTCTAATACCGCTGTCGGAAGTGGCGAAAAAATGACTTCATATTGGTTTGTAGAATGTATGGGGCAGGCGATATTACGTCAATCTTTCGGAAAATTATCATCTACAGAATTCCGAACACTGCAAGAGACGACAAGTGCGAGATTTATCGCGTAGTCAACTTAACAGCTCATGCATCCAAGTTGCTGACAAAAATAATATACTGAAGAATCCAAAGGTAAATTGTTGGTCTGTTTGATGACCGTGCTTACTGTTATGGGAAAAGTCAAGTCAATCCACTGACATCTTCACGTACTTCTTTATATACTGGTTGATGTTGCAGGGTAGGTTGTGAAGAGAAATAATTGTTACATGGGTGAAATTTTTCTTGGCAATTATTTCTCAGCACAGCCTACCCTGCAACACGCTTAGAAGCTTTACATACTGTTTCTGACCAGCCTGTATATTTTAGTGTGACGACTTTCTACAGCTGTCAGGTACTTGAAGAATTACATTTAAGCACTTGAAAGGCTCAGTAAGAGAATTCCGCCTAGTTTGCATGATATGGAAGCATTTTCTAGATCATTTTGACTAGTATTATAGAAAAACCTGGGGGAAACATATTACCCACCATATACATCACGAAGAAATTTTGTTTATAATAAATCGTTTGTCGAATTTATTTGTAATGTATAGATTTATTGCGACATAATTTTCTACAGCACGAGTTTACATTTTCTTTGAGTATTAAGAAAGGCATTGTTGAGTAAAATTGCTCACGGCAGGCGGAACAGCTGTAACGGGGAGAGTCAGTTGTAGTCGAGTCTTGGGCGAGATGTGACCGTTATCGATTAGCTTAGCTGAGGATCTCTGGATCAGAGCAAGTGGCTCCCGTTTGAAGACGAGAATTTTTGAGGAAGTAGAGGATAGCTAAAAATTGAATATTATTGGATGAAATCCTTTTTCAATTTGATTTTGACACAGAAACGACTCAAAAACCAAATAGTATTCGTCGCATTGCATTGCGTGCATTTAGTGATTATCGTAGTTTGTTAATTTTCATTGTTCAGTGACTTCCAGTGTTAGGTAGAGGAGACTGTTAATGTGTGTGAAATCTTATGGGATTTAACTGCTAAGGTCATCAGTCCCTAAGCTTACACACTACTTAACCCAAATTATCCTAAGGACAAACACACACACCCATGCCCGAGGGAGGACTCGAACCTCTGCCGGGACCAGCCGCACAGTCCATGACCGCAGCTAGAGGAGACTATTTATCAGTCATATGTCGGAGGCGTTAGCAACTTCCATCCACTTCTGTTACTTAAAAGAGAATTGTGATTTAAGAACTTACAAGTAACAATGCTTAATGTCTATGACAGGGTTAAAAAGAATGAGTAATTTTCTTGAAAGGAGTTTACATGTTTGCTTCGCAGTTTGGAGAAGATTAAATAGGTTCTGATTTCATTTTATTTTTCATTTGTAATCTACCTCTCCCTTTTCTTAAATGACATACATTTTTAATGCAATGGGTACTAAGGGCATTGTTAGCAAATGAACAGAACGACGAATGGATAGGGTGATGTTGAGCCGTGGCGCCAATAAGTTAGTAGACTGTTCTGTCTGGTGCCACTAGCTCAAGGGTAGTATCGACATCCCTCTTGTGGCCCCATTGCCAATATCTGTGAGGAAGAGTTGGTGCCTGTGGGTTGTGTCCTCAGAAGTTCTTTGCTTTCCGGTGTATATACGGGTTCGCTGGCCCGAGAAAGGAGGCACCAAGTTTGTGGATTAGCGGTAGCGTCGTGACAAGAGACGGTCACGAGGTCTGAGGGCCCGAAGCCACGAGCTACGCAAGGAGGTCCTGTGCAGAGGTAGGACACCGGAGTACTTCATCCAGATCAGCGGGGATCACAAGCAGCAGGCCGATATCCTGTCGGTTGGTTGCCAACATTTGTGTCGGACGACCGCTCGTTGTCTGGCTGCCCCCTTCTACCTGGCTGTCATCGGCACCACTCAGCAACCGCCGCGACGCAACGTGGATCCATGGAGCTGCTTGCTGATAAAGGAGAGCAACATTATGTAATCCTCGTGATAACTGGTGTAATTGTCTACCCGACCTCCTAATTATTTACTGGCTTGTGCCCGGCCCACAGAGTTTTACTCGACCGGCTCTTTGGTCGTAAATATAGGCCATAGTATTGTACTAAGACACTGGTCGTCGTTTAAAAATTTGCCCCGCTACTATATTGCCTTTCTTTATCATTTTCTGGTTTGTACCAGACCGTCAGAGGTTTACTCGGTCTGCTCTTCGGTCGTTAATGTAGATCGTAGTATTGTACTAGACTCTGGTTGTCGTCTGAAAATTTGTTCTGATATTATACTGCCCGATCATTAATGATTTAATGAATCAGCTTCTGGTCGGAAATACAATGGAACAATTGAACGAAAGCACAGGTTGCCGTTAAGCAAACAGGGGTATTGTGGTTAGATTTATATGTTAACCAGTTCAATTCCTTGATTTTAATTGCATTTAAGATAATCTGAAGTACCTGTTGTACTAAGCTGTGCGTTCCTGTTTTTGAAAGACCTGGTCATTATTGGTGTATTTTTAACTGGATCTTGTGGTTCCGCCGAGTGAGTTCTCTTGTAATAAGTGCTCATACGTAATGTTTTAAAGCGTTCCTTCAGACCGGCCTTCATCAGTGAGAAGCAATTTAACTTTTGACATTTTAACAGCCAGCTGTCACCAGGACTTTAGACAGAATAAGGTTGTCAAAACGGTCGGGTTGGGATCCGGTCGCACCTTGTTGCTGATTGAAATGAAAAGGCTGCTCGCTTTGAAGCAAGGCTCATCTTTGTCATAATTGTTTCCTAATTTGTTTAACCTTTAAGCATAGGTGGGCATCTTAACCCCGAACCTTTCGACATACAGTCTCCAAATAAAAAAAATTACCTCATTTGTTTGAGTAATTGAAACACTCCTGTCATCAGTATTACTTATATGTTTTCGTGTGTTGCAGAAGGGCATTTAATAAGAGAAACTGTGACCATCGCGGTAGTAAACACCGCTGTTTCATCCGATAATGGGCGGGTTGCAGGTCCGAGCCCTTGTAATTATTGTCATGTTGTTCCTGTTTTGATTTCTCTTGTAAAAGTTTATTCATTTCACAAATTTGTTAATTTGTAAAGAAAACAAATTTATGATTATATATTATTAAATAAACAGGTTATGTGAAAAGAAAGTAACATTGGTAGGTCCTCTCTACCACGTTTTCCTTAATACCAGTAAATATCACGTTTCAGATGTCTTTCTTGACAAGGAGTAAATTATAGCACGCAATGCAGCGCTTTTCTCTTTAAGTTTCTGATGCCGCAGCAGTACTGTCACTAGCAGCTACGCTGATACAGAACAGAACCGAGTGTCCGTTGCAGGTAAGACATTATCAGGGCTTAATTAATGAACTCATTTGGAAGGAAATTTCCTTGTTGCATGCAGTGAAATAAATGAGACGTGAACACATTCTCGACACGTAATGTACAGCGACTGCGAATGAGCATCTCCCCGATAAGTTTATTTTCAGTTTATACTGTCAATTTCAAAGTTCCTCTCATTATAAATTACCAATTTTTTTAAAAAAATCATCTTGTTAGACACCTCCCGTAATTTCACTTCATTTAATATTTTTCAACACATATTTTCGCCATCATCTTTGCGAATTATTCTTCACCGGTTTCAGTCGTATGATCGCAGGAAGACTAACACCAAAAATTAAATATGCACTGTACATATAATATCAAGACCGAACGCTGTTGCAGAGGCAACGGAAAAAGCATGCGAAGTTCAGAAGAACGCGAAATCCCGAAGATTGCCTAAAATTTAGAGACGCGCGAAATTTGGCACTGACTTCAATGCGAGATGCCTTTAATAGGTTCCACAATGAAACATTGTCTCGAAATTTGGTAGAAAATCCGAAGAAATTCTGGTCGTATGTAAAGTACACAAGCGGCAAGACGCAGTCAATACCTTCGCTCCGCAGTGCCGATGGTACTGTTACCGACGACTGTGCCACTAAAGCGGAGTTATTGAACGCAGTTTTCCGAAATTCCTTCACCAGGGAAGACGAATGAAATATTCCAGAATTTTAAACACGGACAGCTGCTAGCATGAGTTTCTTAGAAGTAGATACCTTAGGGGTTGCGAAGCAACTCAAATCGCTTGATACGGGCAAGTCTTCAGGTCCAGATTGTGTAACGATTAGGTTCCTTTCAGATTACGCTGATACAATAGCTCCCTACTTAGCAATCATATACAACCACTCGCTCACCGATAGATCTGTACCTACAGATTGTAAAATTGCGCAGGTCGCACAGGAAGGGTAGTAGGAGTAATCCATCGAACTACAGACCTATATCATTGACGTCAGTTTCAGAAGGGTTTTGGAGCATATACTGTATTCAAACATTATGAATCACCTCGAAGAGAACGATCTATTGATACGTAATCAGCATGGTTTCAGAAAACATCGTTCTTGTGCAACGCAGCTGGCTCTGTATTCGCACGAAGGGATGGCAGCTATCGACAGGGGGTCTCACGTTGATTCCGTATTTCTGGATTTCTGGAAGGCTTTTGACACCGTTCCTCGCATGCGACTTCTAATCAAGCTGCGGGCCTATGGGGCATCGTCTCAGTTGTGCGACTGGATTCGTGATTTCCTGTCAGGAAGGTCGCAGTTCGTAGTAATAGACGGCAAATCATCGATTACAACTGAAGTGATATCAAGTGTTCCCAGGGAAGCGTCCTGGGACCTCTACTGTTCCTGATCTATATAAATGACCTGGGTGACAATCTGAGCAGTTCTCTTAGGTTGTTCACAGATGATGCTGGAATTTACCCTCTAGTAAGGTCATCCGAAGACCAGTATCAGTTGCAAAGCGATTTAGAAAAGATTGCTGTATGGTGTGGCATGTGGCAGTTGACGCTAAATTGCGACATGTGTGAGGTGATCCACATGAGTTCCAAAAGAAATCCGTTGGAATTCGATTACTCGATAAATAGTACAATTCTCAAGGCTGTCAATTCAACTAAGTACCTGGGTGTTAAAATTACGAACAACTTCAGTTGGAAAGACCATATAGATAATATTGTGGGGAAGGCGAGCCAAAGGTTGCGTTTCATTGGCAGGACACTTAGAAGATGCAACAAGTCCACTAAAGAGACAGCTTACACTACACTCGTTCGTCCTCTGTTAGAATATTGCTGCGCGGTGTGGGATCCTTACCAGGTGGGATTGACGGAGGACATCGAAAGGGTGCAAAAAAGGGCAGCTCGTTTTTTATTATCACGTAATAGGGGAGAGAGTGTGGCAGATATGATACGCGAGTTGGGATGGAAGTCATTAAAGCAAAGATGTTTTTCGTCGCGGCGAGATCTATTTACGAAATTTCAGTCACCAACTTTCTCTTCCGAATGCGAAAATATTTTGTTGAGCCCAATCTACATAGGTAGTAATGATCATCAAAATAAAATAAGAGAAATCAGAGCTCGAACAGAAAGGTTTATGTGTTCGTTTTCCCGCGCGCTGCTCGGAAGTGGAATGGTAGAGAGATAGTATGATTGTAGTTCAATGAACCCTCTGCCAAGCACTTAAATGTGAATTGCATGTAGATGTAGATGTAGAAGTAAATACGTTAATAAGCACGTCAAGTAATCATACGAAAGTACTTGCAATAGAAGTGCAACATATGGATAGGGAATTCATCTTCATTTTAGATGAACTGAAAATTCTAAGATCGTTACAAAATCAGACTAATATACCATGATTCTAAATTGCATACCATTGGCCTCACTATCTCACTACTGAATATGAAAGAAATAGCGGAAAGACTGGTATCAGTTAAACAGAGAACAATAATTAAAACATTCATGTATCAGAACTTTAAAGAATATGATGCAAAGCGCTTCGTATCATAATCGATATAGGTTATAAAAGGTGTCACATGAAGGAACGGTCAATATACAGGGATATGAGTGAACGATCGTGCCAAACAAAAAGTCTAGTAAATACGAACTCTAAAATGGATACAGCCCCTTAAAAGTTATGAGCACCTCGTCATCACCGATACCGTGAAACACATCTCTTCTGCTGGAGAAGTACTCATAGCTTTTAAGACATGCATTTTACAGACCATGTTCAGTAGACTTTTCTGCTCCGAATGGTCGTTCCTATCAAAACCATGTATATTGACCATTCTTCCAGGGACAAAAAATGGTTCAAATGGCTCTGAGCACTATGGGACTTAACATCTATGGTCATCAGTCCCCTAGAACTTAGACCTACTTAAACCTAACTAACCTAACTAACCTAAGGAAATCACACAACACCCAGCCATCACGAGGCAGAGAAAATCCCTGACACTGGCGGGAATCGAACCCGGGAACCCGGGCGCGGGAAGCGAGAACGCTACCGCACGACCACGAGCTGCGGGCCGTCCAGGGACACCCTGTATACAAACATACACATTGTCCACAATCCGAGAGGTGGAAATAGTGTAGGTATATCGTATTACAATGTATCAATGTTCCCAACACTTCATGGAAAACCCAGGACATTATCACTCAAAGCGTGGTACTCACAAGTATTTGGGTACCTAATACGTAATATACTAGCTTACAACCCATAAAAGAGTAGGTCCCATCAACAAGTCTCTAGTGTTTTGTAAATCATAAATGCCTAGCCAAAACAAATATATTTGGAACTATTCGGCCGTGTCAAAGTAAACTAAAAGAGCTTAGGGCGATCGTTAACTATAAGACAATTTAATCATACGTCGTGTATGACACAATACGTGAAGTTACGTGAATATGTATCCGTTAATTTCTGAAGGAGCACAATATTGAGAAACGGCCACAATTTTAAATTGTATCATCACCAAACAGAGTCGCTTATGTCATTCCCGCTGGCACGATGAGTAGACTTGTGTGGACTACTTTGCAAAACGTCCTGAACGAGCACACATGGCTAACAACTGATTTTGCCTTTACTGAAACAACCAGATACTTAAAATGTTACTGGTATCATCATCGAATGCTTTGAGCTGTAGGAGGTGCAGAGACGTACTCTCGACGAGAGTCATACTCCACACCTGTAACTATTTTGCAGCTGAAACTCAATATGGCTTTTGTCGCTGTGTTATCGTCATTTCTACTCTACGCACATTCGGTAATAAAGGAACGAGCGAGCTAGCTACACCAAGGAGACCTGTCAGCCACATGAACGGCCAACCTGGAACTGTCGCCAGGGTGGGGGATAGTGAGGAAAGATGGGATACTTGATTCATTTGGGGTAATAAAATCAACAATTCCAGACGTTTTTGAGAAAGTTAAGATATAACTGTACATTATTCATGCTTAGGCTGAGGTAAAAACAATTTTTTACAAAAGACTCTTTTTTAGCAATTTTGTGGCGGCGTTCGTAGCGACAAACAATTCGCTGTAGAAACGGCTTACGAAGTCACCGCCACACTTTTAATAGCGGGCCGACCGGTCCGCTGGAACAGTGAACAGAAAGATGAAAACCCAAACACTCTGATTAAATAAAAGTCGGTACTTATCTTTATTAACGAAGATACAGAAACACAGTAGTGAACTCCGTGTCTACAGAAATCTGTCTAGTTCGAGTCGGAGCGGCTAGGTCAGCGTCGGCTGACGACAAACAACAACTCTGCTGCGATGAACACACAACTGACTAGCAAGTACACAATTCGGTGGCGAGTATACAACTGAGCGGCGAATACAGAACTGTCCTAGCGCTCGCGACTCCAGCGCTTAAGAAACCAGAAGCCAGCGGTGGCGCGCGCAGACTTGCGGCGATTTGCTGTCTCGCTGGCGCTGCTTATGCGGACGGCGTCCGGACTTTGATGCTGCCAACCTTTTGGCAGCGGGCTCGGGTGGCATTACTGGCTAGGATATAACACTCCTCCCCCCCAAATCGCCGCACCGTCGTTGAATAATGACGTGGCGAGCGTCGACGGCGGGGGAGGGGTCTGGCCGCAGGCGTAGCAGAAGAGACCGGGGCGGAGACTGTTGTCGGTGGCAGTCCCCGGTCCGCACCCCAGCATTGGCTGCGCGGGGCCTCGGGAAACACCGACTGAAAACCGAGGTCAGGGTGCACGCCCGTGACCACGGGCGCAGCTTCTGGTACTGGACGCGACGGGGCGTCGGGACCCACGAAGAGAGGCAGCGTCTCCTGACGCTGCGTCGACGGCTGCTGAGTGGGCGCCGGACAAGGCGCTGCGGTGTCAGACTCCTTGGGGTTGCCCAAGGAAAGCGGCTGCAGGACAGGCTGCACAGCCACCGCTTGGGAAGGCGGCCCGGCTGAGGGGCCGACGTCCATCAGCTCCGAAGGCGGTGGCGACTGAAGAGGGACCGCAGGCGCCGGAGCGACCACCTGGGGCGCTCCCGGATGAAGCTGCGCGGGAGGCATCAACGGGACGGGCTGTCGGCGTGGTAGCGGCGACGGCTGCTGCTGCTGCCCTGGGGGCGGCAGCGAAGTCGGAAGGCGCGGCTGGAACCCGCCGCGGACCAAATCTGTGGACAAAGAACGAGCGGCAGAATCCGGGCGGCCAGCGCGGCGCAACTGGTTCTGATGCCTCCTGTGCACCCCAGTAGCACCTTGAACAGTATAAAAACCGCGACCCTGGACACTTATCACGGTACCACGTTCCCAACGACGGCGACCGTGATAAACTCTGAAAAAAACGGCGTCGTTGCGCTGAAAACGCGTGCGATGCTCAGAAGCGGCGGGTCGATCCGGGCGGTGCAACAACCGTAGTAGGGTGCGATGACGACGGCCGTGGAGAAGCTCCGCAGGCGAAGGGCCGTCGCGTGGCGTGGTCCGGTACGACGACAGGAACGTGATGAGGGCCTGCTGACGAGAGTGCGTAGCACGAAGGCGGTCCATATGATCCTTGAATGTGCGTACAAAACGTTCCGCTGCACCATTCGATTGAGGGTGGAACGGCGGAGTAAGAACATGGCGAATGCCATTGGCAGAACAAAAACTGTCAAATTCAGCAGAGGTAAATTGTGGACCATTGTCAGACACTAAAACTTCTGGAAGACCCTCAATACAAAAAATTGAAGTCAACGCCTGTATAGTTTGTGCAGACGTTGTAGACTGCATGGGCACAACAAACGGAAAATTACTAAATGCATCTATCATGATGAGCCAACGAGAATTCCAATATGGACCAGCGAAATCAATATGTACTCGCTGCCAGGGACCGGCAGGGCGTGCCCACTCAAAATAGCGTTGAGGCGGAGCAGCTTGGTGTTCGGCACACGTCGAACAATCTGTAGACATCTGCGTAATCTGCTTATCAATGCCGATCCATGTACAATGACGGCGGGCAAGCTGCTTGGTGCGGACCACTCCCCAATGACCTTGATGCAACAAGTCGAGGACCTTGGATTGGAGCACTTGAGGAACCACTACACGAAGCTGGTCATTCTCGGTGCGTAACAGCAAAACTCCGTGCGAAACAGACAACAGATGACGTTGCGGATAATAGCGACGAACCACAGGATCCGATATGTCCTTTGCCTTGGACGGCCAACCAAGTTGAACAAAACGTAATAGTAAACTCAGATGAGGATCCGTAACTGTCTCACGTGCCACCTGACGATAATCAATCGGAAAATCCCGGAGGGATTGATGCTCATCGGCGTCAATCTGATGGCAAGAGTCGTCAGAGGAATCGAAGACATCATCCGCAGCAATCGGCAATCTAGAAAGCGCGTCAGCGTTTGCATGCTGAGCTGTAGGGCGATACAGTATCTCATACTGGTATTGTGATAACAAAAGAGCCCAACGTTGTAGTCTCTGAGCTGTCCGCTGAGGAACTGGTTTAGACGGATGAAACAGTGACGTCAGGGGCTTGTGATCTGTTACTAAATAGAATAGTCTACCATAGAGGTAGTGATGGAATTTTGTGACACCGAACACAATAGCCAACGCTTCCTTGTCCAATTAGCTATAATTACACTGAGCTTTGTTTAGCAATTTAGATGCGAACGCAATAGGACGTTCGGTGTTACCGACTCGGTGAGACAACACAGCACCGAGGCCGAAAGAAGAGGCATCACAAGCTAACACCAGAGGCTTGTTAGGGTCGTAATGGACCAGACAACGATCATTCAATAAAGCCTCTTTAAGCTGCTGAAAGGCTGATTGGCAATCAGCTGACCACACAAACGGAACATTCTTACGGCGGAGACGATGCAACGGTGCAGCAATCTGTGATGCATTAGGTATAAACCTAATATAATATGTCAATTTGCCAAGAACTGCTTGCAATTCATGCAGATTGCGAAGGGCGGGCAAATCACGAATAGCTGCTATATGTGACTGGGAGGGATGAATGCCTTGAGCATTAATAACATGTCCCAGATACTCCAGCTCCGTAAGGAAAAATGAACATTTATCGATGTTGCAACGTAGGCCTGCCTGAGACAACACTTTAAACAAACACTCCAAATAACGGAAATGTTCAGCAGGCGTCCGACCGGACACAACAATATCGTCTAAATAGTTGCAACACGATGGCACATTAGCCAGAAGTTGTGACAAAAAACGCTGAAAAACAGCTGGAGCTGACGCACAACCAAAAGGCAAACGCAGAAAACGGAACAACCCCAACGACGTGTTTATGACAAAATACTGTTGTGATTGCTCGTCGAGGGGCAATTGCAAATATGCTTCACGGAGATCAGTTTTGGAAAAGAAACGAGCTTCCCCTAACTTGTCCATCAGCTCGTCCGGTCTAGGCAAAGGAAAAGAATCAATGACAGTCTGAGGATTAACTGTCGACTTAAAATCAGCACACAAACGTAACTTGCCAGACGGTTTCTTTATAATAACTAAGGGAGAAGCCCACTGGCTCGCTGAAACGGGTTGAATAACACCGTTGTTTTGCCAACGATGAAGTTCATCTTCTACAGGTGCCCGGAGGGCGTGAGGCACTGGACGAGCACAACAAAATCGAGGCTGAGCATTATCTTTTAACGTAATATGCGCGGCAAAGTTCGCAGCACAACCTAGTTCGTCTTTAAATATGTCACTGTACCGTTTACACAAATCGGTTATGCTGTCTTGAGGAACAACAACAGAATTAATTTGCAACACATTGTCTTGGATAGACAGGCCAAACAAGTCAAAACAGTCTAATCCGAAAATGTTTACACTGTCTGTAGCGCGGAGCACTGTGAATGAAACTGTTTTTGTATTGCCACGGAATGTGGCTGGTACGCTACATACACCTAACACAGGAATTTGTTCTCCACTATAAGTAGCCAAAGAATGTTTTGCCGCTGAAAGTTTAGGGCGGCCGATAGCCGCATACGTAGCACTATTTATGAGAGTCACAGACGCACCAGTGTCTAATTGAAAATTGAAGGTCTTATCCTGGATGCGTAGCTTCACAAATAGTTTATTACACTGTCTCTGGATCGGTGCAGTGGAGGCGGAAGACACAAAATCAGCGCGTTTAGCGCGTGTTCCCTGCTTACGATAACTCGTGGGATGGGCGGGTGGAACAACAACTCCCGCTTCACTTGCAGTCTGTACATTACTTTTTACAGCGTTTGAATTACGCTTGGGTCGCATAGCAGAGGGCTGGGTGGGTGGCTTACTGCGAACAAGTTTATTACCCACACGAACCGTGGAAGAGTCTTTAAACGCGACCTTCTGGGCGGGCTGGCTTTGAAGAACATGAATATCCATGGGCTGGGCAGCACTAGAATTGTTCTTGCGTTTACGCAAACAAACAGTCTGGATGTGTCCTTTCCTTTGACAAAAGTGACAAACCGCGTTTCTTAACGGGCAACGTTCACGAGGATGAGCAAGAACACACTTAGGGCAAGACTTAACTCTATCATTTTGCACACGCGGCTGACGAATGTGTTTAACATGACGCGGCCGGCTAGTGTTTACAGTCTGACTCTGCCGGTGGGGCCACGGGCGTGACATAACTTGCTTAGCACAGGCAATTTGAGAAATACATGGCTGATCTAACTCACACTCAGCATAGTCAAAAGTATCTTGGGCTTCAATGATGTTCATCACAGTCTCTAATGACGGGTCAGGCAACTTTAAGATAGCAGCACGAATACTAGAATCTGCAATGTTTTGAGTAATAGCGTCTCGTAGCATGACATCACTGTAGGAAGCTCCACACACACAATTAAATCGGCACTGACGGGTGAGGCCCCGTAAATCTGTTAACCACTGTTTATTAGATTGATGTGGCAGTTTCTTTAATCTGAAGAACTTGAATCTGGCTGCTGCCACATGAACTCGCGACTCGAAATACTCAGCAAGCTTGTTAACAACAACGTCATAGTCTAAAGCTTCTGGCTGGGATTCCGGGTACAACTTACAAAGTAGTCGATAGATTTCCACGCCTGCAGTGGAAATTAAATAAAGCTGCCGCTCAGTACCTGTGATTTTGTAGACTGTCATGTGCGCCTGCAACTGCGCGAAATATTCTCGCCATTCTTCTCTTGATGCATCAAAAGCACGGAAAGGTGGTGCTGCCTGTGCTTGTTCCTTTTGTGTTGGAGGATTAGCCGCTTGTTTGGCGATTGCTTCCACCAGACTTTGTATTTGCTGACTCTGTAACAAGATCAACTGTTGTAATTCGGCAGACATAGTGAACACAAATTAAACCAGCCCCCAAAATTTTATCTCTATAATTAGTATAACAAGAACAAGTTGAACCAGCCCTGCACACGAGTTCGGAAGTCCTCGTCGCCAGTTTTGTGGCGGCGTTCGTAGCGACAAACAATTCGCTGTAGAAACGGCTTACGAAGTCACCGCCACACTTTTAATAGCGGGCCGACCGGTCCGCTGGAACAGTGAACAGAAAGATGAAAACCCAAACACTCTGATTAAATAAAAGTTGGTACTTATCTTTATTAACGAAGATACAGAAACACAGTAGTGAACTCCGTGTCTACAGAAATCTGTCTAGTTCGAGTCGGAGCGGCTAGGTCAGCGTCGGCTGACGACAAACAACAACTCTGCTGCGATGAACACACAACTGACTAGCAAGTACACAATTCGGTGGCGAGTATACAACTGAGCGGCGAATACAGAACTGTCCTAGCGCTCGCGACTCCAGCACTTAAGAAGCCAGAAGCCAGCGGTGGCGCGCGCAGACTTGAGGCGATTTGCTGTCTCGCTGGCGCTGCTTATGCGGACGGCGTCCGGACTTTGATGCTGCCAACCTTTTGGCAGCGGGCTCGGGTGGCATTACTGGCTAGGATATAACAAGCAAAACAACAATACGTCATCTTTCCCCTCCTGGTGAGGAACTGGCAAGCAACGGGCATTATGGGGTCAGTTTCTACGCATCCCACGAACATGGGCTGCTTCATCGTCTTCTCCTCCCAAACATGAGCAATGAGCCTATATTTTGTATATCCAACACCGAACCTGTTGTTCAGCAGAGTGTGAGTACAAATATCCACTTACCGTCAGAAGATTCTGATGAAGATGAAGAATTTACCTGCTCCCTTTTAGAATTGGTTTTCATAGTTTATTTACCTTTTCTTTGCGTTGCCTTCTTATTACTCACCTTATTTTGCAATGCTTTTTTGGTGTTAGTTCAATTTTTCGTTGTTTGGACTAATCCGTTTGTCAAGTTTTTCTTAGCTTCTTCCATTTTCTTCATTTAGTTTTCTCTTTTAAAATGTATTTAAATTTATTCCTGCTTGCAAACATTTCTGGTAACGAGACTCAGCCAAAGCCTCTGCTTAAATATGAATTCTGCTTTTTTTTTTTAATGAACGCCGATGCAACAGCGAATTGGTATAATGGCTTCTAGTGATGGACTTTTGGTAAAGTTTACATTCGTACCACCTGTTGGAGCCACATTAATCTGTATAGAAAAAGGCTTAAGATTCTCGACGCTGAAGCATTTTCTGTGCAGCTTCAGCCTGGAGAAGGATGACACGGTGGGAGGAGCCACACTGGATTCAGCAGGAGGCCTGAAGTGGGATGAAAGTGCTAGAAAGCTGGGGGGGGGGGGGGCTGTCTGTCCCAGGAGTTGAGGGTTCACTACCTATGGCAGCTAATGGTCTGTGGGCAATCTCACGTTGGTTACATCACTGTATGTGTGTGTGTGTGTGTGTGTGTGTGTGTGTGTGTGTGTGTTATACTTTTACTTTCAGTGGTAAATTCGAGTTTTATTACGTGATGTGAATGATTTCACGTTCACCTAGTATTATGCTACAAATACTTTTAAGCAAGTATTTGTAATTTTATTACCTGAGCGTTTACATCATTGAACAGATTTGCAATGGTTTATTGTCGTAATGCTACCTATGTATTATTTCAGTTTGGTATACAAGAGCCTAATGATGGTCTGTACATCGAAAATAGTTGTTAAATAAAGAATTTTGTAGAATTTTATCAGCAGCTCGAGGCTGTAATCATAAAATTTTTCAAATATGCAGGAGCTGTGGAAGATTTAAGACCGAATAAGGCAAAAGGGGGTAGATAACATTCCATCAGAATTTCAAAAATCCTTTGTGTAGTGGCAACAAAACGAGTATCCACTTTGGTGTGTAAAATGTACGAAACTGGTAAACATCGACCACACAATTCTGAAAATTGCAAGAGCAGACAAGTGCGAGAATTATCTGTCGATCACCTTCACAGCTCAGGCAACCGAGTTGTTGGCAAGCATAATACGCGGAATGGAAAAGAAAACTGAGGATGTGTTGGATGACTATCGGTTTGGTTTTAGGAAAGGTAAAGGCACCAGAGAGGTACATCTGACTTTGAGGTTGATAGTGGAAGCAATAGTAAAGAAAAATCAAGCCATATTCGTAGAATTTGTTGACCTGCAAAAAGCGTTCGGCACTGTCAAGTGGTGCAATATGTTCGCTATTCTGAGAAATATAGGGGTACGCTATAGGGAGGGACGGGAAAAATACAATAGGTACAAGAGCCAAGAGGGAATAATAAGAGTGGATGACCAAGAATAAAGCCCTCGGATTAAAACGCGTGGAAGACAGGGATGTAGTCTTTCGTCCCTTCTGTTCACTCTGTATATCGAAGAAGCAATGATGGAAATAAAAGAAAGGTTCAAGAATGGAATTAATATTCAAGATGAAAGGATGTCAGTGATAGGATTCGCTGGTGACTTTTCCATCCTGAGTGAAACTGAAGAAGAATTACAGAATCTGCACAACAGAATGAACAGTCTAATAAGTACAGAGTAAATCGAAGAAAGGCGAAAGTAATGAGAAGTAGCAGAAATGAGAGCAGCGAGAAACTTACCATTAGGATTAATGGACACGGGGTAGATGAAGTTAAGGAATTTTACTACTACGCAGCAACATAACCCACGACGGACGGAGCAAGGAGAACATAAGAAGCAGATTAGTACTGGCAAAAAGGGCATTCTGGCCAATAGAACTCTACTAGTACCAGACATAGCCCTTCATTGTAGGAAATGTACGTTTGGAGCACAGCACTGTGTGGTACGAATGTTGAAAGTTAGGTGGACTTATAAGGTAAGGAATTAGAAGGTTCTACGCAGAATCAGCGAGAAAAGTAATACATGGAAAACACTGACAAGAAGAAGGGACAGGATGATAGGACATCTGTTAAGACATCAGGGAATTACTTCCATGGCACTAATGGATGAATACCGAAGAGAAAAACAGAAACTGGAGCACATTCAGAAAATAACTGAGGACATAATTTTCAAGTGGTACTCCGAGATGAACAGGTCGGTATAGGAGAGAAATTGAGAGGAATTCGTGGCGGGCACCATCAAACCAGTCGGAAGACTGATCACTCAAAAAAAAAAAAAAGAAAAAGAAAAAAGCTGTGGGGCACCACCTCCAGAAAATGTATTTAAAACTTAATCTTACTTCATTTATATACCGCACAACCCTTCGTCATCTCGAATAGGAACCCAAAATCTTACTAGTGCACCACCTCGCTCGGTCACAGAGAGGAGGAAATTTTGGTGGGACTGACCACCCAAAGAAATACACTACTGGCCATTAGAATTGCTACACAACGAAGATGACGTGCTATGCACGCGAAATTTAACCGACAGGAAGAAGATGCTGTGATATGCAAATGATTAGCTTTTCAGAGCATTCACACAAGGTTGGCGCCGGTGTCGACACCTACGACGTGCTGACATGAGGAAAGTTTCAAACCGATTTCTCATACACAAACAGCAGTTGACCGGCGTTGCCTGCTGAAAGGTTGTTGTGATGTCTCGTGTAAGTCGGAGAAATGCGTACCATCACGTTTCCGCCTTTGATAAAGGTTGGATTGTGGCCTATCGCGATTGCGGTTTATCGTATAGCGACATTGCTGCTCGCGCTGCTGTTAGCAGAATATGGAATCGGTGGGTTCAGGAGGGTAATACGGAACGCCATGCTGGATCCCAACGGCTTCGTATCACTAGCAGTCGAGATGACAGGCATCTTATCAGCATGGCTGTAACGGATCGTGCAGCCACGTCTCGATCCCTGAGTCAACAGATGGGGACGTTTTCAAGACAACAACCATCTGCACGAACAGTTCGACGACGTTTGCAGCAGCATGGACTATCAGCTCGGAGACCATGGCTGCGGTTACCCTTGACACTGCATCACAGATAGCAGCGCCTGCGATGGTGTACTCAACGACGAACCTGGCTGCACGAATGGCAAAACGTCATTTTTTCGGATGAATCCAGGTTCTGTTTACAGCATCATGATGGTCACATCCGTGTTTGGCGACATCGCGGTGAACGCTCATCGGAAGCGTGTATTCGTCATCGCCATACTGGCGTATCACCCGGCATGATGGTATGGGATGCCATTGGTTACACGCCTCGGTCACCTCTTGTTCGCATTGACGGCACTTTGAACAGTGGAGGTTACATTCCAGGTGTGTTACGACCCGTGGCTCTACCCTACATTTGATCCCTGCGAAACCCTAGATTTCAGCAGGATTATGCACGACAGCATGTTGCAGGTCCTGTACGGGAATTTCTAGATACAGAAAATGTTCGACTGTTGCTCTGGCCAGCACATTCTCCAAATCTCTCACCAGCTGAAAACGTCTGGTCAATGGTGGCCGAGCTACTGGCTCGCCACAATACGCCAGTCACTACTCTTGATAAACTGTGGTATCGTGTTGAAGCCGCATGGGCACCTGTACCTGTACACGCCATCCAAGTTCTGTTTGACTCAACGCCCAGGCGTATCAAGGCCGTTATTACGGCCAGAGGTGGTTGTTCTGGGTACTGATTTCTCAGGATCTATGCACCCAAATTGCGTGAAAATATAATCACATGTCAGTTCTAGTATATTGTATTTGTCCAATGAAAACCCGTTTATCATCTGCATTTCTTCTTGGTGTAGCAATTTTAATGGCCAGTAGTGTATATTTATAACTTCGGTTGTGTCAAAAATAAATGAAAAGAGCTTAGACCGCTCGTTACGAATAAGATAATTTAATCATACGTTGTGTATGATACAATACATGAAGTTACATGAATATGTATCCGTTAACTTCTGAAGAGGCGTAATATTGAGAAATAGCCACAGTTTTAAATTGCATCATTACCAAACATTATCACGTATGCATTCCTGCTGGCACGACGAGTAGACTTGTGTGGACTACTTGCAAAACTCTTTCGAATTCGCCCTTCGTCCTGAGCGAGCTCACAAATTGCTAGTGCCGTCGTCGAATGCTTTGTGCTGCAGGAGATGCAGAGGCGTACTCTCGACGAGAGTCACACTCCACACCTGTAACTACTTTGCAGCTGAAATTCAAAATGGCTTTTGTTGCTGTGTTGTCGTCATTTCTACTCTACGCACATTCGGTAACAAAGGAGCGAGCGAACAAGATAGCTGCACCAAGGAGACCTCGACTGTCAGCCACATAAACTGCCAACCTGGGGCTGGCGCCAGGGTGGGGGAGAGTGAGGAAAGATGGGATACTTGAAACATACATGAAGTAAAAACAATTTTTTTTACAAAAGGCTCTTTTTTAGCAAAAGAACAATACTTCATCTTGCCCGTCTTGATGAATAACTGGCAAGCAGCGGGCATTGTGGGGTCATTCTCCGCGCAGCCCACAAACATAGACTGCTTCAGAGTTTTCTCCTCCTGAATAGGAGCACTGAGCCTATATTTTGTATATCCAACACTGAACCTGTCCTTCAGTAGAGCGTGTGTACAAATATCCACTCACCGTCAGAGGATTCTGATGAAGAATTTACCTGCTCACTTTTAGAATTGGTTTTGTTAGTTTATGTACCTTTTCTTTGCTTTGTCTTCTTATTACTCAACTTATTTTGCAATGATTTTTTGGTATTAGTTCCGTACGTGACGTGAATGTTTTCACGTTCACCTAGAATTATGCAACAAATACTTTTAAGTAAGTTTTTGTAATTGTATTACCTGAGCGAGGTCTATTTCAGCGCTTCTACCAGCAATAGTCTTTAACATTATCGCGTTTTACCGTCGGACACGGTGACCACTCATTTACGGAAGCGGACAACAGTACTGATATTGTGGCCCCTGTGGTAATCATCATGTTACCGACTCTATTAATTATTTGTGACTCTGTTCTTTCCCTTCGGGCGTACACTGCCTGCGAGATATGTGAAGCACCTGATCGGGAGGAACTAACGAATCTTCCCAGGTTAGAGGATATATGATGTCATTTCAGTGATTGCAAAATCGTGTCGAATTTACGAAGAACTTGGCAGTATGATCCCATTTATGACGTTGTACACACATCTGACCTAGATGCATGCTCACATTCTGTTGGAAAGGATGTCTTAAAGCCGTTGTATCCTCTCCTGAGGGTAGGTCGCCCACAACTGTTCAAACTGGCCCTTCATGTTCTACATATTGGCACTATCACGGAGACGACAGCCGACCTGGTCCCGCACATGCTCTATCAGGGGCAGATCTTCCGTAGGCGTGTATCAACATCCAGCAGATGTCTTGGGTATTAACAAAGCGCTTCAGCTGTATTTAGCCTATATTTTTAGATTACATAGCTGTGGCTGCCACACCTGTTGTCTGCAGATACCACAGACAGTCATTAGTGTCTCGTACTATGTGTTAACGAGCATATTTCTGCTGAAAAAGAGCACATCGATACTGTCGCGTGGCAACACATGAGGACGCAGAATGTCCGTGACGTACGGTTGTATTGTCAGAGTTCCCGCAATCACTACCGGCCTTGACCTCGCCGTCTGGCCATCAGGGGTAATATTTTTGCGCCTTTCCAAAACATCTGAAGTATTGACCTTCTGCCCAGGTCTGCGATGTACTCGTCGACGATGGTTATCCAGGGTAGTGCAGAAAAGAGATTCATCGCTGAACACAGTGAAATGCCAGGCTTCAGCACTCCTTGCTTCCCGGCCATAGCACCATTTCAAAAGTATCTGTTTGTGTTGTGTTGTTACTGGCAGCCTCTGCGTGGTTGGTAATTCCCTAGTGCGGCTGCTTCTAGTCTCTACCAATACTGCAGAGTGACACAGAATGTTGCAGGGAGGCCATTACATGTTTTCGAATGGCAGACGCAGATGTGAACGGCTTAAGATGTGCTTGGTGAGCAGTACGGCGATCATCTTCTGTAGTGACATTCGATCAACCGGAACCTTGGCGAAGTGTATGGTTGCCCTCACTTGCAGTACAAAAATCGGGCCACTGTCACATCCGTATGTCAGGCAAATCTTGATATTGCACAAATCGCCCAGCCGGCCTAATCGAGACGCACAATCAGGTACTTCTCTAACTTTGACAGGTGCTGATAATGCTGTCTGACACGGGTACGTGGCATCTCCGCGTCCACAATAGCGATCACTCAATACCTAACGCTATTTACGCCCATCGTATTGTAATATCTCTTTATATTCGATGAATTATTCTGATACAATTCTACCCTTGAATGACGTTTACTAATTTTCTATCTTCATACTCGCAGAATCCATGCGCGAAGTAGTTTCATACAATAGTTATGCCATGAGCGCATAATTATTCTTTGTAGTACTCTCTCTGGTGGTTGTTAGAAAAAAGCTTCCGAGATTGTCTTCGTGCCGATTAGCCTGGGCATTGTTTGAAGAATTGTAATCTTAATATTGAGAATTATGACAAAAGATAACTGATACGAAATTGTACGATTAAAAGGGAAATATATATATATATTGCTCCTCCATAAAAAATATGTGTAACAATTTACATTATTGGACATTTGAGAATTAGTGATATTCGTCGATATATTGCGTAGCCGTTAATCAGAAGGGAACTTCCGAAAGACCGGATACGAACCTCCATTTAATAATCCAAGAGCTCCATTACTTTTTCGGAAGGTTAAACTTCATCAAAGGCAAATATCCGCTTATCTGAGGTTTCCCGACTGATTATACAACGCTCCCAAAAATACGAGGCATTTTATTTGTACAGATTAGCAGACTGCCGCAAAGCACGAGCCTGCAGAGAAGAAGAATCATCGCCCGATTTCTTTCTAACAAGTAAAATTTCTGAATCATTTTGAGCGACTGAGTTATGACTGTGTTTCCTATTACGAATGATTGATTGCTCCATCGAAGTGAGAATTACATAACTACATAATTACATAGATAGGAGGAAAAATTACAGTATACGTTACCAGACCTGGTAACAACACCACATACGACAACGCTAGTGTGTTCTGGTGACCGTTCGACCTGTTACAGAGAATTGCAACTCAAATCAGTTTATGTATTCGCAGATGGTGTGTACATGTACGAAATTACGTTGACTTCCGACCACTTTTCTGTCAGGCTGTGTACGTCTTCCAATCAGCAAACTATTTTGGGGTATAAATGTCTCCTAGGTCATAAAAATACTCATGGCAAATCACAGATAAGTGTGTATTGTGACCTCTGAAAAGTGTTCATTTTATTTCCACATTACTCAATAATACAACAAGCACAGCAGCCAAAGTATGTTACCGTAGACGTGTAGCGAACTGCTTCTAGAGATTTAGTGCAGTCGACAAAATCTTAGACGTTGCGTGGAGATAGTCAAGTTAGCGCTAGGCGTGTGACCTGCATTGTCATGAAACCCAGCTGAATTAAATTTTTTTCTTATTACCACCTGAGCAGATTAGGTATGGAACTAACTGTTTCTCGACTCCGGCTTGCAGTATAACTTCGTCGCTACAGGACTTTCATTATTTGTTGCATAAGAAACTGTCGACTATTACGTTAGACAGTGATGTGGATTATTGCCACTCAGATTGGATGGAGGGGGGAGATGATTAGAAACAGAAGTTCGTAAAGAACAAGGACGCGGAGGAAATTATCACTCGCATTTTGTGAAATACCTTTACTGACATTCGCCTAACATAATACCGATAAATCACGGAAACCTAAATCCTGGTGGCCGGACGGGTGTTTAAGTTCCGCTCTCTCCGATGAAAGTCGTAATCATTTCGGTCACACAAATCACCACTTAGTTCCATTCCATTCCCATATTCTGTTCATCGTTTTTACAAATGCAGTGCTGAAAATTACATTTATTAATAACTTACATCCATTCGTTAAAGTCTTCTTACCCCATCAGTAATTTCAGTTTGCAAAGGATGGTTACATAATTTTTTCCATTTATTATTTTGTTTTATTCCTTATGTTCAGTGATAAATTTCAGTACACTTAAGTATCATAAAGACACCTGTCTGAACATAAATGTCACGTAGGCACAGCTGAAGTTGGTCTACGAGAAAACTTGTAAATATCTGACTCGACCTTTGAAATAAATTTTTTAAATCAATTGCCTAAAATATTCCTTGACTGGCTGCCACCCTGTACAGCGTTAGTCCTTCGTATGGTCAGTAAAGATGTATGCGACCGAATATTCGACGTAATTTTTTTTTTGTCAATTTTTCAGCCACTACTCCTCATATATCGAATACCTATCAACATTCTACAACTGCAATACCACATCGGATATGTTCAGCAATTTGACACTACTTTTTTCTTCTGTGTCCTCCACTCCAGCCACACCACTCTGGAACAAACTGCCCTGTGATCTACGTCTTATCCAATATCACTCTTCATTCAAGAGGAAATTAAACAGTCATCTGTTAGCATCGGCGTAGCTTCCCTCTCGAAATATCTCAGCAATTTTCCTCCTATCCAGCTGTGAATCAGTATCTCTGTAACATTTTTAAGACTACCCATGCTAGTCTTAACCCTATAGTTTTCCGTTTTCTTCTATCTACTCTATCAACTTTGTCCTTTCTAGCGATTCCTTTGACAAAGAAACTTCTTCTCCAAGTTTCATACCTTCTGTACTGCCGCTGTACGTTCCTCTTAGATGTCATTAATCACATCTGACAGCATGTCAGTGAGGAAATAGGTAATAAAATGCTAATAAGACCGATATTTGTTGTATTACATTCATTACCAGCTTTACAGTTGCTATCATTAATACTAATAACAATGAAAAGTCTCTCTGTACTAAAGCCCGGACCTATTTAATAAATCCAGTGGCATCGATGCACCTGCTCCATGCCAGCGATTCCTACTGTCACCAAGGAATGTAGGTCTGATGATGATATCTGCAGCAGATCGAAACCGGTCATCCACAAATAAAAATTACTTATAAGCGACCACGACTGTGTAGTAAATACATTATATTCAATTTTCCAGGAACGATGAAGAAGAGCAGCGACCAGGCGGCGTCTGCGTAGCGTCATGCTGCGAAATGGCTCCAAGAGCAAGTGTAGCTGACTCCCTGCTGCTGGCAATCTTATATTGCGGCGGCAGAGGTACCGATCAAATGGTTCAGATGGCTCTGAGCACTATGGGACTTAACATCTTAGGTCATCAGTCCCCTAGAAATTAGAACTACTTAAACCTATCTAACCTAAGCACGTGGCCGAGCGGTTCTAGGCGCTACAGTCTGGAGCCGTGCGACCACTAATGTCGCAGGTTCGAATCCTGCCTCGGACATGGATGTGTGTGCTGTCCTTAGGTTAGTTAGGTTTAAGTAGTTCTAGGGGACTGATGACCTGAGAAGTTAAGTCCCATAGTGCTCAGAGCCATTTGAACCATTTAACCTAAGCACATCACACACATCCATGCCCGAGGCAGTATTCGAACCTGCGACCGTAGCAGTCACGCGGTTGCGGACTGAAGCGCCTGGAACCGCGCGGCCACCGCGGCCGGCAGGTACCGATCCTCTAGAGGTGTGGCTCAGTGGGTGTGCATCATTTGGGTCCTCCAAATCGTGCATGACTGCTATCAGCGTCTCACAGAAACTTGTAATTCCGTTACCAACCTAACGACGCCCTTTGGTCTGGTATTGCTACGTGATATTTCTGCAAACAGGCCAATTTCCTGACTGAAAGCATGTGACGCGGCAGAACGATCCTACACGGGTAAGCGAAAAAGCCTCTACTTGTATGGGACCACTGAGTTACTATGAGGCGTCGTGAATGACACTATACAGGGTGCTCAGAAACAGTCTAAAAATGTGCGGGTGCAGGTAGGTACTGCTGTGATACAATTATTAAGAAAGAAATTCAATACTTTGCTTTGTTTCCAGGCTAATTAGAACTACACTCCTGGAAATGGAAAAAAGAACACATTGACACCGGTGTGTCAGACCCACCATACTTGCTCCGGACACTGCGAGAGGGCTGTACAAGCAATGATCACACGCACGGCACAGCGGACACACCAGGAACCGCCGTGTTGGCCGTCGAATGGCGCTAGCTGCGCAGCATTTGTGCACCGCCGCCGTCAGTGGCAGCCAGTTTGCCGTGGCATACGGAGCTCCATCGCAGTCTTTAACACTGGTAGCATGCCGCGACAGCGTGGACGTGAACCGTATGTGCAGTTGACGGACTTTGAGCGAGGGCGTATAGTGGGCATGCGGGAGGCCGGGTGGACGTACCGCCGAATTGCTCAACACGTGGGGCGTGAGGTCTCTACAGTACATCGATGTTGTCGCCAGTGGTCGGCGGAAGGTGCACGTACCCGTCGACCTGGGACCGGACCGCAGCGACGCACGGATGCACGCCAAGACCGTAGGATCCTACGCAGTGCCGTAGGGGACCGCACCGCCACTTCCCAGCAAATTAGGGACACTGTTGCTCCTGGGGTATCGGCGAGGACCATTCGCAACCGTCTCCATGAAGCTGGGCTACGGTCCCGCACACCGTTAGGCCGTCTTCCGCTCACGCCCCAACATCGTGCAGCCCGCCTCCAGTGGTGTCGCGACAGGCGTGAATGGAGCGACGAATGGAGACGTGTCGTCTTCAGCGATGAGAGTCGCTTCTGCCTTGGTGCCAATGATGGTCGTATGCGTGTTTGGCGCCGTGCAGGTGAGCGCCACAATCAGGACTGCATACGATCGAGGCACACAGGGCCAACACCCGGCATCATGGTGTGGGGAGCGATCTCCTACACTGGCCGTACACCACTGGTGATCGTCGAGGGGACACTGAATAGTGCACGGTACATCCAAACCGTCATCGAACCCATCGTTCTACCATTCGTAGACCGGCAAGGGAACTTGCTGTTCCAACAGGACAATGCACGTCCGCATGTATCCCGTGCCACCCAACGTGCTCTAGAAGGTGTAAGTCAACTACCCTGGCCAGCAAGATCTCCGGATCTGTCCCCCATTGAGCATGTTTGGGACTGGATGAAGCGTCGTCTCACGCAGTCTGCACGTCCAGCACGAACGATAGTCCAACTGAGGCGCCAGGTGGAAATGGCATGGCAAGCCGTTCCACAGGACTACATCCAGCATCTCTACGATCGTCTCCATGGGAGAATAGCAGCCTGCATTGCACACTGTACTAGTGCCGACATTGTGCATGCTCTGTTGCCTGTGTCTATGTGCCTGTGGTTCTGTCAGTGTGATCATGTGATGTATCTGACCCCAGGAATGTGTCAATAAAGTTTCCCCTTCCTGAGACAATGAATTCACGGTGTTCTTATTTCCAGGAGTGTATATTTAGCCAATCAGACCGTTGTGCGCGCAAATTCAAGCAGTTTGCCGGATACAGTTAATGTCAGTTGTTCTCATACCATGGGTGGCACCACACGAAACTACTGAGTCTTTGGCTCGGGTTTAATCCTTACTACCGTCCCATGTTCAATTTTTGTATCGCTCTCTTTTTCAGTTTTGTCGACACTGTCTCTGGCGGGCCGCTTGAATCTGTGAGAACAGTGACCTGCTTGGCTAATTCCAGTAATACTTAGCTACGGACACCTCGTATACAGGGTGTTACAAAGAGGTACGGCCAAACTTTTAGGAAACAGTCCTCACACCCAAATAAGGAAAAGATGTTATGTGGACATGTGTCCGGAAACGCTTAATTTCCATGTTAGAGCTCATTTTAGTTTCGTCAGTATGTACTGTACTTCCTCGATTCACCGCCAGTTGGCTCAACTGAAGGAAGGTAATGTTGACTTCGGTGCTTGTGTTGAAATGCGACTCATTGCTCTACAGTACTAGCATCAAGCACATCAGTACGTAGCATCAACAGGTTAGTGTTCATCACGAACGTGGTTTTGCAGTCAGTGCAATGTTTACAAATGCGGAGTTCGCAGATGCTCATTTGATGTATGGATTAGCACGGGGTAATAGCCGTGGCGCGGTACGTTTGTATCGAGACAGATTTCCAGAACGAAGGTGTCCCGACGGGAAGACGTTCTAAGCAATTGATCGGCGTCTTAGGGAGCACGGAACATTCCAGCCTATGACTCGCGACTGGGGAAGACCTAGAACGACGAGGACACCTGCAATGAACGAGGCAATTCTTCGTGCAGTTGACGATAACCCTAATGTCAGCGTCAGAGAAATGTACAGCGTGTGCAGGCACTATCAGCAGCTGATTGGCCTTCACGGATACACTTCTGCGAATGCTTCATCCAACAATGTGTCAATCCTCATTTCAGTGCAAATGTTCTCTTTACGGATGAGGCTTCATTCCAATGTGATCAGTTGTAAATTTTCACAATCAACATGTGTGGGCTGACGAGAATCCGCACGCAATTGTGCAATCACGTCATCAACACAGATGTTCTGTGAACGTTTGGGCAGGCATTGTTGGTGATATCTTGATTGGGCCCCATGTTCTTCCACCTATGCTCAATGGAGCACGTTATCATGATTTCATACGGGATACTCTACCTGTACTGCTAGAACATGTGCCTTTACAAGTACGACACAACATGTGGTTCATGCACGCTGGAGCTCCCACACATTTCAGTCGAAGTGTTCGTACGCTTCTCAACAACAGATTCGGTGACCGATGGATTGGTAGAAGCGGACCAATTCCATGGCCTCCACGCTCTCCTGACCCCAGCCCTCTTGACTTTCATTTATGGGGGCATTTGAAAGCTCTTGTCAACGCAACCCCAGTACCAAATGTAGAGACTCTTCGTGCTCGTATTGTGGACGGCTGTGATACAATACGCCATTCTCCAGGGCTGCATCAGCGCATCAGGGATTCCATGCTACGGAGGGTGGATGCATGTATACTCGCTAACGGAGGACATTTTGAACATTTCCCGCAACAAAGTGTTTGAAGTCACGCTGGTAAGTTCTGTTGCTGTGTGTTTCCATTCCATGATTAATGTGATTTGAAGAGAAGTATTAAATTAGCTCTAACATGGAGAGTAAGCGTTTCCGGACACATGTCCACATAACATATTTTCTTTCTTTGTGTGTGAGGAATGTTTCCTGGAAGTTTGGCCGTACCTTTTTGTAACACCCTGTATAATGTAGACGGCATTACTTCTATTGCTGAAATGGTAATTGTTTGAATATCCTAGCATCTACATCCCCTGCCACCATACTCTCCATATTCTACATGTTTCTGTAAGAGCCCTGATTTGTTTTCTCTTCCCGGTCTTTACGCGACAATGCAATAGATTCTTTCTGTACTCTCTCATAATGGCAGGTTCAAAACTTTCTCAATTCTAAATATAGATTTTCCCCGCTGCATGCTGCTGACGATATCTTCTTCCATCGAGGTGGCTACATTGAAATTCGGAGAATTCTTTGCCAGAATATGGTGAGAGTGACATGCATCAGAATATCGCAGAATTTCATCACTGCTATTCGAATGGAAGCCTTAGAAGATTTCTCGGCAGTGTTTCGTGTAAAGGATGTGTTCTAAAAAGTGCTTCAAATGGCTCTGAACACTATGGAACTTAACATCTGAGGTCATCTGTCCCCTTACTACTTAAACCTAACTAACCTAAGGACGTCACACACGTCCATGCCCGAGGCAGGCTTCGAACCTGCGACCGTAGCGGTGGCGCGGCTCCAGACTGAAGTGCCCAAAACCGCTCGGCCACCGCGGACGGCTGGACGTCTTCTTCCCTCCAGGGATTCTCATGTGAGGTCTCGCAGCATGTGTTTGGTATGCCAAACACTAGTGTAGTACTCAAGAACGTGCCGCACAAGTGTTCAGCGGATGGTCTTGCTTACAGATGAGCTACCTTTTCTAGAATCACCTCAATAAACAGAAGTCCACCACTCGCCTCCACTACAGTCAATCTCTCTTGCTCGTTACATTTCATGTTTTTTATGCCTAGATGTGTAACCTACAGGAGTGTGTCAAACAGTACAACACTAAACTGGATTCGACCACTACACGATTGTTTTCCTCACTTATCTGCATTAAATTACTTTTTTCCACAATCAGACTAGGCAGCTATTCTTCACACCAAATAGAATATTACAATTCAAGCCAATTTCACCTTCATTGCATGCCGCGTCCTTGATGTTGTAATTTTAATGGTTTAAAGTATAAAAACAATAACAATTTAAACAACATCCATGTAGGTAATGGGTAAAGCAGTCAAGTTTGCAAAGCAGACAGTTTAGATTTCCGCTAGTTCATCTGTATGGGAGAATATCATTGGTATGAATCCTCTTACTTTTCAGAAAATGGGCCTACGTCTTTTACTGTATTGGGCTGCCAGACACAGCATAGCCAGTAAGCTGATGACGTGACGTTAAGCAGTACTGATGTCCATCACCAAACGGAGAGCACGCAGCCAGAGCGGCCTAATGCTTTTACAGGAGATGTAGATGACGCGACACCGGGAGGCAGATAGCGCGTCGTGACGTCAGCCATTGCTGCCGTATCAGCAACATGCAGAACTGCTGCATGCCACCACAAGGACCCTAGTACTGCAGTAAAAAATGGTTCAAATGGCACTGAGCACCACGGGACTTAACTTCTGAGGTCATCAGTCCCCTAGAACTTAGAATTACTTAAACCTAACTAACCTAAGGACATCACACACATCCATGCCCGAGGCAGGATTCGAAACTGCGACTGTAGCGGTCACGTGGTTCCAGACTGAAGCGCCTAGAACCACTCGGACACCCCGGCCGGCACTGCAGTAAAACTCGCATAGCAATACTTTATACACTGCCTGACAAAGAAATGACGCAACCAGAAGATACGATTGGATGTCATTATAACTTTGTACACAATCATACCATCGGCCAGTATGTAAATGAGTATAGTTGCATTTCCCTATGACATGAAGGGCCACCAAAGTGCATTAGTGTTGTTAGTGTTTAGCGTTATTACTAACAACGCAGAGAGAGAGAGTAATCACTGTGACGGACATGCAGAAACCACGTACATGTGTGAGAAAGCGTTATCAGTACCAGATAGATTTTCAAAGGAACCTCACTGTTGGTCCTTATTTAATATCCAGATTCTTGGGGCATTCAGCTGTAACAGTGGCCCAATACTGGACTGCAAGGTAACGTGAGATCACACGTACTTTGGTCGACCACGTCTGACCATCACAAGGAAGGACAGCCTGGAACCACATTGCAATCCCTACATATCTACACCTGCCATCTGATAAGAAGTCTCTCTGCACCATTCTCTATCATCCTGCATCATTGGTCGGTGACTAGCAGTAGCCAGACTAGGGAACTACCGTCCTATGTGTAGCCTGCCAGTAACGGCTGAAATTAAACAGCTACATTTGTAGTGGCACTAACTGCTGAAGAGTGGTATCATATTGTGCTCAGTGATGAATCGCAGTTCCGTACTGCCCCGGGGATCATCATCAGTGGCGACCTTGGAAGATGTGCTCTTCTCCCACTGGTCACGGCTGGTAGTGATTGAGAGAATTGTTACAATACAATAGTAGGTCATAGACACCCCACATCCTCATGTGATACCTCCCATGCGACAGTATCGTGGTGCCATTTTGCAAAAGGTTAATTCTGGCAAGAAGAAGGGACAGGATGATAGGACGTCTTAACAGACAGGGAATAACTTCAATGGTAGCAGAGGGAGCTGTGGAGGCTAAAAACTGTAAAGGAAGACAGAGATTGGTATCCATCCAGGAAATAATTGAGGACGCAAGTTTCAAGTACTGCTCTGAGATGAAAAGGTTGCACAGGATAGGAATTCGTGGTGGGCCGCATCAAGCCAGTCGGAAGACCGATGACTCTAAAAAAAAAAAAAAAAAAAATGCTCGACCATATGTGTCACATGTCTCAACTCTCCGCGTGATGTTGAGGACACTCCTGTGGCCACCACATTCACCAGACGTCAACTCCACCCCAGGTCCTCTATCCATATCCAGGATATCAAGGACTACAACAGTTGTCGGCTGGCTTACCTCAGGAAGGGATAAAAGTGTATGAAATCCTTCCCAAGCGAATCAGTCCGTGCATCCAGGTCAGAGGGGATGCGAATCCATACTGACAAGCGGGCTCAGAGTGCCAAGTTATTTATAAATTTGACTCGATTTTGTAATCGGGAAATAAAATCACATACCCTCTCAACCCATGAAGTTTCATTCCTTTACCTCTTGCGCTCAGGCGCTTCTCCTTTTTCGGCAGACAGTGTACATTAAACATACAAGTCTTCCCAAACTCTCCACCAATTTCTTCTATCTCCTTCACCAGCAGTAATCTTAGCCTAAAATTTTACCTTCTGGTACTTCCTTAATAAATCAGCTCTGAATGCCTGTTGAGCCGTGGTGGCTCGGTCTGGTCGATTCTCGATCGCGAGACTTGATCTCTGCCCGCTTTCCGTGACTGGTGTCCAGGTGGCGGGAGGGTCGTGCTGCGGCGCTGGGTGGCGCTCTTGTGTCTGGAGTTGCTCGGCAAGTGATCGGTCGTTTGGGAAGCGTGCTAGCGTCTGACGTTGTTGTCTCCCTGGAAAGTGGTCGTGATTAAGAACGAGTGGTGCTGGGCCCACCTGACGGCGCAAAATTCATCTTCTCGTTGCTTTACGTTGCGGATGAGGCTTAAAGGTGGAATTTTCTTTTCGTAGCCTTAATGGCCATGAGAGTCTGCTGTCTTCTGAGGTGTAATTAACTGCTTCTCAGTGGTCTGTAGTCATAAGAGATAACAGAATCAACATAAGAGTTGCTGTGTGGTGTGTTCACGCAAATATGAGCAAGATACTATAATTCTTGGTTTGCAAAATGGTATTTTAAACCTTTTGTTTACTATTAATCACACCCTGAATTTGGTTAAGAGAAAGATGTTGTTTTAAACTGTTGTATTTTTTTGTCAAGCCTTGGCCCCAGAGATGTACACTACTGGCCATTAAAATTCCTACACCACGAATATAACGTGCTACAGACGCGATATTTAACCGGCAGGAAGAAGATTCTGTGATATGCAAATGATTAGCTTTTCAGAGCATTCATACGAGGTTGGCGCCGGTGGTGTCAGCTACAACGTACAGACATGAGGAAATTTTCCAACCGATTTCTCATACACAAACAGCAGTTGACCGGCGTTGCCTCGTGAAACGTTGTTGTGATGCCTCGTTTAAGGAAGAGAAATGCGTACCATCACGTTTCCGACTTTGATAAAGGTCGGATTGTAAAGTATCGCATTTGCGGTTTACCGTATCACGACATTGCTGCTCAAGTTGGTCGAGATCCAATGACTGTTAGCAGAATATGGAATCAGTGGGTTCAGGACGGTAATACGGAACGCCTTATTGGATCCCAACGGCCTCGTATCACTAGCAGTCGTGATGACAGGCATCTTATCGGCATGGCTGTAACTGATCGTGCAGGCACCTCTCCTGAGTCAACAGATGGGAGACGTTTGCATGACAACAACCATCCGCACGAACAGTTCGGCGACGTTCGCAGCAGCATGGACTATCAGCTCGGAGACCATGGCTGCGGTTACCCTTGACGCTGCATCACAGACAGCAGCCCCTGCGATGGTGTACTCAACGACGAACCTGGGTGCACGAATGGCAAAACGTCATTTTTCGGATGAGTCCAGGTTCTGTTTACAGCATTATGATAGTCGCATCCGTGTTTGACGACATCGCGGTGAACGCGCATTGGAAGCGTGTATTCGTCATCGCCATACTGGCGTATCACCCGGCGTGATGGTATGGAGTGCCATTGGTTATACGTCTTGGTCACCTCTTGTTAACATTGACGGCCCTTTGAACAGTGGACGGTACATTTCAGATGTGTTACGACCCGTGGCTCTACCCTACATTCGATCCCTGTAAAACCCTAGATTTCAGCAGGATAATGCACGACCTCATGTTGCAGGTCCTGTACGGGCCTTTCTGAATACAGAAAATGTTCGACTGCTGCCCTGGGCAGCACATTCTCCAGATCTCTCACCAACTGAAAACGTGTGGTCAATGGTGGCCGAGCAATTGGATCGTCACAATACGCCAGTCACTACTCTTGATGAACTGTGGTATCGTGTTGAAGCTGCATGGGCAGCTGTACCTATACACGCCATCCAAGCTCTGTTTGATTCAATGCCCAGGCGTACCAAGGCCGCTCTTACGGCCAGAGGTGGTTGTTGTGGGCACTGATTTCTCAGGTTCTATGCACCCAAATTACGTGAAAATGTAATCACACGTCAGTTCCAGTGTAATATATTTGTCCAATGAATACCCGTTTATTATCTGCATTTATTATCGATGTAGCAATTTTAATGGCCAGTAGTGTATATTGTGACTTCATATGTGGATTACAGTGGTTGTGGTACTCGCCGATTGGGAAGGGCAATCTGATTACGTACGGCAAAATGCCGTTTTCGCTGATCTGCGTCCTAGGCCTTACTTGATTCTTATCGCATTTCATTCTCATCCTGTCGTACTTGAGCGTAATTTTCCAAGGCATCTTGGTCACCTCATTTGTCATTAATTGTCACCTTTCCAGTGTATTAATCGAGTTTGAGATACTGTTGTAATCATTAGAATTTTGGGCGTTTCATACTCCTGTGCCTACTCGTATTTAGGGTGCTGTAGGAGTCAGTACCGTGGGGGGTGCTGTAGGAGTCAGTAGCACGGACACGCCACCGCGACTTACTTGTGTTTGTTCTGTGGCAAATATGTTCGTAGCCGGTTGAACGCCAGGACCGCCCCTTGGCCAGTATTTCGGTTGTGCGGTTTCCTCTTGGAAGTCCAGCCATGCGGGGACGATAACTTGTGCCCGTGATACTTTCGTTTCCTGCTCGTCTCATTTATACCTAAGTTACCTTGTGCTTCAGCAAACCGTATTTATTACTGTAAATTATATTGCCTTTCCTCTAAGAGGCTACTTAGTCTTTTCGTTGTTCAGATCATGCTCGGGACTTGGGAGCCGTTATTAAACGTTATTTATGTTGAGTTGTCCCGGTTCAGGGATCTAGGCTTGATTTTAGCTATTGGACCATTCCTGTCGGGCCCGAATTTATGTAGAGGGTTTCCTCAGTTCAAAATTGAATGCCCCCCATGCCTTGATTATTCAGGGTTGAAAATGTTGTAAGCTTTTGATGTCATTGCAGTTTACTTGGCTTAGGGATTTGTTTGTTTTTAAAAATTAAAACTAAATGCCCACTCTATAAATTCTTTTCTATTTACTGTTAATCGGACTGATTATCCATCACTTTCGAATTTTTGATACAATTGAACTAAACAAAGTTTTTACTGTCTACACAACTTTGTGCTGTAAGTCTAACCTGGATGCCCAGTCAATAAATTCTTACAGTTTAATTATAGCTCAGGCTGATTATTCATTATTTTAAATTTTCTGCAAAATTGATTTTAACAAATTTAGAACCGTGTAAAGAACTTAAGGAACTTCTTGTTGCTGAAGATCTAACCTGAATGTCCGCTCCACAGATTCTTACAGTCTGATTATTATTCGGACTGATTATTCATTTTTTTTTGTTTTTTTTTTTTGTTTTTAGAAATTTTGAAATTGACTTTGACAAACTTTGAATTATGTAAAGAATTTCTCGTTGCTGAAAATTTATCCTAAACTCCCGTTTCACACATTCCTTGCTTTTATATTAACGGGGTTAATTTTATATGACAGATTGAAATTGACGTCTGACCATGCCTGCTGCGAGCTTCACTTTCTCTATCAGGCAATGGACGAGGGATGTTCAATAAGTAATGCAACACATATCTTTTTCCTCGGTCAGCTGCGGTAGGAAAAACGCGGAGTTTGTTGTGAGACATCGTGGAATATTCTCGCTTCAGCCCCTCTAGTTTCATGAAGTTCCAGTAGGTGGCGGCGCTATATATAACCTTCAAAATGGCGTCTGTAACGGAGGTGCGTTTCAAGCAGGGAACTGTGATTGAGTTACTTTTGTCGGAAAACCAAAGCATTACTGTTATCCGTAGGCGCTTGCAGAATGTCTGCGGAGTTCAGACAGTGAACAAAAGCACGGTGAATCGTTGGGCGAGGAGTCTGTCATCATCGCAAAAAGGTTGCGGAAACCTGTCCCATCTCCTGTGTGCCGGCCGGCCGCACACAGTTGTGACTCCTGCAGTGGTGGAATGTGCGGACACTCTTATTCGACGTGATCGACGGATCACAATCAAGCATCCCGTTGCTCGACTGGACGTCTCTGTTGGGAGTGCTGACACTCTCGTCCACCAGCTGGGGTACTCAAAGGTGTGTGCCCGCAGTTGGAGTTGATTGCGTGTTACGAGGCTGATTGTGACAATTTTTTGTCGAACATCGCCACGAGCAATGAAATATGGGGGATCGTCACTTCGAAACGGAAACAAAATGAGAATCACTGGGTCGGTGCCAAACCACCTCTTCTCTGAAGAAAAAGTTCAAAGTAGCACCCTGAGCCAGGAAATTCATGGCAACGGTTTTCTGGGATTCTGAAGGGGTTATTCTTTTTGATGCCCTCTCTCATGGGGCCATGATCAATTCCGAAGTGTATTGTGCTACCCTCGGGAAATTGAAGAAGCGCCGTCAGGATGTTTGTGGCCACAAAAATATAAACGAACTTCTCCTTCTTCATGACAGCGCAAAGCCTAACACATGTCTGCGCACCTGAGATGAGCTCACAAGACTTCATTGCACTGTTTATCCTCATCAATCATACATCACGGAACTCTGATCTTCCGTCTTCCATCTGTTTGGCCCAAAGAAAGATGCTGTTCGCGGGTAGCAGTACGTGAATGACGGGGAGTTTATTGATGCAGCAAGACGTTGGCTCCGACATCGTCCATTAGAGTGCTACCATGGGGACATACAGACCCTTCCAGTACGATGGCGTAAATCTGTTGCACTGCACGGGTATTATGTTATGTTATGTTATGTTGAAACAGTAAATAGTTGAATAGTTTTTTGCAGCCGAAAAAGTGGAGTATACAGGGTGTCCCATTTATCTTGACCACCGTAAATAAGTGTTTGTCCAGATGGAAATTACAAAATGTTTCAGGCAAATGTTCTTAATCCGTCAGGGGGACATCAATTAGCATGATTTCCTTCGTTGTAGCTTTGTTTTTTACAAAGATTTGAACAGCGGTATGACTTTTTTTAAATGGCACCCTGAATTTTTTATTCCGTAATTCATTTCCTCTCTTAAAGACCTATTGAAAAATGTACCACAGTGTACCATTCGATGAAACAGAATGTTATTAATTACATAACACAACATTGACATCGATGCTCCCAGCGCTTAGTGCAGGTACTCGTTGTAATGAAACACATCCACGTGCTGACGTTGACAGAGGACAAATGTAAACATAAGTAGAATTTACACCCGTCATTCGGTCAACCATCGTCAGTTGAAGAGTTATGTGAGTAGAATGTACACCAACGAAGAGAAGGTAGAAATTCAAGTCACCTATGGGGAATGTAAGTTATCAGAACAGTAATTGCAATACTGTTTTCTTATGTGCGGGTACATTTAGTACAATAGTTAATCCTTTTAAATACTGTTATGTACAGTAGGTATAAAGGCTGTCGAAGGTAGGCGAAATGCTACGCAGGCAGCGGAACTGTACACAGGGAGATATCCTGACAAGAATCCACCTTCACGACAGGTGTTTTCTCGTCTTGTTGCGACACTTCAGTAAACTGGAAGTTTCAACCCACGAAAACACAATCGTCGTAGCACTCGCACAGACGAAGCTGAGAAAGTTACTGTTCTCGCTTCCGTTGCTATGAATCTACATGTGAGCACACGACAGCCTGAACGCGAAATTGTCATTTCTAAAACCAGTGTACATGGTATTCTTACACGTCACCGGTTCCATCCTTACCATGTACACATACATCAAGAATTGCAAGGGAATGATTCCCAGAATCGTTTACAGTTTTGTCAGTGGGCACAGCAGCAAATCCTCCCCAACCCGAACTTCTTCTCCAATTTTCTATTTACCAATGAATGTTCCTTCTCAAACAAAGGACAGGTAAATACAAGGAACATGCGTTATTGGTCCAGCAACAACTTACGATGGCTTAGACAGGTGGAACATCAGCCTTACTGGAGAGTTAACGTCTGGTGCGGGATGCTTGGTAGTACAATTACTGGCCCTTATTTCATCAATGGTAGTCTAAACGAATTCTTCCTCCTCTTCTGGATTAAGTACCGCTAAGAATCAGAATGCTTATGTGGTATCAACACGATGTATGTCGAGCACGTAATGCCTTGCGTGGAAGTCGTGTTCTGAACCGAAGGTATCGTGTCAGATGGATTGGTCGAGGAGGAACAGTTACTTGGACTGCTAGGCCTCCCGATTTAAATCCTTTGCACTTTTTTTCTTTGGAGTTGTATTAAAGACGTTGTCTATCTCGATATTCTTACAACTTCAGAGGACATGCAGGAACATATAGTGCTTGCTTGTAATTCGCTTCAGCAGGCATCTCTGGAAGCAGTAAACAATTCTTTCATTCAACGAGTCCACCAGTGTATCGGTGTCCAGGGTCAGAACTTTGAGCACCTTCGCATGTTCTGCTCTTTGGAAATGGTACAGGAGAGTCAACGTCAATTTTTTGTTATGTTTTTACTTGGTTTCCATTTGTTTTCTGACAACTCCAGCAACTTGGCGAGTTTGTGATCCCGGGCTCATAGTCAATGTTGTGTAATGTAATTAAGAACGTTGTGTTTCAGTGAATAGTACACTGTGATACATTTCTGAAAAGGCGTTTAGGAGAACAAATGAATTACCGAATAAAAATACAGGGAACCATTTAAAAAAGTCATACCGCTGTTCATATCTTTGTAAAAAACAAAGCTACAACGAAGCTAATCGTGCTGATTGATGTCCCCCTGACAGCTAAAAGATATTTGCTTGAAACATTTTGTAATTTTCATCTGAACAAACAGTCACTTAGGGTAGTCAACATAAGTGGGACACCCTTTATACTATACTGGAATCCCGAGTAAACCCAACCTGCATTAAGAAACAAAGTGTTAGAGAAAGGTAAACAACAGTTCACCGAGTGAGCTACTCGAGAGCTTTGTTGACTGTGTATAAGAGAGAAATTTTTTGCACTTTGATGTCAAGGAGGCAGTCTGAAACACTTCATGTCGACTACCTGCTGCTTCAAAGGAAAGAACGAGTGGGTTTATGTGGAACATCCGTCAGTGTTTGAACTCTACTAAAAATCACGGATAACTTAAATCTGGATGTCCGATTACGAGCCAGTGTGCTACATCTCTTCGTTTCTCTTATCTTATACAGTTAGTTATGCGTAGCTTCTCCTTTTAGGGCTGCCCTGGAAAATGGTGAAGATTAATAGTAGTAAACTTCAGATACTACAGTGAGGTGAATGTTTGCCTTAGTGTTTCAGTGTGGTCTCTTGTAAAGTTAATCACGGGCTTAAGCGAACTGTTTTAAATGGAGCCCACTTGTATGTTTAATGTGAATCATGAAAGATTTTTTTATCTAAGTAACATATGGATGTGTTTTAGAATAAGTTCTGTTATATGTTATTGTTGCCCTTTTGATTTAAGAATTATAACATTTCTGTTTGGACGAAATATTGTTTCATTTCTGGCATCAGCAGTTTCTTAAAATCATATTCTGCGTTATTAAGCGCCAAGATTTCCATCGTTTTTTAGACTTGCATGCTTTAATCTATTGTTTAATAAAAAAGGTATTTACTGTAAGCACACTCTCGCACAGTCCGCTGCTAAACCCTTCTCAACCCGAAACCTGCACTACATAGAGTAGTTTAAGATTTTTTGGATGAGTTCTAGGAAAATGCAACATAGCTGTTAACAAAATATCATACAAGACGCTTCTGCGACCAATTCTATACGTGTACCAGACTATCGAAGAGGTTGACGGTAGTCACGGAAGGCTATGATGTCTGTTTGCCGTCACCGACATGCCAACATGGTTGCGATAGCAACAGCTTTGCAAATGGTTCAAATGGCTCTGAGCACTATGGGACTTAATATCTATGGTCATCAGTCCCCTAGAACTTAGAACTACTTAAACCTAACTAACCTAAGAACATCACACAACACCCAGTCATCACAAGGCAGAGAAAGTCCCTGACCCCGCCGGCATTCGAACCCCGGAACCCGGGCGCGGGAAACGAGAACGCTACCGCACGACCACGAGCTGCGGACACAGCTTTGCACTTCAGTATTGAATGCCATTATATGTTTTCCGTTAAACTGCAGTATTCTTTACAGACGAATGGAAAAACTAGTAGAAGCTAACCTCGGGGAAGATCAGTTTGGATTCCGTAGAAACACTGGAACACGTCAGGCAATACTGACCTTACGACTTATCTTAGAAGAAAGATTAAGGAAAGGCAAACCTACGTTTCTAGCATTTGTAGACTTAGAGAAAGCTTTTGACAATGTTGATTGGAATACTCTCTTTCAAATTCTGAAGGTGGCAGGGGTAAAATACAGGGAGCGAAAGGCTATTTACAATTTGTACAGAAACCAGATGGCAGTTATAAGAGTCGAGGGACATGAAAGGGAAGCAGTGGTTGGGAAGGGAGTAAGACAGGGTTGTAGCCTCTCCCCGATGTTGTTCAATCTGTATATTGAGCAAGCAGAAAAGGAAACAAAAGAAAAATTCGTGGTAGGTATTAAAATTCATGGAGAAGAAATAAAAACTTTGAGGTTCGCCGATGACATTGTAATTCTGTCAGAGACAGCAAAGGACTTGGAAGAGCAGTTGAATGGAATGGACAGTGTCTTGAAAGGAGGATATAAGATGAACATCAACAAAAGCAAAACAAGGATAATGGAATGTAGTCTAATTAAGTCGGGTGATGCTGAGGGAATTAGATTAGGAAATGAGGCACTTAAAGTAGTAAAGGAGTTTTGCTATTTGGGGAGCAAAATAACTGATGATGGTCGAAGTAGAGAGGATATAAAATGTAGGCTGGCAATGGCAAGGAAAGAGTTTCTGAAGAAGAGAAATTTGTTAACATCCAGTATTGATTTAAGTGTCAGGAAGTCATTTCTGAAAGTATTCGTATGGAGTGTAGCCATGTATGGAAGTGAAACATGGTCGATAAATAGTTTAGACAAAAAGCGAATAGAAGCTTTCGAAATGTGGTGCTACAGAAGAATGCTGAAGATTAGATGGGTAGATCACATAACTAATGAGGAAGTATTGAATAGGATTGGGGAGAAGAGACGTTTGTGGCACAACTTGACCAGAAGAAGGGATCGGTTGGTAGGACATGTTCTGAGGCATCAAGGGATCACCAATTTAGTATTGGAGGGCAGCGTGGAGGGTAAAAATCGTAGAGGGAGACCAAGAGATGAATACGCTAAGCAGATTCAGAAGGATGTAGGTTGCAGTAGGTACTGGGAGATGAAGAAGCTTGCACAGGATAGAGTAGCATGGAGAGCTGCATCAAACCAGTCTCAGGACTGAAGACCACAACAACAACAACAACATATATGTTTTCCGTTAAACTGCAGTAGGGATTGTACGTGGACAAGACTGTCGAAGTGGCTGACAGTAGTCACGGAAGGCTATGATGTCGGTTTGCCGTCACCCCTATTACAACATGGCGGCTACAGGAACAGCGCTGCAGTTCAATTCTGAATTCCAACTTACGTTAACCTACAGTAGGGAGTTCGCTTCATAGCATCACAATAGCCTTAAAATTCTGCTACTCACAACAGTTAAACCAGAGGACGTAACTGTCATTTACAGAGCGATACGACAACGACGAACAAAACGGCTGGCGGTCCCTGAATGAATTTTGCAATGGTAGCTCTTCTACAAACAACTAGCTGTCAATCACTTTGTTTTTCTGATTCGGGTATAGATTATTGTTCTAGAGTTTCGAATCCTCATTAAGTAGTCAAGCTAACAGATGCTTTTCTAGGATCATAACAAGTCAGTGTAGCCCATGCCAAAGTATAACAGAAAAGTTTGGAGCACTCAAGAGGGAGTCCTTGGGTCAAACACGACGTAATTCTCGCGGAACTCCATTAGGTAAATGTATGGAACCTGTGTTTGAAAAATACTGAAGACACTATGTTGCCACTATCGTATAAACCGCCTAGAGATCGTAAGAATAAGAGAGTCTGGCCAACATACAGGATACAGACAGTCATTTTCTCAATAGGAAAGGAAATTGATAATATTGGTACGATGCACCCTCCGCTATGCATTGTACAACAGCTTGGGCATGTATACAGTTGCCTTTTCCCGTTCTTTGCCATCGCTGCTGGTAGGAAACATTATATTTCCGTATATATATTTCAGATGATATTGATCTTTACCACTCTTCGGCACTGCTTACTTTAAGCCTCAAGCCAGTAGCAACTTTCTTTAGAAGAGATGGCAGGAACTCACGAACATAGAGCAGAAAACAATTATTATGAGTGACTGTTCGTTACGATCCACATTGTAATGAACTGATGATAAATCAACCTAACATACGTGAGTTTCACACTTTTTTTTACAGTGAAATATTTTTCATATGTTCTGATATCCCTCCTGTTGAAGTACAACACATTTTTCAGTATAATAATTCCCAGATAATAGAAGGTGCGAAAAATCTCATGTTGCTCCAAAGCAACAGTGGAGTTGAGTAAATATTCCGTAATTTATGGTCACTCTTTACAAATCTGTTGATACAGGTGCTTCATATTTTGCTTTTCAGGTATAAAATCATAATCCAGGCAGTTTTTAAACACTGTATCATTATCTGGATTTCTGACTGACATTGACCTATAATTTATAATTAATTTTCCTGACAATGAATTCAATGCGTATACTGATGTTTCTGATGATGATGATGTATCAGATGGAACGAAGATGATGATGAAACTATTTAAATAGGTGAAAGTTCTCAAGCTCTCTCCGAAACAGCTGTCACGAATTTCATATAGAGGGAAAGGATGGGGGGCTGAAATTTCGGCAATGAGAGAGGAGCAAGAGACAGGATATGAAATTGCAAAGGTAAGGATCACTAACGGAAGTAATAATATTGAGAAATTATGTAGATATCCGTGTAATTGCATAACATAATTGTTCTTAAATTCCTAGTTAATTTACTCATAAGTGATAAAGTTAATGATCCTCAAGCAGAATCAGATGTAAGCAATCATAACACAACCGAAGGAGCACCACCTACACATGAGCAGTAGCAGCAGCAAGTTAAACGTAGGTATAAGCGTACTGAATATAAATTTGAAAAAACTGATTTTCTGATTCATGACAGAATGGAAAAGATCACTTCAGCTACCATCGCTAGAGGAAATGAACCCTTCGCTGTATTATAAAGCATTTCTCAATGGTGTTCTACACGTATTTGAACTTACTGCTGAGAAATTCAAAATCAGTGTTTTGCAGAAAGATACAGTTTCTTTGCAGATAATCAAATATGAGTGGGAACAGTTTTGTTGTTATTTTACTGCAGATGTGCTTAATGAAAATACCTTCTATTCACTTATACCACTCGAATAAACGTAGATATCCACCAATTGCTGATATGACGAGAAGAAATCGGTTCTTCCAGCTTCCGCGGTATTTTCACGTGATCAGTAATCGAGAATTTCCTGAAGCTAATGATAAATTCTGCTTGCATTGCAGTCATCATTGCAGACAGTTCTTCCTCCTCCTGCCCCCCCCCCCCCCCCCCCCCGCTCCCCAAGAAGAATACCACGCTTTTGATAGACAGATATTATCATTCAAGGGTAGAAACAATTTGAAACGGCATGAAAGAAATAACCTTCACAAATGCGGCTACAAATCTTTTAGGAGGGCTAATGCCTGAGGCAAAATGTGTGATTTTAAATTTATGTTGGCAAAAACACCTGTAACGATAGAGAGTTAGGCTTGTCTGGTGATATCGTTCTCGCATTGATGGAACATTACGAGAGAAACAACATTTCGAAGGGTTTGCAAACAGTTGGGTTTCATCCATACCATTAGCAATTTCCCTCAAAAAAACTGACATTGATTCTGTGACATCATCAGGACAGGCAGTACGAGAAAATGTTCTTTAGACTGAAGTGAATCTCAAGAAAACAGCACTTGCCTCTTGTGACTGGAGAGTGGAGACAACAAAAAATGTAGAGTTAGTACGCTGGTTTGGCAGGAAATGTATAAATTTCGTTTTAACATTTGCATGTGTTGAGCCCATGGCAACAGGGAGACGCTATTCTGCACCTAAAAAGAAACTCTTTGATGGACCGAGACCTCATATTATGGAAAGCTACAACAAATGTATTGGAGGCGTGGATCTTGCTGATGTATTGTTAGAATTCTATCGGATCAACTCGAGGTCACGGAAGTGGTATATACCCATCGTCAACTGGTATTTGTTTGTAGCCGTTGCCAATGGGGCGGGGGGCTGTTCCACCCGCGTCATATCGTCCAACATGGGAAAACTGTAAAGATGTCATTGCTGCAGTTTCAAACAAGTATTGCTGCAAGTCTCCTGTTTGCAAGGAGATCAGTTTCTCATAAGAAGATAGGAAGACGAAGTTCTGAAAAGGTTCAGCAAAAATGACTGTGGACTCTATTTGCAGCTACAATTAGGGATGTACATTTTGACGGTTTTGAACTCTTTGTAGATATGGTGGAGAAGAAAGTTCGATGTAAAGCGTGTATCAACTCCACTATAAAAAATTGTTTGCATCAACTGTAAAGTGCATATATGTCTCACTGTATGTAATAAGTGTTTCCGCATTTTTCAAGGAAGAGATTGATACTTCATCAGGTATAATAAGGAGAAGATTGAACAGGCATTGATAGCTTACATGATATATGAAATTGAAACTGTGAAGTGTGTCAATACAAAAATTTAATTTTTTTAGAAATACCTAGAGCTCAGTTTGGTAATTATTTAAAGGAAAATCAATCCTTACCAAACTGTCAGTAATAAAAATTGTGTGATATTCTAAGCTCTAAAATGTGATGCATGAACCAATATTTTGCTTAAATAAGCTCTTGTTTACTGGATTTTGTTTCTATCGTGTCATTTCCCGTAAGAACCAATGTTTCTTAAAAGCAACATTAGAAATTTTTTTGAATAAAACATATAAGAACTAGATTATGTCATATTTCACGTTTATACACCTAAATAAGCGTAAATACTAGTGCAAATATATTGTTCTCAAAACTTCGAAATTCGATGAAGGAGGGGAGGAAAATTCCGATATTAAATTATGTTGCAGACCGAAGCTTTGTCCTGGAGCCTTGCTACCATTTTTATCAGGCAAAAATTTTCTTATGATCGGCGATCAGATATTCCCTTATCTTCTTCCTTGCCAAATACGATATTCCCGCCAAGCATTGTCGGGATTAATGAAACTGATACTCGGAATACCTGTCTAGCACTCTCCCTTCGAAAGCCGAAAGCGCGTACGCAATTGTCAGTTATCGACTGTGGCCTTACGGAACTGAAATAGCGACGGAGGAGCGAGAAACGAAATGCCATCAAATTGCTACGGTGTGTTGCGTGTTGCCGGTACGCAGGGGCCCAGCGCACGCGCGCTGCCTTCCATGCAAATCGCGCGAGGCTCGAAATAGCTCTCACCTCAGCCAATTATCATTTAATTAAGGCGAAACAAAAGTCGCGAGGAGGAGCCGCCTGCTCGGACAACTGAGTAACGAGCCGTCCGCCGACGCCACCGACGTAGGTCAAAGGTCGCCTCTGCAGGTCTGCCGGGGGTGTTCAACCCCGCCCGGGGAAGCGATTTGTTTGGCGCGAGGTCGGACTTCCCCTATATGGAACGGCACGGTACACCTTCGTACTGCGACAGCAGTATCGAGCGCCTCATCGGTCTTCTTAATACTCAACCTCCAGTGATCGTAAGGCTTGTTAACACTGGAACCAGTTACTTTTGGACAATTCCTTTCCAGTGGCAATGGCATAATCAACAAATTTTGCCCCTCTGTTTACTTGGAGAGTTCTATCTAGAAATTTCCGAGTGGGTATTCTTATGTATTTCAACATTCCATAAAGCAGCAAGTGTTCCAACATTCCATACCTAATCACCAGAATACTGTTGTGTAGTTATTACTTCATTTGTTTCTATTTATTTAGCCCTCTGATCATATGTAGAACAACGTACAGGTTGATATTGGACCTAACTCCAGCTATTACAAGGATCTACATGTTGTAAATAACAAAAGTTACATATGTATACACTTACAAATGGCTCTGAGCACTATGGGACTCAACTGCTGAGGTCATTAGTCCCCTAGAACTTAGAACTAGTTAAACCTAACTAACCTAAGGACATCACAAACATCCATGCCCGAGGCAGGATTCGAACCTGCGACCGTAGCGGTCTTGCGGTTCCAGACTGCAGCGCCTTTAACCGCACGGCCACTTCGGCCGGCTACACTTACTGTAGCTCAGATATTCACTTATAGAAAAATGCAGTAGTACTGTGGACCTTTCAAAAACATTAATACTTTGTATACATTTCATATCATTTGCCAGTTTATTGTATAGTTCTATTCCCTTAGCATTTCTTTTGACACAAACTCGTATTGCCTGGAAGTATGTGCAAGTCATCTTTTAATCTAGTGTTGCGATTATGTAAGTCACATTTTTTTCTAATACTGTTATTATTTTCAATTACATTTTTTTAAAAATATACGTTAAGTTGTCAGTAATAAACTTGGATGGCAGTCATTGTACTTTAAGTGTTTCAAATATCAGTTTATATGACGGTCTAGCTCTGCTCCCTGTGATAATCCTAATGGCCCTCTATTGGATTCTGAAGGTCCGCAGAGCTACTGAGGAATTTCCGCAGAATATGAGTTCAAATGGCTCTGAGCACTATGGGACTTAACATCTGAGGTCATCAGTCCCCTAGAACTTAGAACTACTTAAACCTAACGACATCACACACATCCATGCCCGAGGCAGGATTCGAACCTGCGACCGTAGCAGTCGCGCGGTTCCAGACTGAAGCGCGTAGAACCGCTCGGCCAGAATATGAGTACATAATTTAAATATACGTTAATATATGATTAATGGGCAGTCGTTAGTACATTTATTCATATTCATACTATACTCGGCTTGATATTAATGTATTCAACATGTCTTTCATGGGGAGTAACTCCTGTTCTGTGCCATTTATCACTCTAAACAGACATCCAAGGAAAAATGTACCTCTTGAGGATTGATTTTATCCCCACTCTTAATTTATTTCCATTTCATACCGATCTCACTATCGCTATATGCTCTATAACTTTCTCCAGCAGATGTACGACATCACTTCCCACAACCCTACCTCCTCTTGCTAAAGCTTTATCATTAACTTCATCGATTCAGTTGAAATCAAACAGTAGCTGTTATCCATAGCGGAGCTTGCGTATCAGTAGTTTTGTTATGATGTGTGATCATGCATACCTATTATAGCAATTTATAAATATCTGGGTGTGAAGTAGTGTACATACGTGCATGTGGAGTACAAATGCATGTAGTACCCCTACACAGGCACAATGTATATATTTCTTTTAAACTGGCATATGTCGAATATTAGTAGAAAGTATTACAAACTACAAAAGAAAATGTTTCTTATAAATTATTTATTGTACGATCTTAACACCTATAAACAATGCTTTTGGCCTTACTTTCTTCTGCAAAGACATAAAGATTTTGTGAGTTGCACACAAGTGAGTATCACACACAGAGGTGTCCACAAAAAAGATATAGTTCTAAATGCACATGTGCAACTTCAGGAGTTTCTCCTTTGCCTGTATTTATGTTAATTCAAAAAGCAATTTTTCGCGAAAATTGCAATCTTTGAAATTAATATGTTGCTTAAGGCTTACCGTCGGATTTTATTAGTGTATCTCCACAATATTTCGCAGTAAAAACTGTCCAGCTTCACCTTGTTCACGAGTTAACACTGGACTGGCACTGTCCCTGAATAATCTATTAACACTCTGCATCACCGGACTCCATGCAAGCCCCATCTGTGACCTACTTCATTCTCTTAGGGATCGAAATTTTCTCTTTCTAAATTAGCCTATTTTCTTCTTCACAATTCAAGCTATCTGTATACCAAATTCGATCAAAATCGTTTCAGTGGTTTGGTCTTGAAAATGTAGCAGATAGAGTTACTTTCGCACTTATAATTTTAATCTGGATTCTGTGCTTATCATTTTTCAAAATACCACGTTTCGAATATATTTGATATTGGAATGATATTTCCATCCCTTTTATTTGAACATAAAAGTCGGTCACAAGTTACTTACAACACTTGCTTCTGGTTGGCTGCGGTTTTTCTTTTTTTTTTTTTTTTTTTTTTTTAGTTGTGATTTCGTTCCCCTGCCCCATATGGGCAGGGGAGGCGTGTCAGCAGCACAATCCGCCGCTCTTCAGCCCAGCCGAGAGACATAACAGCTAATACAAGAAGAAAATGATACATATAATGGCAGCTAATAAAAGAAAAAATAATACATATAAAGGCGATAAAAAGGGGAACATAAAAACAGAGGAAGGGGAGATAATGGAGATAAAAATACACTGACATGGATACGTTCATGGGGGGACAATTAAAAAAGTCGAATTAAGTTAAAAAAACACAGCTGGTGAAGTATAGAGCACAAAAAGGGCACTATAGTCACATGCAAAGGTTAAAAGTTGGCCTCAGTATTAAAACACTCCAGAACAAGACACTTTAAAACCACTGAAGAGATGAGACACACACGACAGATAATAAAACTGCCAGGAGGGACCAGCCAAGAGGGAGGCCTGAGACGACGGAAAAGGAGCGAAGAGCAAGATGCAGCAGGGGAGGGGGCGGGATGAAAAGAGTAGGGGCATCAGCAGGTGAACCAAGAGGAAGGAGACCGGTGGGGCAGGAGATGAAGAGGGAAGACAAGGCAGGAGGGAGTGCAAAGACACTGAAGAGGAGCACAGGAGAGGGAGGGGGTGTAGGAGGGGGAAAGCCGCTCAGGAGAAGGGAGGGGAAGGAGAGGGAGCCCTGAGGAGGAGGCAGAAGCAAGGTGGAATTAGAGTTGGTAGGAAGGGTAGACTTCAGGGCGAAGCTCATCATCTAGGAGGGGTAGATGCTGGGAAAGGAGGTGGAGGGTGTGGAGATGGAGAGAGGGTGGGACACAGTGGTAAAGGCACGGCAACAGGCTGGGGTTGGAGAGGAAGGGAGACACCAGGTGGGGGGGGGGGGGGGGGAGGGGATCAAGGCGGCGGACAATATACAAGGTGTGGCTGTGTTCAAGGAAAATTGGTTGCAGGTTCCATTCAAGGAGATTAAGGAGTTGGTATCTGGTTCCTGGTTCACGCCAGATGAAAACCCGGCGAGATCACTGTTCAGACTTTGCCTGAACTCATCTGTGAACATAACCTGGGACCACTGTTCCAATGACCATGTACTGTGTTCTTCACACCAGGCTTTATGGGCTCTCCAGTGACCAGGGATCAGTGGGATGTGCTGACCCTGTACTGTGTTCTTGACACCAGGCTTTCGGGCTCTCCTGTGACCAGGGGTCAGTTGAATGCACCTTGCAGGTCACCGGGCGAATAAACCATGTCTGTCCAGTCGTCTGTAGACTGTGTGTGTGGAGACAACTGTTCCAGTGGCTGCGGTAAAGTCCCGAGCAAGGCTACCTGCAGTACTCTGTAGCCGTCTGTGGGCACTGATGGTGAGATATCGGACTTCTTGTGGTGTTGTACACTGTGGACGTCCCATACTGTAGCGCCTGGACACGTTCCATGTCTGCTGGAATCGCTGCCTTAATCTTGAGATCACAATTTGTGGCACACAGAGGGCCCATGCTACGACCTGCTGTGTTTGACCAGCCTCCAGTCGCCCTAGTATTCTACCCCTCATAATGTCATTGATGTGTTCTTTGAGCCATTTTCAACACACGGTCACCATTAGCACGTCTGTAAACGTCTACACACTTACTCAGTGCACCGTACTCTGACATGCACCAACACACCTCTGCATATGTGGACTGCTGCCAGCGCCACTGTGCGACGACCGCAGATCAAATGCACTGCATGGTCATACCCTGAGATGATTTAAACCCACAAACCACCAACCAGAGCGTTGTTTCACCATGTATCAGCATTATCCGTAATTTATGAGCAAGTGTGTATTTGGTGAAAGGACTGGACTGGGGTCCACTTTGTGATGCCAGACAAAGGATGGCACGGAGGTCTTGTCGGCATGGCATGTCCTCTGGGCCTAATCACAGAGTTTAGTGCTCTTTTTATAAATAAATAAACAGAACGTAAACATTCATTAAAGATTTCTGTTTTTTTTTTTTTTTTGTCAGCGTTAGGGATGTATTTCTGTACTGGAAAAAAGCTTTAAGTGCCCTCATGGAGGCTATAACTTTACACATGAAATGTTTAATGACTGGTTTGATCAAGTTTATTTCTAGTTTAAACATGTAGGCACGTAAGAAGCACCTAAAATATAATTATCTCTAAAAAAGCAGAGTAGGTGTTCAACTGCAGTATCCGTTACATATATAAGTGAAGCATTTATTTCAGATATTAATGAATTCATTCTTTCATTTTAATTGTTTGTATTAACACTTGGGAGTCATGAAACGGAAACCATCAAACAAGTTCTACACAAAAATGTTTCAGTACAAACAAATTACCTGTAAATTAACTTTTCGATGCTGTAAAACATTGTCTGCGAGAACGTATGCTGCGTTTATAAGCGACGTTATCAAAGATACCATAAAAGTGTTAAGCTTCATTCTTAGGAAATCTGAATCAAAAAGTCTTGTAGCCTATTGTTCGCTTATTATTCTCTAAAATCAACATTTTTTTTTTTATGCAGTCATCTTTCGTTGCCGCGCGGTATTGCCGCGCGGTCAAATGGCGTCTTTTCACGGTCCGCGCGGCTACCCCCGTCGGAGGTTCGAATCCTCCCTCGGGCAGGGGTGTATGTGTTGTCCTTAGCGTAAGTTAGTTTAACTTAGATTAAGTCGTGCATAAGCTTAGGGACCGATGACCCCCGCAGTTTGGTCCCATAAGACCTTACCACAAATTTTCAAATTTCCATCTTTCGTTTTCATTCGCCACCTTTACCATTCAGTTGTAACCATGCCAGTTCATTCTACTGACTGAAGGATTTTTCTATCAAAAACGTGGGTAATAAATCTTTACACAAAAAACTGAAAAATACTCGTATAGGTAGAATTAAACAAATGTTCGCTTACGTAGCTGAGTAGTCAGTGCGTCTGATTGCCATGTGGAAATGACTTTTGATTTCCGGTTCTGTAAGGTAGTAATTAATAGAATTTTTCGTTTATTTCTTTCAGTACCCACTAGTTGGATTTTCTTTCAATCCAGAATGTTTTCTTGACTCTTCTCTGTATTCAGTTTTAAATCTAATTTTACCTCCCTCCTACAACTATAATTTAACCCTTTGCCTATCTTCCTTACCCCTGCATTAAGATGGTTATGAATAAATTATTTTAATACAGGTTTCTAGAAAGCTAACGTTTCAGTTAATTCTGGAAACTTTTATCACAGTCGTAGTGACCAACATCCGTAATGGATAAAAGTTTTGAGTTACTTTCACTTCCAAGGAATTATTGTTCATCGTTATACACCCTTTGAGATACAACAGAATTCCTTATCATGAGTTACCTTACTATCAAAACTGGGTTACTTGCACTAGAGTTGTACTTCCTATTTTAATATTTGATTTTGCTGGCCTCTGTTATTTATCTATCACTATGTTTTTGATTTTGTTTGTGTTTATTCTGATTGTAGAGGGCAACAGTCACAGTTTGTAAATACAATTTATGTCTTTGTTCTGAATTTGCTACAACTCCAATGCCATTCACATATACATCGTATTGCGTTTGCCTACAAATAATGTTTAACCCTTCTGCATGATTTCTGATTGTTTTGTTGCACTTGCTTTAAACTGATTAATCAAACAGCGAGACAGGCAACAGAAGTTACTTACCGTAATGTATGTCTGTTTCCGTACCCTGGTTTCTTCATTGTTGAGAATTTGTCTTCTGCTTCTCCATTTTCTTCAACTGTTCTTCAGTTCTCCTTATACTTGAGAGATTAGCAAGAAAAAGTCACATTTACAATACTGCAATATACAAATACTTTTCACATTGTGTTTTTAAAGAGCGTATTCTTCAACATTAACAGTTTGCATTCATAATGCTACATGCATAACTCGTCGTCGAGGAATGTTTCATACATATATAAAACAAGTCACGACAACGACGGCAGCGTGTAGTGTGCAGCATTACTCAGCCAATGAATGCTGTAGTTTGATAACGGCCATCGCAGGTTGCAGTCATGTGTCTGTACAGGTATCTGGTATCTTCATCACGTCAACAGCTCCAGTTGGTATGTTTCACAACTCGAAGACGTTTCATTTCATAGGTCTCCTTTACATCCTTTCAACTTTTTCATGTACATGGCTTATCGCAAAACGTTACGACCACACTGAAATACTACTTTGTGTATCCCCACCTGCCCTTCTTCAATGAGTGGTGTGGTTAGTTGTGAGTGAGCATACTATCACTGTTTCCATAAATTTGCAGTATTTCTTTGGTGACGAAGTAAATATTCCTGAATTCCAATCAAAAACAACTGTCAAGTTGAGAAACATAGAAGTAGACATCCTCGGTGTCGCAAAACAGCAATCACTTAATAAAGGCAAGGCTTCTGGTCCAGAAATCAGATTGGGTTCATTTTGAAAATGCATGTATGAAAACGAGGAGTTGGCAGCACTGTCGCAACGTACAGCACATCGGAATGTACAGAGGAACTGGGATATCAAACTAACATCTACCACGGAATTATGGTTCGATTCCTCGTCACGTTACTTTTTATGTGTGAGACGTCATTTCCCTAGTTCTAGTCCTTTATGAGCAGGAAAAAATTCTGTTACGTAATAGGCTATCGCATGACACTGGGGTCCATTAAATTGCAAGCATGTGTCTACGAACTGCGCACCGCACAACCATAAATGGTTCTGTCAAGTTCATATAGGGCCGCTTCCCCTGGTGTACACGAACGATGAATACGTTGATGTGCTGTTGGTGTTGGATGTATCCAATAACCAAGCGCTGCTGCTGCCACGGCAGAGCTGCTCGTGCGTACGCTACACTGTACCCTCAAAGGCGCGATCTCTATAACAATGTTTCACTTCGCCTGGAGTGACGCCTTCGGGAAACCGGTAACCTTCGTCTAAAAATAATGGACAGAGTTGGTCCAAGGACTAGATGTGCTCCACAACAGCGGACGCGATTCTTAAAACTGTTCATCAGTCACTTCGGCGAAGTACCTGTGGAGTCGCAATGCAGCTCCAGATATCTCACCATACTGTTTGTTGAAGTGTTGTGCGATGAAGAACTGCATCCATATCATTACACGTTAATACCAGTCGCCAGAAGACCGCATTCGACAAGTAGAGTTTTGTGAAAGCTTTTGCACCAAGTGGGAGGTAACGAACATTTTATAAATAACGTTATGTGGACTGAAGAATCTAGCTTCAGTGGTGTATGTATTTTTAACTTCCACAACAGACATAAGTGGTCGAAACATAATCCACATGTGTGTCGTGAACGTGACTTTCTCGCACACTTTGACGTAAGCCTGTGGGATGGAATCGTGAGAGGAGTGCTTTTGAGGCCTTATCAATTGTTCGAGGAGATATTTCGTGTTGCAATCGGTCGTCGTAAACTTCGTCCCACGATATTTCAACTGGACACCTGCCAGTTATCTTCAGGAGAGCCATCGAAGACACGAAGACGTTCTCCGCTCCGCCTTATATAGCGCGGATGTGTCAGAGTCACGGTGACAGATGGATCACCCCGCCCGGAGGCAGCGCCCTCGCTGGTGGAATTGCAAGGATCAGCTGTCTTCGGCGTTGCCGCTCGCCGCAGTTGTTGGAGCATTCTGGCGTCTTCGTCTGAAGCAAATCTCGAAGATGACGGGATTCCACACATTATCCAGCTAGTAGCAGCTGTCGCGATTCATTAGATTTTCCGCTAAGCGTATTTCAACGGATTCTCTTGTAACGGAGTCCCAAAAACATGTTGCTGTGGTCAAAACTAATGTTTTGTCACACTCCATCGAATGTCCGTTGGAGGTACAATATTCCGCGACTGCAGACTTGCTGGGTTGCAGAAAGTGAGCGCAACATTTATGTTCTGTGCGATGTTCTTCCACTTGTTTGTCCTATACAAGCTACACCACAATGGGAATGTATTTTGTAAATTCCCGTCTTCCGCAATAACAAATTATCCTTCACGGATCCCAGCCGGTCCGAAATCTTAGATGGTGGGCGAAGAAATCACTTTCACCTGAAAAGTATTAAGGTTCTTGCTATTTTGGAAGAAATATTTCCAAAGATGGGAAGAAAAGCTAGGGACTTTGGTGGTGCGTACTCCTCTTTATCCACTTCCCGGTTCTTGATTTTAGCTGAGAATACTCTTAATTTGCCCGGTCGAGTATCCATTGTCTCTGAACATTGACCTTAAATGTGCAAGCTCTTTAGGTAAACTATCTGCATCCGACACTGTATGGGCCCTGTGTACAAGGGTATTAAGCATATTCATGGTTTGGGATGGGTGATGGTAACTCTAGGAGTGCAAGTACAAATCAGTGTGAGTGGTCTTACTGTAAACAGAATGTCCCAAAGAGCCGTCACTCTTCTGTCTAACCAAAACGTCCAGGAATGGGAGACAACCGTCTTTCTCTAATTCTATAATAAATTGAATGTTCTCATGAATGGAGTTAAGATTACGTAAAAACTCCAGTAACGTATCTTCTCCGTGGGGCCAAGCTACAAAAATGTCATCCATGTATCTCCAAAAAACAGTTGGTTTAGAAACCACTGATTCAAGTGCTCTTCCCTCACAATCCTCCATAAAAAAATTAGCCGCTAGGGGAGACAAGGGGCTGCTCATGGTGATGCCGTCAATCTGTTTAAAATATTCTTGGTTAAACATAAAATAGGTTGAAGAAAGAGCCTGTGGAAACAAAGCAGTGATGTCCGACTGAAACGCCCCCACATATGAGTTAGCCAAACGTCTTCATTTTTTTGCTGAGATCATTGGTTGGCAAATGTACACATCATATACGGAACTCAGCCGATTTTATTAACAGACTGGGGGCTCTCCACATAAGTAGACCGGATCTCCTATTGAGTTTTGATGTAGTATCGCTTTTTATAAAGGTACCTCTTGCTGATTCCTTGGCGTTAATTGATAAACAGTTTTTACAAAATACCTTTCCGGTATGGTACTGCCTCTGTAAGACAAACAACACACACCGTGGAAGAACGTTTCACAGAACATAAGCTTTGCACTCGCCTTCTGCAGCCCAGCAAGTCTGCAGTTGCGGAACATTGTACCTCAAACGGAAATTCGATGGAGTATGACAAAAATTTAATTTTGGCCACAGCAACATGTTTTTGGGACTCAGTTGTAAAAGAATCTGTTGAACTACGCAAAGCGGAAAATCTAATGAACCGCGACAGCTGCTACCAGCTGGATAATGTGTGGAATCCCGTCATCTTCGAGATTTGCTTCAGACGAAGACGCCAGAATACTCCGATAACTGCGGCGAGTGGCAACGCCGAAGACAGCTGATCTTTGCAATTCCACCAGCAAGAGCGCTGCCGCCGAGCGGGCTAGTCCTTCTGTCACCGTGACTCTGACACATCCGCAGAAATACTATCAGCGCGCTAGATAGGGCGGAGCGGAGAAAGTCCTCGTCAGTCTTCGATGGCTCACCTGAAGATGACTGGCAGGTGTCCCGTTGAAATATCGTTGAATGAAGTTTACGACGACCGGCTGCAATCCTGAAATCTCTTCGAACATTTAATTCCCAGGGAAAATTTTAAATTTCACGCATTATTTATTGCCGAACAAGTTGTATCGTACGTTTCTTTGCACTACTTTGCCTGACCCACGAGAAAACGATCCTCTTGTTTTCGATGACAGGTATGGTTTCAGCATGATGGTGCAAAGCCACTCTTTGGAATGAATCTGCGTAACTATTTAAATGAAGTGTTTCCAGGGAAATAGATTGGTTGCAGAGATCCAATGTTCTGGCCTCCACGTTTCCCAGACCTTAATCTACTGGATTTTATTTGTGTGACAAAGAAACAAGTTTATAGTACTCAGTCCATGGATATACACGACTTAATAGTTAGCGTACATCGTACTTCGGCAATGGTGGATGCTGGCGTGTTGCGTAGGGTCCAGCAAAGTATGATCCAGTGAGTTGCGAAGTGTTCGTAGATGCAAGGTGGTCGCTTTGATCATCGCCTCTAAAGTGGACGTTGCTCGTATGTGTACATATCGCCTCTGTGAAGATAAGCCTGGAGATGAAACGCACACAACGGAATTATTGTGCATAGTATACTGTGCAATCTAGTTTAGCTTACTTGCTGTGTTTTTTGTACTTCATTGGAACAGACAATGTTATCATAACCACTATTCTTTTCTATTGGCTTTATTTGTGTCATGGATTAAACAAAGTGTTCGTCTACGTCTATAAGAAGTTCATGTTATGTCTTAAGGTTTAAATAAGGTAACAGTGCCACAAAGAAATACACAAAACACTGCATTGTGGAGATGTAAATTGCATGCAGTTTGATACTTTAATTGACAAAAAATGTTTGGTGCGAACGTGACTCGAACATCGGCGAGTTTGCATATCTTTTCCCAATGACATTGCCTCGTCTCATTGATCTAATTGAACATCCCTGCCAGAGCCTAGTGTTCATCCTACCTCTTCCTGGTCACACTGCAAGCAGTTACAGCGTTTCTATACCCTCTCTTCTTAAATCACTTTCTATTAAAATTATTGTCGGGACTACTTTCGCTAAATACACTTTCGTCTTGAATTGGGTTGAGTAATTGCATGCCAACCACTAAGTGCGGCATTTTTTCTTCATCCTGCATATGCTTATAACGAGAGACCGGATTATATGCATTTTCATATTGCATAAGCAGTTGCATATTTGCATTCTTTTCACTGGTTATTGCAGATTTTAACTAAAAGCTAGTGACGATGCATATTTTCACTCTATATTTACAATATTTTAAAAATTTAGATGGTCGGTCTCTAGTTCGATCTAGTTTTGATGTCTTATAGAGTGACCGCGACCTAGAACTGCGTGAAATCGCTAACCGAGAGGCCACTGCCTAGCGAAATCATTACGGAAAAAGGAACAAGAACAGGCAGACATAGTCAATGCTCCTGCGCCCGCGTTCCCAGTTAATCCCTTCCGCTGTCATAGCGAACGCGTCGGCAACAATTAAACTACGCAAGTTTTTAGTCTCACGTACATTGCTATATAAGCTCAAGTACTGTGGTATGAATGGGACAGCGCTCAAATTGTGTAAATCGTACCTAACTGGAAGAGTGCAGAAAGTTGAAATAAGCAATTCACATAATATGCAAAAAACTGGTGATTTCTCAAACTGGGGAACAACCAAGAATGTTGTGCCGCAAGGTTCGGTCTTGGGTCCTCTGCTGTTCTTAATATATATTAATGACTTGCCATTCTATATTCACGAAGATGCAAAGCTGGTACTTTTTACCGATGATACAAGTATAACTATCACACCCAACAGACAAGAATTAACTGATGACATTGTAAGCGATGTTTTTCAGAAAATCATTAAGTGGTTCTCTGCAAATGGGCTCTCTTTAAACTTTGACAAAACACAGCATATACAGTTCCACACAGTAAATGGAATGACACCATTAATAAATGTAGACTTCAATCAGAAATCGGTAGCTACGGTAGAATATTCAAAATTCTAGATGTATGCATTGATGAGGGGTTGAACTGGAAAAAACACTCTGAAGATCTACTGAAACGTTTGAGTTCAGCTACTAATGCTATTAGGGTCATTGCAAATTTCGCCGATATACATCTCAGTAAATTAGCTTACCACGCCTATTTTCATTCTCGGCTTTCGTATGACATCATATTCTGGGGTAACTCATCATTGAGTAAAAGAGTGTTCATTGCACAAAATCATGTAATCAGAATAATTGCTGGAGCTCATCCAAGATCATCCTGCAGACACTTATTTAAAGAGCTAGAGTTCTTCACTGTAGCCTCACAATATATATACTCATTTATGAAATTTGTTGTTAACAATCCGGACGAATTCAAAAGTAATAGCAGTGTATATGGCTACAACACTAGGAGACAGAATGATCTTCACTACTCAAGGTTAAATCTAACTTTGGCTCAGAAGGGGGTAAATTATGCTGTCACAAAATTCTTTGGTCACTTACCTTATAGCATCAAAAGCCTGACCGATAGCCATATAGCATTTAAAAGGAAATTAAAAGAATTTTTGAATGGCAACTCCTTCTACTCATTAGATGAATTTTTGGATACAGTAAGTGGGCAATTTCTCCCCTCCCCATAAAAAAATATATATTGTGCAATGTAATATCTGGGATAGACACCTTTTATTAACCTGACACGTTCCACATCATTACGAAGTGTCGTATCCATGATCTATGGAACAAGTACTAATCTAATCTAATCTAATTGTTTCAATTTAGCTTTCTATTTACTTGTACATAGTTGTACGTGTTTACAACGTGTAGTGTGTAACGTGTTGTGCGCCATGCCACCCAAAAAAAAGAAACGTCGTTTTGTGGATAGCTGAACATCCTGGAATATTTAGACGTGACGGAATTATTTTATACTGTCGAGTTTGCGAGAAAAACGTGTCGTGCAAAAAAAATTCAAATAGACTAGCATGTCAATACAAGTCTTCACATCACAGGAATGCAGTAGAAAGGTCCACGACAACAACTTCTGACAACAAGATGCAGTACCAGAGATTTGTCCAAAGGTAACCAAAAAAATCGGTTTGACATGGATCTACGTGAAGCATTCATAGCAACCAATATTCCTCTTCACAAACTTACAAACTCTATCCTTAAAGGCTTCCTGCGCAAATATTGCTTAGGTCAAAATATACCAGATGAATCAACATTGCGTAAAAATTACATACCGACAATTTATGTAAATGGTCTGGAAGAAATACGCAATGTACTCAAGGACAGCATTATATGGATTTCATCTGACGAAACTACAGTCAATTGTGACCGTTACATCGAAAATTTAATTGTTGGTGCTTTAAAAGATGAGCTTTCTTCTTCCTATTTAACAGCTTGCAAAAATCTTGAAAAAGTAAATCATTCTACGATCGCCAGATTTGTGAATGAGAGTATAAGAAAAAGATTTCCAGAATATTCTGGAGATGAAAGGGTGTTTGTGTTTATTTCAGATGCTGCTTCTTATATGATCAAAGCAGGAAAAGCCCTCCGAGTATTTTATCATTTGATTCATGCGACGTGCTTTGCTCATGAAGTACGTCGCCTTGCTGAAGAAGTACATTCCATGTTTGTGAATGTAAATAAACTGATTTCATCCACAAAGTAAGTGTTCCTAAAGACTCCTGCTCGCATCTAGTCCTACAAAGAAAAGCTACCAAATGTGCCTTTACCTCCTGAACCAGTGATAGCTCGTTAGAGTATGTGGGTCGAATCTGTGTTGTTTCCCAATGACAATTTGGAGCCCATTAGAGGAGTAGTAAACGACTTCGATAGTGCAAAGGCTTTGGCAGTTTGCCAGTGCAAGGAAGCTTTTAATGATTCCCAAATTAAAAAAGACATTGCTGTGATTAGCACTCATTCTTCCCATGTACCTGCAAGTATTAAAAAGTTTGAAACTCAAGGTTTGGGATTGACTGAATCTATTCAATTACTGAATAAAATTGTTCTGGTGAACTCCTCATTGCCGGAGGTGCTCCAAAGAAAACTTAAATAAAACTTTGAAAACATTTTAAACAATAACCCTGGCTTTGAAAACTTTTTCTAAATCGATAGTTTTATTAATGGGACGGGTAAACTTTTACTGAAAACAGTAAGTGCCAACATAGCACCCAAATTCAAACTGCCCAGTTGCCTAGGTCGATGTAGGACGGTCATGTTCTGCTGGCTGCCTGTAATCATGAGCGTCGTGCTGACCCTAGAATTTTGTGTATGGTATCTATCTGGGCATCATCACAATTATTGTAGTTCTGAGTAATAAATTAATGATTTGAAAATGCTGCTTACTGGCCTCCAACTTCTCCTTTCCACCACCCAACATAATGGGATCAAACGACTACCAGAGGTGTACTTATCACTCCACTGCTGTGCCACACAGGACCTTGAATCATCAGCATTTGGTCCTCCAAATTCCTGTTCCATTAACCTTCATAGTGGGGTCTGATGACTAACAGGCTTCCACTCACTGCTCCACTGCTACATCACCCAGGGTGGTGGACTATTAGCGTCCTGGCCTCCAACTTCCAGTTCTAATATCCACCATAATGGGATTCGAAGACTAACTGGCATCCACCTACCATTCCACTGCTATCATACCAGGGTGGACAATCAGCATACTGGCCTACAACTATATGTTGCACCACCCACCGAAATGAGATCAGACAACGGTCAGGTATCCAATTACCACTCCACTGCTACCCCGCCAAGGGTGACGATCATTATAGTAGCCTCCAGCTACTGTTTCCTCTATTCACAATAATTGAGTGAGTCAACTACCAGGTATCCACTTACCAGGTATCCACCCCGCCAAGGGTGACAATCATTATACTAGCCTCCAGCTACTGTTTCCTCTATTCACAATAATTGAGTCAGTCAACTACCAGGTATCCACTCACTGCTCCACAGCCATCACACACAGGATGATCGACTATCAGCATTGGGATATCCAATTATGTATTCCATTAACCACCATAGTGGGGTCAGACAAAAGAGAGGTGTGCTATCAGCATTGTTGCCTCCAGCTATCCATCCCATTTCCAACCAGGATGGTGATCTACCAGTATCCTGGTCTCAAACTTCTCATTCCAGTACCCACAGTAGTGGTGTTGGATGACTAACTCACCACTCCACTGCACTGCCACTCCTCGAATTCCTCCACCCTCCCCCCCCCCCCCCCAACAGGGTGTTGGGCTATCAGCATTCTGGCCTCTAGGTACAGGTTAGGTTACCCACCATAGTGGGGTCAGATAACTAATTGAATAACTAAGAGATATTCACTTACCACTCAACTGCTACACTGCCCAGGATGGTGGAGTATCAGCATCCTGGCCTCCAACTTCCCATACCACCATCCACAACAGTGGAATTAGACAACCATGAGGGCATCCACTAGATGTTCCTCAGCAGCCCCACCTGGTATGAATGACTACCAGCATCCTGATCTCCAACTTCCTTTTCTGTTACCCACTATAGTGGGGTCAGATGACTGCCAGGCATCCACTCACCACTGTACTGGAACCCCACCCAGAATTGTGAACTATCAGCATGCTGACCTTAACTACCCTGTTCTATTATCTACTGTTGAGGTCTACCATCATGGCGTTAATACTCTGATTTCAGTCCAGATTATATCCTATGGGAATATATTCTTGATATGTTTGCTTTAATATTATCAATCTCCTTATTAATTTATTTGTTTATTTGACGGATACATCTGTGCTAGATTGCTAGATTTAGGTCCCTCATGACTAATCCATGGTTCTCTAAGGGTTTAAAGTAACAGTGCATGGCCGAACCCCTCTTTTCAGATGAGTCATATTCAAATTTATGATAGTGCACTCGCCCTTTGATGGTTAGGTAGCAACGAATTATTGTTGAGTGGCGACTGATCCTCCATTAAATTGTTACCGTTCCTCCCAGTGCATATGCAATGTTAATACATCATTCGATGCACAAAAATCGTCGTTGATCATATATTTATGTCCTATAAAGCAAGATCAGCTTTAGCCTACCTCGTTGCAACGTAATGTTATCGAGCTTGGTACAAGAGGTACAGGAGACCGCATGCAGCAGTCTGATTTTTATAATTTTTTATATTTATGGTACACGAAATTAAAAAATCGAATATCAGTTCAACAATGCAGTTTGTTGCAACTCTCAAAAATTGACGAGAAAAACGACTTTAAAATTTTGAAGTTTTCGAAGTGTCTTTAATATCCAGAAGTAAGGTCGTATTTTCGACAGGCGACGTGGCTCTTTGTTAAGAGTGCTCCTCTGGCAAGTGGTTGGTCTGGCTTCAATTTCCAACCGATGCAAATCTTTAAAGAAAGTTTATTTTCTACGAGCACTATCATGAAGCGTAAGATGCATAAAAATGGAAAAAATAGGTAATGGTCGAGACTGGTAGTCTCTGCTTCGAATCTCCATTCGGTAATTATGTTTTTCTTATATACGAACCGATTTATATACTATCAACATATTTCAATGTTCTACTTGCTCACATCATTCGTACAACATATTTTCCATTGTTCCTCTACAATGAACACTTGTTTCCTCGCTGAGAACCCAATACTGAAATATTAACTACTAGTAACCCCCTTCCCGCTCCACAGCTTCGCACAGGAAGCACTAAGTATCTGTGGCCACTTCACTTGGCTGGCGCAGCGGTATTAAATTATATACACAAACGTTCCTCGTTAATCAGTCTGTCAATTAGTGAATACTATATCCAAATCCCTACAGTATTCCTGAGATTAGCCTCCACATACAGACAGAAAAACACGACGAGGAACCTTAATTTTTAATGTGCATAGATGATTAATACATTCTTATCCTGTTATTACACTCAAAAGGCCAGTGAGAGCAGCTGGCAGGCTCTGTGTGTTTACTCTGAGTTCCACTATCGCTACGTTCTCTTCGTTGTCACGAACTTCCGTATTCCGGGTTCACACTGCTCACGCCACCTCTGAAGTTTTTGCAAAGGCTACTAATGACAGTGTTTCCAGCTCTTGTTGCAGTGGCGAGTCGGCACGCACCATCAGTCTTGGTGGTCGATGCAAACTTGAGTGCCACGATTACAAACGTGACGCAGAGTCAGCCATTTACTCACTGAGTCACGCCCCTTGCAATACTTGGGTCGTATGTTACTTGCGCTGGTCTTCAATTTGCGAGCAGCAGTGCTGCCTTGGTCCACTTGAACTTTACACTTATCAACTGGCGTCGCGAAAAGGACATTCTCTCAAGAAAGACTGTGTAAAAACGTATGCTATTTCTTAGTTGTTTTCCTGTCAACAATACCATAATGTAACAGCTTCCGAGTATTTGCTTATCAGAATTAAATGTTGTAGCTGCAAACGTTATCAACAGCTTTATTTGCCTGAGATTTAACAGATGAGCACATGTATTCATAAGTGACTGATTACGTCTGTAACTACACCGTTTTGAACTGTGATGACTCAATACCCGAAAGAGGAGATCCACAAGTAATGAAATGCATTGTAATTACGAGTTGGCCGGGGTGGCCGAGCGGTTCTAGGCGCTACAGTCTGGAACCGCGCGACCGCTACGGTCGCAGGTTCGAATCCTGCCTCGGGCATGGATGTGTGTGATGTCCTTAGGTTAGTTAGGTTTAAGTAGTTCTAAGTTCTAGGGGACTGTTGACCTCAGAAGTTAAGTCCCATAGTGCTCAGAGCCATTTGAACCTTTTTTTTGTTGTAATTACGATCGTTAGCAAAAAAAAAAGTAATAAGTCAGAATTCAATGATAGGTATTCTTAGCTGCAGTAATATGGCGAACAATTAGGCGTTTCTTCACACATTAACATCTTTTAAAGGATGCTCCGTCACTACGTATAAATTTTAAAGTAATAAACACCACGTCACCAGCCATCAAACTTCAACTCTTCAATTACGACACGTTTCAGAGGCTTCACTCAATCGTCAGGCGACAGTTTCGCCATATACCAAAAAACGAGATTTTACTTCTTATGCTTGTGCAGTAGAGTAGTATATTTTAATTCTGTCTTAAAATACCATCAAAAACTGTAAATCAAATACGGCCAATATAGCCACAGAAATGAAGTATCCTAGGAACATCATTTGGAAACTAATATGAGGCTGCAGAGGGAGCGAAATGTGGTACACTGATGTGACAGAAGTCATTTCATACCTCTGAAAATAGTGTCGGACCTCCTTTTGCCCGGCACAGTGCAGCATTTCGACGTGGTATGAACTCAACAAGTCTTTGGAAGCCCTCTGCAGAAATAGGGACCCATGCAGTCCCAGTATCCGTCCATAACTGCGAAAGTGTTGCTGCTGCAGGATTGTGTGCAAGAACTGACCTCTCGATTATGTCTCATAAATGTTCCATGGAATTCACGTCGGTGATCTGGGTGCCCAATGATTCGCTCGAACTGTCCACAATGCTCTTCAAATCAATCGCGAACAACTGAGGTTCGGTGACGTAGCGCGCTGTCATCCACAAAAATTTCTTCGTTGTTTTGGAACATGAAGTCCATGAATCACTGCAAATGCTCTCCAAATAGCTGAACGTAACAATTTGCAGTTAATAATCGGTTCAGTTGGACCACAGGACCCAGACCATTCCGTATAAACACAGTCCACACCATTATGGAACCAACACCAGCTTGCACAGTGCCTTGTTGACAACCTGGGCCATGTCTTCGTGCAGCCTGTGCTATACTCGAACCCTACCATCAGCTCTTACCAATTGATATTGGAGCTCATCTGACCAGGTCACTAGTTTCCAGCCATCTAGGATCCAGCCGATATGGTCACGAGCCGAGAATAGGCGCTGCAGACGATTTTGTGCTGTTAGGAAAAGCAGTCGCTCGATTGTCTGGTGCCATAGCCCATTAACGCCAAATTTCGCCGCACTGTCCTAAGAAATATGTTCGTCGTAATTCCCACATTGATTTCTACGGTTATCTCACGGAGTGCTGTTGGTCTATTAGCACTGACAACTCTGCGAAAACGCCGTTACCCTCGGTCGTTAACTGAAGGCTGTCGGGCACTGTGTCCGTGGTGAGAGGCAATGCCTCAAATTTGATATTCTTGGCGCACTCTTGATGCTATGAATGTCGGAATAATAAATTGCCTAACTATTTTCTAAATGGAATGTCCCATGATTCTAGCTGCAACTACCATTCCGCGTTCAAAGTCTATTAATTCCTGTCGTGTGGCCATAACCACGTCGCAAACTTTTTCCCATGAATCACCTGAGTGCGAATGACAGCTCCACCAATGCACCGTCGTTTTACACCTTGTGTAAGCGATACTACCGCCACCTATCCCAAGACTTTTGTACCCTGAGGGTAAACCGTAGAAGCTGGCGAGTGGTGGCATACCATTCTCTCGCTACTCATGAGCAGATGCTTTCAATGAGTGAGAAATCTGGAAAACACGATGTTCAGGACAACAGCCAACGTCTTCTGTGTCTTGAGATCATGAACAACATGCGTGTTTGCGGTATCTTGTTTCAAGATAAAGGCACAGATACCTCGACAGTATCAGAGAATGTACTGGCTGCTGTCCAAATTACTGCCTACGCGAAGACGAGGCTGTCGTGTTGTGTATTCAGTACCATCCAATGTCTTCGAGCCAGGTGCTAGGCCACTCTGACGTTGACGGATACAACCTAGCAACGTTCATTCTTCGCTGAGCCTCCAGACACTGATGCGTCCACTGTGATGCTGCTCGTAAAATTGGGATTCTTCTGAAAGGACGGCTTGGTACCACTCTTGCATCCAGTGTTTTCGCTGTCAATGCTCCTCTTTCTGCTGCCACGTCGACGGAAGCCAACATACTTGTCTTGCTGCAAATAAGCAAAATGTACAGTGTTTTGTTTAAACTGACAGTGTTTCGTGTGCTGCGGTGCGGGTTATATACATCACAGGACACTGAAACTTCGTAGCTATGTTCGCTCACAGAGTAAGCTGAAAAAGGTAATAGTTCAATTTTCTGCCACCAGGTGAAAATACGGTGCTGTAAGAAGTCAGAATGTAAAATGTTTCCTATTTTGACGTCAGTATGCTGTTCGTCACTTTGCGACTCATGTTCAGTTCTTTTGTGAAGCGACTATTGCTGTAAATAGTTCAGAAGTTTGAATTTTTCCATGCGAAACCCAATGGGTATTGACAAGAAAGACGGTATACTGCTGGGAAAGTTGTTTGTAGGTTAACGATCATTGCACTCTCATTTAAATATATGGCCGAAAGAGTCAGCCTACAGGAATTGTGAAACGAACCCTGTCGTCCAGCAACGCGTGCCCCAAAGGGCGCAGATTCACCACGAATTGGGAAACTCACAGGTGTCTATTGTCTATTGCGGCATAAGCGCTGTAGTGTGTGTGTGAGACAGACGAGAACCTACGTCATAGGGAAACCCAGTAGCAGCCGTTTGTAGCCAATGAGATGTAGCAGTGTTAAATATGGCGGAGCTGAGGTCGGCCATAAAGGGAAACATTTATAAAAACTATTTAATTCTGTAGTAATTCAGGGTACGAAACCACAGTAATTTTAATCTACCATCCTTCATAAATTTCCATGGTGACCCCAATAAAACTTGAATATTGATCATATCTATAATAGTTTAGGATTTATTGTTAAAGTGAAATTAACAAGCTTTGTAACAAAGACCTGAATGCTAAAATCTGAACGCTTTGGTCGATCTTAACGATCGACATTTCATATAGAAGTGCATCACTAAAATGACCAACGTGGTAAATATCAACTCTGTAACTTCATTTGTTTACAAGATATAGTAAATTTAAATTATCAGTAATTTCAGTTAAGCATCAGATCATCATTTCCTCCACACAAACGATGACAGCATGACACCTCATTGAATCATTAGGTAATAGAGTATTTGTTGTAAAGTTTAGTGTATAATAGTTGCTTTTGTTCTTTATTTATTTATCAGAAAGCACATTGGTGCAAGGCTACTGGCCGTGACATTCAAAGTTAAGAAGGAAATTGTATTGATTTTATGTAAAAGAATTTAACGTTTATTATGTAATGAGTATTATTGTTACTTTATTTAGAACGCGAAAGTGGTCAAGTTTTGATCATAGAATGAAGGTTTTCACGGCAGGTGTTGTCATTACTAACATTTCCGGGCTGAGATGCCGTGGTCCATACATAAAACTCTCCCCTGACGTTTGGCCTTCGACTGCGGAAGGCATCCTTCGAGGACAAGCGGCGAACTGCAGTTCGTGTGAACCATATATTATCTAAAGACTTAGTACGTCTGCACGATGTATAACAAATAGTAAAGAATGTAAATTATTATTATCAGAACTCACAAATACCGATGTACAAAGAACAGTTTTTTGTATAATCTCTGTGTAACATAGACCATGAAGATTAGAGACAATGCTTTGATTGAGCTCCCTCCTGTTTTTGTTTCGTCTAGCGGTATGTCGCCATTGTAGCGCTGTCTGATAATTAATGTAAGTTTTTTTCCGTATTTTAGCAAAATATAATATAAGTTTTTATTAGAAAGTGTGTATTATTGACTTAGTTGTCACCTCTCATGGTCGCAACCATTAATTATCATTAACTAAGTTTTTTCAGGAATTCGAGTTGCGGGGAGCTCTTCTTCTCTAACAGCATTTGGTCGGCCATTACGCTGACGATCTATTATAATTAATAATTCATGTTATAACATTAAATGTAAATGCGAGAGACTTCTCAATTTTGATCTTTCATCAATTTCCTAGTTAAAGAGAGTAGTGATACATTTCATTCACTAAAATTAAAAGCACTCAACGAGTTCAGTACGTTTCATTTTGACCGCTTAACGGCAGATGAGATTTTCTCCAGTTTTGCCTTGCAAATAATGAACAAGAAATATTGAAAATCATTCCATTCGATAAGCCCCGCAATATCTCAGTTAATCTTTGTGAAATTTGGTACATAAATAACCAGTGGCCCCTGAGACCCATATTAATAATTACAGTTTGCGTAAGAATACGCATATTTTCTTTTCTAAATAGCAGCGCTCACACAAATTATTTATTAGAAGGCGGTGAGTCGCGCTTTGTGTTTAAAAATATTATATTGAACGTACTTCGGGGCAGCCGATGTCCGTACGAGTGTTATCGCGGTATAAGTTAATTAAAAGTCTCATGCAAGCCCACGAGATTTAAAGACACCCCAGCCAATAAATCATAAATAATAATACATACAATATATAATACAATCACTGTAAATATATTATACCGTGATAGAGAGGAATTCGTGGCAGTCCTCATCTAAGCTGCTAGAAACCTTGATTAGCTTTTATTCCTGGAAGATAAAGTCTAATTCCTACGAACTGCAAAGTAGATAAGCAGAATTCTGAGTGTAAAGAAGTACGTGTACTAAACTGTATTGCGTTCAGAGGAGATAAAAAGAAACAAATGTTTGTGTGAGAAAAATGTGATTTGTGCACATCGTCCCCGCTAGGGTCGATGAAGGTGTTGACGCTGGTGATGGTGAGAGACGCCCTTTGATGAATATTGTTTTCGAGATGTTGCTAAAAATGTAGTCCGTTTACAGTAATGTGTTACTGGAGTCAGCGTGCTAATGATAGTCTAGTACACGCAAAACAATCGGATGTTTCATCAATAATGTGTGCAGTTTCAGCTGAAAGGACAACTAGCTCTTATGTAGTATCGGTCAGTGTTTCATACACCAAATGCGCCATCTTGCAACATAACGGATAATAAATGAATGAGGCTAAACTTGTGGCTTCTTGTTGATTCCACAGAATAATTATTCGATAAGCTCTTAGCTCACAAATCCCCGTGAGCATATGCCCTCCGAACGCATGGTTGGATTTTTAAGTTTTGGTTGCTCTACAATATAGGGGCCAACCAATTAACACTAAAACTCTTCAGTAACAATGTTCAAATAAATGCAGTCAGATATTTACAATGAAAATACGGTAATCTTCACAACTCATAGCGCTTTTAAACTGCAAAAGACTCAGTTTATTATTTCGTAACATGTATCACAAATGAATGACTGTGTTTGCTGGTGATGTGCACGACCATCTGACTGGGCCATATCTTCTGCACGACGCACTCGGTAGAGTAAATTACTGTCTCTTTCTCCGTGCAGCAGAACCGAAAATTTTGGAAACGTCTCCTTAGCAATCAGGTGACGATTATGGTTTCAACGTGAGGGAGCCTCATCACACTTCGCCGTTGGTTTTGGAGAACTTTTGGACAATGTTTTCCCATTGATCTGATGGAATTATGTTTTCCTGGAGACATACTGAGTCTCAACTTTATCTTGGATAAGGATAGAAGCTAAAGTAAGGAATCAGAATTTGTGCCAAGGCCGGGACTTGAACCTCCGTCTCCTGTGTACTGGGCATGTGTGTTATCCCTGCACTACCGCGGTATTGCGGCTAACACTGCTGTTGGAATACCCTAGTACAGTGCCCTCCCTAACACAAACTTCAATTCATACCTCAGTCCATCTTGATTTTACCCCTCTTAAATCGTCATTATTACCGAGGCTCTCCGATACTGGAATAGCACCCCAGTTTTGTGCATAACGGGTATCAAATTATTTAATATCTGAGTAAGGGCTTCATGAAATGGAAAAGTATCTCATGTTCACATAAACGCCTGAAAAAAGATCAAAGTTCCTTTCATAGAAGTTTAAACTTAAGGATTTACTCTTGTGAACACAAAATTTCGAGTGCATATCACTCGCAAAAAAAGGGAAAAAAAGTGAGAGTATTTTAGAGTTCTGACTAGTTCGCTTAACGCATAATATACAAAGTCCTTAAGTCGAAAATGTTTCACAACATTCGCTAGCAACAAGCACGTATATCACAAGTCTATGCGAAATATTCCAAGTCCTCAAGCAGAAAATATTGTAGAGTTCTATGAGGTTTCGGGATTGCAGCCGGGCCATGTTGACTTCTTGCAGAAATATTTCAGCTGGAAACTGTCCAGCCACCTTCAGATGAGTGTCCGTCCAGTGACTGACACTCACTTGAAGTTGGCTGGACTGTTTCCAGCCGAATTATTGTGCCAAGAAGTCATCATGATCCGACTGGAATCCCGAAACCTCATAGAATATTCTGTACGCCGGGAAAACTTCAAGAATCGTATTTTAGAGTTTTTGCCAGTGACACACGCAAATTTCACAGGTCCGCAACTCAACACTCAGAATGCTTTCGATACTCTCGAGAGGCGAGCTAATGTTCCTCATACACACAACCTGTTCCAAATTTCATACCCGATTGTTGAACGTATGTAAAGGATCCCGCCCTAAGACGGCCACCGCTGTTTAAGCTCTCACCTTAACGTGAGTCAAGTACACACACTTTCGACTTATGTAACATACCTAAAAATATAAAATTAATGTCATGCACATGCATCATACACTGAAGAGTCAACGAAACTGATACACCTGCCTAATGTCGTGTAGGGCCCCAGCGAGCACGCAGAATTGCCGCTACACGACGTGGCAACGACTCGACTAATGTCTGAAGCAGTGCTCGAGGGAACTGATAACATGAATCCTGCAGGGCTGTCCATAAATCCGTAAGAGTGGGAAGGGTGGAGATCTCTTCTAAAGATCACGTTGCGAAGCATCCCATCAATAATGTTAATGTCTGGAGAGTTTGGTGGACAGCGGAAGTGTTTAAATTCAGAAGAGTGTTCCTGGAGCCGCTGTGTAGCAATTCTGGACGTGTGGAGTGTCGCATTGTCCTGCTCGAATTGCTCAAGTTCGTTGGAATGTACAACGAACATGAATGTATGAAGGTGATCAGACAGGATGCTTACATCCGTGTCACCTGCCAGTGTTATATCTAGACGTATCAGGAGTCTCATATCACTGCACACGCCCTACGCCACTACAGAGCCTCCACCAGCTTGAACAGTTCCCTGCTGAATTCATGAGGTAATCTCCATACCCGGACACGTCTATCCGCATGATACAATTTGCAATGAGACTCGTCGGACCAGGCAACGTGTTTCCAGTCATCAACAGTGCAATGTCGGTGTTGACGGAGCCAGACGAGGGGTAAAGCTTTGTGTCGTGCAGTCATCAAGGGTACACGAGTGGCCTTCGCCGCCAAAAGCCCATATCGATGTTGTTTTGTTGAATAGTTCGTACGCTGACACTTGTTGGTGGCTCAGTATAGATATCTGCAGCAATTTGGGGACGGGTTGTAATTCTGTCACGTTGAACGATTCTCTTCAGTCGTCGTTGGTCCCGTTTTTGCAGAATCGATTTCCGGCTGCTGCTATGTCGGAGATTTCGTGTTTTATCGGATTCCTGAGGTTCATAGCACACTCGTGAAATGGTCGTACGGGAAAATCCCCATTTCATCGCTACCTCGGTAATCCTACGTCCCGTCGCTCGTGCGCCGTACAAACTCAGTTAAGTCTTGATAACCTATCATTGTAGCAGCAGTAACCGATCTAACAACTGTGCCATACACTTGTCTTATATAGGCGTTGCCTACCACAGCACTGTGTTCTGTCTGTTCAGATCTCTCTGTATTTGAATACGCATGCCTATACTAGTTTCTTTCGCGCTACAGTGTGTATCAGTTAGTACGTAATTTTTCTCAGTTTTCTAGTACTGTTCTCAGTTTTCCCATAACTCGAATTGCCGGCCGCTGTGGCGGTGCGGTTCTAGGCGCTTCATTCCGGAAACATGCCTCGGGCATGGATGTGTGTGATGTCCTTATGTTAGTTAGGTTTAAGTAGTTCTAAGTTATAGGGGACTGATGACCTCGAATGTTAAGTCCCATAGTGCTCAGAGTCATTTAAACCATTTGAATCTAACTCGCATTGTTTGTTTATAAATAATGATTCTGTTCAGGTAAACCTGTAAACATCAACAGAGATTTTTTTCACATTATAACGTAAACAATAATAATGTAATTGCTGATCCACGGACGTGGACAATGCTAGCAGCTACAAAAACTTTTCCTTTCTAGCAATAAGATGAAACTGTGTTACAAGTCAGATTCCAGCGTCAACGTGTTTCATGCAAGGCAGTCAAAACAACTGTGGACGTCGACCTGAAGGAAGTCCAAAGTCAAACTTTTCAAGTACCCTTAACAGGGAAATGAAGCACCTGTGATATTTGCCACATAACAAAGGTTTTCTTTTATTTTCTCTAATAACTCTATGAATGTGTGTAATTAGCATTTCTGCACTCTGTGCATTATTTCTGGCTGATATCAGACTGCATAACTGCAACGTATTAGGTTACCTCATGTAACGGTATTAAACAGAGTAGTTTATGGATAAAAACGGTATGATTTGCTACGTTTTTCGTTATAAAGCATAGCGGTTACTTATTGGAGGTAGGGTGTTGCTTATGCGTGGTGACGGCGTCCAGCAGAGTACAAGCTCATGGCAGGCGCAGCTGCAACTAGTGGCTTTGCGAGCCATTTATTGCCGGGGCGAAGCAGCGATGTCGGGTTTACGGCCGCAGGACTTGTTGCTGTGTGATTTCCATCACAAACCGCAAGCAGCCTTCGATCCTGTGCAACTGCGAGAACACCGCAACAGAAAGAAAGCTAACCGACGATATGGCACATGAACTCTCAGTTCGCATGACAGCTGCTTATAGGTGGTCGAAGCATTTCATTCTAGACACACGAGAGTGGCAGAATTTGATTAATACCATAGCTCAACCCAATATGTGCGTTTGTAACATGACTGTAATTAGACGCAGATTTTTTGGGGACTAGATGAAAGGAAGCTCTTTGTGTCCTCTTGGGCAGTGCAGATTTACAACACATCCCCAGACCCTACTCTCATGAGTATACATTGAAAGAAAGATGGAAAAAGAAACTGAGATTCCGTGCTTCGCGTATGGAGTGTTTCAGGTAAGTAGTGTATCTCCGTAGCTTGTGAAGTATTAAGTGCACTACTGGCCATTAAAATTGCTACACCAAGAAGAAATGCAGATGATAAACGGGTATTATACTAGAACTGACATGTGATTACATTTTCACGCAATTTGGGTGCATAGATCCTGAGAAATCAGTACCCAGAACAACCACCTCTGGCCGTAATAACGGCCTTGATACGCCTGGACATTGAGTCAAACAAAGCTTGGATGGCGTGTACGGGTACAGGTGCCCATGCAGCTTCAACACGATACCACAGTTCATCAAGAGTAGTGACTGACGTATTATGACGAGCCAGTTGCTCGGCCACCATTGACCACACGTTTCCAGTTCGTGAGAGATCTGGAGAATGTGCTGACCAAGGCAGCAGTCGAACATTTTCTGTATCCAGAAAGGCCCGTACAGGACCTGCAACATGCGGTCGTGCAATATCCTGCTGAAATGTAGGGTTTCGCTGGGATCGAATGAAGGGTAGAGCCAAGGGTCGTAACACATCTGAAATGTAACGTCCACTGTTCAAAGTGCAGTCAATGCGAACGAGAGGTGACCGAGACGTGTAACCAATGGCACCCCATACCATCACGCCGGGTGATACGACAGTATGGCGATGACGAATACACGCTTCCAATGTGCGTTCACCGCGATGTCGCCAAACACAGATGCGACCATCATGATGCTGTAAACAGAACCTGGATTCATCCAAAAAACTGACGTTTTGCCATTCGTGCACCCAGGTTCGTCGTTGAGTACACCATCGCAGGCGCTCCTGTCTGTGATGCAGCGTCAATGGTAACCGCAGCCATGGTCTCCGAGCTGATAGTCCATGCTGCTGCAAACGTCGTCGAACAGTTCGTGCAGATGGTTGCTGTCTTGCAAACGTCCCCATTTGTTGACTCAGGGATCGAGACGTGGCTGCACGATCCGTTACAGCCATGCGGATAAGTTGCCTGTCATTTCGACTGCTAGTGATACGAGGCCGTTGGGATCCAGCACGGCGATCCGTATTACCCCCCTAAACCAACCGATTCCATATTCTGCTAACAGTCATTGGATCTCGACCAACGCGAGCAGCAATGTCGCGATACGATAAACCGCAATCGCGATAGGCTACAATCCGACCTTTATCACAGTCGGAAACATGACGGTTCGCATATATCCTCCTTACACGCGGCATCACAACAACGTTTAACCAGGTAACGCCGGTCAACTGCTGTTTGTGTATGAGAAATCTGTTGGAAACTTTCCTCATGTCAGCGCGTTGTAGGTATCGCCACCGGCGCCAACCTTGAGTGAATGCTCTGAAAAGCTAATCATTTGCATATCACAGCATCTTCTTCCTGTCAGTTAAATTTCATGTCTGTAGCACGTCATCCTCGTGGTGTAGCTATTTTAATGGCCAGTAGTGTAATAAGTATTGAGCCGTGTCGCTGGAACACTTGTGGGGCGTGCGGAGCGGACTGGGGTTGACGGCTGTGATTTCGACGACGGGCATGTAGGCCGCGTTCCGCTGTGGCTGGTGGTATTGCGGGAACAGGGGCCTCCTCCGCCGCGGCCTGAGAACTGGTGCTGCAAACCACTCTACTTGCCGCCACGGGACCGCAACCTGCATGTTTACGTCTCCCCATTAACATGTCTGGTGAAGAGCTTTGACGCGGTTGCTTACATTTAGCAGTGCAGTAGCTCTGTTGTGATTGCAATTACAACACGTCAGACCAACTGAGTGTTTTTCAGTGTGCGCTAATTTGGGTAATGCCCCTTAACTGAACTCACCCCTGAGAGAAGCCAGTACCCCGATAATTATCATCTTGCTATTTATATCTTTTGATTTGTTTGACAAGGTTCAATCTCCCGTGGTAAAACATCCTTTCAATTACATGCTTGCTGTTTACTGTGCTGGTCCTTTGGTAACGCAAATTGATAAGGTCATACGATCTTACATCCAGTAAATTTGCCGGTTTGAACAGCGTAAAGTTATGATGTTACTTTTAAAGTGGTTCAAATGGCTCTAAGCACTATGGAACTTATCCTCTGAGCTCATCAGTCCCCTAGACTTAGAACTACTTAAACCTAACTAACCTAAGGACATCACAGACAGCCATGCCCAAGACAGGATTTGAACCTGCGACCGTAGCAGCAGCGCGGTTCCGGACTGAAGCGCCTAGAACCGCTCGGTCACAGCGGCCGGCCGATGTGACTCTTACGCACCACCAATGTTCTTGCGGGCCATCCTTTTGGAGTCGGCCCAGCCTGGGTTTTTTAAGTAGTAACGAGATTTACTTAAGCCCACTGGGTGGAACTTGAACAAATATTTTCTACTTTTTGTAAATGAAGCAAAATTGTATTATGTTGTACGTTGTATGTTAACTGGGGACCTAGAAACGACGGAGAGTCTCCGTCCCCGCCGCAGCCGCAGTGTCCACACCCCATGACGACTGCTGCAGTCCACTTTACCCCTCCGCTGCCCCACACCGAACCCAGGGTTACTGTGCGGTTCGTACCCCGGTGGACACCCCCAGAGAACGTCTCAAACCAGACGAGTGTAACACCTATGTTTGCGTGGTAGAGTAATGATGATGTACGCCTACGTGGAGAACTTGTTTGCACAGCAATCGCCGACATAGTGTAGCTGAGACATAAAAAGGGGAACCAGCCCGCATTCTCCGAGGCAGATAGAAAACCGCCTAAAAACCATCCACAGACTGGCCGGCTCACCGGACCTCGACACAAGTCCGCCGGGCGGATTGGTGCCGGGGACCAGGCGCTCCTTCCCGCTCCGGGAAGCCGTGCGTTAGACCGCTCGGCTAACAGGGCGGGCCAAAAAATTGTATTAACTTATTGTGTCTCTCCGCTCTGTCACCTTGTTCAAGGAAATTTTTTATTCGTCCTTTCTTATATTGTAGAACTGAGTGGTATTGAAGGATGATATGCACCTTATTCCTAAATGTAATGCCTAGAGTGTGAGATTCAGCTATTTGTTGCCACACTACACTGCACGTATTAATTTTATTATGTTTGCAATAATAAGCTTGTATGTATTTTAGAATCATTTAGTTTGGGCTACTTGGACGTGTTGTTGTGGAGTATCATCGGTTCTTCCGCCCAGTGCGGACAGCTTGCAATAACAGAAGGCTGCTCAGAATATTTTGTAGAAGTTTCTCCATCAAATTTCTTGTTACACTTATTGTGTCCGTCTTTCCTTAAAACATTCTCTAAACTTCTTTGAATATCACTGGATGTGACCTGTTGAGGTTCAGTAGGGTGTAATGGTGAGTTTGTGTACACTATTTCACACACTGTGAAAAGCTTTTGAGTGGTTCGACTTTATTTAAAGCTTATACCGTTAAAATTATATAATTTTACTCTAAAATGCTCATTTATGTAAACAATAATTGGTAAATTTCATCATACCTAAATCTTTGCGTTGTAGTACTGTTTAGAAGTTGGTAACTATACCCTTTGGTTTTGCAGCCAGTCTTTTTAAGTTTGCTGATTTCTGTGGACTCTTGTAATCTTAATTAATTGTAATTCAAATGTGCATTAACGAATGATTTTCAATCCCTATTTTTCCAAGAAATTTTTCCAAGCATTCCATGTCCTTCCTAGTATAGAAGTACTGAGGCATTTCAAAAATATTTATTAAGGTAGGTAAAACCTAAACGTTATTGTTGGATATAAGGTCCGCCAGTTACGCTAAGTACCGTTTTTTGAAAGTTCCCAAACATGTTTCAGTAGCTCTGTGCCATCATCATTGGGTTTCTGTTTTATATAACCGGACTGAAGCGCCTAGAACCTCTTGGCCACTGCAGCCAGCGGGAAAAAAAGGAGTCAGAGCACATGTAGAGGTGCATCCGTAGAAATTTGAGTTAAGCTGCCGTTTACAAAATATCAGCTGTGTGTGGCATAATTCCTTATAAATATTTATTTTATATAATCAGGAAAAGACTTTACACTCATCCTGCAGAATCTCAGTTGAGATTCCTTCTCCCTACTCCCATTTCATTAAAATTTCGCTGGACGGAGAATGAATACTATAGCAAAGCAAAGAAAAAATGATAAAGATAATGTTCCCTTGGAAAGAAGATGAATGATGCTAAAAAATGAAAATGTAGTTTCTTCCGTTGTCGGGCAGATATTTGCTTACAAGAAATCTGCTCATGATTCAAATAACGTTACACACCAGATACTTCATACCTAAAGTGAGTGCAACGTTGAATTTAAATGGATAGGAATTTTGATTTGTTTGTATTTGTACGCTGGGTGACATTACAGCACGTGAAGATAATACAGTTCCCCTTAACATGGTGGCGTAGTGAAGCAACCCTGGCCACTGACGCCTCTGCGAGATGTACCGTGCTTCACAGATCAGTGTCCAGCGCGGGAGAGGCCTCAACGTGGCTCGTAAATACATGCTGTTAGATTTGTGTTTTCACCACAAATACCTACGGAAAAAACGCTTTCTTTGCTTTCAGACACCGTAACGGAAAATCAAGAGAAGAATGAAATGTTTTTTCACTGACACATATAGGATGGATACAAAGAAAGCTATAGGAGAACGAGCTGACGGGCTTAAATAGCAGAAAACTGCAAGACAGATCCAGAAAAAGTCCATAGTTTTTAGGAACGATTAACGCCGAAGCCAGGTTTACTGTTCAGGAAAAAAGGCAGAATCAAAACCGGGTGAAACTACGATACAACTGACAGCCCAACAAGTGAACAAACATGATAACAAGTTGGCATATCCAAAAGAGGAAGAAGAAGAAAAGAAAGAAGAAAAGTAGCGAGCCCTTCATCTGCAAATTTAACGCCGCATTCAAAAGTAAATTTCCAGCATGTCTTATGCTTTAAGCGTACAACTATTAGCCATTTATAGCCTATGGTAACGAGACTTGAACCTTAAGTATGCAAAATACCCAAAGCAGCAATAAGAAGAGGATAGGTAAGAGAGAAGAAGAGAGCAGTAATCTGCTGTTGGTGGTTTGGAATAGAGAAAGCTGAAACGATGGAAGACGGAGCTTGTTTTGAATTAGTCCACATGATTTCTATGTTATTAGAGGATATCTTGTTGGGCCCTCTCGAAAATTAACTACACAGTACCCAAATCGTACATGGATTCATGGTATTAGGTAGTAAGAAGGAAATATCTGGTGCGTAAAAGAAGATATCCAGAGGAAAACAGAAGAGAGTGAAAAATCAATATACATCATACATTCTACATTCATTTACCCTTACTATGCTTTGCAATTTCCGTTTATTATCCAGTCGTTGAGTAATCTGTTTGATTTCAGTAAGTAATACTATGACATATACAAAAAAACGTCCACTAAATTGGTCCTGACAAAGTCGAGCCCAGAACAGAACAAAGCAGGAGCGTGTCACGAAAGGAAATGAACAGTCGTGCTATCGGTAATCCGTCGCAAAGTGTGCTGGCGTGTTTCCGGTATTCTGTGGTCCGTGAACGCCGGGAGATGCATGATAGGTCAGGCTGACCAGAGGAGTCCAGCTGTGCATGTTTCAGTAGCGCCCGACAAGCATTTAGGGTCTCCATCTGACATGGCAGGCGACGCAGTGGGAAAAGGCCTTTTGGACATCAATAAGGCATAGGGGCTTCCTCGTGCGAAACTGGCACTGTATACGCGTTTGTGAAGTAAACATTCCGAAAGACGGGAGCGTTACGGTTTAACGTCCCGTCGTCGACTTGGTCATTAGAGACGGACTGCAAGGTCGTTTCAGATGCGTGAGCCCCATCTGTTCTCTCTCACCTTGGGGTGAACAACAAGATACAGTATCAAATACATCAAAAGCTTACTCGGGGGAAGTGGCGCGGTGCGCTGCGCTAGTTTACATACATATTACATTTTTCTTTACACATTTATTTTGAAATATCCAAGTGGCATTAACCTGCAGACCATCTTGCTTAATAAATTTTTACCCTGTTAATATCACAACTCTATCACTCAACCGGTAAAAAACACTCAGAGGAATTAGCATCTGCACAATTAAAGTCAACTACCAATGATGAAATGTTATGCAAACAAATGCTCAATTAAACATAACATCAGTTAACCTGTAATAGTACGGACATTTAGCACGATAATCAAAAATTCTGTAAAATATCTCAAATACAATTACTGAAAATCTTTGAGGGCTCAAAATGTTAGGACAAAAAATAGCTCCAGGAATGTCAGACATGTTCCGACGTTTCAAATGTAGCCTCTACATAAACAAATATGAACAAATTCTGACCACTGCCACACACAATGTACTGCTACAGTCGTTGATCAAATCTTCAATAGCACTCAGTTTCCTTGCTATAATTCGACCACTAATCTGTCTCTAAGAAATGTAAGGCACGTTAACATTCAGGTGGCAATCAGAAAATGAACTGGTATTAAAACCACGCAGCAATAATTCATATTTGTTATTGCTGTTAAAGTCTTGCAGGAAGCTATTAGCAGTCTACACAGTTGACATCTCCTGTATGCATTAAGATTTAAATCATTAAGCTTAACCTCTAAATCCCAGTTAACATGATAACTTAAAAACTAAAATAGAAAGCACCTCCACTTAAAACCACTCTGACCAGTTTTTTTCTTTTTTTTTAAGTTTATGATATAACCTGTGCGCTCACATATCATTAATGCCACACAACTGTACATACAGCCCACAAAGTGGTTAAGGGCAAATGCATTCGGTAAACCGGGGAGGGCGTAATAACCGTCCAGTCAAAATATGCAAAGCAAAATAATAACTATGCACAAATCACTCGTGAGGCTTAAAATATGTCCGAGAAGGGAAACCAAAAAGCACCGAATAACAGGTTGCAGAGTACACCAAGTATCTAAAACTACCAACGACTGCAGTCAGCATTTGTTATTCTGAATACAGTACAAAAAAATGGGTCAAATGGCTGTGAGCACTATGCGGCTTAACTTCTGAGGTCATCAGTCGCCTAGAACTTAGAACTAATTAAACATAACTAACCTAAGGACATCACACACATCCATCCCCGAGGCAGGATTCGAACCTGCTCCAGACTGTAGCGCCTAGAACCGCACGGCCACTCCGGCCGGCACACTACAAAACCCTGGGCTCATGTAATGAAGGAAGAGCACAGTAACAGTCCAATACATTGTACGAAGTCGCAGAATACTCTACACTCCCCACATTCCGTAAGACAACAACCACAATGGGCCTCCACAGTATCTTGCTCCGGCTCTGAATCCAACACAACATCTAATCAATGTAATACAACCAAAACGTTCTTCTTCCCAACTACTGACCACACTCATAATGTCCAGTAGTATCGTTGGTTACTGCCGTACGGAGTTTCAGTTGTCGCCTTCAAAACAAACCTCTTTTCACAAACCCATGACTACTGTCTCCACTCCACAGTATACCGGACAAGCCCCGCGAAATTCACATACCCCCAAGGACTTTGTGCGCGCACCACCCCTGTATGCCACCTGCGCATACAGCCAACTCTCGACAGATGGCGCGGTACGCACTGCCCTCTAACTGTAGCAACAGCATCAAATTCGAAATGTAAATCCAACCGGCACAAGCGATTCGGGGAAACAATGGAAAACCTAAATCTTGGGATCTGAACCACTGTCCTCTCGCATACGATTCCAGTGTCTCAGTCACGGCACTACCTCGCTCCGTCAAAGCCGTCAGAGATGATTCGGTTACGTGTTTCAATGATTATGCTGCCATATCCGACCACTTTTGACTCTTAAGGAAACAGGAATAACTTTTATGAAAGTCTTCAGGCTTTCGTGGTCGATGTCATTGAAGGTAGAACCTTCTAGGTCTTTATGCCGCCCAATATTCCTCTTCAATTTCTTCTACACGATCGACGCTTCGGCAACTCTGACGCCATCTTCTTCAAGGTCTTCTAGTACTCACGATTGGCTGAATACCTTGACCTTGACCGAGATGCCATAATTCGCTGTAGCGTCACGGTGGTGGGACACATGTCCATGCTCGTAATTTGGCGGGCATATTTGAGGATAGGTCAGTGTGCCGTTCCTCTCTACAAGATCTTGCGTCAAAAGTATTACGTTGTTTTTTTCATACTCTCTGCAAGGTCCTGCATGGTATTCGGTAAGGACACTAGGCTTTGCAGCACCACTGGTGTTTCTCGAAAGGAATAAGGATTAATGATAGATACATCAACTCAAACAGTCGTCTATTCTAATCGCTCTATTATAAGCTTATAAGGAAGGAACGTGCAATTGCACTGCTTTATGAAGATTTCTATATTGTCTTACTGCAGTGAAAGTAATCAGTTTCTAAAACTGCAGACTTTCTCATAGCGTATTTCGAAAGCGATAGCCATTACGATCTATTCGGCACGTTAATGCACAGTCGTTAGCATTGCCTGTTTGAGTGGCAGGGACACACTCTGCATCGTATTCAGTATAAACGACGTCCAAATCTCCTTCAGAACATAATATTTAGTTTTTGGATGAATTCTCCACGTTAGACCAGGTGAATCCCAAGAAAATTCCTTAACCAATCCCATGGACGATTTCCTCCCCTATCCCCATCCAGTTCAAAGTAAGTATTAGCCTCTGATTACCACAATGTCGGTGAAAAATGAAATTCTATCTGTGCCACCCAACCATCCGGTCACCTATGTCACACCTCAAGCAAGAACTTAGAACGCTGGCTTAATTACTGTCAGGGTCAACCTTCGGAAGGACTTCTTATATATGTGTAAGGACAATGGAAACACAGCATGGTTTTCAGTTAGCTGCTATTCGCTACTCTTCGAAGTGGCAGCACACCAGAAACTCCAACAACGATTCAGACTTTGCTCTAACACAATGCATCGGCAACAAATTCGCTTATGACTGATAATCTGACTTGATCCATTATAAATGGGTTTTGAAAGCCTGCGACTGTTAAAACAATAGGTTTATTTATAAATAAATCTTCTGCTACCAATTACGATGTTCTTTATTTACTTTTCACACGAGGCGTTTCGGGAAATGATTCCCATTTTCGAGCATCTTTTTTGTGTGTGTACGCCATTTCTGTGTGATGTCGATGTGTGAGAGGTTTGCTTAATTTCGTTGACTTCACTGCAACATATAAAAAACCCGCAATTTTTTAGTTCGTTATCGATCTTTTTGTGAAGTTAGTGGCGAAATTTATAAGAATTTGTACTTAGTTTTCTAATGGTCCAATTGCGCAGAGTCTCACACACATTAAACATTACACTCAACTTTCTGTAGACTTTAAACATCGAAAATATCTTACATAAACAAAACAGTTACAAAGATGGTCTTACAAGTAGTCCACAGAGATAACATTATATGTCTTCCACAGAGTATGATATGTTTTCGTACAGAGGTTATTTATCTTAATAATTTTGACCATAATTTACTTAGATCGCTTTTACAAGTGTGCTTATTTCTGTGTGTTACTATTTCTATATAACTACACTACCGAAACATCTGAAAAAAATCACTGATTCACTTTCAAGTTCACAATGACCGACACCACATTCCCTGAAACCTCATGTCACCCAAATATCCACAAACAGACAGCATACAAGTCAATAGTACATAAAGCAACTAAAATGCCGTTGAACCAAGAAAACATGCGACAAGAAATAAAAACAGTGAAAAAGATTGCAGTTGACAATGGTTACAATGTTTCCATGGTTGACACAATCATTGACAAAGTGAAGAAAGACCCAGGTGCAAACTGCTGCACAGAAGAAATACAGAAAAACAGATGGATATCTAGCATCCCATACATTGGCAATGTAATACAGAAGATTGCAAATATTTTCAAAAATCACAAAGTAAAAATTGGGTTTTCTACATCTAACAAACTACAACAAAAACTAAACCACAATATAAAGTGTAATCATGATCCATATTCAGACTCTGGAATATACAAGGTAACGTGCCAGGAATGCTCCATGTTCTACCTAGGACAAACAGGCCGAAATTCCAACACCAAGTACACAGAGGACATTAAAGACTACACACAAAACAGACACACTACATTAGCCGTAGCAACACACAACCATAATACTGGACAGCCATTTGGAAAAATGGAGCAAAATGTCAAAGTACTCCACTGACTAAATAAAGGAAGCAAAATGGATTTGCTATAAGAACTGGAGATATATTAATATTGCAGAAAATGTAAAGGTAAAATATTAAACGAAAAACTTGAAAGTGAATTAGTGAATTTCTTCAGATGTTTCGATAGTATACTTAAATAGAAATAGTAACACATGGAAATAACCACAATTGTAAAATCGATATAAGTGAATTATGATCCAAATTGTTAAGATAAATAACCTCTGTACAAAAGCATATCATACTCTGTGGAAGACCCATAATGTTATCTCTTGAACTACTTGTAAGAACATCTTTGTAACTAACATTTTAAAGAACATAGTTCTTATTATAGGAAACAGCGATCTATAATTATTATAAATAAACGGGAAGCAGTCTTGATCGCATAAATTTTTTAATGTGGTGACCGGTTTAGATCTTATAATACGATCGAAACCGGTCACCACATTAAAAAATTTATGCGATCAAGACTGATTCCCGTTTATGTTTTAACTGTTTCGTTTATGTAAGATATTTTCGATGTTTAAAGTATACAGCAAGCTGTGCATGATGTTTAGTGTGTGTGAGACTCTGCACAAACAGAAAACTGTAAGTACAAATTCGTCTAAATTTCGCCACTAACTTCACAAAATTATCGAAAATCAACTAAAAAATTGCGTGTGAAAGCGAAGTAACGTAAAACTTTATAATTTTACACCTCAGTTGGCATGCGTGCAAAAAAATTATGCATGTGCTTTACTACATCAACATGAGGTTCCCAGAACCCTTCTGATGAAAGCGGAGACGCTTTACAAATATTTCCCCTTGCTATGTCACTTTAACAAATATGTTTTCTCCTCACACCGGATTTTAAGTGAGCATTTTACGAGTGCATGTAGGGTAACTGTAAACCCCTGTACTCGGAGACGGATATAGATATCAAGAAAATTTCCAAGGTTGTTCGAGATCGGGTCTTAGGAATATATTATATAAATTTCATGAGTTTGCTGTGCATAGCCGTCTTGGGATCCGCGGCTCACTTTTTGTACCTAAAAAACAAGATTTCAGGTTTTCTCAGGAACCGCTCGTGCAGTACATGGTGCCTCCAAAAGCCCCATAAGGGGCACCGTAGACCACGTCTAATGCAAAAAGAACCAACCGGTTTGCTTCATTTGCCTAAGGTGGAGGAAGCGTGTAACATTCAAACTTAGACCCTGTACTGTAGGTTAGTTGCAGTAAGACGATCCTCCGTTGGACCCTAGCCCAAGGCCTATCCAAAAGACTTGACCCTACCTTTCTATCACCAATAGAAGCCGAGTTATTAGTCCCTTATAAATACCGCTTTTATGTGAAGCGTTTTGGAACATACTAGGTAGTGCATGCTGTCACATGCGTACCGATTAGAACTGGAAACTCCTTGGTCTGTGCCCTGCTGACCTCAAGAGCGTAGTTATTAGAGCTTGGAGACTGAAATTCTCAGGAATGCTGCTGTTTCTCTGATAGCTGGAGTCAAATAAATGAACAGGTATTTCGTCTCCACTGAAAGTCTTGGTCGCGTTGTGCACAATGCGTGACTATGGCGATTAGATAGACATCACGCGCAGTCGCAGACTCTGGGTGCTTTCAACTTCTGTGTGGCGCCGACACGCATTTTGCCGTGCTGCGGCCTCAATTTGACTTTGACTAAGCGAATTAAGGAGCACTGTGATAACATCAACAAAGACAAGTCTGGTGAAAGGGAAAGTAGCAGAGAAAACATTCAGAGATACAGAGAAGGATGTAACGATTTACTGAATATTCGCGTGTTCGACATGCTTCCAAGTAAAGAAACAGAAATGTGAACACAAAGAACAGCGCCCGATAAAGAAGAAAACACCCCCACGTCAAACAAATTAAAATATGTGAAATTTAACAACCATTTCAATGAAAGCAGATGCAACGTTATTTGGCATAAGACACCGAAGCTCATAAACGGGAAGGTACTGCCGTTAGTGAAATTTAACGTTACTCGTAGGGAGGTAGCTGACGTAAAGGTATTCTGCACGCATAGTGTTCCATTTTAGAGTTAGGTCCAGCTATAGTCTCGGCATAAAAAATGAAATAATATTCTAATCTATTTTTACGCTTCATAATATCAACAAATTTCAATTTCTCTGCATTTGGAGCCAACTGTCCTTCACTGCACTTGACTGGAACCTCGCCAATACTTGGCTTTGTGCTTGAGCAATGTTATTCTGGCAGGACTTGATGAAAGATCGTATCATGTAGCGTAAGTCCGAAGATAGTTCACAACTGCTCTATCAGGCTTGCATGAAGCAGAAGCAAAGTAACTTTTGTATCTGTTATTGATTGGCCATCCAGAACAGTATGTAACAGATTCCTTGTCTGTCTGTTGTCATGCTCGACGTGAAATTACTGTGTTTTAGCAGCCCTGGATGGGTTCATTACATCTCTTTAGGTGTATGCGTGGACTGCTGTTTCAAAAAGTAACGGTTACTTTTTTCTCCAGTTCTTCAGCTGAGCTACAGCACCCAAGTAACTTCGACTTCGACGTCGGCAAGTGTTGAACCTGATTGTTCCTACGTCCATTAATGGTATTCAACAGTCAAATATCATAAAAACTCTTAGTAAATTACCCTTCATAGGTATCTTTTAAAAATACGGACATGATCTGTCGTGTAGTTCATATAAAACAATAGCACTATAATTCTGCGTGTTGTGAACCCTGTTCGCCCTACTTGCATTTTGATTGATATCGAAGGAAGGACGGACCTTAATGGATTGAATACATTTATTAACACCGTATAAATTTTGTTACTTCACAGCTGGTTTAACTGAGAAGATTATTAAGCAAGTCTCAGTATGAATTTTAATCAATTAACGAAGCTACTTTTAAACCCAAACAGATGTCTAGCTTTCTTTGCACCCCTTCTTTTCTTTTCTTACCAAAAGTACATACAATGAGATAAAGTGATGATAAAAAAAATTTGCAACCTTTTACAATTTCGTAAGTTGAATAAAAATTTTGTAAGCCTTCAAAAAATTCGCGAGTTGAAGAAAAATTCTGTGACCTTTTAAAATTTCACAAATTAAACAGAAATTTTGCAACCTTTGAAATATCCTCGACCTAATCAAATTAATTCCTCATTTTCGTTCTCAAAACAAGTTGAGGCTGTGACCCCCCTCCCAAAAAAATGAAAAATAAAATGAAATTTTAAAACTAATTTGGTTAATACCGCCGTAGAAGACAAGACTGATTTTTATGAAATGGGTGATGTTCTGGTGCACAGGCAGATTGACACAGCGCTGAATAGTTTCAGAGCACGTAAGTCAACAGGAATGGATACTGAAATTGGATATTCAAAAATCATGCGATCTACAGAAACTACAGGGTTATTTGACTTGGCATCGTAACTGTTTGACGGGAGATTTATTGTAAGAATTCCCGAAAAATATGAGCATCAGATCAGAGGATCATCGCGAGCGAATCACATGAGCCCTACTTGATCGACATAATTATCACACATCATACACGTACATGTCATCAGTGGATTTGTTGATCACTACAGGTGCAATTCTCTGTGGCACGTAGAACGGCCACAGATACTGTTACGGTGTTCATGCTTAGTATAGTTACTTGCCCTGGTAGGTTATATAAGAGGTATGAACTGGCTCACTTGTTGAGTGATCACTGTGAAATTCAAAGAAATGCCACGTGCACGTGTGAGACAGTGTTATCAGCACTTGACGCTTTTGAAAGGGTCCTCGTGTGTGTCTGCTGGCCAGCGGATCGAATCATGCAGTATGCAGATTTGTTGGGCATTCGGATTTTACAGGGGTCCTATGTTTTACTACACTGCGCACCAGAATGAAAGTCTCAATTATTCGAAACCTCGTAATTGTCTCCCATTGCGACGCATAAGTTAAGAATTTAGCTAAAAGATGCCTACAACATTCCTCTGTAATGGTGCGGAAGTGTGGCGCTGTGCAACATCACCCTCGTACTCGACAACGCTTCAGACAGCAACGTATCGACATATGCGGAAAAAAGGTCAGAGCTCAAAAGTTCAAGTGACGCGTAAAGTTGATTAATAATGTCCCACTGGCATAAGGTTTCACAGCAATTCTTCCCAATGCCGCCGCAGACGAGTCGCTTGGTGGGAAGGTCGTCACACGCCATCTTACCATTTCAGCCGTTCTTTTGACGCCTCTGCAATGGACGTCATAACGTCGACGTCCTGCGTGGAAATCACGCGGTTTGCTTATGAATGGCTGAGTGAGTCATTCCAGCCACGCCGCAGCTCATAATCCAGAATCGACGCGAAAAGGCCTCAGGGTAAGGCCTAAAGTGCGACAGTGAAAGTACCCCTTTCCCTGGGACCTTGGTCCCCACGTATTTCAGGCCGGCAACAACGGTTTGCAGTGCGATGAACAACAGAAAGATGCTCTTGACAACCTTTGGTACTGCGGACATCTCCCTGGTGCTTCAAGCCTTCCCTAAGGACATCGTGGTCTAGTAACCCCATTGAACGTGATCTCACGCTTCGGTGTAGAGGGCTGAACCACTACAGACCGTTCAAAATCATTCGACGAAATGGTGCCGCATTGACACATGCGGGAATAAAACGACAAAGGGTCCGTCTAAAGCCCCTTATCTCGACGATAAGCTCGTTGGCACCTCCTCCCACACAACTCACATTCATAGAGCATTTAAAAAATGTGCTGCCTTTACAGAGAAAACCTTAAAAGTAGTGACAGGCGCCTGCAGAAAGGCAACTGACACCAGAGGTGTATCAAGTGGCCGGCCGGTGTGGCAGAGTGGTTCTAGGCGCTTCAGTCTGGAACCGCGCTACCGCTACGATCGCAGGTTCGAATCCTGCTTCGGGCTTCGATGTGTGTGATGTCCTTAGGTTAGTTAGGTTTAAGTAGTTCTAAGTTCTAGGGGACTGATGACCTCAGATGTTAAGTCCCATAGTGCTTGGAGCCATTTGAACCATTTGATTCAGTCTCAATTCCGGATATTCCCCATCGATGTATAAAAATGTAGCATACTGCCCATCTACTAATTGATCTTTAAACATTCATTTTGTGATGCTAGACACATCAGGGAAACTTTCAGAATCACCATCATATTCAAGCACCACTTCATCTTCATTTTTGGGTTTACTTTGCCCCAGTCTAAAGTAACCTCGTATTTTTTAAAAATGTGCACCATTTAACAAAAGTGTTAAATTTGTTGTATAAATTGTATTTCACACGAGCGACAGTTTCTCACATTATTAGCTACTTCTTACAGAGGGCAAAATTACACTCACTGTAATTTTAGCTTAACTGATTTTAACCACCATGACACAAGTTATTGGGGTGTAATAGCTGTTAAGAAATTTAAATGCCCAACACGGAGTCCAGTGCTGCCACCACAGTATTACTTGATGGAACTCATTACTTTCTCGGACATAATTTATCCGCAAAAGGCCGAAGTAACCCCAACTTACGATATCGTATGTTTTCAGTACTATTAATGTGTACTGATAATTGTGACTGAGCTATCTTGAAAATATCTCAAGATGAAACGATCTGTTCAGTGGTGGAAGGTACCAATACACACACACACAGAAATAAACAAGTAGAATTTGTCACAATTTATTTTACCGAGTATCTCCAAAGAAAACGGCCAGCTTACAATTTCAGTAACAACAATAAAAATCACTAAAAATTAACAGCAATATTTCTTTAAAACATATATGATTTAAACATTAAATCAGATAACAATTCCTTTGTGGTAGCAACATTTTCCGACAGCTTTTATAGAGTAACGGTCTTTTCTGGCATTCCTGACATGTTCACATCTCAAACAGATAATAGTTATTATAAAGAGGGGATCACATTCTTCGGTGGTCTTAAACACACATAAGAGACAGTCATAATAAATGTCTTAAAATATAAAAAGCAGTTAAAACATTTTAAAGTCTAAAATACAGGAACACCTTGCACAAAAGTCCCTTGGTAAGACAGGTGGACAATGTAATTTAATGTCCAAGTAACGGTGCTAGAACAGATCTTAAATGAGAGGGCTCTTACCTGGAAAAAATTTAACTCTCAGGCTTTGTAGAGGGTCGAATGATAAGAGCGATTAAGTTGGTTAAAATGTGAAGGAGTATTGGAAGCCAGAAGTCGTATATGTCTTACATTCTGTTGTGCAGTTCAGTGGTATGATACCGTGACGCAAGAGGTCGGCGGAGCTTCGAGCGAAGCAACACGAAGGAGAACGCTGTCTCACCGGCCAGCTCGTCACACACCAGGATGTCAACATCGAGGGCGGTAATCGGGCCAGTTATGCCAGCCGAGCAATACCAGAATATTCCATCGACCTACTGTGGAAGAAGAACCGCAGACATCAGCAGAAGAAAGTCATATTTAAGGAAAGACAACCAGCTCGTGATCATTGTCCGTCGCGAGGTGTTGGAGTGATGCGGGGTCTGTGTCACTTAGCTCTGCCCCCCAGTTCAGAGTCGTATCTGTCATCGCAGTCATTGTAGCAGTCACCGTCGTAATGCAGGTCGCCTAGGAGGCGCCAGAATGACGCTGCAGCCGTAGCTACCGTCGGACTCCGTCATCAGGCAGCCGGCCGTCATGGGAGTCATAGCTTGGGGTGCTTTGTGGAAATGCACAGTCGCCATCGTCCTGGAACGCTGCCACCACAAAACCCGTGACAGGGGCCGGAACCGGGGACCTCTGGCCCGCCGACGCCAGACAGCCGCGGCCGGGGATGGTCGCTGAGACAGGGCACTGACCTGCCCCGCTGCCACGCCCCCCTCCCCCCCCCCCCCCTCCCCAGCCACCATCACACCTGTGTCGCATGGTTCCAGCCGCTGCAGTACGATCTGGCAAGGCAACGGTACATTAAAACCTCGTGATAGGGCGATATAGCGATATTGCTTGAAAAATTACCGATACATATTAGCAATAATTCTCCATCGATATCGAAATGCCATATCAAGTCCCGATATTATTATTGTATAACACAGTTTTTTCGGAATTTTAGGTAAATATTTGTTCTTTTGAAATTGTAGTGGAACATAATTTTTACTTTCACTGTGTGAAGGAGTCTTACTGCTTTTTGAGCTTTCATCATGTCCAGCCTCTCTCCTTGACCTGTATGAAGCAAGTATATATGGCACAAATAAGAAGTCCAATTGCACTGAGGGGAGAGAGGGGGGGAGGCCGTGTGAATGGAATAACAAGATATACGATGTGAAGAAATAGCACACCAGTCGCGTTAAAAAAATTATTTTTAAAGCAATTCGTGTGACACTTCTTCACATTGGCATTCAAAAACAATTGCTGAAACTGATGAACAAAAATCTAAATGATAAGATTGGTTTTTGCGGTAGGCGGAACGTGTGAAGGAAATGCTGAATTAATCGGCGCCTGGCGCCACCAACAGAAACTGCAACGTTTGAATTCACCGCACAATTTTAACACA